>NC_138860.1:40467485-41667485 GCF_965194805.1 Balaenoptera borealis
CCACAGACAGAGTGTGGGCCATCTCAGAAGACAAAAGAGGCCTTGAAATATGGTGCGGTTAGTTTTTATGGGCTGGGTAAGTTCATAGGCTAATGAGTGGGAGGATATTCCTGTTATTTTGGGGGAGGGGTGGAGATTTCCAGGAATTGGGCCACTGCCCCCTTTTTGACCTTTTATGGTTGGCCTCAGAACTGTCATGGCACTGGTGGGTGTGCCATTTAGCTAATGTATTACAATGAGCATATAATGAGGCTCAAGGTCTACTGGAAATCGAATCATCCACCATCTTGGATCTAGTTGATTCTAACCAGTTTTTGTCATGTCCTATGGCTATGTAATTCTTTTAAATGTTGTGCCCTGCCCTCTTCTCTCCTGTTTCAATATGATCATAAAAATAGAATAAAAAACCTTTGATAAATTCAAAAGCCATTATTTTTTAAAAACTCCTGGAAAACAAATAGAAAGAAACTTCCTTGAGCCTTGTCAGTATTATATTAATTATTGACTAGGAGAATGCATCTGAGTATAAATTGTGCAATTAAAACTTAGTTTATCTTTTTAAACCCCAAAGTTGAGTAGATTGCTTTGGCCTCACTGACCAGAGGAGCCTTAGGACAGAGGGGAAGGCAGCTGGGGTGCAGATTCTTCATCTCTGCAGGCCTTCGATTGCTTGTGATTAGCATTAACTCAGTGACTTCCACTGTTCCAAGTAGGTTTTCCCCAGGAAACGTTTAATCCCAGGCCAATGACCTACTCTTTACCCCCAACAAAGCCCACATGCATGGGGAAAGTAAAACTCTAGTGAAAAGCCTTTGAATCTATGACTTCATGGATATCCACAGATATATTTGACAGAAAGCAAATAATTCTGCAAACACACAGAGACAGAAACAGAATATCAAAATATGACAAATCTGAATTAGCAAACCAAAGCCTCTGTGAATCTACATTCTTAAAACACACGCAACATAGATTTTTTTGAAATAGTGATCTCTCTTGCCACATTCAAAACAGGTTTCAATTCACCAGAATCCATCTGTAAATGATGAGCCTAAGAATGGAACAAGGAGAGTACCGTGTTCCAAGATCAAATGGGAAAGACATGTAACTCCTTCTAGATCAGGAAAGAGCAGGTAATCAGACGTTGATTGAATTTAGCTAGCTTTTGTGATTTGGCTCCACCCCGCACTTCAGTCCTTGTTGCTCCAATGCACGTTTACTTTGCATATGGAGGTCATGATGCCCATTTTCAGTTGCAATTCTGGACGTGCAGGCACCACAATTTTATCAATCTTGGGTAAGGATTAAGAATTGGACAGAGTAGTGGGGTGGCTGTTCTGCTGGCAGGGGAGTACTCTAAAAATGTGAAAATAATTGTAGTGACCATCTATTGAGCTTCCGCTAAGAGCTAGCACTGGGCTAGGCACGCTCCCTATATCACCACACTTGAACTTAGTCTCCTAAGACTTTTTGCAGGTTAATAACTTGCTCAGGGTTATATAACTCGTGAATGCCAGACTGAGCACTTAAACCAATTCTCCGGTTCCAAAGTCCATGCTCTCGCCTGCTGCATTCAGCAGGTTCCTTCTTCCAGAGAGGCAAAATCAAACTGGGAGATCCCTACTTCTGGGATAAAGCATTTGCTCAAGGCTCCAGGAGTCCAAGCAGCAAGATGAGGTCAAGGTCAGGCTCAGAGAAGTGACCCCTAGGATGCATGGGACCTAGAGGCCTCAGGGCTGGAGCCTGTCATCCAGTGGGTTGACTTTCACGCACAGAACTCTGCTGAGTCACCAAGGCAGTCACTGCTGTTACACAACCAACCAGAACACCACTAAACCAGCCCTGTTCCTCAGGGTTTTTTCAACCCCATGCTTTAATGATCCAACAAAGGGCTGGTGGCTGATTAAAGGGAAGTCCAAATGTTAGGAAAACCTACTTTGGGGAAGAAATCTGATTTCCAGTCTGTTCAAAGAATAGAGAAATTTTTTCCTGGAAGAGACCTTCCCTCAATGGCCTCCATTTCTGTCCTCCAAGAGCTGGCTGGCTCCCACCTCAGGCCTCCTGCTTTGTTCTTTCCTCTGCCTGGAAGGCTCTTCTCTCAGAAATTGAGGGGCTTGCTTCTCCTCCCTCTTAGCTCTCTACTCAAATATCTGTTTTTCATTCATACAGGCTTTCCTGGCCTTTATATCTAGAATATCAACACTTGTGTCTATCAATATAGACACAAGTAAATTCAAACTCAGCCCTCTTCCCTCCTTTATCTTTTTCTCCTTAGAATTTAATCTGATGATATTTTACTTCTTTATCTTGTCTCTACTAGAACAGAAGCTTCGCAAGGGTAGGGATTTGTGTTCACTGCTCTGTCCCTAGCACTTAGGACAGTGCCTTCTGCATAATAGGCATTCAATAAATATTTGTTGAATGAAATCAATCTGTGCTTCAGAGAATAGTGAAATCTTGGAAAACTCCCACAGGTTTAAGTGGTTCATTAAGGGAAAAATCAAGAGCTTTGAAGGCCCAGATTTGAATCTAGGCCTAGCCTAGATGAATACTCAATCTAGTTTAATAATTTATCTCAACGGATAATCTAGAGTAATACTTAATCTCACTAAGCCTCATTTTGTGGTTGGTTGAGGAGACTATTTGCCTCCTGGGATTGTAGTGAGGACCAAAAATAGTTTCCTGAGCCTCATGCCAAGGAATGCATTATTCCTTTAATCCTCACAACAATCCCATGAAGCTATACTGCTGTTATCCCCAAAGAGACCAAAGTGATGTGCCCAGGGTGATAAAGACAGGAAACAGGTCGTGGGACTCCAGCCCTCATCTGTCTCTCTCCAAAACCCATACCCTAACCACCACCCTGGATGTAGAATGGGTTTGTGTGCATAAAATGCTGGGCCCTGATGGAGAAAAGGTGCCCACAATGTCCCTTTACTTCTCCTCCACCCAATCCCTCAGCAGAGCTGCTCCTGACTAACAATGCTGACGCACTACCCCTGCCACTGATAAGAGCAGGGACAACAGACCCCTCTGCCCTCCCCAGCCTGGTGACTTGCCTTGTCTTTCACATTCAAGGATAATCTCCTCACCACCACCAGCCCCCCACCGCCCCACCTCCGGCAACCACCACACCTGTCCCACCAGGATCTTATTTGGCACCAGGCCCTGGTATTTTGTCACTTTTGCATAGAGTAAGTGACATATAAGGAAACAATATTACTACTTTAGGTTAGTATATCACAAAAATTCTTCTATAAGCTCCTTTTAAATGTGATCTCACAATTCAACCTAATGCTGCTTAACAAGTGGCGTAAGTTGACTTATTTATTTAAGCAAGAAAAAGTATTTGTAGACACATATATTTACATATACACATACATAGTTTTAAAATATAAGTTGATGTATTACCATGTGTTCCAGCATCAAAAATAGACAAAAAGTGCTTTCAAGACCTGATTTATACGCTTAATAAAATTAGCTGTTTTGGGTTTTTTTTTTTTTAATGCATACAAAATGCTAGTGTTTTGCTTTAATGATGAGGTAAGAGAGAAGGTTTCAGGTTGCTCTCTGCAAGCCCTTCTCCACAAATTCCATACTGTGGGCAAGAGCAGTCTTGACTTCCAATAAATGAAAAACCACATGGGATGGAATCAGCACCATCTTTTCTCTTTTGTACATTGGATTTTGGAGGAGGGTAGACAGGTTAATGCCCTATTAAATAACAGTTATCAAATGAATGTGACACAATAATCTGGAGAAGCAGATATTGAAGCAATTCTGCAGCATCATTATTTTTTTGCTGCTCATTAACTTACGTTTCAAATAGATGCTTCTTCTGTGACTTGTGTCTGTTATAATTAAGAGATGGAAAATACAATTGAAAACCCTAAGACAGGGACTTCCCTGGTGGGGCAGTGGTTGGGACTCCATGCTCCCAGTGCAGGGGGCCCGGGTTTAATCCCTTGTCAGGGAGCTAGATCCCACATGCATGCCGCAACAGAGTTCGCATGCTGCAGCTAAGGAGCCCACTTGCCGCAACTAAGACCCAGCACAACCAAGTAAATAAATAAAGATTTAAAAAAAAAAAAATTAAAAAATTTAAAAAAGAAAGAAAAGAAAACCCTAAGACAGCCAAGGCCCCAAAGCAGCTAGTGATGTTCAGTAAAAATGCCTGAGCTGCTGACTCAGGAGCTGCTCACCGTCAACACACTCAGAGGTTCTCAAACAGTTCAGTAAGAAAAAAAAATTTTTTAAAAAAAGGTGAAAATTATATTATCCATTGATTTAGAAGAAGAAGGGGGAGGAGGAGGAGGAGGAGGAGGGAAATGGTTGTCATTGCCTCCTTTGGTTCTGCTTCTCTGGAATTGCTGATGGTGGGCCAGGCCTGCTGGGTTAGTGCAGTGGAAAAGCACATCCAAGACTCTTTCCACTCTGCCATACCACTGTCCCTTAAAAGGATTTCTCATAAAATCCCTGAATCTCAGCTAGAAAGTTCTCAAACATATCAGATCCAAACTCTGCCCTTTGCAGAAATCACCACCGGGTTACCCAACAACATGAGGGCAGAGAGCACACACCCAAACACCGTCATCATTGATGGAAACGGGTCATGCCCACTCCCTCCACAGCCTACATGAACTGTTGGGATTGTCTCTCTTGTTTTGTGCCTCAACCATTTTCCTTCCTCCCCCAAGCTCTTTCCCCATAACTGTCATAGAATCAATCACCAGGTAAACATCTGTTTGTCCTCAAGATAATTCTCTATCTTGCAGGTAGTGCTTGTTACAGAAGTTACCTGAAGAAAAAAAAAAAAAAAGTCTAATAATTTTAAGAAAGAGAGAGAAATGTGGTACCATTGAAGAGACTGGTATAAGCCTAAGAGTCAAGAGTGGGATTAATCAAGGTCTTAAGGGGCACTAATTGGGTTAGGAAGAGAGAGAAAGACATAAGAGAAAGAATGGAGAAGAAGAAGAAAGGAAAAAGGAGAAAAGAAGAAGGGAAAGTAAGAAAAGAGAAGGGAATAAAATGCCAACTGGCTAATATTTATTGAGCGCTGAATGAAGAGCGAGCATTGTTCAGAATGCTTTACTTATGCTGATTCATTTAATCTACAACAACCCTATAAAAGAAACGTTACTATTATCCTCGTTTTTCAGATGAGGAAACTAAGGCAGACACCTTACCAAACATCGCATAGTCAGTGAGTCTGGGATTTGAAGCTTGCAGTCTGACTCCAGAACTAACCATTTTGCATACCATGGAATTTGAAGAGCCTCCGTCACTGGGTAAGAGTACCCTAATCTCTAGATTGAAGATAGTACTAGCATTTAGTTCACAGAGTGATTAGAATTACATGGGCTAAAACATTTAGCACAGTGCTAGAGCATAGAATGTGGTAGATACATGTTCGTTTTTGTTCCATGTGATCCTCACAAGGACCTTATAAAGAATGCATTATCTCCATCTCACAGATCTGAAAACTGAAACTCCAAGAGATATTGAATCAGCCAAGGTCATACGCCTAATAAGGGGTGGGGTGAGGAAGAACAGGATAGAGAGAAAAGAGAGAGGAGGAAGAAGAAAGGAGGAAAGGAGGCAGAAGCAGGCTCTAAGTGGGACAAGAGGAGAAATGTAAGGAGAAGAAAATGGAGCCTGCTGTGGTGAGTGCCTCAGGTGGCCTCAGGGCTTTTCAAGATGACATCTGTAATCCATACAAGGCTGATTCACTCAGCATGAACTCGCCTTTCATTCAGATTGGGTCTTTTATTTTTAAGAAACAATATATTTATTTTTATTCATTTTAAAAATATTTATTTATTTCATTTATTTATTTGGTTGCACCAGATCTTAGCTGTGGCAGGTGGGCTCCTTAGTTGCAGCATGTGGGCTCCTTGATTGCGGCTCACGGCCTCCTTAGTTGTGGCATGAAAACTCTTAGTTGTGACATGCATGTGGGATCTAGATCCCTGACCAGGGATTGAACCCAGTCCCTCTGCATTGGGAGTGCAGAGTCTTATCCACTGCACCACCAGGGAAGTCCCCAGAATGGGTCTTGTTATAACCCATGAGGTAGTCTGGACTCCCACCAAATCCCTTAAGAAATTGTTTATCCCTTAAGCTTGATAACTCCACATAAAATCTCAGACCGTGTGTATAGTTAAAGAAAACCCCTGGACTGCCCTGGTTCAGGCGTTCTTTCTGGAGGGTCTAAGGAAGAATCTGTTTCTTTGCCATTTCTAGCTGCAAGAAGATGCCTCCATCTCCACTGATACTATGTAAAAAATAGACAACTAATGAGAGCCCACTGTATAGCACAGGGAACTCTACTTAATGCACTGTGGTGGCCTAAATGGGAAGGAAATCCAAAAAAGGGGATATATATATATATATATATATATATATACATACACATATGTATGTATAGCTCATTCACTTTGCTGTACAGTAGAAACTAACACAACATTGTAAAGCCACTGTACTCCAATAAAAATTAATTAAAAAAAAAAAGCTGCCTCCATTCCTGGGCTAGTGGCCTCTTCCACCTTCTTCAAAGTCAGCACTGTAGCATCTTCAAATGTCTTTTTCTAACCATAGCCCCTACTTCTATCATCCAGATCCCTGTCATCATATCTTCTCTCTGACTCCTGCCTCCTTATATACTCCTGCCTCCTTATATAAAGACCCTTATGATTATATTGGGTGCATCCAGATTATCCAAGATAATGGGTTCAGCCATCTCAAGATCTTAACATAATTACCCTTGCAAAATCCATAAGGTAACATACTCAAAGGCTCTGGGAATTAGGATATGAAAATTTTTAGGGGGCCCTATAATATGCTACCTAATTTTTTTCAGCTCATTGACTTTTAATAATGTATAGAAACTCAAGACCCAATAACTTTATCAATAAATACTTCCTCATCACCATCACTTTCCAGAGGAATCTAAAACTTGATGCAAGAGCCCAGGGCAGGGACTTCCCTGATGGCCCAGTGGTTAAGAATCTGCCTGCCAATCTAGGGGACATGGGCTCGAGCCCTGGTCCGGGAAGATTCCACATGTCGTGGAACAACTAAGCCCGTGTGCCATAACTACTGAGCCTGCGCTCTAGAGCCCGCAAGCCACAACTACTGAAGCCTGTGTGCCAAGAGACCATGCTCCACAACAAGAGAAGCCACCACAATGAGAAGCCCACACACCCCAACGAAGAGTAGCCGCCACTCACCACAACTAGAGAAAGCCATGCACAGCAAGCTTTCTCTAGTATTTATAAATAAATAAATATTAAAAAAAAAAAAGAGCCCAGGACAGGTGTCATTGATGGTCACTTTTATTCCAGGCTGTAAAAAGTCCTGATAAACTGTCACTATTTGCAGATGACATGATACTCTATATAGAGAATCTTAAAGTTTCCACCCAAAAACTATTAGAACAAGTAAATGAATTCAGCAAGGTTCCAGGACACAAGATCAATATAGAGAAATCTGTTGCATTTCTATACAGTAATAATGGAATATGAGAAACTTCCCTGGTAGTCCAGTGGTTAAGACTCCATGATTCCACTCAAGGGGGCATGGGTTCAATCCCTGGTCAGGGAACTAAGATCTCACATGCTGCAAGGGCAAGGAGTGGCAAAAAAAAAGAAAAGAAAAGAAAAAGTAATATGAGAAAGATAAAGTAAAACAAAAAATCCCCTTTAGAAGCACATTTTAAAAAGCAAAAACAAAAACAAAACAACAGTAACAACAAAAAACTAGGAATAAACTTAACCAAGGAAGTAAAAGCTCTACACTCTGAAAACTATAAAACATTGATGAAGGAAATTGAAGATGATTCAAAGAAATGGAAAGATATTCTGTGCTCTTGGATTGGAAGAATTAATATTAAAATGGCCATATTACCCAAAGCAACCTATAGATTTAATGCAATCCCTACTCAGGACATTTTTCACAGAACTAGAATAAATAATCCTAAAATTTATATGGAACCACAAAAGACCCAAAACTGCCAAATCAATCCTGAGAAAAAAAGAACGAAGCTGGAGGTATCACCCGCCCAGGCTTCAGACTATACTACAAAGCTGCAGTCATCACAACAGTCTGGTATTCTCCACAACTAACTGCTGAACAATCATTGACAGGAAGACACTGGAACTCACCAAAAAAGATACCCCACATCCAAAGACAAAGAAGAATCTGCAAGGAGATGGTAGGAGGGGAGAAATCGCAATAAAATCAAATCCCATAACTGCTGGGTGGGTGATTCGCAAACTGGAGAACACTTATACCACAGAAGTCCACTCACTGGAGTGAAGGTTCTGACCCCACGCCAGGCTTCCCAACCTGGGGGTCTGGCAATCAGAGGAGGAATTCCTGGAGAATCAGACTTTGAAGGCTAGCGGGATTTGATTGCAGGGCTTTGACAGGACTGAGGGAAACAGAGACTACACTCTTGGAGGGAACACAAGAGTAGTGTGCACATGGGGACCCAGGGGAAGGAGCAGTGACCCCATAGGAGACTGAACCAGACCTACCTGCTAGTGTTGGAGGCTCTCCTGCAGAGTTACGGGGTAGCTCTGTCTCACTGTGAGGACAAGGACACTGGCAGCAGAAGTTCTGGGAAGTATTCCTTGGCGTGAGCCGTCCCAGAGTCTGCCATTAGCCCTACCAAAGAGCCGGCTAGGCTCCAGGGCTGAGTCGCCTCAGGCCAAACAACCAACAGGGAAGGAACCCAGCCTCACCCATCAGCAGACAAGCGGATTAAAGTTTTAGTGAGCTCTGCCCACCAGAGCAACACCCAGCTCTACCCGCCACCAGTCCCTCCTGTCAGAAAGCTTGCACAACCCTCTTAGATAGCCTCATCCACCAGAAGGCAGACAGCAGAAGCAAGAAGAACAATTCTGCAGCCTATGGAAGGAAAACCACATTCACAGAAAGATAGACAAAATGAAAAGGCAGAGGACTTTCTACCAGATGAAAGAACAGGATAAAACCCCAGAAAAACAACTGAATGAAGTGGAGATAGGCAACCTTCCAGAAAAAGAATTCAGAAAAATCATAGTGAAGATGATCCAGGACCTCGGGAAAAGAATGGAGGAAAAGATCAAGAAGATGCAAGAAATGTTTAACAAAGACCTAGAAGAATTAAATTAAAGAATTTAATTTAACAATACAAACAAACAGAGATGAACAATACAATAACTGAAATGAAAAATACACTAGAAGGAATCGAGAGCAGAATAACTGAGGCAGAAGAATGTATAAGTGACCTGGAAGACAGAATGGTGGAATTCACTGATGCAGAATGGAATAAAGAGAAAGGAATGAAAAGAAATGAAGACAAACTAAGAGACCTCTGGGACAACATTAAATGCAATAATATTCGCATTATAGGGGTCCCAGAAGGAGAAGAGAGAAAGAAAGGTCCCAAGAAAATATTGGAAGAGATTATAGTCAAAAACTTCCCTAATATGGGAAAGGAAATAGCCACCCAAGTCCAGGAAGAGCAGAGAGTCCCAGGCAGGATAAACCCAAGGAGAAACATGCCGAGACACGTAGTAATCAAATTGACAAAAGTTAAAGACAAAGAAAAATTATTGAAAGCAGCAAGGGATAAATGACAAATAACATACAAGGGAACTCCCATAAGCTTAACAGCTGATTTCTCAGCAGAAACTCTACAAGCCAGAAGGGAGTGGAACGATATATTTAAAGTGATGAAAGGGAAGAACATACAACCAAGATTACTCTACCTGGCAAGGATCTCATTCAGATTCCACAGAGAAATCAAAAGCTTTACAGACAAGTAAAAGCTAAGAGAATTCAGCACCATCAAATCAGCTCTACAACAAATGCTAAAGGAACTTCTCTAAGTGGGAAATACAAGAGAAGAAAAGAACCTACAAAAACAAATCCATAACAATTAAGAAAATGGTAATAGGAACATACATATCGATAATTACCTTAAATGTGAATGGATTAATTGCTCCAACCAAAAGACACAGTTTCGCTGAATGGATACAAAAACAAGACCTAGAGGGAAATGCAAGAGGGAGGAGATATGGGGATATATGTATATATATAGCTGATTCACTTTGTTATAAAGCAGAAACTAACACACCATTGTAAAACAATTATACTCCAATAAAGATGTTAAAAAAAAACAAGAATGGTAAAATAAATAAATAATAATGTTGGTGAATTTAAAATAAGAATCTGGATTATTAAAGTTACAAATCTTTGGTCTTTATACCTTTAATAAAACATGCATCTATTAATAATGAAAACAAAAAACAAAAAAAAAAGACCCATATATATGCTGTCTACAGGAGACCCACTTCACACCTAGGGATGCATACAGACTGAAAGTGAGGGGATGGAAAAAGATATTCCATGCAAAAGGAAATCAAAAGAAAGCTGGAGTAGCAATTCTCATATCAGTTAAAATAGACTTTAAAATAAAGAATGTTACAAGGGACAAGGAAGGACATTACATAATGATAAAGGGATCAATCCAAGAAGAAGAAATAACAATTATAAATATATATGCACCCAACATAGGAGCACCTCAATACATAAGGTAACTGCTGACAGCTATAAAGGAGGAAATCAACAGTAACACAATAATAGTGGGGGACTTTAACAGCTCACTTACACCAATGGACAGATCATCCACACAGAAAATTAATAAGGAAACATGAGTTTTAAATGACACAATAGACCAGATAGATTTAATTGATATTTATAGGACATTCCATCTAAAAACAGCAGATTACACTTTCTTCTCAAGTGCACATGGAACATTCTCCAGGATTGATCACATCTTGGGTCACAAAGCAAGCCTCAGTAAATTTAAGAAAATTGGAATCATATCAAGCATCTTTTCTGACCACAACGTTATGAGATTAGAAATCAATTACAGGGGAAAAAATGTAAAAATTACAAACACATGGAGGCTAAACAATACGTTACTAAATAACCAAGAGATCACTGAAGAAATCAAAGAGGAAATCAAAAAATACCTAGAGACAAATGACAACGAAAACACCATGATCCAAAACCTATAGGATGCAGCAAAAGCAGTTCTAAGCAGGAAGTTTATAGCAATACAAGCCTACCTCAAGAAACAAGAGAAATCTCAAATAAACGATCTAACCTTACACCTAAAGGAACTAGAGAAAGAAGAACAAACAAAACCCAAAGTTAGTAGAAGGAAAGAAACCATAAAAATCAGAGCAGAAATAAATGAAATAGAAACAAAGAAAACAATAGCAAAGATCAATAAAACTAAAAGCTGGTTCTTTGAGATGATAAACAAAATTGATAAACCATTAGCCAGACTCATCAAGAAAAAGAAGGAGAGAACTCAAATCAATAAAATTAGAAATGAAAAAGGAGAAGTTACAACAGACACCACAGAAATACAAAGCATCCTAAGAGACTACTATAAGCAACTCTATGCCAATAAAATGGACAACCTGGAAGAAATGGACAAATTCTTAGAAAGGTATAACTTTCCAAGACTGAACCAGGAAGAAATAGAAAATATGAACAGACCAATCACAAGTAATGAAATTGAAAATGTGATTAAAAATCTTCCAACAAACAAAGTCCAGGACAAGATGGCTTCACAGGTGAATTCTATCAAGCATTAGAGAAGAGCTAACACCCATCCTTCTCAAACTCTTCCAAAAAATTACGGAGGAAGGAACACTCCCAAACTCATTCTATGAGGCCACCATCACCCTGATACCAAAACCAGACAAAGATACTACAAAAAAAGAAAATTACAGACGAATATCACTGATGAATATAGATGCAAGAATCCTCAACAAAATACTAGCAAACAGAATCTGACAACACATTAAAGGGATCATACACCATGATCAAGTGGGGTTTATCCCAGGGATGCAGGGATTCTTCAACATATGCAAATCAATCAATGTGATTCACCATATTAACAAATTGAAGAATAAAAACCATATGATCATCTCAATAGATGCAGAAAAAGCTTTTGACAAAATCCAACATCCATTTATGATAAAAGTCTCCAGAAAGTGGGCATAGAGGGAACCTACCTCAACATAATAAAGGGCATATACAAGAAACCCACAGCAAACATCATTCTCAATGGTGAAGAACTGAAAGCATTTCCTTTAAGATCAGGAACAAGACAAGGATGTCCACTATTGCCACTATTATTCAACATAGTTTTGGAAGTCCTAGCCACAGCAACCAGAGAAGAAAAAGAAATAAAAGGAATACAAATTGGAAAAGAAGTAAAACTCTCACTGTTTGCAGATGACATGATACTATACATAGAGAATCCTAAAGATGCCACCAGAAAACTACTAGAGCTAATCAATGAATTTGGTAAAGTTGCAGGATACAAAAGTAATGCAGAGAAATCTCTTGCAGTCCTATACACTAACAACAAAAGATCAGAAAGAGAAATTAAGGAAACAATCCCATTCACCATTGCAACAAAAAGAATAAAATACCAAGAATAAACCAACCTAAGGAAGTGAAAGACCTGTACTCAGAAAACTATAAGACACTGATGAAAGAAATCAAAGATGACACAAACAGATGGAGAGATATACCATGTTCCTGGATTGGAAGAATCAACACTGTGAAAATGACTATACTACTCAAAGCAATCTACAGATTCAATGCAGTCCCTATCAAATTACCAGTGGCATTTTTTACAGAGCTAGAACAAAAAATCTTAAAATTTGTATGGAGATACAAAAGACCCCAAATAGCCAAAGCAGTCATGAGGGGAAAAAACAGAGCTGGAGCAATCAGACTCCCTGACTTCAGACTATACTACAAAGCTACAGTAATCAAGACAGTATAGTACAGGCACAAAAACAGAAATATAGATCAATGGAACAGCATAGAAAGCCCAGAGATAAACTCATGCACCTACGGTCAACTAATCTATGACAAAGGAGGCAAGGATATACAGTGGAGAAAAGACAGTCCCTTCAATAAGTGGTGCTGGGAAAACTGGACAGGTACATGTAAAAGAATGAAATTAGAACACTCCCTAACACCATACACAAAAATAAACTCAAAATGGATTAAAGACCTCAATGTAAGGCCAAACACTATGAAACTCTTAGAGGAAAACATAGGAAGAACACTCTTTGACATAAATCACAGCAAGATCTTTTTTGATCCACCTCCTAGAGTAATGGAAATAAAAACAAAAATAAACAAATGGGACCGAATGAAACTTCAAAGCTTTTGCAAAGCAAAGGAAACTACAAACAAGAAAAAAAGACAACCTTCAGAATGGGAGAAAATATTTGCAAATGAATCAACGGACAAAGGATTAAACTCCAAAATATATAAACAGCTCCTGCAGCTCAATACTGAAAAAGCAAACAACCCAATCCAAAAATGAGCAGAAGACCTAGACAGACATTTCTCCAAAGAAGACATACCAATACCAAGAAGCACATGAAAAGCTGCTCAACATCACTAATTATTAGAGAAATGCAAATCAAAACTACCATGAGGTATCACCTCACACCAGTTAGATTGGGCATCATCAGAAAATCTACAAACAACAAATGTTGAAGAGGGTTTGGAGAAAAGGGAACCGTCTAGCACTGTTGGTGGGAATGTAAATTGATACAGCCACTATGGAGGTTCCTTAAAATACAAAAAATAGAATTACCATATGACCCAGCAATCCCACTACTGGGCATATACCCAGAGAAAACCAGAATTTAAAAAGACACATGCACCCCAATGTTCATTGCAGCACTATTTACAATAGCCTGGTCCTGGAAGCAACCTAAATGCCCATTGACAGACGAATGGATAAGGAAGTTGTGGTACATATATACAATGGAATATTACTCAGCCATAAAAAGGAAAGAAATTGGGTCATTTGTAGAGACGTGGATGGATCTAGAGACTGTCATACAGAGTGAAGTAAGTCAGAGAGAGAAAAACAAATATCTTATATTAACGCATATATGTGGAACCTTGAAAAATGGTACAGATGAACCGGTTTGCAGGGCAGAAATAGATACACAGATGTAGAGAACTACAGTATGGACACCAAGGGGGGAATGTGGGGGGTGGTGGTGGTGGTGGGATGAATTGGGAGATTGGGATGGACATGTATACACTAATATATATAAAATATATAACTAATAAGAATCTGCTATATAAAAAAATAAAATAAAATTCAAAAAAACCCAAAAACAGTCTGGTATTCTCACAAAGACAGACACATAGATCAGTGGCACAGGACAGAGAGCCCAGAGATAAACCCAAGCACCTACAGTCAATTAATCTATGACAAAGGAGGCAGGAATATACAGTGGAGAAAAGACTGTCTTCTCTTTTTTTAAATTTTATTTTATTGGAGTGTAGTTGATTTACAATGTTATGTTAGCTTCAGTTGTACAGCAAAGTGATTCAGTTATACATATATTCATTTTTTAATATTCTTTTCTCATATAGGTTATCACAGAATATTGAGTAGAGTTCTCTGTGCTATACAGTAGGTCCTTGTTGGTTATCTATCTTATATACAGTAGTGTGTGTATGTTCATCCCAAGCTCCTGATTTATTCCCCCACTCCATGTTTTCCCTCTGGTAATCATGAGTTTGTTTTCAATATCTGTAAATGTGTTTCTGTTTTGTGAATAAGTTCACTTGTATCATTTTTTTCAGTTAGATTCCACATATGAGTGATATATGATATTTGCCTTTCTCTGACTTACTTCACTTAGTATGACAATCTCTAGGTCAATCCATGTTGCTGCAAATGTCATTCTTTCTTTCTTTTTTATGGCTGAGTAATATTCCATTGTATATTTGTACCATGTCTTCTTTATCCATTCCTCTGTCAATGGACATTTAGGTTGCTTCCATGTCTTGGCTATTGTAAATAGTGAACATTTGGGTGCATGTATATTTTCAGATTATGGTTTTCTCCAGATATATGCCCAGGTGGGATTGCTGTATCATATAGTAGTTCTATTTTTAGTTTTTTAAGGAACCTCCATACTGTTCTTCATAGTGGTTGTACCAATTTACATTCCCACCAACAGTGTAGGAGGATTCCCTTTTCTCCACACCCTCTCCAGCATTTACTGTTTGTAGACTTTTTTCTTCAATTTATTTTTTGGCTATGTTGGGTCTTCTTTGCTGCGTGTGTACTTTTCTCTCTAGTTGTGGCGAGCAGGGGCCACGCTTTGTTGCAGTGTGTGGGCTTCTCATTGTGATGGCTTCTCATTGCGGAGCATGGGCTCTAGGCGCAGAGGCTTCACTAGTTGTGGCACACGGGCTCAGTAGTTGTGGCTCGCAGTCTCTAGGGCGCAGGCTCGGTAGTTGTGGTGCACGGGCTTAGTTGCTCCACGGCATGTGGGATCTTCCCGCACCAGGGATCGAACCGTGTTCCCTGTATTGGCAGGCAGATTCTTAACCACTGTGCCACCATGGAAGTCCCCAGAATATCTTACTGTACAAATTTAATGCCTTTCCATTTTAACTAAGCATTTCTCATGCACTTTGGCTGTAACTTTTGCAGTTCAAGGTGCAACAGCAAAACTGGCAACAGCAAAACTGGCACTAATTTTTCTCTCTCCACCATTTCAGATAGATTTGTTCTTACCGTAGATCTTAACAACCTCAGCATATGATTTTTTTCTTTCCTCACTAGGAGCTTTCACCTTTTCACTTAAAGGAAGCGCTTTACAGTTTTTCTTTGGCATATCCCGATTGCCAGCATCAATAGTCTTGCGCTTTGGGGCCATTAAGTAAAATAAGGGACACTTGTATACCAAGCACTGTGATACCTTGACAGTCAATCTGATATATCTGATGAGATGGCTACTAAGTGACTAATGGTTAGGATACACTGGACAAAGGGATGATTCTCATCCCTGGGCAGGATGGAGCAGAACAGTGAGAGATTTCATCATATACTCAGAATGGCAGCAAGGCAGCAATGTAAAACATGAGATGTTTTTCTTTTTGAATTTTTTTATACAGCAGGTTCTTATTAGTTATCTTTTTTATACATATTAGTGTATATATGTCAATCCCAATCTCCCAATTCATCCCACCACCACCCCCAAAAACTTATGAATTGTTTGTTTCTGAATTTCCCATTTAATATTTTTGGACCACGGTTCGCTTTGGGTACCTGAAACCTCAGAAAGAGAAATCAAGGATAAGGGGAGACTGCTGTACTGTATATGTAGACGTGGGCATGTGTATTTGGGAACTAGTTCAGGCTCTTAGCATTGAATACCTAGTAAACTGATGTCTTCCGGTCTCTTTGTCTACTTCCCATTACAAATCTATCCTGTACAATAGCCTTTCCACTTTCTCATTTATCCACTCAAAAATTGAATGTCTCCTCCATTCTTATAAAACCAAATTCAAATCTGTTGACATGGCACTTTTAACCTTGTTTTTCACGATCTCCTACCCCTGGACTCTCAACCCTCTATACTCTGCACCCCCTTACCGCTCAACCCCTACCCCTATCAATTTTAACCTACCCAAATCCTGTCCAAAGATTTTTATCCCTTTTTTGGAATGTCTATTGTCTTTATCAATTCTATTAATTATCTACTGCCATTTATTGTCCATTGATTTCTCAACTGTTTATCTCCCAACTGAAGTACAATTTCTTTTAAGAAATTCTTTATATGAGACTGCATTTATGACAGTCCTGAACTCATACAACCAAACTCATGTATTAATGTGCTCTTGTGTCAATAGTTCCAGATGATTACATAATTGTAAAATATTCAATAATCCTTGTTAGTAACTATGCTTACAAATTAAAAAAAAATAAATAACAAGTACTAAAAGGAGCAGGTTAACCTGTAACTACATAATTTGTGAGTTTAATGCTTATAACAAAAACATTTCATATCCATTGAATATTTGTTAGTGAGCCTTTGTATTGTTACCCTTTCAATTTCGACGGCAATTTTTACCCACATTTGTTTTCTTCCACACCACTGTCCTGTAACCTGGTCACCCTGCACACTAGGAACACGTTAAGCTGAAATTTCCCTTTCAGTGACTGAAGTCCAACTCTCTTCTACATAACCCAGCTTAGCACAGAAGGGGAGGCCATATGCACAAAACAATGAACTAGATATTAAAATTAGTTTATTTTTCTACTTAACTTTTAATAAATGAGAAGAAACACAGTAGTCTGTCTCATAAAGAACATTTATAATACATAACAATCCATAAAGCCTCATGGTGAGGTAGGAACAGCTTTGGAAACAACGCACAGTCAGAAAACATACAAAAGTTAGGTAAAATGTTGCAGCACTAAAAACATTTTATCTGCATCTGCATTTCATGAGATGATAATTGCATTTAACTGTGCCACATCTGGCCCAAAGGACACCCTATGGCAGACACAGAACAACACAACATGTAAGTTTCATAAAGAATCACAGAATACACTGATACACTTCATTGTGCTGTTTCAAGGCAGAACCATAACATGGCAATTTTTTGTGTCTTTTTATATATAACCACATATTAATTGTATGTTACATTCCCTTCAGCATCTTTTTGCCAAAGACACTAAACCATAAAGTTTTTGGTTTAAAAGTTTAAATTGAATGACATACAAAAAGCTCTTGTGCCAGTGAAAATGACTGCTAAGTATTCCAGAGCTTGTTAGTAAAACTAAATAGCATTGTCACATAATATTGGTAGAGCTACATCAAAATAGTGCTATTACAATTCCCATTTCAGATGGTCAAACACTGTATGACAGTTTCAATTTAAAAAACGAGAGACCCTCCACCTTCCCAAGAGTTTTAACACTGTTTTATGACTTAAATGAAACTCTATTAAAATAAATATTTCTATATGGTAGGATTCTTCTCCTTATTTGCGTATGTATGAACATCTTAGGACAGCAGGTAAATGACATTTCATCAAATGGTATCTGCTTAAAAACGGTAAAAAGCTTCAACTCAATACCAGTTAGCCTACTAAATACTTCACATTAGATTCCATAGGACTTTTCCCTCAAAACTTTCAAAAATTCAAAATTAACTGAGGATGTTACCAAAGATACAAACATATTAACATAGTCTTCTACCTGTTGTGATTTTCCAAGGTGCTCTTGATGGAAATTTTTCCTGTTCAAATTACATACCGTAGTTATTCAAATATATTGTTTTCTAAAATGTTAAAATACATACAGCAAAGTGTTTGTGAGTTTCTGACTATTCTTTTAGGTTCTAGTCCATACTTTTAGAGCACAGATGCTCTTCAAAAAAAAACCTTATTAAAAAATCATATAAACTAAAACGTGACAATGGAGAATTAAATCTCTCTCATCACTAAGGCGGCATTTGGCTTGGAAAAAATGTCTGGGTTGGTTTTAATTCAGGCACATGTAGCACCTCCTTCTTACTAAATTGAGACAACAGACACATTTCTAAACACATATTCTAAATACACTGATCTTGCTCAAATATAAAAGAGCCAGCAGGCGAGATGCACCTCCTAAAACTGATGCAGTGTTATAAAACAGCATTTAAATATTGGGTTTAAGTCTCCTAATAATTCATGGTATTTCCCTCATTTTCTTGCAGGAAGGAATAAGCTATTTTGGAAAAGACACTTAAATCCCACAATATTTAAATATAAAAGCATTTTTAAAAAAGATAATGCTAATATAGCTAAAAATGGGTTAGAAAGTGCATTGTAAAGAAATAAATAATTCTCTGCTAAAACTCAAAAGGTGAGTCAGTGCCCACTGATTTTGCTATTATGACAAAAGTCCTTTGAAAAAAGAGAATCCTATGGTACCACTTTGTTACATGAGTTACTTAAAATTATCAAAAGTGAAATAACTGAAATCTAAAGGCTGTTACTTTCAAAGCACTTTTGAAAAAAAAAAAAAAAAAAAGCCCTTGTCCCATGCTTATACACCATTTTAAAAAATCCTCATTCAGTCGATGTCTTATGCATTACACAACCTTTAAGAAATAGACCCAACAGAGCATTGTAAAGAAAACCTCACTGAATGTAATATATTTTACCAGTTATCCTTTTGTATCATTACTGACATGTTTCTATAACATAAACTGTTTTGAGATCTTCAAAAAATGGTTCTGTAAAGTGTTAAATCAGGAATGTACATGATACAATTTGAAGCTTTCTCTTGTTCACCCATGAGATTCCCCAATTTCATGTTTAAAAAAATGTTTGCAAAATTCAAAGTAACTACCCAGTTTAGGAATTGAAATACACAATATCAGAGAAAAGTATTAAATGATAAAGATGTATTGCAAATTGGCAGGTTATGGTTTTGGCCCATTATAGCAAATGTGAACTTACAAACTGTGTTCCTAAAATTACCTCATTCTCACTGGAAAAATCGGGTGTTCTTAAATAGGCCCATTGCCAGCAATAGGCTTATACTAGGAAAAAAACACACCATCTACCACAAAAGATCATCCCTTTAAAAAGTTAACTGTCAAATGCCACCATTTTCATCTTAAGACCCATTAGATAATGAATTATTTCAAATCCCAAAAGGTAGCCATCCCAAAAGTAGTCAGCTATAAAAGTTACTAAAGTAGTCAGGATACCTCGTTTCTAGAAAAATAGAGCTATACATGATAACTGATATTAATATTCATCCTCTTGAGGACAAAAATCGAGTTTCTTCACAAAGCATAACCCCTCCCTATCAAGAAAAATATAACTTAAATACCCTTAAATAATACTTGTGTATGGATTTGGAATCCATACCAACAATGAAATAGCTAAGAACAATTTCCTGTGTAGATATTATGGCATCTTGCAAAATAAGCTACTATTGGAAGATCTGAGCAATGTCAAGACAGAATGACTTACAGAATCTCAATTATTAATTGTGCCTTAACTAACTTTGCTTTTTGAGAATTTAATATCCAAATTGCATTAACCTTCAGATTCCTTTTTTCTCCCAAGTCAATGGCTCTTGGCAGAGCACAGGCATTGCTGGTTGGGCTCAAAAAGCTCTGTTTGAATCCATTCATGATTGGTCACTGTGAAATGACTAACTCTGAAGTTATTTTTAAAACCCACAGTTTAAAAGATTAGATTAATAAGCTTTCATTTAACATGTAGTTATTAGATTAAATTTAATGTCCTTAAAAATATTTACTGTATAAATTTTATGAGTAAACTTTCAACTCAATGTTCCCAATGCCAATCTTTCAAAGAAAGTAATGCTGGTGAACATGTCCATGTTTTAGACCATGTTTTTTTTTAAAAAAAAAAAAAAAAGGTTAAAATTCTCAGAATAATTTAGAAATGTAGTTTGAATATTAACATACAAAAATCTAAATATTTAATTTGGTAAACTTTCGTCCCTGCTCCTACTCCTACTCCCCATATGCCCTATTATATGTACACTACAGTTCAATTTGTTAATTATTTCACTATTTGTTAGAATAATACTCAGCAATATAAGATACAGAATAGTAACTGATCTTCAGTATCATAAATACCCCCATGTGAAGAAAAAAAGGAACTTTTTCTAATAATTTTCATGAGTCATTCTTAAAATGTTGCCATTATGCTATGCAATGATCTCAAAGGGCAAGTAAATATTACATAAAATGTCAAAAGAAGCAAACCTGTTGATGATTTTTAAAGTTCCAGCATTTATAATTCTAATAAACAAAATATAACACTGGGGGAAAAGAAAAGCAGAGAAATTCCAGTAACAATTTTAATTTATTTATCCCCCTAATTTTTTTACCATGGAAAAACTGGAAATCAAATGTCATATAAGGTTTATACTTACTTTAAACAAAAATGTAACATAGTGTTAAAACTGGCTTTCCAAAACTGTTACAGCATAGCTGTACTCTGCACTAATAATCACAAAGTTGTAATATAGAACTCTGTTAAGCAGTCCCATTATGTTCTTACAAAAATAGAATTAAATGGTGTGACCAGACAAGGACTTCAATTACACTACTTGGCAAACATAGAATTTCAATGGAGTCTTTTTCCTCTTGCAGTTTAAAGCAAAAGTCAAATATCACATCTTTTCCAAGACTCACAAAGATGATTCAGGTTGTTTGTTTGGCATTTTTTTAATCTCTATCACAACAGCAGGGATGTTTTCAACTTTAGTCCTCCTGGGCTGCTTCTCTAGATTGTCACTAAATTCTAAACAAGAAATGCTAACTGTTGGGGCCTTTTCTGCATCCTTTCCAGATTGGGCTTGTGGCCGTGTCCCACAACATTGCTTCAAAGCACACTGAGTTCTGCAGGCAAGTTCACATGGGACTACACTTGACTTAGAGCCTACACTAGCAAATTCAGGCTGAATGGTAGTAGCGTGAATTCCGTGATTATGGAAAACGTCTTTAATGATCTTAGCCACCTGCATGTATGATGTCGGGTCTTCACATTTTATGTGAGCAGTGGCAATGATTCTGCTTCCAGCAAGTTGCCAAACATGTAATTCATGAACTTCCTCAACTCCTTCAACATCTCGAAGTTCTTTTATCAAATTTTTGATATCAATTTGTTTAGGAACAGTTTGGAGAAGAATAAGAGCAGACTCCTTAAGTAATGGATAAGTTGTGTAAAGAAGTATACAAACCATTACAATACAAAGAGTTGGATCTAAATATAGCACCCAGCAAGGACCAGCCTCATAAACTGTTGCATGAGTACTATTAATTAATTCTACAAATGCTTTGCAGGGGTCAGGGGTACATGGGTTCACACACATCTCCCCTTCAGGACAACCTTCCCAAGAAAAGTAAAAGACTAAGGCATTTACTACTACAATCACTGAACCCAAAGCATCTCCAAAGACATGCAGAAAAACTCCACGCATGTTAAGCTGTCCAGCCTTATCATCATCATCTTCCAATTCCACCTGGTCAGGTTCTCTGATAAGATTCCCATTCACTTGTACTTCCATTGCATCATTTCTGGACTTTTCTGGATCTACAAAGAAATAAAAATTCTGTATCAAACACATCTAAAGTGTTTATATAAACATTCTTGCCTAATTCCATTTAAGTGATAGAAGTGAAAATTTTTAATAAAACATAATAAGAAATGTGCTCGGAGCGATTTAATATAAATTGACATACTGGGAACAAGCCAGGACATAATGGTCAGGGCTAAATTAAGTCATTAAGATGATATTGCTTCCCCATACTCCTAACCACCCTCCTCTCCTACCTTCCCACCTCCAAATAAAGTTCACCTTTTCTGTGGGGGTGGGGTCCTGTGAACATTCTCCTATACTTGTTGGCATACACCAAAAAGAAAACAAAATTGAACGCTATCACCCAAAATTAAATGCAAATATGGATAAGTCTAATACAAATGGCTGACCTGACGCAGAGGTCTAGTCACTTTTCGTAGTCATTAAGGTGTTATGGTTAACTTTTAAACTTTTATCATTTATATAAATGATAGAGTCTCTTGATAGAAGAGGTTTAGAAACTGACAAATCAACAATAAAAACCTATCAGCAATCACAGAGACTTCAGGAAAAGTTGGAACTAAATGATCACTATCTACCCTACTAGCTCCTAAACCAAACGTGCGGATCCTTTAAAGGAATTATACACACCAGAGCAGCTTAATATTCTTTGGAATAACACCTGGCAGAGTGGGAGTGAGAGGAAATTCAATTGTTTATTAAATATTTTCAATGTACAACTTGAATTTCATTAACATGATATCCTGCATCTTGGAAAGAGGAAAACTGTCTATGTGGTATCATACAACTAGGTAAATAGATGTAAATGGAAAAAAGTGGAAGGAAATACACCAAATTGTTAACATCACTGAGCTTGGGTAGTAGGGCATTAGGTTGATTCCTTTACCCGTCTCCTTTCTTTCAACATTCATTTCCCAATTTCCTTCAAGCGCGCTTAATGTTTAGAATGAAAACTATCCATTAAAAATATAAGATGAATAAATTACCATCACTTTTATCTTAGTACGATTATGAAAAATCCTAAGTGAAATGTTAAACATGCCCATACAGGTTCTAAGTCTAGGATTTTCAGGATTAGGTTTAGATTTTAGAAAATTAACTGAAACATACATTGCTGCTCATGACAGAAACCTTTAACGAGGGTTTTGAGCTCAGGAGAGTCAATCACTAGATAGCCCCGAATACAATATTAAGGAACTTGTTTGAAGGGCATAAGAACTACTTGGGCAGAGCAAGGTTCCTAACAGCCAACAACTAAGGACCAAGTGGGGATTCTCTCCGTTTCCCAATAGGCCCAAGAAATTAGCATTTTTTTGATCCTGCTAACGCCAAAATCAGACAAGCCTCTTGAAACGACAGCCTGTGAAGACTGTTAAGTGCGGTTGCGGACCGCAGCGGGCTGACGGTCACCTCCTGACCTTTTGCCCGCTCTCACCACCACGGTGCCCATCTACAGGAGCCGCTCCCCCGGCTCCTGACACCGGGCTGAAAGGGGGGCCGCGTCCTCCGGGCGAGGCGGGGTGTGAGTGCCGGAGCGGGAAGGAGTGGCCAGGTAGGCGGCGCGGCGCGGTCGGCTCAGGCACCAGGGGGCGTGCGGGACATCCTGCCCGGGGCCATCCCGGGGTCTGGGCTCCCCAATGCCAACCACCTGCGGCGGCGACTTTCTCTCCTCACCTGTCCGGTCCAGTTTCAGCCCGTTGGAGTTGCTGCTATTGGCCACCAGGATGTTGGTCTCCTCCTGGTCGGGACCCTGCTCACCTGGGGCCCTGTTGTCGCTACCCCCGGTGCGGGGGCTCTTGCCGCGGCCCCCCTTGGGGAGGCCGTGGCTGTGGCCCCCGTGCGAGTGGCCGTGGCCGGAGTCGTTGCCAAAGCCGCTGTGATGGTGGAAGAGGCAGAGCCCCAGCACGTTGACCACCAGCCCCGCCACGCCGACCCCGAGGACCACCAGCGGCTGCTGCATCTCGTGCGGCTCGATGAAGCGCTCGATGGCCTCTAGCAGGATGGCGAAGCAGAGGCCGGTCAGGAAGATGGCGTTCACCAGAGCCCCCATCACTTCGGCCCGGATCCAGCCGAAGGTGTTCTTCTGGGTGGCGTGGGTCCGCCGGGCGAAGCGCTCGGCCACCAGCGCCACCACCAGCGCCAACACATCCGACAGCATGTGGAAGGAGTCGGAGAGCATCGCCAGCGACGAAGTCACCCGGCTCACCACCACCTCCAGGACCATGAACATGAAGGTCAGCATCAGCATGCACAGCAGCCGGCCCCGGTTCCGACCCCAGCACCCCATGGCTGCGGCTCAGGAGCCCGCCGAGCGCGGCCCGGACACTCGTGAGGTGGCGGCGGCGAGGCGCCGAGGGCCGGCGACCCGGCGACGGAGAGAGGGCGGCGCGGGGCTCTCACCGCCCGAGCCGGGCCGCTCGGGAATCTGCCGTGGGGCCTCGGCGGCCGGACAGGGGCGAGCCCGGGGTCAAGCCGCCGAGCCCCCGCGCCTGCGGGCGTCCCCGGCGGGCCGGCGGCGCGCTGCTCCTCAGGCGTCCGTCCTCGGAGCCGGCGCGGAGGCCCGGCTCAGCCCCAGTAGCCCCCACACCTAGAGCGGGCGGCGGCGGCGGCGGCGGGGAGCTGGGGCTCCCGGAGCCCGCGGACGGAGAGCCGGAGCAGGAGCAGGCGAGCGGCGGGGGCGGGCGACCAGCAGCTCCGCGCTGCAAAGGCTCCAAGCATCTGCGGGCTCTCCGCGCAGGTCTTCCCCTCGCTGGTCTCCCTCCGGGGTCGCTCGGACCGAGGAGCCAACGCCTGAAGAGCTGAAGAGGCGGCGGCCACAGCAGCTGCACTCGGCCCGGTATCGGGCGCCTTCTTCGCCCCCCCGCCTTTGCAGACGGTTTACAAAAAAACTTTGCTTTGCACTCGGAACCCCCGTTTTCACACGGACCCGAACGTGACAAGGCCTCGCCGTCCCGCCCACCAGGCCCGGCAAGCTTCCCCATTGGCCAGGACCCCCTCACGACAGCTGTCGCGCCCCGCCCATCCGCGCTCGCTATTGGATGGAGGCTCGGCGGGGCGGGAGGGGGCGGTGTCACAGCGCCAACAGATGGGGGGCGGGGCCTTTCCCTTCAGGAGCCGGGCGTGGGCCGGGGGCCGCGGCCGGGTGCAGCGATGGGCGTCGTGGGGGAGGGAAGGGGGCGCGGGCCGCGTGCAGCAGGAGGGGGAGGGACAGGGCGAGACAGGAGGGGTCTCCCAGGCGTGGCGGGGCTTTTGCTCTGGGGTTGCAGCTTCTCGCAGCCCCCCGCCGGCCAGCAAACAGACTTTGATCCTCCGAGCCGGGTCCACGTGGGGCGGGCCGCGCGGCCGCTCTGTGACAGACGGCAGCCTGGGAGGGTCCGGGAGGGGGAGCCCTTGTGTGCGGGGCCCTCGGGTGGTCGCTCCTGTCCGGAGAACCGAGATTAGGCAGACAGACTCATAAACAAGTGCAGCACGTAACTTGTGACTCTGCTCAACACCGAGCTGAGGAGTTAGTTCAGGGCGGTCCTGCGAGGGGATGGACGGAATCTTTGTAAATGTTTCAATAAAGCAAATCATCCCTATCACCACCATCCCCAGGAGAGCTTGTGTGAAGTACTATATTTCTGTCACTGATTATTTAAGGACCATTTAGGGTACGGAGTTAAAGCAGGAGAAACCTGGGTTCTGGTCCTTGCTTTGCCACTAGCCAGCTGTGTGACTTTGGGCCAGTCAACCGATCTCTCTAGACCTGTTTCTCCATCTATGAAGTAAAGGATTGGACAAGAGGAACTCTTAAGATTCCTCCTGACTTTAAAATTCTAAGGCTCTATGACTTAACATTTTATTTATAGGCTAGAAACAGCAGAACCCTGTGTCGGTTGCCATGGGGAAGGGGAGGAGCAGTAAGAATACAGAAGAATGAGCTTCTGTCCAGGTGAAGGTAAAATATAAACATATAAAAATTTAAATTACGATGAAATACTCCTAATTGTGCCAACACTAGTTTAGATTGGATACATATGTGCTGTGCTCTGAGTGGAGATTAGCTAATTTGAAAGTGAAGCCTTCCTGCTTCACAAGTGGAGAGATGGCTGGAGTCAGAGTGGCCTGAACTGGACTCCCAAAGGCCTCTCCACAGCCTCTGAACAGCAGGAAGGACCTGGAACTGCTCTGGACTGCTGGAAGACAAAGGTAGTGCTAGCCAGTGCCTCGGGGTCTGTTAAACAAGGCTTGTTTGGGGGCATGTTTTTTCATTTAAAAAAATATTTTTATTATTTCTATAAAAGATTTTTCACTTGTGTATGGTGTGTTTCTTATCTCCCCACCCAGACTAGAGGGCCAGATCCTCATCTATTTCTGTTCTTCTGGAATAGAAAAGAATGGAGGAAAATTTCTGAGACATTTATTACAGAAGAATTGATAGGACTTGATTAACTGGATATTGGGAGAGTGAAAGCTGATGAGGAGAATTTAACAAAGATGGTTTTTAACTTGACAAGGTAAATATTGCTTTAAACAGGTGAAGAAGTTGGGAAGGGGGTGCAAGGAGCTGATTTTAAGGGGAAAATACTGGGCCTGTTTTTAAGGTGCTGAATTTGAAGTCTGGATGGTGGCAGCGCTAAGGAGTGGGGAGAAGGGATTGGGGACTTCCATAATCTCCTCTCCTTTGGTGTAGACAATTGATGTTTATGTGCTCATGTATGTAAACACAGCCTCAAACCTCCTTCTAACCAGCTGCTCCTATATAGAAATTGGGAAGCCACGTTTGGGTCAAGATATCCTATGGAAATGGCCAGGAGGCAGTTGGAAGACCATTTTGCCTCCTATTGGGAGGGGCTGTGTCCCTTTATTTAAAAAAATAGATTCCTTTATGGAGTTCCCTGGTGGTCTAGTGGTTAGGATTCAGTGCTTTCACTGCTGTGGCCCGTGTTCAATTCCTGGTCAGGGGAACTGAGATCCCTCAAGCCGCTTGCGGCGTGGCCAAGGCAGGAAAAAAAGATTCCTCCAAGTGTGAGAGCTTAATGCCCAAAGAGGAATCAATAAGGAGATGTAGAAGGCAAAGATTCTCAGCAAACAAGGTAGCAATCCTTTCAAACACAAAGCGGACTGGATTGGGAGATGTTTAGACTCACATAAAAGCAGGCTCTTAGGTTCAATACAGCTCAGTAGTCACTTATGAGAACCTGCTTTGTGCAGCATCTTCTTTTTTTTTCCTCTTGTAAGCCACTTCCCAATGTGCTTTATACTCTCATAACCTGGAAGGGGAGAGGGGTGTCAGAGGTACATTTTCCAGGTTAGAAAAAGTCATAATCATGCATTCCAGAAAGAGTAATATCATTTATATAACAGCAAAACATTTCAGTCAAATAAACTTTTCTTCCCCCCACCCAGCATAGTGTAGTCAAAATACTTCAGTAGCTTGACTCAAATTTGTCCTTTTTCAGCTGGTTATCCTAGCATAGCGTTAACACGGCCAGAAGGGGGTTAAAATGAAGAGAAACCATACCATTATTCACCACCACCCCTGGAAGTTGTGGCCCCAGGATGAGTAAGATGGCTTGGCTGTTTCTTCCTAATTCTTGAGAAGTCTCCTGACAATTTGCTTGGCTTCCAAACTGACTAAACTCAGCATACTTTAAAGATGAGAAAATAATGCTTCTTTTGGAAAAAGACTGCCAGTTTGAGTGAAAGTCAAATGTTTAACACAAACTTTGCAATTTCAGAGCCCTCTAAGACCTCTCCCTGCTCTATCAACGCCAAGCTCCTCCAAATTGGAGCTTCCTAGCTCAAGGATCTAACCTGCACGTTATCAACCCAAAGTGTAGGTTTAAAAGGATTCCTGTAAAAAACAAACAAACAAAAAGTGCTAAGCACAGACACACCTCTGAATCTTGGTTTTTAAAAATCATGAGTGTATGAAGCTGTACCGTGGACAGACAGATGAAGAAAACCATGTGAAAACCAGATTACATTTGACTTTGGTGGATGGCAAATCACTTCTAGTGTTCAATCTTGAGGCAGAAATGATGGGGAAATCAGATCTGTTTGTTTTGTTTTGGAATGTATTGAATAATTATTACAAATATAAACTAAAATCTCTAGCAACCACATGAGGGCCAAGGCTTGAATTTTTAGCTGCTCCCTGAGGGAACAGGCAGTAGAAAAAAGAATAAACAAGTAACAATGCAGTAATAAAGCCAAGAAACATCACAAAAGGGCTAAGAGGTATAAGGGAAACCATATGAAAGAAAGGGTCAGAGCAGGAAACCCTACTCGGAAGCAAAGGAGAAACAGGAACAGGGTAGGGAGTAGAATGTACAGTGAGAGGCCCAGGACAAGCACTGAGCTTTCTGTATTTGTTGGTTAAGCTAAAGAATGGCAGGTGAGAGTGAATAGCAAAGGAAAACTCATTTTTCTTAGAGACTGAAAACTGGATCTAAGATCTCCGGTCATGCCTGGAAATTAAATCTAGAAATAAAGGCCCTGACACCTATACAGAAAGGCTTGTTAAAAGCATTTGTGAATTTTTTGGGTGCAGTGTTATGTAATACCAGAAATTGTGGAAGGCACAGTTAGTCAGTTTTAAGGTTTAGGCTGACTGCCCATTCTTTCTTTAGCCCTTCTACTCTAGGAGCTGGAGATTGTAATTCAAATTCAAGGTACAGAAGTTTTTAAAAAATATAATTTAATTTAAAACGTGTTTCTATGACTCTGTCCATTACTTATCTATAAAGATGATGTTGACCAATAAACTATTTTGAAAGTATTACACGCCTAATGAGTTTTAGAAAGTTCAGGGAACTGTTCCTTAAAAATTACTGACTTTGGACAAGTTATTTAAAACTCTCTAGGCCTCACTTCCCCCATCTTTTTAGTGAGGCATTCTGAGAGATGGCCACTTCACTGGAGTTAAGATGTGAGTAAAGGAGATGGTACTGCCTGCCTGATACTCTCACGGTGGGTGGGAGTGGGGGGCTTTCAGGCTACCTGTACCTGGGGTCACCATGAATCCAGGGCTGAAATTTTTAACTTGCAGATTCAGACACCACATTTTAATCATTTTACCTGGGGTAAACTGATTCATACGGACTCAAAATGGACTAATTTGCTGGCCATAACCCCCCACCCTTTGTTCACTTTGTCTTAGAGGGGAGAGCTCATTGCACAGAGCCTGCCTCTCTCTTGCGGGCAGGGCCTCTCAGAAGCAAGGTTGTATGGGGAGCAGAGAACTAGCCCAGAGGAGCTGGATCTTCCATGGAAGGGAGCAGTTCTCTCTCCTGAGCTGTTAGAGTCTCCTGCCTGTCTCTGCACATACACTCTGCCCTCCTGTGTCTGAGTTACACTCCAGTTTGCTGCCAGAGTGATCTTTTCAAAACCCAGATCTGATCATTTCAAAATACACATCCTCCTCCACCACCACCACCACCATCACAGCTGCAACCCCTCAGTGGCTTCCCAGTGCTCTGAGGAGACAAGCCAAACTCGAATGCACAGGGCTGGGCATGGTCTGGCCCTAGCTGCCCTGCCCAGCCTCATCCCATCACTGCACCTAACAGACCTGGCCTTTCTGACCACCGTGCCTCTGCGTGCTCCCTCCTGCAAAAACAGCTGTGCACACACTGTTCCCTCTGCCTGGGACACTCTTCCCTCCCTTCTTCCCCACCTTAGTTCTTGCTCATCCTTCAGCTCTCAGCTTAAGGACCACTTCCTCAGGGAAATTTTCTGTAACCCCTCTGACTGGGTCAAATCACTCTAGTACAAGTTCTCTTGGCTCCTGGTCCTGATCTTTTGCCACACAGAGCAAGAATGCAATTTACATTTATCCATTTGAGTATTTGATTAGGCTGTAAGCTCCATGTGGGCAAGGGCAGTGTGTGCTTTTGTTCATTATTGTATCTATCCCCAGCCAGCCTGGCTCAGTAAGTGTTTATTGAATGAATGAATGAATGTTGATAAATTACCTTTCTCAAGCTTAGTAATTCGTGTATTCATTCAACAGATCCTTACTGAACATCCATGTTTCCCTGTCTAGACTGGAACATGAGAATCAGAGAACCCTTTTCTTCTAGACAGTGTAGAAGACACTGTGACACAATCTTATTAATTACCTCATCGTTTTCTTTACTTCAAGCAGGCTACCACCGTTTTGCTGTGATATTATCTCACACAAGGTGCAATTAATTGAATGAAACTAGGACCCACCCTTGAAACCCACCACGGCAACATTCTAGGTTCTCAAAGTTTTCAGAGTACTTCCACATCCCTTATATAAGGGGCATGATGACCCTATAAAGTTTGCAGGGCAGATTCTACAGATTATGGGCTGAGACTCCAAGAAATGAAGAAAGTTGCTCAAGGTCCCACTGCTTTTGAGGCCCTAATTGCACCAGCAGCGTGTTTGTTTTTAACTTCATACCCAAATTTGGGAGAAACAAACTCAGTTTGAGGCTCCAGACCTCACATGCACTAACTACTACAAATCTATCATTCATCTCAGTTTTAAAGGTCTCTGGTTCTATGATTTTCTTATTAATTTGTAATTACTATAAGGACTAAGGGGAGGTGGCCTACTTGTGAGTGACACCTCTTTAACAGGTCACTCCAAAATCTGATTCTCTAGTGGTGTGCTCCAAAATTGGGTCCTGATCACACATAACTCTGTAGAGTGAATTACTCATTGTTTTGCCTACTGCTTTTATGTACCTCTTACTTTCAATTTCTTTAACAGCTGTGGTGCCTTCCAAAGGACTAACATTAGGGAAAATACTGACCCCTCACCTGGGGTGGCTTGTTAAAATGCTGATTCAGTAAGGTCAGTCGTGGAGCCTGCCATTCTGAATTTCCAATAAGCTCCTGGGGGATGCCAATGTTAGTGTTTCGCAAACCACACTTTGAGGACCAAGATGTTAGAAGCTTTTTGTTCTTAACCTTGGAAGGAGGCTATTCCGTGGAGTTAAGCTATTCCCATGCAAAAAAAAAAAAAAAAAAAAAAAATCCTCAAACTTTAAAATGTTTTGATTTTACTTTTTATTTTATATTCATCTGTCATATTTGAATTTTATTTTGTTATAAATGATATCACTTCTATATTAAAATTTTTAAATGAAATCAAATGTCTTATCCTTGTAGGAAAGCACGCCTTAAAATTAATCAAGCTCCAGGTGTGAATATGCATTTCAGTTTTTGCCTTCACTGTGTCAGAAAAAAATAATTACTTGACAGCTTTTGGAAATATTTTTGTTATTCTGACTAACATTAATGGCTCCCGAAGTCTGAATAATAGGTTGGGCTGAAGACTCAGAGTATGACTGGGGGTCTCTTGCACTCAAACCTTTCATTATCCAACATGAAAAGCCTTTGCTATCAATTACTGATCAAATCCTCATAAGGAGCCTAAAAGACTTAAAATGAATAAGGGGTGTTTAATATTTAGGCAGCACCAGGAGCAGCAATAGTCACCAAAAAGCGTAGTGGGAAGTGAGGTTAGAGATGCTTCCCTCTGCCTGTCTGCTGATTCTAGAAGAGAGCAAAGATCTAGCCTCATGGTAGCTGCATCTACAGACCATTCCCATGAGTCCTTGTTATTGACTTTATTTATGCTTTGCACTGGCTTCAAGGCTTATTCCATCATAAGGTCAGAGTTGACCATCTCTTAAACTCAAGAGAGACATCTTTCAGTCCCCAAAGTGCCACTGTCAAAACTATGGGGACTGCATTTCTAGGCGCTGCTCAGGTGCCTTCAAATGTGAGAGCAATCTTTTAATGGAAAAACCAGTGCCTGCTAAATTGGGGCAAATGGAGATTGTTTTATCTCTCAATTGCCTCCTGATGTGGAACCTAGGAAGATGGAAGAGATAAGTCTAATGGAAAAGAGCATCTGGCTCCACATGTTAGGATGAAAAGAAGGATGAGCTATTAAGCATTCCTCTCTGCTTCTGTGGCCAGACCTCTATTCCAGGCCTACATGTCTCTCAGAGCAATTATGTGAGCACTTCTAATAGGACTCCCATTCCCGCCTTCCTCCAATCTATTTAACGCAGTACTTTCTGATCAATATTCCCGTATATCAATGCTCACATGACACTCTTGCTCAAAACCCTCAGTGGCTGCCCATTAACCACAGAATAAGGCACGCCATTTTATCTAGGTATTTAAGGCCTCCTGCATGTGACCTTGTCTATCCAAACTTATCTCTCGCTCCTCTTCCACAAGCCTGCTACTCAAACCAAATTATCCCTAGGTAAGGATTGCAAGTTACCTAATGACCATGCCTCCATTTCCTCTATGTGGACCAAAATATTAACTTATCTCATTGAGTTGTTGTGAAATAGATGAGTTAATATGTATAAGATGCTTAGGACAATGCCTGGCACATGGAAAGGTCCTGTAATGGGTTGAATAGTGGCCCCCCCCCCCGAAAGATATGCCCATGTCCTAATTCCTGGAAACTGTGAAAGTTCCCTTATTTGGAAAAAGGGTCCTTTGCAGAGGTAATTAAGGATCTTGAGATGAAAAGACCATCCTGGATTATCCAGGTGGGCCTTAAATCCAATGACAAGTGTACTAGCAAGAGATACGTAAGGCTGATGAGACAGACAGAAGAGAAGACCATGTGAAGGTGGAGACCGAGATAGCTAAGGAGTGGCAACAGCCACCAGAAGCTGGAAGAGGCAGGAAAGGAATCTTCCCTAGAGCATCTGGAGGGAGCACAGACCTGCCAACATCTTGATTTCAGACTTCTGCCTCCAGACTACAGGACAGTAAATTTCTGTTGTTTTAAACCACTGCATTCATGGTAAATTTTATGGCAGCTGCAGGAAACTAATACAGGGCTAAATACATTTTAGCTATTATTATCATTAATTAATCACAAAATGTGACTTTGCCATTTCCTCTCAGCATCATTTTTTTAAATAAGTGAAGCAATTTTATTTTATTTATATTTATTTATTTATTTTGGCTGTGCTGTGTCTTAGTTGTGGCATGAGGGATCTTTAGTTGCGGCATGCAGACTTCTTAGTTGCAGCATGCGGACTCTTAGTTGCGGCATGCATGTGGGATCTAGTTCCCCGACAAGGGATCGAACCCAGACCTCCTGCATTGGGAGCACAGAGTCTTACCCATTGGACCACCAGGAAAGTCCCTCAACATCATTTTTTATCTCACTGTTCTCTTCAAGTGTCTGGTACAGTACCTTGCAATTAGAAAACAGAATTAATTTTTATAGGAAGGAAGGGAGAGAGGGAGGGAAAGAAAGAGAGAGGGAGAGCGAAAGAGAGAAAGAGAAAGAAAGAAAGAAAGAAAGAAAGAAAAGAAAGAAAGAAAGAGAAAGAAAGAAAGAAAGAAAGAAAGAAAGAAAGAAAGAAAGAAAGAAAGGAAGGAAGGAAGAAAGAAAGAGAAAGAAAGAAAGAAAGAAAGGAAGGAAGAGAAAGAAAGAGAAAAGGAAGGAAGGAAGGAGGGAAGGAAGGGAGGAAGAAAAGCCTACCCCTACCACTTAGTTGGTGCTACACACCTGCAATAGCTTTCCTGACTGTTCTATTCCATAAATTCTAACAAAGAGTGACAAAAACACTCATGGTACTTTTCATCTGCTGCCCTGTGGTGTACCTTGTATGTCTCTCTCCCCCCAGAGCTGCTGCTTCTTTTTTTTTTTTTTTTTTTTTTTTACTATTTATTTATTTATCTATTATTTTTTAATCCCTCCCCTCCTTTCCTCTTTGGTAACCATAAGTTTGTTTTCTATGTCTGTGGGTTTATTTCTATTAATATTTTGTACATAGGTTCATTTGTATCGTTTTTTACTTTTAGATTCCACATATAAGTGATATCATCTGTCCCCAGAGCTTTTTGAGGACAAGGATCATTTCTTTTATCTTTCTGGATCCCAAGGGCCTAGCACATAGTAAGTAACTCAAGTCCGTGGCAATAATAATAATCCCATTGGCAAACGTTGTCTACTAATTTGTTACTCATTCTAGAGTTTCCTTAAGCCCTAGTAGGTATTGTGTTCTTGTCAATGCTAGCAGTTTGCTCCTTGTGTCAACTGCCTTTCCCAACTAATGCAGAACCTTCTAGTCGTAATATATTTCCAGGAGCAGCAAGAGGAAGATGAGCTTAAACAGACTAATTCTTCCCCTGGGGAGACTCATGTTGAAATAAGTGGGCTATAGGCCTATGCCTGAAAATCCTTCCTTACACATACAGAGGTATTGGTTTTCCTGGTGTTTCTCACAGTGGAATTATTCCATTATTTGTTCACTTGTGAGCCTGTTTTCTGTGCGATCCACATAACTCCTTAGGTTGGTTGGTGAACCCGTAAACAGCAGGGAGCCCGCTCAGCCTTAAGTTTCTCCCACCTGATGACTGTTATTCTCATGGCTCAATGCAGATCTCTCCTTTTTTTTTTTTTCCTCCACACAGTTTGAGAACTCAGAGATTGACCACTACTTGCTAATGTGATATCAGATTGACTTAAAAAAAAAAAATTTTCCTTATTTGGACATATTTTCAAACTTAAGAAAAAGTTTCAAGGACACTCCCCCCCATGCACCCTTTACCTAGATTCACCTGTTGTTAACATTTTACCCCATTTGCTTTAGCATTTGCTCTTTCTCTTTCTCTTTCTCTTTTGAACCATATGAAGGTGGGTTCCACACATTAGGATCCTTCACCACTAAAAACTGTGTACATTTCCTAACAATAGGAATATTCTCAACATAACCACAGTGCATTTTTACCAGCTTTATTTATTTATTTTTATTGAGAGGACTTCTTTATTTTTTAATTTTTATAAATTTATTTATTTTATTTATTTATTTTTGGCTGCTCTGGGTCATTGTTGCTGCACGTGGGCTTTTTCTCTAGCTGCCGCGAGCCGGGACTACTCTTTGTTGCGGCGCGTGGGCTTCTCATTGCGGTGGCTTCTCTTGTTGGGGAGCTCAGGCTCTAGGTGCGTGGGCTTCAGTAGTTGTGGCGCGTGGGCTCAGTAGTTGTGGCTCGCAGGCTCTAGAGCACAGACTCAGTAGTTGTGGTGCACGGGCTTAGTTGCTCCGCGGCATGTGGGATCTCCCCGGACCAGGGCTTGAACCCGTGTCCCCTGCATTGGCAGGCGAATTCCTAACCACTGCACCACCAGGCAAGTCCCGGGAGGACTTCTTAAAACACATATCTCTCACGGAAAAGCCTGCCCTTAGCAAGGCACAGCAGGATTCTGGAGACCGTGGGAATCCCTTCACAGGCTCCTCCAGCCATGTACTCTGCTCGCTTCACCTACTGCTCCAGCTTTACCAACTTTATAAATTTACATTGTCCATATTCCAATTTTGTCAGTTGATCTAATAATGTCTTTCGTAGCATTATCCACACTGCCCCCTCCTGTACAGCATCAAGTTTTGGGTCAAGCTTGAATTTAGTTGTCTTTTCCCTTTAGCCTCCTTTAATCTAGAACATTTCCACAGCCTTTCTTTGTCTTTTATGATGTTGACATTTTTGCAAGAATACAGTTCCCTTTGCCTTTTTTTTTTTTTTAAATAGAACATTCCCATATTGTATTTGTCTGATGTTTTTGTTTATGCATTCTTGGCTGGAATATTGCAAACTGATATTTTGTCCTTCTAAGGGTATCACAGCTGGAGGCACACAACGTCCATCTGCCCCTTGTTGGTAATGTAAATTTTTCTCACCCATCAAGGTGCTGCTCAGTTTCTCCACTGTATAATTAATTTTTTTCTCCCTTGAACTAGTAAGCAGTCTCTGGAGAGATTTTTTTTCTTTGGCTGCGTTGGGTCTTAGTTGCTGCGTGGGGGCTTTCTCTAGCTGCGGCAAGCAGGGGCTACTCTTCATTGTGTTGCGCGGGCTTCTCATTGCAGTGGCTTCTCTTGTTGCAGAGCACAGGATCTAGGTGCGCGGGCTTCAGTAGTTGCAGCACGTGGGCTGAGTAGTTGCAGTGCGCGGGCTTCATCAGTTGTGGCTCGCGGGCTCTAGAGCACAGGCTCAGCAGCTGTGGCACACGGGCTTGGTTGCTCCGCCGCATGTGGGGTCTTCCTGGACCAGGGATCGAACCCATGTCCCCTGCATTGGCAGGCAGATTCTTAACCACTGCATCACCAGGGAAGTCCCTGGAGAGATACTTTAAAACCATGCAAATACCAGAAAACTACTAGAGCTAATCAATGAATTTGGTAAAGTTGCAGGATACAAAATTAATGCACAGAAATCTCTTGCATTCCTATACACTAATGATGAAAAATCTGAAAGAGAAATTAAGGAAACACTCCCATTCACCATTGCAACAAAAAGAATAAAATACCTAGGAATAAACCTACCTAGGGAGACAAAAGACCTGTATGCAGAAAACTATAAGACACTGATGAAAGAAATTAAAGATGTTACAAACAGATGGAGAGATATACCATGTTCTTGGATTGGAAGAATCAATATCGTGAAAATGACTATACTACCCAAGCAATCTACAGATTCAGTGCAATCCCTATCAAATTACCAATGGCGTTTTTTACGGAACTAGAACAAAAAAATCTTAAAATTTGTATGGAGACACAAAAGACCCCGAATAGACAAAGCAGTCTTGAGGGAAAAAAAGGGAGCTGGAGGAATCAGACTCCCTGACTTCAGACTATACTACAAAGCTACAGTAATGGAGACAATATGGTACTGGCACAAAAACAGAAACATAGATCAATGGAACAAGATAGAAAACCCAGAGATAAACCCACGCACCTATGGTCAACTAATCTATGACAAAGGAGGCAAGGATATACAATGGAGAAAAGATAATCTCTTCAATAAGTGGTGCTGGGAAAACTGGACAGCTACATGTAAAAGAATGAAGTTAGAACACTCCCTAACACCATACACAAAAATAAACTCAAAATGGATTAGAGACCTAAATATAAGACCAGACACTATAAAACTCTTAGAGGAAAACATAGGAAGAACACTCTTTGACATAAATCACAGCAAGATCTTTTTTGATCCACCTCTTAGAGTAATGGAAATAAAAACAAAAATAAACAAATGGGACCTAATGAAACTTCAAAGCTTTTGCACAACAAAGGAAACCATAAACAAGATGAAAAGACAACCCTCAGAATGGGAGAAAATATTTGCAAACGAATCAATGGACAAAGGATTAATCTACAAAATATATAAACAGCCCCTGCAGCTCAATATTAAAGTAGCCAACAACCCAATCCAAAAATGGGCAGAAGACCTAAATAGACATTTCTCCAAAGAAGACATACAGATGGCCCAGAAACCCATGAAAAGCTGCTCAACATCACTAATTATTAGAGAAATGCAAATCAAAACTACAATGAGGTATCACCTCACACCAGTTAGAATGGGCATCATCAGAAAATCTACAAACAACAAATGCTGGAGAGGGTGTGGAGAAAAGGGAACCCTCTTGCACTGTTGGTGGGAATGTAAATTGATACAGCCACTATGGAGAACAATACGGAGGTTCCTTAAAAAATTAAAAATAGAATTACCATATGATCCAGCAATCCCACTACTGGGCATATACCCAGAGAAAACCAGAATTCAAAAAGTCACATGCACCCCGATGTTCATTGCAGCACTATTTACAATAGCCAGGTCATGGAAGCAACCTAAATGCCCATCAACAGACGAATGGATAAAGAAGATGTGGTACATATATACAATGGAATATTACTCAGCCATAAAAAGGAATGAAATTGAGTCATTTGTTGAGACGTGGATGGATCTAGAGACTGTCATACAGAGTGAAGTAAGTCAGAAAGAGGAAAACAAATATCGTATATTAACGCATGTATGTGGAACCTAGAAAAATGGTACAGATGAACTGGTTTGCAGGGCAGAAGTTGAGACACAGATGTAGAGAACAAATGTATGGATACCAAGGGGGGTAAGACACGGGGGGGGTGGGGATGGTGGTGTGCTGAATTGGGCGATTGGGATTGACATGTATACACTGATGTGTATAAAATTGATGACTAATAAGAACCTGCTGTATAAAAAAATAAATAAAATAAAATATAAAAATTAAAAAAAAAATACCATGCAAATATCTTGCATATTTACATTCCCCCCTTAAATTTAGCATCCATTGATGGTTCCTGCCTGATCCCATCTTTATTCTCATGATTACCAAATGATTTTCTGGTTCCAGCGGTCCCTCCACGTTTATCAGTCAACCCTCAGTATTCTATGTATGTATGTACGTATCTATCTATCTATCTACCTATCTATCTATCTATCTATCTATCTATCTATCTATCTATCGTCAGTAAGGGCATTCATGAATCCTCTTTTTTCAGTGGTTTATAATTCATCACTATTCTTAATTTTGGTGCTGAATTTGTCGCAGATTCAGCCAGCGGGACCTCTTTCAGACTGACTCCTGTGTCAGATAGACATTTAATGAAGATTTCTAGATTTCGATTGAAAGGTAAAATACAAGACTTTAATAGTTATTCTATGTACCCTAGCATAATAGGAGAGAACGTAGTGGTGGTTAGGGTTTGGAGTTGAAATAGATCCTGGGTTGAGTCTGGCTTTCTGATTTATTGGCAGTGTTCCTTGGGTAGATTACTTACCCCTTTCTGTACCTCAGTTTCCTCATGATAGTGTGATAATATTAGAAGCATAGGGCTGTTGTGAGATCTAAGTGAGATAATGCATGTAAACTACTTAGTAGAAGAACGGATACATAAGTACTTGATGCTTGTGGGTTAGCGCCATTATTTCATTTCCCCATATGACAGCTTATACATGAGCTGGCTTGTCTCAATTGCTCCTGCTGCTTCCTACTGCTAGCAGCCATCATCTAAAGTCACCCCCGATTCATATCTATCTGCCCTTTTATAATACATGTCAATTAACTGAATTGTTGAACATTGTAGGTCTCCAGGGATCCAGAGGTAATCTAGCCCCACTTTCCTTAGCTGAAGATGAGGAGTCTGAGACCCTGAGAGGTTAGATGGACTGCTCCAGGTCATCCAGGAAGAGTGGAAGAGCTCCAAGGGGTGCCCAGTCTTCAACTACACACTCTGTATGTCACAGCCTATCTCTACCACGATCAAGAGCAACATTCAGGGACTCCCCTGGTGGTCCAGTGATGAAGACTCCATACTTCCACTGCAGGGTTCAATCCCTGGACAGGGAACTAAGGTCCCGTGGCCAAAAAAAAAAAAAAGCAACATTCAGTTGGTTTCTTTTCCCAGTCAAGTGGTATTATTCAAAGCATCAGTGGGAAAGTATCTCATTTTCTGTATGACTCATCCTCGTTCCAAGATTAACTAACATGCTCCACTTTCATTCTTTGCCTCCCACTCAGTTTCACATCCAGCAGGAGCCCTGAGAGTCTCTGTGCCCTCTCTGCCCCACCCCACCCTGTTCTCTCCCCTCCCCAGCTGTGCTGTTACCTCCTGGCCCCAGACTGTCCCACCATCCTCAGATTCCACTGGCCATTTTTGTTGGACTCTGGTTTAAGAAAGGCATGTCTTCCTGAAATACCACTCTAAGCTATGTTGAAAATAGAATAAAGAAATATACTTAAGTTGCAGCAGATGTACAGGGACAAGTGTTTGTCCATATGTTTCCAACATTCCATTAAGGTCCAAGCATTATAGCAAAAAGCGTGTATTTCTGGACATATACATTTTATTTCAACCTCCTCCAAAAAGAAAAAAAATTAAGGATTCTTCTGATGTGCTAAGATGTTGTGGAACCAAATAGAACTGGGAATAAACGTGCCATTGGCTGAGGCTTGGGGGATCTTTTCATTGTGCCAAGATTTTTGGTTTGGGGCTGTTTTCTGAAGCACATTCTGACCTGTATAATTTGACCCTGCTTACATCAAAATGCTAGTAAAATACTGAAATATTTATAGATGGAATGCTATGATGTCTGGGATTTGCTTCAAAATAATCCATGTATGTGGAGGAAAGTGGGTTGGGGGCATAAATGAAGCAAGATTGGTCATGAATCGATAAGTGATGAGTACGTGGGGCTTCTGCATCTTCTTATATGATCAAAATGATCTATAATGAAAAGTATTTAAATGCTAGTTCAAATTTTCATAATTTACTTTCTACCTTCCCCCCCCCAACCCCCCGTTTATTTCTATCTGTTTATTTTTTGCTCTGCTTCTCCCAAATCTGCCCTTTCTTGAAAGCCATTTCTGGCTGCACACCCTTTAATAAAATCTTCCTGACTGCTTTAATCCACTAAATTACTAACACCTCTTAGCACCTAAATGTGTGAGTTAGTCTTGTAGCCCCCTAGCTTGGACACTTTTTAAGGGCAGGGCCTAAACCTTATACTTTAGGGTAAAGCCCACACTGCATGGCCTAAAGACTGCCTCAGTCAGTTCTTCCTAATTGATGGACATGCTTGTTGGTAGATTGGAAAAGATTGGTGAAAAGTGTTCTGAAAAGTGTCGATGTAAAGAACAGTCTATAGATTTGTCATTTTTTTTTCTTTAAAGCTTGTCTACATAGAATTTGAAATATCTCATTTTACCTTTAGGGAGAACTGGCTTAAGAGAAATACGTCTCTCAATTGAAGCATATCATGCTAGGCAGTGATTCAGGAGCAATTGATGTAAATGCTAATGAATAGTTTACCCCAAAGGAGACTTAACGAAATCAAATCCTATACGTGGGAATAATCTTAGAACTTTGCATCTCCCCCACTGCACAGTCTAATGGAAGGAGGCAGTAAGGTGGGAAAATACCAAGAAGAAAAATGTCAGATTTTAGCTTTCAAAATTTTGCCAGGGAGCCATCTAAGGACCATCTCATTTTAGGTTTGTCCATGCTGGTTTAATGCAGGGTGAGAGCCAAATTCAAAGGGAATCTCACTGAGCTGCAGTTTGCTTATTAGTTCCCCCACACAAACTGATCTTTCAAAATGCTCAGAACTGGTGCTTTTTCAGACCAGGGGAAGAGCCACTGCAAAGCTGGAAAGAGTCCAAGAGAAATTTCTCTTTCTTTCTTCTCCCACTGGGGAGCACAGGGAAATCATCCCTGTGTTGAGAACTTCTCCCGTTTGTAAGTCCTCCTGGGAAGGAGGTGCCACAGCCTCCCTCTAGATCAGATTTTACTTTAATAATAGCCCTCAGAATGAGAAAAATCCCTTCCATCAGGCTAACCTGAAAGCCATCACTCTGCAGTTTCCTAGGTTGTGGATACCGTCGCTCACTATCTTCTGTATTCGTGTTCCATTGATTCGTCTTCAGCCTTCTCTTCTCTGGGGAAAATAATCCTTGAAGAGGGTGGATCAGGGAAGTGCAATTGTCTGGCATTCGGGCAAAGCACAGAAGAGCCAAAAATACAGACTAGTCTGCCTTCGCCTGCAGAAGCTCCCCACAGAGCCTCTCTGAGAGGGTCTTTCGAGGCTCCCCTGGAGCCGACTGTTCAAAAGAACAAGTGAGGCCTCACAATAGAGAAGCCCTGTTCTCTCCATGAAACACTGGTTGGGATGACAGAAAGAGTTACAGCAAGAGAGTGTTTGGTTAGACTTAAGGAAGAACTGTGGGGAAGTGCAAACTTGAACCAAGAGGTTGGAGGCATTATGAAGCCTTTGCCCCCAGATAATCAGTAGTCTTGGACGCTTTCATTGGTCACCTGCAGTGAAGCAAGTGAGCCAAATGACCTCTTGAAATGCCTTCCAGCTTTAGTGTCCTTTGATTCTAGAAACCCAGCAAGTTTCCATTCTGCTCTGATTGTACTCTGAACTCCATGTGAGTGACCTTGACTGGGCTTTAATCACTCCACTCACTCTCTAGATTTCCTCAACTGTAAATCACCGGTGGTTGTAATGGGTGGCAAGTCCAAGGGGCCAGGAAGCTGTATGACTTGCAGTGGCCAGATTTCTTCTAAATAAGGTGGCACTTTTGAGACGGTTGTTAATGGTGTGTGGCTGAGCTCCTGCAGATAGGCCTAGTGGAGAGAGTTTGGATGGAAGTTTTCCAGGCTATCCAAAGGATATTTTCCCCCAGGAGTAATGCATTTTAGGGCACTCTTAGGCGTGCTGCAAATAGGGGACCTTGTTTTTCAAAAAGAGAGATCTGAGGAGTTTACATTCTGTTCCCCCAACACCCTGAAATGCCTTCTAACTACAGCATGAGTTAAACATAAGCATGGGGGGCTTCCCTGGTTGCGCAGTGGTTGAGAATCTGCCTGCCAATGCAGGGGACACAAGTTCGAGCCCTGGTCTGGGAAGATCCCACATGCCACGGAGCAACTGGGCCCGTGAGCCACAACTACTGAGCCTGCGCGTCTGGAGCCTGTGCTCCGCAACAAGAGAGGCCGCGATGGTGAGAGGCTCGCGTACCGCGATGAAGAGTGGTCCCCACTTGCCGCAACTAGAGAAAGCCCTCGCACAGAAACGAAGACCCAACACAGTCATAAATAAATAAATAAATAAATAAAAGAACGTGAATTTCTTTAAAAAAAAAAAAAAAACAAACATAAGCATGATGCTGGGTGTGTACTATCTCTCAACAAATACTTATTTCTTGACTGATGTTGTGGGATGTGTCTCCTGCATTCAGTGAAAATGCCCACATTCAAACTTGACCACTAGGAAAGGCCAGCAGCCGACAGGCCCCTCTGGGAAGCTATAGCATAAATGGTGCGTTCTTCTTCATCAAAGACTTTGGGCTGACCATGACTTTGAGAGCCAGGTTTTATAAATGAGTGACCACAACCACAAACCACAGGGCGTTAAGAGTTCATGTACAGAAGCAGGAGGAGACATGTGTCACACATTTCCCTATCTTGTCTGCCACAGTGGAATACAAAGGGCAAGTGGCCTTGTCTTTGGAAATGAAGGACAGATTTATCTGGCAGCTGTTACCCAAATGGCAGGTCTGTCTGTTCGGCAGAGGCAGAAATCACTGAGCAGCGCTCCCAGGCACAGACTTGGAGCCACACTCCACTCTTCAGGGTGGGCACTTGGGTAACAGAGGACAACTAGGCAGTTTGGGTAAGAATGCCTGTTTCTTTGTTCTTCTACTTACATAGTAAAAAGAGCACTGGATCAGAGTCAGGAAACCTGGCTGCTAGGCCTGGCTCTGACAAATAGTCCTTGCCACCTTAAACAAATTCCTTTCTCTCTCAGGGTCTCGGTTCTGCCTCTGCTAATTTAGAGATTCATTGGTGTAATTCAGATGCTGGGGCCCCACCCAGACCTACAGAATCAGTCTCTAAAGGTGAGGACTGGATAAGTGAAGTTTGCAAAAGCTCCCCAGGAGGTTCTGATGTGCACACCATAAAAAAGGACCACCGGATTAAGATTGATTCTCCGGGATTGAGAGGAAAGATGAAAGGCTGTAGGTAGCTCCATACAGCTGACAGTTTATCCCTTAGCTCAGCTTAGGGCCCTCCATCTCCAAGTGTGGTCAGGGGCTCACTGCCTGTCTGTGCAGTTTCTCCTGTAGTGTTTGGGATTGGTTTTGAAAGTTTATACTGTCTAATGAAAATGCCGGTGTGCTCAAGCCTTGAATACATTAAAAAAATAGTTAAGATAATTCTATAATTACCAGACATGACCTCACGAGTTACCTTTATCCTAATGGAATCTGCTGAGAATGCTTCTTCTCCCCTTCTGGAGATGTGATCTACAACCGCCTAGGTTCTCTAACAGGGACCTCTGAGAAAGCCCTCTGGCCGAGCTAGAGATGTTGAAAAGGGTTACGCTCACAACAGTTTTCTCATCTGAGGACTTTCCTTCGAAGGTCTTACACACATCTGCGGGTGGTGAGATTATCTGGCAGGGAGCCCAGGAAGGCCCAGACCCTGTCCTCTGGCCAGCAGCCCCTCTCCATGAGGTCCTCAAGGGAAACCCATGCTCAGAGAACGAGGTGACAGCAAGGGCTGCGACTCTGAGACACGGGCCCTGACCCCCAACATGGAGCCCGTTGTCTGGGCTGGACTGAGTTCACACAGAACCCCTTTGACTTAAGCATGAGGCAGCTTTTTTCCTTTATCGTTTTTACATAAGTCCACCCCCAAGGCTGGTTCTCACCATGTCCGGAGGAGAGGACAGTCCAGGCAATAAGAAAAGAACACAGGAGCGGAACTGCAGGGTAGAGGGCGCTTGTGCCACGACCAGGAGCAGAGCAGGTCCAGGCCGCCCACCTCAGGCCTCCCAGGTAGGGGCAGCTGTAGCCTGTTTGACTTGACAGACAACTGGAAGAGTCCCCAAAAAAAAGGAATGCCAGAGAGAGCCAAAGAGAAGGCAGACGCTACTTCTCCAGCAGGAGAGAGTGTCCAGAGAGAAAAAAAAAAAAAAATGATGGTCCACCTTCTGCTTAAAGGCAGCTAGGAAGAGACTCTGGCATCCCCGAGGACCACTCACTGGGGTTGAGTTCCCAAGTGTACCCCTCTTGTTAAGAGCAGAGATTGTGTTTTTCTCCCCTGTTTTCCTAGGATTAGCATAGTTCCTGGCATAGGGTGGGTCCCAGGTACTGATAGACTGAGTGTCTATGCCCCAAAATTCGTATGTTGGAGCCCTAACCCCCAATTTGATGGGACTTGGAGATGGGGCCTTTGGGAGGTCATTAAGGTTAGATGAAGTCGCGAAGGTGGGGCTTTTATGATGGCATTAGTACCCTTATAAGAAGAGGCACCAGAGAGCTTGCTCTCTGTCTCAGCATGCACAGAGAAAAAGCCATGGGAGCACACAGACAGATGGCAGCCACTTGCAAGCCTTCATTCTGTAGGCCTCAGAATGAAACCTACCTTGCCAGCAGTTTGATCTTGGACTTCTAGCCTCTGGAATTGCGAGATATAAGTTTCTGTTTAAACCATTCGGTCTACGGTATTTTGTCATGGCAGCCTGAGCTAAGACCGTGCTCCATACATTTTAATTGAATGAGTGAAAGACTGAACAAATGAATAGAATTTTGCTTTCCGTAGAGGTATAGTAGGATGGGTACAATACCACATTCTCTGAGATGCTAAGGATGCTCAACTCAAACAGGCTTAAGCAAAAATGGAGACTGTATTGGTTCATGTAACTGAAAAGTCCAGGAATTACTCTTTGAGCACAGCTGGCTTGAAAGACACCAACACTGCCTTCAGGAATGTTTCTCTCTCTCCATCTCTCTGCTCTGTTTTGTTCTGTGTTGACTTCATACTCAGCAGCAGTTCTCCAAGCTTCTCTGTGACCAGCTTAGCAACCCCAGTTGAAAGCAATTATTGCTTTCCCAGTAGTTGTCACAGAAGTCCCATGGTTGACTCTCATTGGACTGACTCAGGACACATGAGCCTCCTGAATGCCCTCGTGGCTAGAGAGTTGGGAGGTGTGGATGGGTGATGTGCTCCTCCACAGGGGCTGTAGGGTCAACCTCGCAGGAATCTCTTGGCTTCCGGAGGGGGAGGGAAGGTTCCCCAAAGGCAAACCAGGCCCCTTACCTGAAGAATGAGACTAGATACTGCTCAGGCAAAACAAACACAGAAACAGCAGGTGTCCAACACGGGTAGTATGTGACTTTCGTGGATTAATATGAACAGCAAAGCCATAAATTAAGATTTTTGTTTATACATCGCTGTTAAGGTTAATATTGTGGGTAATTATTTTGCTTTAGTTGAAATAAATGGGAATGTGAAAATGAGAATATGCTTAAATTTTATACAAAAGTCTTATCCAACAGGATCCTTTCAAAAATAACTTTTTTTTTCTGGTTATGCAAGTAATACTTATACATTATAAAAATTTTCAGAAAATACAGCAAAGTACAAGGAAGAAAATAACCATCCCTTATAATTCTAAAAAATACTAACTACTAAAATCTTTTCTGTAACTTCCAGACCGTTTTTAATTTTATATATGTGTTGTGTATTGTGCAATCTATTTTACAGAATGTATTTTAAGAAATATATTTGAGGGGGCTTCCCTGGTGGCGCAGTGGTTGAGAATCTGCCTGCCAATGCAGGGGACATGGGTTCAAGCCCTGGTCTGGGAGGATCCTACATGCCACGGAGCAACTGGGCCCATGAGCCACAGTTACTGAGCCTGCGCGTCTGGAGCCTGTGGTCCGCAACAAGAGAGTCCGTGATAGTGAGAGGCCCGCACACCGCGATGAGGAGTGGCCCCCGCTTGCCGCAATTGGAGAAAACCCTCGTACAGAAACAAAGACCCAACACAGCCATAAATAAAATAAATAAATAAATAAATAATTTTTTAAAAAAGAAATATATTTGAATGTTGAACATTTTTTCATGTTTATAAATATCTAAATCATTGTTTTTAATAACCACACAGTATGATATTTATTTAACCAATCGATGGACACTGTTTTCAATTTTTCACTATTATAAACAATGCTCCCATGGACAGCCTTGACCATATAACTTTACACACTTGTGAGATTATTTCTCTGTGATAAATCCTGAAAGTGAAACTGCTGTGACAAAAGGCACAGGTAGTTTTAATTATGGTGCATATAAAAAACTAGCTGTTTATGTCTTTTGCTCATTTATCTATTTTCTGGTTGATTTATAAAAGTTCTTTACATATTAAGGATATTATCTCAGGTTGAAATTTCCAGAAACTTGACTCTGAGACAGATTCCCATGCAGGAGTTTATCCCTTGGGATCAAGACCTAAGAGGGAGTGAAAAAAAAAAAAAAGCAGGATTGGGCAGAAGGCCTCACTCAGCTGACCCCCATGGAGAGCTCTGGAGCTGAGGTGCCTTTCACAGTTCTGTCTTTATACTCCTTTACTGACCAGTCATTGGATGAGAGCTGCCCCCAGGAAGGGGGAATGACTGTGCAAAGTGGCTCCCTGCAGCTGAGGACAGTTGTAGAGGAGGAGCCCAGCTGTGAGCTGTTAGACACCTATACTCCCAACAGCTGGGGAGACCCCAGTACTGTAGGTGGGATCTGGGTGATGCACCCCAGCATCCACTACAGAGAGCTCTGACTATCATGTACGCTGTGGATGTTTTTCCTACTTTGTCATTTGTCTGTTGACTGGTTAATAGTTATTGTTTGCTTGTTTTACTGAGTTTTTAAAAATGTTTTATAGAGTCAATTTGGTTTTTTTTCTTAATGGTTTCTGACTTTTATATCATCCTTAAAAAGTCCTTCCCCACTCCAGGATTAATTAAAAAAAATCTATTTTCCTCTACTATTCTCATTTTTGTTCCTATTTACATCTTTAGTCCTTCTAGAATTTATTGTGATTTAAGGAATGAAGTAGGTATCTTTTGTAATGATAAGGACTAGTTTTCCCAACACCATTTATTAAATAATGCATCTTTTCCCCATGGATTTAAAATGCCATCTTTAGCAAAACTAATTAACTATGTTTCATTTCATTTCTAGCTCACTATGCTGTTCTGTTGATCTGTCCATACTTGTACTAGTGTAACACTGGTTTATTTTATTTTTCAGTTGACATACAGTAAAATTCACTCCTTGGGATATACAGTTCTGAGTTTTGCCAAATGCATAGAGTTGTGTAACCACCACAATCAAGATAGAGAAGTTCCATCATTCCCCCAAATTCCCTCATGCTGCCCTGTTGCAGTCAAATCTCACCTCTCCCTTTAACCACCAGCAATCACTGATGTGTTTTCTGTCCCTGTTTTGCCTTTTCCAGAATGGTATATAAATGGAAACATACAGTATGTAGCCTTTTGAGTCTGGCTTCTTTCACTCAGCACAATGTCCTTAACGATCCTTCCATGTAGTTGCACGTATCAATTGTTCCTTCCATTTTATTGCTGAGCTCTAGTCTACTGTGTGAATGTGCGGCAGTCTGTTTATTCATTCCCCAACTGAGGGACATTTGAACTGTTTCCAGCTTCTGGAGTAAAGAAGCTGATGAATAAAGGTGCTGTAAATATTCAGCTTTTGTGTGAATGCAGTTCTTCACTTCACTTGGATAAATACCCAGGAGTGGGATTTCTGGGTCCTACTTTTAATTACCACATATGTATCTGAACATTGTCATGTGTATTCATATACAAAGAGGAAAGTGACTCCCTCGTTATCTTATTACTCTTCTTAATCTTCTTCTCCTTCTCTTCTTCCTCCTCCTTTTTATTCCGTTAGGATATCAGCTGGAGTTACATTAAATTTGCTGATTTGTGTAGGAAGCCACCTATTTTAGGTCATGTTACCTTATACCAAGGCGACAAGTTCCTAAAATTAAACCACGAGTAGCCTTAATATCTGATAAACAGACAATTTGTGACTTTGCTAATTGTTCCACTCTTACAGACAAGAGCAAATACCTCTCGCCTTAACTTATATATACTACTTAGTCATTTCCCTTGTGTGCAAGCCATCACGACCAAGGTGGGCCAAATTCCTCTGGGTCACGTGAGCACAACTGCATGAAACCTGTGGACAGAGGATCCAGAAAAGCATAGGTGATCCTCAGAACCACCACTAATTGTTCTCAAGTGTAGTCCATCCTCTTTAGAATCTCCCCATTCTGACACATAGTTCAGCGTAAATCATGGGGAAAATGCATCCCATTAGGACGCTGGAATTTCCAGGTAGGAAAAGTCCTGCAGAACTCCCCACGCTCCTTGCTTGGAGACAAGATTACATTTGAGGCACAAGGAACATACATTCTCTGACTTCCTTCAGTAGTTACGTCCAATAGGTATCAACCCTTACCATCTGTGTCTAAACCAAAACTTTTGTTTTCAACACATTTCCTCCTAGCCTTTCCTTGAAAAGACAGTAGTAAACTCTTGCAAAACTAGAACTACTTGTTCAAAGCCAGCCCTGAGCACGATGCTTTCATCAGGGTAGGCGATTGCAATTATGTTGTTTATCCACTTAGGCGCACTGAAGCTCAGCCACCTCAGGGACTTCCTTTTAATTTGTTTGTCTCTTTTTGTTAATTGGATAAGATCAGTGAAATGAAGCGTCTCTTACGGAAGTGCCTGCAAAAAGGAAGTCACTGCAAATGCACCAGTGTGGGATTCTCTGGGATTTGCCAATAATAAAGGGATATAGAGAAGAATCTACACTTCCCATCTGCCTATGGCACTGGTGAAAGCTCGGCTGCTACTCTATGTCAGGAAAGAATCCGTTTCTTTTAAGGGCTCGCAAGGTGCTGTGACTTCCCGGTGTTTTAATCTATCCCATGGTTTTCAACCTACAGTAATGGTCAACCTACAGCATGGTTTTCAAGTAGGACATTTATTCAGTCATCTATGCTTTCATTCAAACCTTGGGTTGAATTGAGCACAGACTTTGGGTTGGAAATTAGATAGTCCTTGACGTTCAGGTTATTTATGATTGGTTAGAAACTATAGTTTGGATATTAAGAATGAAGGCTCTGAAGTGAAGCCAGGGGTGGAGCAAGGCTTTGTGAGGACTACAGCAAACATATTTTGGGGGCCCTCTTTAAGAAAAAGAACACACAATTATGAACACAAAATTAGGCACAGGGCCTTACAAGGGGCCGGTAAGTGAAACATCAGCTCGTGAGTTTCTCAAAAGCCCCTTTTGAGCCAGGCACATTTAGGTTTAAACCACAGCTGTATGATCTTGGGTAAGTGACTAAACTGCTCTCTGCCCGCGTCCTCATTTGCAAAATGAGAAAAATGATGAGATGGTAAAATACACTTCATGGTAGTGTGGGGAGGGATCCAAAGATGGGGGCAACAAGCGCCTAGCCCAGTGTCTGACCCGTGAGAGGTGTACAATAAATGTTAGCTATTATTAAGAGTGTCATTATCAATACGAGCTTTCACCCCAGTAGGATTTCATACCCACAAAACCTAGCTTCCTGAACAGAATTTAGGAAAGAGAAAGAGAATGAAGTCCAAGTTCATATATTCTTGCTAATCCAGCTTGTAAACTGTTTGACCGTGAAGCTCAGCCCCACTGGCTACAACCACACCACACGCAGCGGACAGCAGGCATTCCTGCCTCTGGGTTCACGTCTCCTTGCATCGAGAGCTGATTCATTCTGAGGTCATAAAATGTTTATCTTCAAAAACAGTGTATTAATATCTGATTGTGCAATTAAACAGGACCTGTCTAGTTTTGCTTTCCTTGAGTGAAATATGTTCATTCAGCAGAAGTGAGAAGGATAAATACAAACAAGTCTTTTATTTTTTTATTTTTTTATTTCAATGCACAAGAAAGACCATTTGGAAACTATTAAATTACATCCTTTGTATTTGCACAGCACATTCCTCTGATTTTGATGCCGCGATGTCCCTATAAAGTAGGTGAATATATGCTTCCATATTGCCAGTTTACAGATTTTAACTTGGCGTTCTAACCACATTTTTCTTTTTTTTTTCTTTTCAAGGTCCAAAACTACCCTTCCCCTCCCCCACCTCCCCACAAAAAAAGACTTAAGTATTCTCTGTCTCGAAGCCTGTCGTGGACATCAGCCCTGAGAGTAAGGTTCTCACCAATGCCTCCCTCCAAGAGAAGCAGCCAGGACAATTGGAAAATAAGTCGATAAGTTATCAGAGAAGACCACTGCTGCTTCCTCCCTTTGAAATTTTGTTTTTGAAATCTTAGTGGATTTGGGGGACTTCCCTGGTGGCGCAGTGGTTAAGAATCCACCTGCCAATGCAGGGGACACGGGTTTGAGCCCTGATCCGGGAAGATCCCACATGCCGCGGAGCAACTAAGCCCGTGCGCCACAACTACTGAGCCCACGCGCCTAGAGCCTGTGCTCCGTAACGAGAGAAGCCACTGCAATGAGAAGCCCATGCACCGCAATGAAGAGTAGCCCCTGCTCGCCACAGCTAGAGAAAGCCAGCGCGTAGCAACGAAGACCCAATGCAGCCAAAAACAAACAAAAAATAAAAATATATTTATTTAAAAAAAAAAGAAATCTTAGTGGATTTTGAAGACTGAGATAAATGAAAGTCTTATAGACAAAATACAATTATGCTTCAGTTAACTAGGATCAATGGGAGTTCCAAGAGGTGGCTGGGAGGAGGCAATGATTTAATTATCCCATAATTTTTTTGATAGCCACCTCTAGCCATGCCAAATAGTCATACAATCTGAGCAGAAACAGCATGCTTGCTGTGTGAACATGATTTCAGGACAAGCTTCCAGCCTCCCTTCCAACAGATTGTTGGCCCTTAAGCCTCTCCTGTGTAGAAGCTATGACTAGAAAAGCAGATGAGAATGTTTTAGTAATCGAAGTTAACTGAGTTATCTAACAGTAACCAGAAAAACTTATTTGCTTCAGTCTCTGTAGTAGAAACCCACACTTATGATGTGTTCATTCAGTTCTTGCTTTAGTAGATAGAATGGCCCTAATGTACATGTTCGTGAAATGGGGCCAAGTCTTATAGCTCAGCACAATGGCTGGTGCAGAGAAGGTATTCAACAAATGTTTGATAATAGAATTACTAATAAGTCAGGGAGTGGAACAAAGACAGAGTTTAACTAGTTCACCAATTTTCCCTAGTCTTATCTTTAATTATATAACTGACATGAAGCATAAATCACTTGAATGTGATAAAAATACATAATTTTTTAAAAAGTCCCATTGCTTGGACTCTATAAGCTTTCAAAGCATTCCTTATTATTTAGGTTCATTTAAAGTCATTCTTTTGGAAGAGATATTTTCTGTAGAAATATTTACATTCAAGTAACCTCCAAAGATGTCTCAGAGGTTTAAAAAAGACAATACATGTGAGTTAGAAAAAGAAGTGGGTGAACGATCTAATTCATCCAGTCATCAAATATTCCTTGAGCATCTGCTGTGTGCCAACCTCAGAGGGTTCATTGGTGAGCAGAACAAACACCGCCCCTGCCCCAGAGAGCTACAAATGAACATAATATAAACATAATTACAACTTAAAATTAGCTTCTAGTAGGGACATCAGTGGAGTGAGGGGGTGTTAATTTAGTTTAGGTGGATTGGAAAGTTCTCTTTAAAGAATGACATTTAAGTGAGATGACATAAGAACAGGAATTAGTTAGGCAACAAATATCAAATATCGTGGAGACTATTCCCCACAAAGGGATCAGCCTATGAGAAGATCATGAGGGAGAGAGAAATTTAGTACGTCCTGGGAACTTTACAAAGCGCAGAGAGCAAGAGCAAGGTAAGGCAGCTCATGCAGGCCTTCTGGGCCACTTGTAGGGGACTGTTCATTGCCTCTGACGCTTCCAATCCCCTCTCTTCCTCCCCAACACGACCTTGGGCATGCTCCCTGGAGACTCAGGTGGAGCTGCCATCCTCTACACTGCCAGGAACTTCAGGGGATGCTGATCCCACCCCCAACGTAAGGAGTGGCTCCTGATTGGTCCAAGCCAATCAGTAAAGGGCATTTCTCTAGTGAGTCTTACTGGGTTAGGGGTGTGCACATAATCTAAAGTGGCCCAATCAGATTGCAGAGAGAAGGTGAGATTCCACGACTAAGGGAGATAGGGAAAACCTTCACCATCTCTCTTCTGCCCTTCCAGTTGCTCAGCCAAGGGAGGAGTCCACGCTTACTTAGATGAATCCAGTGCCATGTGCAGCAGAGCAGAGAAGTGGACAGAACATGGATTCTAAGTAACGTTATTGAGCTGCTGAATCAACCAACCCCAAATCCAGCCTGAAATCACCCATATTTCCTTGTTGGTTAAGATCCTTGAATTTATCAATTATTTCATATTTTTGCCAAACACCGTAACTTTTCTGTATTTGAGGATCTTTTATTATTTTATAATGAACTTATTTATTTATTTATGGCTGTGTTGGGTCTGTTGCTGCACATGGGCTTTCTCTAGCTGCTGCGAGCACGGGCTACTCTTTGTTGCGGTGTGCAGGCTTATCATTGTGGTGGCTTCTCTTGTTGCGGAGCGTGGGCTCTAGGCATGCGGGCTTCAGTAGTTGTGGCACGTGGGCTCAGTAGTTGTGGCTCGCAGGCTCAGTAGTTGTGATTCAGGGGCTCTAGAGCGCAGCCTCAGTAGTTGTGGCTCATGGGCTTAGTTGCTCCGCGGCATGTGGGATCTTCCCAGACCAGGGCTCAAACCTGTGTCCCCGGCATTCTTTGCAAGCGGATTCTTAACCACTGTGCCACCAGCGAAGCCCTCTTTTATTATTTTGTAAAACTATTCTAATGTATCTCACACCTTGCCTAAAATCTAATTGGTTTAAGAGCATTTAATTGAGAATGATTGTAAGGTCAGTTTGACACGTGTTTTGTCAAGATGTTCTTATTTTTCAAAATTGCATTGGCAATTCTTGAAACTTTTAATTAAAATTTGAATCAGAAAGTAAATTTCCATCAAAAAAATTCTTGAATTTACTCTTCTCTTGGATTCTTTGGACGCTACCATCCTAGCTCCCCTGACTCTCTGGTAAATCCTTCTATCTCTTTGCCTTCTATCTCTATCTTCTTAAACCTTCCAATCTCTAAATGTGGTTGTTCTGCAAGTTTCCTCTGACCTTCTCTCCACACCTTCTCTCTGGGAGATCTCACTACTCCCATGGATTCCTTCTCTACTTAAGGGTCTGCTCACCAAGTGTTGGCATTTCCTTATGACAGCTCCACATGATGGTGCATTTTGAATACCTCCAGGAAACTCACTGGCAATGCAAATAAGTTCCACGTTGACGTAAAGTTTCACTTTAGCATCAGCAGCCCCTCCTGGTTTCCCGACTTCAGAACTAGTTGCTTAAAATGTATATGAAGAAGCCAGAGGGTGTCTCACAGAGCCCAGGAACAGGAAGTACATGCAGAACATTGACAACCTTCAGGGATCCAGGCAGCATCTCCCAGGCACTTTCTTGGAAGCCATATCTGCATCTGCAACATTCTTCTCCATATTGCAGACTGGCTTCCTGTGCTCCTCGGTCCATGTAGAAGAACAAGGCCAGTAACAGGTCACAGACTTGCCTATCCTATCTTCAACCTCCCAGAGAGAGACAGACATCACTTTCTCAGTTCTAGTGCCAAGCTGAGGAAGGGTTCTGATAGTTCCATTTCCGGTCAGGTGCCCGTAGACAGGGCTTGTGTGTTAGCACAGTGGCCTCCACAATAACCATGGAGGGATGGTGGGGAGTGGGCAGTTCCCAGAGGAGGGAAGGGTCCATCCCCAGAAATGGGAGGAGTGCTAGGCTGCCAAAACAATGGGACTCCAGGACAAGGACCCTTCCCTGTGAGTGAGGGGACAGTTCTCAGAGAAGGGGTTAAGGATGTGGGACAGATACTTCAAAATTTTAACCAGGTCAGAGACCGTGGGGTCATTTTTGACTCCTCCCTCTGCCACCACCCACCCACTTCCCTAATGTCTAATGAGACACTCCTATTACTTCTTTCAAAACACTTCCTAGTTGCCTCCCTCTTTCCTTTTTGACTCTAATTTCCTGGTTTCCTCATTGTCTAACCTCCTGCACTCTCTAGTGACCCCACTGGTTTGCCAGGCTTTCCCCTCCTCCTAACCATTCTACAGTCAGACTAACCTTCCTAAAATACCACTTGGAAGAGGTTACATCTCAGCTCCGAAAAACTCCAGTGTCACCTGACTGCCTATAGAATAAAGTCCAATCCCTTTGGCTGGCTACTCAAGACCGTCCCCAGCTGTAATCAGTATCCTTAATTGCCTTCTCAGCACCTGTGACCACCAAAGTCTTTCCAGTGAATCTCCCAGCCTTGTACCCAGGGTATGATTTCACCTACCCCCAGCCTCAGGAGCAGGGTTTGAATGGCTTAAGCCCCCCAGCGATGCCCCATCACCCCAGTCCTAGTGACTGGTTCAGGAAAAGCTGTGGAGCTAGGTCCACACCAGCCAGCATATTTTCCAGGCCAATGTCATTGGCTCAGGGAATGGTCTTTGAGCCCAGATGACCCACCAGAGCGAACCACGGGATTTCTGCTTGTCAGGCTGAGACACAAAGGCCCTTTTTTTCCCTCTTGGACATAAACAGAGAAGTTAATATAATTCTAAGGGCTGCTACCAGCTATCTTTATTCTCAGGAATAGCTGAAAGCAGGGCAATTTGCCTAAAAACAATTTCCCGAAAACCAATTACTGAATCAAATTTAAAATATACGCATTTTCATTGACGGTTTTAAAAAAGAATATTCCTTCAATTATGTTTTTGGCAAATTGGTTGCTTGCCAGATTGACTTAGAGCCAGGCCGGTGGGATTAGGATGACGCCTCCTTCAGAAGAAGAATGGAAAGGCACAGATGCAAGGTCATTGTTGTGGCCTTTGAACTCTGGATTGGGCCTTGCCTGAAGCCTGCCTCACGTGCTGACTTTTCCCAAACATGAGCCAGTCCATTCCTGTTAGAGTTTAACCAGGGTTTAGTGGGGTTTTCTTTATGAGCAACTGGAAGCATCCTAACTGACACAACAATGTATCTTTCTGAATGTTTCCAAATTCTGATCTATGAGCCTTCTGGATCCTTGGCTCCACTCCCGGGTCCCCAGTGACACTCCCCTGTGGGAGGTGACTGTGCCCCCCTCCCTGACTCGCTGCCAGGGCCAGTGAAGCAGCAGGCTGTTTAAGGGCCACGCGAACACTCCCAACCGCCCCCTGAGGCAGGAAGGGGCAGGTTTGTCCACTTTAAAGATGGAGAAGTGAAGGCAGAAGACTTCTTTGGAGCTACGCAGGTCTTGCTGGTGGCTGGGAGTTGTGGAAGCGCCCACGTATTCTGCCAAGGTCCCTTCCAGCTCCGAGGCTCCCCTCCCTCTGCCTATCTTCCCACTACCCCCATCCCAATAAACCAAGCTTCTGTTCATTACCCAGACCCCCTTCCCATCACTTTCATTCCTCCACGGGGTCCTCCTGTCGCTGGAGCCCGCTGAATCCTGACTTGAATAAAGAGGCGCTGGAGGAAAAGGGAAGAGCTGTGGGCCAGAGAGGGGTGGAAGAGGAAGCCTAAATTCAGCTGACAGCGCCTGAAGGCAGAAGGCATGCCTCAGGCCCAGAAGAGCCACACGCTGGACTGTTTGCCAGCACGGGAATGCACCTGCCAGCGAGGTGCAGCAAGAGAGGGCGAGGCCTGCGTGCCTAGAGCCCGTGCTCTGCAACAAGAGAAGCCACGACAGTGAGAAGCCCGCGCACCGCAATGAAGAGTAGCCCCCGCTCGCCGCAACTAGAGAAAGCCCGCGTGCAGCAATGAAGACCCAACACAGCCAAAAAAAAAATTTTAATAAATAAATAAATAATTTAAAAAAAAAAAAGAGAGAGGGCGAGGCTTTCTTGTGAAAAGGGATGGAGAGGGCTTCCGAGGGAAAGAGAGAACCTCCAACCCTTCCCTCTTTGTCCCTCGCTTAGTCTGCCAGTACATCTCCTGACCCACTTGGCTGTGCCTCTCTCTTCTCAGAGCTACTTTTTCTGAGTAGGCACATAACACGAAGTAGGAAGGTCTGCGAGAGACCTTGGAACTCATCTTGTCCAACACTATCTTTTTATAGTTGAAGAAAGTGAGGCCCAGAGAGGGATCACGTCTTGACCAAGGTCACACAGCTAACGAGCAATAAAGCTGAGCCCCGCAAAACCGTGCTCTGGACCGCCCAGGGCTGCCTCTTATTCAGCCACCCGTGCAAAAGGCCCCCATGGAGAACATGCCAGCCACTTCCCAGTACGGTGTCCAAGAAGCTGGACCTCTTCTTAGCTCTTCAAGCCTGCCCGAGGACCTCGGTTTGTCCTGTCCCAAATTCTGTTCCCTCCAGTTACATCCTCCCCTGCAGCGGGTGAGGCGCCCCAGGCGGGCTGCTCTGTGTGGCTCTGGTCAGGGAGGCAGCAGCCAGCATCACGGCCCCCATGCCACACACAGTGCAGGTGCTTTCTGGGCTCCGCGACCCGTTTGCCAAGCAGGGTTCTGGCTGCGCCCTGGAGTGGGCAGCAGCCCAGGGCCCACAGAGCCCCTCCCCACACAAACCCCGCCGTGCCGGCTGGCCCTGCTGCTTGCTGCCCCCCAGGCTTGCTGCCCTCTGCCGGGCCTCGGGACATTTCCGAGGGTGTGTTCTGCACCCTCCTGCTCACCTGCTACAGCCTCGCATGCAGTGGCTGAGTGGGGATCCTCGTGGAGCCCCCTGTCCACACTAGAGGAGGATGGCCCCCATGCCTTAGCTCTCTGGCCAGAAGTAACAGGCCACCATTTTGAAATCCCAACAAATCTAGACACGACAGAACGGAAGATCCAGAGTCTGCTGGGCGATCCCCGGCACCTAGAACTGTTGCTTCTCATCTCTGAGGTGCATGCTGGTGGGATGGGGGCGAGAAGGAGGGGTAGGGCATCAGGGCTTGCATTCAAACTGTCTTAGAAATAGCCAGGATGAGTGTCCCAGGAAAAGGCTATTAATAGGCCTCCTTCCACACACTCAACTTTCCGGGGCTTGAGCTGTGTGAGAATGAGTCAGCAGATGGAAAGGCTAATGATGAACTTGGAGAAGCAGAACCATCTCTCCAGCAGAGGAAGTGGAGCTGTGAGAGTGCACTTTTCACCAACCTCTGGTGCATCCCACCCCGCCCTCCTTCGAGTATGTGATCTGTTCAGCTGGTGCGTTACAGGTGTTGTCAGTTCCCATTCTGAAACCAGAATTTAAATCGGCAAAAACATCCAGAAAGTCCGTCTTCCCACTTACCCTCCCTTACTTTCTCTTCATGTACTAAGCCGGTGGCCAGGGAAGACTGCCCGTCCCCTGGGGCGTGGAGGGCTGCGTGGGCAGTGTTTATGCCCCTCTGCACACCTGTCTACCTGCCGACTCACTCTAGGAGGAGCTCCCATTGTAGATTAGACACACCTTGTTGCACCCCAGGCCCCGTGACAGGCGATTTTACAGATATCTTCCCATGCTCACAATAACCCCATGAGTCCAGGATATTGATATCTTGCTTTCACAGATGGAGAATCAAACCTGAGAGAGATTAAGCTATTTGCTGAAGGAGCCATGGCCAATATCACTTATTAAGTGGCTAACATATGCCAGGGACCTACAGTTTTTTAAGATAGGTAAAGATCCTTCTTCTACAGATGAGGAAACTGAGGCTCAGAGAAACAGAGACAACCCAGTAAGTAGTGCCATGACTTGATCCTGGGTCTGCCTGATTCCCAAGTTCGTGCCCCCTCTGAGCCACAGGGCAGTAGGGACTCCAGCCACAACTCTGCCTCTAAATCCACCACACCCACTGCCTCTCCAGGAAAGCACTGTGCCTTGTTTGAACGCCCTGATTGAACGCCCATTAGTCTGGGGGTGCCCACCATCAGCACTGGCTGACTGGCCTCCGGGCAGACCTCCTCTTATCCCAGATTACACTTTGCCCTTCCACCCTCCTGAAAGCTGGGGACCAGGCAGTGCCGATCCCAAAGTGTCTGTTCAGGAGAGCAAAAGTTAAGAGAGTGGCCTAAAGCCCATGGTGATATGAGCAGAGCTTACTCTCAGCCCCAGGTTTGAATGAAGTGGCCTTAAATGTAACAGATACAATATCAGCCTGCCAGTTTTGATCACATCATAAAAGTTCTGTGGCTTATGGTTGGTGAATTTAGATACAGGAATATTTGATTCTCAGGAAAGTTTTGTACAAAAGGGGTAGTGAGGGAACAAAGAAGGGGTCTCAATGGGTACTTTAACCTCTGATTTCTAAGAACTTCAAGTGGTGGGGACAATGGCAGAGTCCAGAATATTTTAACACCAGGAAAAAAAAGGTGTAATAAGTCAACCCTTCTTGAGCCTCTGTCCCCAACTACCCTGTCGAAAATAGCCCTTCTCCTCTGTCTTTACTCTGCCTTAATTTTTTCATAGCCCTTTTCTCTAACTCACATTACATTATGTATTAACTTGTTTGTTTATTTCTTCCCTCCCCTCTCGCCCATAGGAATGTAAACTCCGAAAGAACAGGACTCTGTCGCTTGTCCACTGCTGTTCCCCAGAGGCTGGAATGTGTAAGAAGCCCTCAGTAAAGGTGTGTCGAATGAATGAGTGAATGAGTGAGTGTACCTTGCGGGGTCGTTTAACCACACAGAGATATCCTCCTGTTGGTTTCTCTGGGGAATGGGGGTCAGAGTCCTCTAAACCTGGCCTCCCCTCTCCTCAGCATCAACCAGAATGAACATCTCCTTGGGCTCTGCTCTTTGGGGGAAGAGACAGGGAGCTGGTGCTTATGAAGAGTCCCCTGCTGAGACCTATTAAGCCCTGAACAGAGGATGAAAAAGACGCAGTTTCCACCCCATCTAAGGGAATTCCCATTCTTGAGAGTCTCCCCACTGGAATGTGGCAGTGTCTGAAGCCAGTTGTGGAGAGCAGGGACACTTTCTGGAAAGCACCCCATCCCAGATGATTGTGGGCCCTCCAGCCTAGGCACCCGCCTCCCCCCATCCGCTTTTGTCCATCAATTCCCAGAGCCACAGCCAAACGGCATGTACACAGAGGGTGCGTGTTGCCTCTGTTCCCAAGCCTCGTGGATAACAAGACCCTTGACAGGCTCAGATGAAAGGAGGTTCTCCTTGCAAAGGCCCAGGTTGCACAATTCCACTGAGCTCCCTGGAGAGGGAAGCTGGTCCCTCTGAACTCGAGATTACCGCCGTGGAGATTAAAGGCTTCCTGTCGGAGACAGCCATCCCCCGGAGCCAAACAACACTGGAGGCTGGCTGGCGGCCATTTGTCAGGGCCACTCTTGGCTGCGGGCTGATGACTGGCTCCCTCACTGGCCAACCTGCCTGGGCCAAAGTCAAGGTGCCCAGGACAAAATCATCCCTTGGTGAGCACAGAGCTGCGGCCCAAGCGCTTTCTCGGCCTCCTCAGCTCCAGCCTGGGCCCCTGTGGCAACAGCAGCTGCCTTGACACATCCAACGGGAGCAGACTGAAGGTCGTGACTTGCTCACTTTTCCCAAGGCCCCCTGAGAATTTCTGATGTGTGTTAGAGGGGGAAGGAAGGGCACGCTGGGGAAACCAGCTCAGGGGACTGTGAGGGCTGGGAAAGGTCACTGCCCCGAGCTTGCCGTGTTCACTCCACCATGTCGAACCCTGTTCTCCTGGCCTAGTGCCCCCAAACTGGCTAAATAGCAAAAGCATCTGGAGCTCTTGGAGAGAAAGCGAAACTCCGGCCCCGCCCCATGAGCACTGACTCCATACATGTGAGGTAGGCCTAGAAATCTGGGTTTTGACAAAACCACCAGACAATTCTGACACTGCTCCAGGGCTCTGTGGGCCAGCCCTCCTCACCACCCCGTCCCCTGAAGCCCAAACAAACCTTCCATGGGGCTGGGAGAGGCAGAGGCCCCGGTGACCAGGGCAGTGGACTCGTTTCCCAAGGGGGCCACGGAGCTCCTGACAAAGGCTCAAAGGCCGTATCCAGAATCCTCGCGGGATGAGAACATCTTCATCCAGAGAGGCAGAAACCGCCCCTGCGCAGTGAGACGTGTGCACCTGGGGTCGGCTCCATGAACCCCCGGAGTCCCACGTGCAGTGAACCCACGGTATGCTGTGGGCAGCTGCACAACGCGCATACTCATGGGATGCGGCCTGAGGGGGGAAGACAAAGGCTGGGAGCTGTCAGTCCTTTTAACCAGAAAGGATTCTCTCTCTAGGGAACCTGAAGCCCAATGCTGGACCCGCTGGAAACACGATCTCTCTGTCTCATCAGCCCTCATCACTCCAGGACGGCATCAGGATCAACTCAAAAGGGCCCTTGTGGGGAATGCAGGGCCCGACAGGCTGGGGAGCCTCCTTACACATCCACACCCACCACACTCGCACAGTACACGTACACACAGGCTCACATCCTCACACCCTTGTTCACATGCTGCCTTGCACACACATCACACACACTGACACACAGGCACTCACACCCATACACTCACTCTCACACCCACACACACACCACACTTACACACTCACAGACTGAACATGGGGGCGGGTGTCTAGAGCTGAGGCAGGACCTTGTCCCTAGCTGTTTCCAAATGGCCTCCCCTGCTGCTCCCTGGTTCTCCCCTGGGGCTCAGGTTCAGGCGGGCACCACTGCACTCCTCGGTCTGCAAGGTCAGGGCTGTGTGGGGCTGCCAGGGCGGGAGAGATGGAGCTAGGGAAGGGGGAAAGCTGATTTCTCAGGAAAAACATGCAAGTGGAAGGCACTCCCCAGCTCACTGCTCTCTTCTTGAAGACAGATCTCTTTTCATCACAAGGACAGAGGGTCTGGGTCTCTGGGGACCAATATCCCCATGTCTCCACTGTGGTCAGTGCTGCATGCCCTCCCCCGCCAACCATGAGCCAGGCAGAACTTTGCAGCTTGATTAGCTAGAGACCCAGATCTTCCAAGTGTTTTGCAAACAAGCCCCTCCAAGCTTTTCAACCGGCCCCAGGAAACCTACCCACCCACCCTCCTGGGTCCTCCCAAGAGCTTACAGAGCTTTGTAACCTTTGTTACCGCTGGGCCTCCGGTCCCGGCCTCCACCCCCGGACTCCTCGCCCAGGCCGCTCATCCACCCCAGGACCAGGCCTTCCTCCTGGCACGCCCCATGACCCGGGCCACACTGCATAGGCCCAGCAGCCTTGGCCCTACTAACAGAACCCCGGTATCTTAACCAGTCCCTGGATGCCCGCAGGGCTGGAGTCCCAGCCTCCGACTCCTCCACAACGGGGCCTGCACATTCTTCCGTCCTCCCATTGTCCTGCCCGCCTGTGTTCTTGCCAAGAGCCGCCCTGGGGAGATGGCAGCGAAGGCTTCTGCTAGCAGGCTCACTCGGCCCTCAGATTCTGCCCTCCACTCCCAGAGCCCCCTGCAGTCCACGGTTTCCTGCAGCATTTTCATGCATCCTGGACGAAGAAGGTCCCTCTTCTGGGTTCCCGGCCTGAGCTCCCAGCCTGCACCACGGCCACCTCAGCAAACTCGGGGTCCACAGCTCCAGCCCAACCCCACTGTACCAGAGCGTGGGTAAGAGAAGATTTCTCAGAGCAAGGGCATCCCCACTCCCTGGGAAGCAGAGGGAGGGTCCCGTGCTCTGACCGAGAAGGGCGGGCCACTTGCTTCTAACTGGGGAAGCCGGGAAAGTGGGGAATTCCAACGTCACTGACCGGTGACTTCACAGCTCAGTTTGGCTCTGGGACCATACCTGGCAGAACGCCCCGAGGAAGCCTGGGCCTCCTCCTCTACGGTTACCGCAGCCCTGGCTTCGGAACAGGCACCCCAGAGGGCCCTAGCCCTAACGTCAACACGTATATTTCTTCCTTTAACCCTGACGCTTACTAGCAGCAACTCCCAGCACCCTAGAGCCTCCTGTGCCCCGCCTTGGCCTGGCTGGCTGGTCCCTCTTTTAACGAGACTCTGCGTTCCTCTTTCTCTCTTTGATCCAGATTTTAACTGGCTCAGCCGTCCCTAGCCAGGTGCCTGGGCCACGAGAGTCAACCCCTCCCCCAGGGTGGGTGCTGCTAGGAAGTTGGAGGCTGCAGAGTTTTGGTCTCCGCTCATCCTGGGTCTCAAACTCTCATTGGGATTCCGTGATACTTTGGGAGTCAGCATTGCGTCCTCCCAGGGTGAAGAAGCCGGGCATTTCCCCACCAAGCCAGGCATTGCTACTCATTCATTCATTCATGCATTCGATGTGTATGTACTGAGTACCTACTTAAGGAGGCAGCAGCGTGGCGGGGAGACAGGAGCAGAGATTAAACTCAGTGGAAGCACAGGGTCGGGGCAGGCAAGGAAAGCAGGGTCACGCTGCTCACTCCTGGACAAATGTCAAATGCTTTAGTCTCCTAGATGGTAAACTCCTGAAAGCTGTAAGGAGGGTACCATATATATTTTATTTTTATTTTGGCTGCACCGGGTCTTAGTGGCAGCATGCAGGATCTTCATTGTGGCACGTTTATTTGTGGCATGCGGGATCTTTAGTTGCAGCATGTGGACTTCTTAGTTGTGGCATGCAGACTTCTTAATTGTGGCATGCGGACTTCTTAGTTGTGGCATGTGGACTCTTAGTTGCGGCATGCATGTGGGACCTAGTTCTCCAACCAGGGATCAAACCCATCCCCAAGCATTGGGAGCATGGAGTCTTTTTTTTTTTTTTTTTTAAACTTTTTCTGAGCTTTATTGAGGTATAATTTATACACAATAAAATTCTAAAATGTCAATGACAAATGTATCTAGTCATGTAACCACCACCATCACGATAGTTAATATAGAACATTTCCGTCACTCCAGAGCATTTCCTTTTAGCCTCTGGTACTCAGTATTCTGCCCCCACCTCAGACCCTGGCAACCGCTAATCTGCTTTCTGTCATTGTAGTTTTGCCTTTTCTTGAATGTCATATAAATTGAACTGTACAGTATGCAGTCTTCAGTGTCTGGCTTCTTTCACTTAGCACAATACTTTTGAGAATCATCTGCCTTGTGTGTATCAGTAGTTTGTTCATTTTTATTCCGGAGTAGTTTTCCATTTTATGAATGTACCACAGTTTGTTTATCCATTCACCTATTAAAGGACACGAGTTGAATCTAGGTTTTAACTCTTGTTAATAAATCCCCATAAACATTCAACTACAGATCATTGTATAGATAAATGCTTTCAATTCACCAGGGAGCATGGAGTCTTATCCACTGGACCACCAGGGAAGTCCCACCATATATATTTTTTCAAGTTTCTAGAGCACAGCACTTAGTCTAATACATAAGGGTTCCTTAATAAAGGATTACTGGCTGAATGAATGAAGACATGCATAAATAAATGAATGAATTGAGGTTCTGGTCCCATGGCCCATTGTCCTCTAGAAGGAGACCTTCAGCTCTGGGAGAGCAGTAGAGAGCACCTGGTCAGGGCATTCCTGCCCCTCCACACTCCCCCACCCCCTGCACACACACACACACACACACACACACACACATACACACACACACACACACACACACACACACCCTACTATCCTTTAATGACTATGCTTATAGAACTGTGGGTTTTCAGGCTTTATGAGGCAAAAGGTCGGATGCTGAGACACTGCAGGCAAAATTGACAGTTGTATCCGCTAGAGAGAGAAGAGACAATGGTGGCCTTGGTGTTTGTTTAGAAAGTGAGTGCTGGGTGGGTGGGAATGGCAGTGGGCTTGGGGTTACACTGATTCTCATGCCTCTACAAAAGCTTCCAGAGGAATGCCATTTGGTTCTGGTCTCTCCCATCCTTCCAGAAGCGCACCTCTACAGCATCAGCATGGGTGGGTGTGAGTGTGTGTAAATATATCAACAGTCAAGGGCCTCCTTAGAATAAATATAGAAAATGTGAGCCCCTGCTCAATCTAGTGGAGCTGGCAGACAAGAAACCAAAATGTGAAATACAGTGTGGAGAATACAAAACACAGGGTGGGCCAATGCTTAGTGAATCTGATCTATCATGATAGTCTGTTGTGAAATGGAAACTCCAGGAGGACAGGGACTTGTCATCCTCGTATTCCCAGCCCCAGGAACTGTGCCTCACAGAGAGACACAGAGTAGGGGCTCAGTGAATGTAGCTGGGACAAATGAATGCTGAATGTGAGCTGGCTTCAAAGAACAGAAAAATCAGGATGTAGAAAACTCAAGGTAAGAAATCAGAACCACCAGCCCCCAAGGAAATGGAGCAAATTCAGGGAACTCTAAGATAATTCTAATTTGTGACCTCAGAGCGATCCAAGGAGATGTGGATTGCTTCTATAAATCCAAACCAGGTGATGTGGGAAAGGAATGATTAAAGAAAAAAGGTTCTTGGAAATTAAAACTGTGATTGCTAAAATAAAATATTGACTATAAGGCCTAGAAGAAAAAGGTGAACCAATCTCCCAGAATGTGAGCCCAAAAGAAACTGACAGAGAACAAATCTAAGAAGCCAAACATCCAAGAGAGAAAATAAAGGGAGAGAAATTATCAAATAAATAAGAAAGTTTCCCAAATCTGAAAAAAGGTTCAAACCTTACAGTTTGAAAGGACCCACCAAGTGCCATACAGGATGAATCGGTGGGAAGAACAGCCCTCATCAGTAGACACATCTTCATGGAATTACCTGGGTCTTCACATGCAAGTGTAAATGGTATTTTGACCACAGACCTTCAGCGACTCCCTCCTGCCATATTTCTAATGGCCGGCAGGGCCCTGAGCCATTCCAGCCCAACCTACCCGAGAGGGCAGGGGCAGGCTTGCGGAGACATTATCCTTCCCCTGGTTTGCTTACTGTAGGGCAATAAAAGCAAATAGTTTCCAGCTTGCTGATATATGTGTTTTCCTTTGTTCATTCCCCGTGCAACTGTCCCCCCCATGCTAAGTAACTTTATATGACCTTTCCCGAGTGGTTTAAAAGCATGGACTCTGGAGCCACCCTGTCTGGATCTGAATCCCATCTCTGCCTTTTACTAGCTTGGGCAAGTTATTTAACCCCTCTGTGCCTCAGTTTTCTCATCTATAAAATGGGAATGAAAATAGAACCTCCCTCAGAGGGCTGTGAGGATTCAATCATTAATATGCATCAGGTAGGTCTAACAGCACCTGTCCTGAGAACAAACACTAGATGAGTGCTGCTATGATTATTTAAAGACGTAAAGGTAACCAATTGAATTGTAAAGTATCGTCAAAATAACCAAGGGGGGATGGGTGTGGCCAGGAGTGGAAGGTGCTAGAGATGAGCTGGGTTCCTAGTCTGTCAAGCCGTGGCATTGGTGGACACTGAGGAGGGTGGACCAGTACCTGCCAGGTTACCCTCACCGCTGGCAGCTGTGAAGGGACCATCAGTAGAACTGAAACCAGGAACCATGGCAGGCGATTCCCTCTGGAAGTAGGACTGAAGGTGACAAGGAGGTTTCTCATTTAAAGTCCTCTGTGCTGTTTGGTTTTCCCCATACATATATAGTATTTATATACCTTTAAAAGAAGTGTACAGTCTCTTAGTCTTAAACAAGTGTCTAGGACCAGCGGTGTGCGGGAGCCCATTGCATGTATCCATGGGCCGGGGTGAAAGTATTTACATCATGGGAATCTCAAATGCTGCAGACCAGGGCCCCTTACTCAGAGAGCTGTGTTATCAGCACACCACTAGATAGGCCAGTTATGCCTGTGGTAATTTTTAACCCTTTTGATACCTCCTGCTTAAAACTCCAAAGGTTGGAAGCATGGTGAGCCCTTTCGTGGTCTGTGTTCACCCTGAGACTTAAGCAGAAGTAAAATTTCACCCACTGCTCTTCAGGGTGCGTCTGGCCTGCCTGAACCCCTGAGGATCCTGGCATGGCAGTCCGGCCAAGGTGTCATCCTGGTGACAATCCCCTTCTGTCGCGGTGACAGAAAGGTGAACCCTGGGTGCCAGCTATTCATTATCCAAAATTCATCTATTATGTACCTAGCGTGTGCCAGGCACTAGGCCCAGTGAGCCCTAGTCCCAGCCACCAGCCCCTTCGGGCAGCTTCCTGCCTTGTCAATACAGCAAAGGCCCTAGGGACTTCGCAGCATCTGGAAAGTGTAAGCCCTTTTAGAATAGTGGTTCTCAGACGTAAGGCAGCAACAGAATCACCGGAGGACTTGCTGCACACAAGTGGCTGAGCCCCGGAGTTTCTGATTCACTGGCAGTCACAGTGGAGCCAGAAAATGTGCATTTCTAACAAGTTCCCAGGTGCTGGATGCTGATGGCGCTGGTCTGGGGACCACACTTTAAGAACTACTGCGCTAGAGATTCCAAACCAGACAGTGACCCTCCAGGCAGGAAAGAACAATGAAGGATGGTTTGTATCTCCACCCTATAGATAATTTACTTAAAGTCTCCTGGCTCAATTACTGCCCTTAGCCAGTGAAAGCTTTGGCTGAGACGAGTTCCCTGGTGTGGATGCAAACACGCTTGTGGAAATGTACAAACATTTGCATTTACTCGTGGGCAATTCCAGACCTCAGTGCACAGACCATCCCTCCAGGTCTTTAGATTTGTGGTTATATCTGGGAGGTCTGCAGTCTTGAAGCCCCAACTTCAGACCTGGCTCTGCCTCTTGCCAGCTGTCGGACCCTGGGCATATTACCCACCCTCTCTGGGCTGTCATTTCTTTAGCTGCCAAGAGGGGCCAATAATAGCATCGACCTCACAGGACTGTTCCGGGGCAGATGCTACGTGGCACGATGCATGAGAAGTGCTCAGAGCACGTACGGTACATGCCTGACACTTGGAGGCCCTCATTAGCCTTGACGGAAATAACGGTCCTATTGTTACCGATTTGTGTTTCTAACTAAATTTTTATATTAGACGTGGTTTGGGATTGGGGAGTGGGGGGGTGCTTGTTTGTCATATGCACTCTGTGTCCCACATCAGACTAGCATCTGGGGTCTGGGACAGTCACCTTCCTCCTGTACCTTTTAACAGTGTCCTGCTCCCAGGGCACGAGACGAATGACAGAGAGAACTCTGAGGACTCAGTTGTTCCAGCTCCACGTTGGAAATGCAGAAGGAGTTAAGATTTCCAGGAAAGGCCTCTGGCTCAGAAGTTTCCTTTCTCTGAAATAGCTATTAAAAAAAAAAAAGATAGGAGAAATTGTGTTTGTACATGTTTTTATATGTACATTTTGACTGCCTATTCCCACTCATCCCATATACTGTCAAAAGAGGTCTTAAAAAGTGTACATTGTAAATTCCATGTGGCCAAGGGCTCTGTCTGTTCTTTGTGCCCCGTATCCCCAGTGCCAGGCACAGTACCTGGCACAGGACTGGTATTCAGTAGATGTATGCTGAATAGCTTGACTGACCACTGACCCAAGGGAAGGGGCTGGATGCAGAAGCTTGGGAAAGAAAAAAAGAAATCAGATACTGGGTTTCTCCAGCTGGTAATGAGGTAGTCCCAGAAGAAAGAGCTGGCGCAGCAGCTAAGAGCAACGGCCCAAGTGTTGGCACTCGCTGGCAGGTGGTCTATGATCCTGAGCTAAGTCAGGACCTGTGGGTAAAATCAATCATGGCTGCTGAGGCCTTGAGGCCCGTGGCTCCAACTAGGCTGATCATCACTTGTCCTTCCCACGAGTGCTCCTTCCATCTTTGCTCCCGCTGGTTCCTGAACTAGGGTTGCCACATTTAGCGAGTCAAAATTCAGGATGTCGAGTCAAATTTAAATTTCAGATAAATAACAAACCCCGTTTTAGTATAGGCATGTCTCGAGCAGTATTTGGGACATGTACTAAAATTTTGTACTGTCTATCTGAAGTTTAAATGTGACTGGATGTTTTGCATTTTTCCTGGCAACCCTATCTGGGCCCAGAGACCCTCTTGAGCTCGTGCACTTGAGGAACCTCTCATCCTTTGAGGCCCAGTCCAGATGTCATGTCTCAGAAGCTTTCTCCAATGCTACACTCCACCCTAGGCAGATTTCATTGTTCTAGCCCTGTGGTTCCATCTCACATCTGACTGTCAAGTACAGGTTGGCCCATCTCCTTCCTCTGCCCCCTGCATCCCCTGCTCGTGGACAAACCTGTCATTTAACACCCCTGGCCCCTGGGGGGACCCAGGACATAGAAGGACGAGTGTTAAGAAAAGGGATGGGGAAAAGTCAGAACCACAGACAGAGGGTAGAGAGAAGAGAACAAGTCTCGGACTGTAGTTATGTGATGCCTCTGACTGGCTACTATATTAGAACTTTGTCTCCTTACCTGATTCTTTGTAGATTCTCTGAATGGTGAAAATCAACACAACTTTCTTTCCTAGCAACTCGGGCCATCATTCAAGGGTCCCTTTATAGGTATTCTCTCCCCTATGGATGATCTCAATCCCCTGAGTAATTTGATTGAACAAAAGTACACTCTATGGGAGCAGAAAGGAAGCCAAGGACATAGATCGCAAGTGATTTTGCCATAAGAGAACTTGGACCAATAGTGGAGCGCCTGAAAGGCGGGGCACAGGCTGCCCCCATCTTCACATCTCAGACTCTCGGCGGAGTCACGTGGCTCTCTGGGCTGCCTTTCCTTCTCACCAGGCTCACAGGCCTTTCCTGGGCTGCAGAGATTCCTAGCATGTGTTCCTACAGAGAGACAGAACTGCAGGGGCCCTCCCTACCCTGCCTCTCTCATGAGTCATCACCTCCAGCAGGAGAAGAAGGCAGCTGGTATCTCTACTGCAGGGCCTCTTAGTGGAGAGGCTTTATCTTATCTCAGCAGCCCTGGTGCCGCTCACTGCAACCACAACAAATGGCCAAGAAGCCAACTGGTAACCAGACCACCTTCCTTCCCCACTGGCCAACTCCTGGAAGAACGTGCAGCCAGACTTCCCTGCCAAGGCAGTCACGGGGCCCTCTCAGTACCTGGCAACATTCCTGACTCTGCCCTCCTCAGTACCCCCTGGAGGACTGTGGAGCCAGAGGGAATCTCCAGAAGGGAGGCCCAGTCAGAGGACCGACTGCAAGACCCCCTGCACGCCCAGATCCCTGTACCTCCTCCGCCCTCTGCCGCATTGACTCGGGTCCTGTGGCTGCGGTCCTCTGCAGAGACCACCCCGTCCCCCCACCCAGAGGCCCCGCAGGAGACAGAATCCAGAGCGAAGCCCTCCCAGACCAGTGACCTCAGCTCTGGGGGTTCCACCCACAGGGGGCTGCTGAGTTTGGACTCAGTGGAGGCTGCAGCTAAAAGTAGGGCCTTCCGGAGGCAGTGGGGTGTGGGAAGGGAGACGAAATGATCTCACTGGCCCCGAGGCAGAGAAGTCCCATAAATGTCTGTGGGGATGGGGCACAGCTCCCGCTGAGCTGGACGGGCAGATCGGAGAGAAGGGAGGGCAGTGGGGTGGTATGTCCAGGATGCACTTACAAGCCTAATTTCCTCGCAGCGCCAGGGTGCGAGGCTTTGCTTCGGCAGCTGCTATAATTATATCTCAAATGGAATAATAATAATTCCTTTCTACATGTTGCCACTAGAGCAGGGCTGTTGAAAGGGTGGGAAGGGAAGCAGCATCCTTTCTTCCAGACCAGCCTGTCACACTCCCAGAGAGTTATTCCTGGGCCCTCTCAGGCCCAGCTGTTTTCATTCTGCTTCCTTCACTCCAACAGAGGAGGCTTTGGTGGGCTGTTGACACTACGGCCTAGGCACTCACTGCTCGGCTCCAGGGGAGGGAAGGCCAGGCTCTCTGGCCCCATCAGTAGAGGGAACTGTGAGTCTTAAGCCCTCCACACTCTTTCCTGGTCTTCCTGGGGAACCAGGGCTGGCTGGGCTGGTGGCTACTGTCTGTGGTTCCAGATCAGAGGACAGGTAACTATTGCATGTGAACCTGGGAACCCCAGCTTCCCCTGTGACAGCCTTTTGCCTCACCTCACCCCTGACAGTTAGCCCCTAGTCCCGGGGCTCTAGTGATCATCCTTACTCCTGGGCTGGGAGACGGAGGCAGCCGTGGAGCCTGGGCCTTGGTGCCACTCGTGAGATCAGGTAATTCACACTCTTAAACTGGAGGTCAGCCTTAAACCCTTGATGTTTGGCCCATCTCCCATGGCTAAGGCTCCTTGTATCTGAAATGTCACCCCTGGAGAAGAGACAAGATGGATTAACAGGAGAGAGGTGATGCCAGAGCCTCAGGTCTTGGGATGACAACAACAGTACAGGCTCCTATCTTGAGAGCACAGAACCCATGCCCCGTACTGAGCCCTTCCCGACGCGATCTCATTCATCTTACCACAACCTATAACGCGAAGGCCCACTGTCACGATGAAGACAGTGAGACTTAGGGCGGTAAATAACTTGCCCAAAGTGCTACAGCCGGCAGTGAACTAAGAGCTGACTGGCTTCCAGTCCACCCTCTGAGGGTCTGCACTGCGTCCCCTTCTGGGGATAGCAGGCTCAACCAAGGGGCTCTGTGGTTCCAGACCCTCTGTGGTTCCTGGAGCCTCAAGGGTGCAGGCTCATTCTCAGAGCACTGAGACGGCTGTCCCTGGGCTGGGGGGGGGAAGGGAGGGATGCCACTGGCCAGAGGTAGAATCCACGATACTCCTTTTGTGCCATGTGACTTTAGGAAATTACCTAAACCTGAGCCTCGGTTTCTTCAGTTGTCAAACTAGCATGATGGTGCATGTGCCTTAGAGACACAGGAGCTAGTGTATATAATCTAGCGCCTGGGTCAGGCTTTCAGTTTTGCTCTTCAGTAAGGCATCCTACCGTTCAGCCTCCACTTCCCCGTTTGTAAATGAGAAGAATGATTTCCAGCCCCCTTCATGGCTTCTCCCTCTTCAGGCTCATGTCTTAGCCCATCCTTCCTCCAGGCTGGGGAGATGGGGAAGGCAGCAGAGTGAAGACCACTGAGGTTCCTCTGCCAAGTTCATGAGTGATTTTTGACCTTGACCTTGAGAGGCAGACCCACCGGGGGCGGTGGGGCCTGTGGCCTAGGAAGGCAGAACAACAGTTTATAGCTTTGTTTTACGGGAAGGAGCAGCTCCGCCCAGTCCCTGGAGACTGTCCAGTGACCTAATAACTCGGGAATGGACCCTAGGAACGTTTCTGGCTCCGGGAGGGAAAGCATAATGGGAGGTTTCTGCGAGGACCTACCGCAGAAACAAACGGTGGTGCCCAGATGTATGCCTCTGAGGCCACACCCCCCTCCCAAACTCCACACATACCCCTTCCACTCACCGCGGCCAAGCAACGCATCCAACCCCCATATATTTCTGAGAGGCGGATGTCGGAGCACTCTTAATGGTAGCACCTCTGCCACCCCCAGCCAGCCCTGGGGCCCACCAGACTAGTGTGGAGGCTGCAGTAAGGCTGATTGAGAGCCCAGGGTTGGGGGAGCTGCTCCAGGCTGTCTCGGGATCAAAGCGGCCATAGCCCGGGACTTCCCTGGCGGTCCAGTGGGTAAGACTCTGCACTTCTACTGCAGGGGGCATGGTTTCCATCCCAGGTCAGGGAACTAAGATCCCACGTGGCGCGCAGCACGGCCCAAAAGAAAAAGAAAAAGAAAAGGGAAAGTGGCCGTAGCCCTCTGTCCCCCAAGCTCCACCCCCAACCTCAACCTGGCTGGTGGTCAGTAGAAAGCAAAGCAGGCTGCCTAACCCCGCCTTCCCGTGGAATTCCCCTCGGCGGGGCGCCGAACCAGATGCCTCCGTGTGCCTCTGTCTCAGGGTCCATGCGGGCCACAGCCCTGCGTGGGAGGCAGCTGGCCAAGAGGAGGGCCTGGAGGCCAGGGGAAGGGGATGGGCGGGTCGGGAGTGACCTCAGCAGGCTGGCATAGTGCAGCCCCTGCCAGAACTCATGGCTCCCGTGGCTAAACACCCACACATTGGCATGGGATGCAGCCTGGTGCCAGCCAGAGAGGGAGAAGGAGTGTGCCAGCCTTCCAGGATGCCCACCCCGGGAGTGACGTTCATCCTCCTCCTCGGCCCGGAGCTGGGGCACCAGGAGGTGTGAAGCAAGCAGAGATCTCAGCATGGGATGAGAAGGGCTTGGAGGGGGCCATCCCACCCCGTCACCCACCCCCCATGAAGGGCTCTGTCCTGGGCACGCTCAGAGAGAGCCAAGACGAGTAAACAGAGTTTTGAGAATTCTGTAGTTTCAAAATATCACAGGAACATCATGAAAGAGGTGAGTGGAGCTTTATGGATAGGCTTCTGGGCTCATCTCCCCTTCACAAGCCTGCCAAGATTAGTCATCAAGCTTCAAAAAAATTCCTCAGACCCTGAAGAACGTGCCACCCCCTATCCCCACACCCACTTCAGCCATGTTGTTAACTCCAAAGGTTTCTGTGGTGTCCAAGGACCCAAGTTTGACTTAATGACTTAATGGCTTGCTTGCTGTGTATCCTTGGAAAAGTTACCTAACCTTTCTGGACTTTAGTCTCCTCAGCTATAAAGTGAGAGCAATAGCTACCACGCAGGGTTGTTATAGCAATGAAATGAAAAAAAAAAAAGTTCCTGACAGTGTCTAAACATACAGGTAGCATGTTTATTCCCTCCAGCAATGCTGACAATAGATACAGCTGTATAATTTCCACACATACACATGTTCCCTTATTACATTATCAGGTAAGCCCTAGCACCTTAAGACCGATTTGGAGCAATGTGCAGGGCTGGCCAAGCCACCCATCCCCGACCCCGCCGTCTGCTGCAGCCTGGGCTCAGGTTATCATCTGGCCTTGTGGAAACAGCAGGGAGCAAAAAAGCCCCACCCACACGCTCACCCACCACGAACCTGACACAGCCTCTTCCCGCAAGCCCAGCAGTCAATGCCCCCTACGTGGGTGGCAGTGCAATGGGGTGCACTGGGGACTAAGAAGGGAGAGAAGGACTTTGAATTTCCCCTACAGGCCAACAACCCCCGCCCATGAGCAAAGTCAAGGTGATGAGGAGGAGGATGGCAGGTTCGGGAAGAACAGAGAAACTCATCGACCTCATAGGAGGGCTCATGTTCCAGCAGAGAAGCTGATGGGTCTGCATGGCTAAGGCATGAGCTTCAAGGGTTCAGGCCAAGGAACCAGAGCTCCTTTTTGGAAAGAGAGGGTGGGGTCACTGAATGAGCAGAGGAATTACATGATAATCATTGGAATAATAATAATGATAGCAGCTAACATGTACTGAATGTTCAACGTGTGCTCGGCACTGTGAGCTTTAATGCATCGTCACATTTAACCTCACAATAAGCTTGTAAGGTAGAGATTACTGACTGCGTTTTATACATGATGACTCAGAGAAGTTAAGAACTTGCCCAAAGACACACAGTGAGCAACTGGCAGAACCAGGATTTGAACCCTCATTGTCTCTATAGCCCATGCTTGTGAGCAGGAAGACATCCAGGGATGATCACTCAGGGTGAAGAGGTGAGGGCCCCAAGATACAGGGGAAACACTGACCCAACTGTGTGACTGATGGGACGGAGTTAAAGATGACTCCAAGGTGTCCAGCACTTAGCTCAGGGCCTCGTGCCTGCGAGAGTCTCCAGAACTGTTTGCTGAATGAATGAATAAATGAACAAATGGATTAGCGATGCCTGGCATAGTCACTATAGAGACTCAGAAATCGGGGTTTGAGAGACTTCACGAACCTAACTGGAAACTGAGGGGTTTCATGGGGGTGAAGCGGAGCTAGCACTTTGGAGAGAGGTAACACCCAGAGAAAGAAACAGATGAGTGCCTGCCTAGAAGAGAGAGAAGACTTTATGAGCAAGAAGGGAACTTTGAGGGTTTCCCATAGTCAGGTGGATTGGAGAAGAAAGGAGAACAAGAGAATGAGAGGGCAAAGAAGGGGTCAGAAAGAAGTAGAAGGAAAAACAGTGTCCCTGGTTGTCACACATGATAAAGAAGAAAGGTTTGGGAACAAAAAGAGACCTTCCAGAAGCTCCCACCTCCTCATTTTCCAGAGGCCTCCCTCCATGTATGAGACAAACTGTCGTGGCTCCTGGCTAATACACGACAGCCCACCCCTCTCACCTACCCGAGGACGTGGCTCCTCTTCTCCTAGACTATTATCTCCCCTCTTGGCTGGATCACTCTACTGTCTTAAAAAATATATTCTTTTTAAACCTCTCCATCCAGCTACCACTCTATCTTTCCCTATTTACAACAAAACTTCTCCCCAAGGGAAATAAAAACCAATGTCTATACACAAAAGTCCACAGCAGAATCATTCGTAATAGCCACAAGGTGGAAGCAACACATGTCCATGCATGGAAGAGAGGATAAACAAAATGTGGTAAATACACACAATGGAATATCATTCAGCCATAAAAAGGAATAAAGTACCGACATATGTTACAACATGGCTGAACCTTGAAAGCATTATGCTAAGTGAAAGAAGCAGTCACAAAAGACTACACATTATGTGATTCCATTTATGCAAAATGTCCAGACTAGACACATCCATAGAGACCAAAAGTAGATCAGTGGTTGCCTGGGGAAGAATGGATTGGGGATTGACAGCTAAAAGGTAAAGGGTTTCTTTGGGGAGCGGGTTGAAAATGTTTTAAAATTAGGTTATGGTGATGTTTCACAATTTTGTGAATATATCAGAAGTCACTGAACTGTGCACTTTAAGTGGGTGCTGTGAGAAGTATATCTCAATAAAGCTGTTTTTTTCAGCCACATGGATGGACCTAGAGATTATCAGGCTAAGTAAGGTAAGTCAGACAGAGAAAGACAAGTGTCATATGATATCACTTATATGTGGAATGTAAAACATGACACAAATGAACTTATTTAAAAAAAAGAAACAGACTCACAGACGTAGAAAACAAACTTATGGTTACCAGAGGGGAAAGGGGGTAGGGGAAGGATAAATTAGGAGTTTGGGATTGGCAGATGCAAACTACGATATATAAAATAGATAAACAACAAGGTCCTACTGTATAGCATAGGGAAATATATTCAATATCTTGTAATAACCTATAATGGAAAAGAATCTGAAAAGTGTGTGTGTGTGTGTGTGTGTGTGTGTGTGTATATATATATATATATATATATATATATATATATATATATATATACACGTATATCTATGAATCGTTTTGCCGTATACCTGAAACTAACACAACATTGTAAATCAACTATACTTCAATAAACATCTTTTTAAAAAGTAAAGCTGTTTTTTTAAAAATGTTCCTCAATCGTTGTCTGCACCCACTGTCTCTGGGTCTTCTCCCATCCCTCAACCCCAGTCTAGTCAGGCTTTTGCCCACTGCTGAAATGAAACTGCTGCTGTCAGGGTCATCAGAAACTTCCATGTAGCCCCTAATGCAGTGGTCAGGTCTTACCCTTGTCTTCCTCATCAGCAGCATCTGACTTGGCTTGTTCCCTCCATCCTCCCAGAAGGACTTTCCTTTCTTGGCCTCCTTGATCTCCCGAGCCTGCTCCTACCTCTCCCAAGGCCCCCTGTCGTTTTCCTTGGCCGGTTCCTCCTCATCTTGCCAACCTCTGGCTGTTGGGCCCACACTCACTCCTTAGTTCCATCACGCAGTGTCAGAACCTTAACCACCATCTCTACACTGATGACCTTAGAGTCTTTAGCCCAGTGTCTCCCTGAACTCCACACTGGCTCGACATCACCAACCGGACATCCAATGGGCATCTCACACTGACCTGCCCAAGGATGTGGAGAAATCAGAACCATCATCCTCTGCTGGTGGGAATGTAAAACAGGTCCTCAAACTGTCAAACATCGAGCTACCATATGACCCAGCAATTCCACTCCTAGGTACATACCCAAGACATAAAAACAGATGTCCACACAAAAATACGTACCTGAAGACGTTACCAGAAATACAGTATCAACGTTCATGAATTACTTACTTTCAAAAATCAGTCCAAGTAAAATCAAGGTGATGTATCAAACAGCACCACCTGTCTTGCATTCAGATATTCACAGGAGACAAGGGCTTGTTTCTTGCCCTTGGGCTGGGCATTCTTCAAGGTCATGGGGGGAGGGAGGTGAGACCCACTGATCAAAATAGCGAAGAAGGTGCGGTAGGTGAATGGGGTAGGGGTGGGAGGATGGGGCCGGGGTGGGGTGGGGTGGAGGAGGGCTGAGAAAGGACTCCTGAATTTTCTCTAAATTTTGCTTCTCTGTGGATGTTCCCTACCTCCCTCATTAGATCAGAATTTTCTCTAGGAGGCTTCTCGAACCCTGCGAGCCTTGAGGGAAGGGGGTATGTCTCTCGCATCAGATTGGGAGCTTCTCTGGGGTAAAAACACATGTCTCTGCATCATGCTGGGAGTTTGCTGAGGGCAGAGCTAGAAGCCCTCTTCCTCACTATTCACTGCCACACCCTCCCCCCTCGCCAGCGTTCCCATCACAGGGCCACCAACAGCACAGCCACCTGGTCCGGGGGTTATAGACAGACAGACAGAAGCGCTAACGGCCATAAGAAGGTGCTGCCAGTGGAGTCTTCTGCCAACATAGGTATTGGCGGCCAAGGTACTCCCGGGCCACACCCTGTGTGGTGGAGATTGGAGGTTTTGCCATCCTGAGCTGAGTCTTCTGTGGTTTTCCCCAAGAAACCACAGACTGTGTTACTGGCCTGAGATTTTCCCCTCCTGCTGCATAATCTTGGGTCAGAGGGGGTCCCCTGAAACACCCCCCTACCCCCCAGGCAGAACCACATGTCCTGGTCCCTGAGGAAGACAGTGAGGGATGGCAGGCGTCACGGGGCCGGGATCCCAGGAGCAGATGCGTCTTTGCAGAGGGCAAACAGGAAGATCTCTGCTGGCGGCTTACTCAGCCCCAACTGCTCCTCTCTGCTCACACGGGGAAGCAGCCAAGGCCACGGGCCTGGCAGGGAACACTCAGGGCTGGCAGCAAGCTTGCTAAGCTCTGGCTCTTCCCCTCCCCTCCATTTCATGATGTTTCCAGGGGAAACTGCATCTCGGGGATGGGCTCCCCAGACGGAGTAGCCACAAAAATGGTTTCTTTTCTCAGCCATTTGGGAGTTCGTGTCCCAGCTCTGCCACTTCCCGTGTGTGACCTTGGGCAAGCCAACCTGGCTTTGCGGTCTCAGCATCATCGTCTGTGAATCGAGGCTAAAACGATGTCTACTTGTGAGGATTAACTAAGATGATGCCTATAAAGCAACTCTAGCAATGTAAGGCCTCCAGGAGGCCCTCCCTACATGTTATCTTAGTATTGTTGTTGTTTCTGCTATCCCCTCCCGCTGTGCTTCTGGAAGTTTCTGGTAAGCTGGTCACCACACAAGCATATGGGATCTGCGCAAACCTGGGGTATGTTCGAGGCCTGCTTTATCAGAAGGGAGAAGAATGAGGCCCCAAGGACACCCTCCCTGGGCCTGAAAGGGAGGGAGCTGTCAGCTGGAAGAGTCCTCACTGTGACCCAGCCACACAACCCTCCCGGTGGGCAGCACCCTGTGTGTCAGATCTATTCAGGTGAGGGGGAGAGTTGGCCTGTATCTGCCCTGAGTCTTCCAGAGAGAGGACCCCACCTCTCATGAGACCCGGGAGATGCAAGCTTTCTTAAGAAGCCATACTCCTGCCTTGGAAAGATGAAGAGCTGGGTCTGCTTCTATGTTTTTCAAGGCAATCAAGGATTTGAAATGACTTATTTTATTTGATCTAGTGACGGGCTCAGTGGTTGAGAACAATGCTGTGCTATAAAACTTTCTGTGACGATGAAAATGTTCTATGTGTGCACCGCCCAGCAGGGTAACCGCTGACCATGTGTGGTTACTGGGCAGTTGAGGTGTGGTTAGTGTGCCCAAAGAACTGAATTTTTCATTCATTTCAGTGTAAGTAGCCACGTGGAGCCCGTGGCCGTGGCATTGGAGAGCACAGGTGTGGAGCAGAGGCTCTGAGCCAAGCAGATCTGAGGCAGTCTAGGCATGATGTTTCCCTTTCCTGAGCCTTTTTCTCTCTTCTGAGTCATGGAGATCATAATGGCACCTGGCTCATAGGATTGATTTGAGGATTTAAAAAGGAAGTGAGTAGAAAGCACTGACTACAGTAAGAATTCAATGAAGACCAGCTATTATCATTACTTGTGATGATCTCTAAGCTTCGGGGGCCTAACTCATTTAGTCACCAAATAGCTGAACATTTATGATGTGCCAGGCACGATTCTAGGCACTGGGGATGCAAAAATGAGCCTTTAAGATCCTGCCCTCTCCAGGAATCTCTAACCAAATGAGGGAAACTGAAGTAATCGAGGGTTGCCATGCAGTAATGGTACTAACTCTGGTGTTGTAGGATCCCAGAGGAAACCTCCAAAATAGTCTAAGGTGGGAGAAGGAGGTCAAGGAAGACTTCCTGGAGGAAGCCACGTTACTTTCTCTACATTTACTGGTTCAAATTGACCTTATAGCTTCAAAACCCACCACCACTTGACCTTGTCTTTGTAATTTTTTGTATTAGTTTTCTTTGCAGCTGTAACAAATTACCACAAGCTTATTGGTTTAAAACGACACATTATTATTGTCTTACAGCTCTGGAGATCAGAAATCTGAAATGGCTTTCACCGGGCTAAAATCAAGGTGTCCTCAGGGCTGCATTCCTTCTGGAGGCTCTAGGGAATAATCTGTTTCCTTGTCTTTTGCAGTTTCTAGAGGCCACCTTCACTCCTGGCTCATGGTCCCTTCCTCTATCTTCAAAGCCATAGCATCTTCAAATCTTTACTCTCTTTCTTTCTCTCTCTCTCTCCTGCTTCTCTCCTATAAGGACTCTTGTGATTACATTAAACCCTCCCAGAAAATCCAAGATAATCTCCCCCATCTCAAGATCCTTAATTTAATCCCCTCTGCATAAGGTAACATATTCACAAGTTCTGGAGATTAGGAGGTGGACCTCTTTTCTGTTAGTTTTTTTAACAGCTTGAGTGACATATAATTTACATACCATACAATTTGCCCATTTAAAGTGCACAAGTCAATGGTTTTTAGTATATCACAGATATGTGCAATCATCAACACAGTCAATTTTAGAACATTTTCATCACCTCAAGAAGAAAACCTATACCCTTCAGCTTTCACCCACATACCCTCCCCTACCCTGGCCCATAACCCTAAGCAACTACTAATCTACTTTCAGTCTCCATAGATTTCTCTGTTCTGGACTTTCATGTGGATGGAATCATACAATATATGGTCTTTTGTGTCTAATTTTTACTTAGCACAGTGGACTCAAGGTTTATCCATGTTGGAGCGTATGTCAGTATTTCATTCCTTTTTATGGCCAAATAATACTCCATTGTATGGATATACCACATTTTGTTTATCCATTCATCAGTTAATGGGTTGTTTTCATCTTTTGGCTATTGTGAATAATGCTGCATAAACATTTGTGTACAAGTTTCTCTGTGGATACCTGTTTCCATTTCTAATGGATATACATCTAGGAGTGAAATTGCTGGGTAGGACATGGACATCTTTGTGTGTGGAGGGGGGCAGGGGGGTGGTGGTTTGCATTAGTCTGGCTACCACACTCTTACTTCAAAGTCTTGACAAAATCTGATAACTGAGGCCAGCCTGTGAATTCATTCACTTGGGTCAGAACAGCAGCTACTGCTGCATGGGGAGGCAAATTCATAGGCACACACAGGGCAGTAGGTGGGATGAAGCAGTGCTGATGACAACCAGAGCAGAGATCAGTCACTGTGAGTCTGCACACACCTCCCCTCTCAAATGTTCACAAGTCTTCCAGCTGCACGTCATTTTTCCTTGAAGTCTCTGCAATGAATCTTTTCTACAAACCTTTCCTCCTACTGGAACTTGTCTCAGTGGGTTCCTGTTCCCTGTATAAGACCCCAATACCACCTACCTCACAAGGTGGCTTTGAGGATTTGGTGAAGGCTCAATGAGAAAACTCATATGAAAGTGGTGAAGACAGAGTTAGGTGCTCAGCAAATACAACTCAATCTAGATCTGCTACATTATCTAGCTTTTTCAGAAATGAAAGTTGGGGGTTTGGGGAGACCCAGATTGAGCACCTTGTCCCTCGGTTTTCCCACCAAAGAGAATAGAGTGCCTGACAGGCTGCCTCCTGGAAACCACCAGAGGGGGAACACATGACATCTCCTTGCCTGCACAAGGCTCGGGGTCACAGTATGGACAGTGCCTTTCATTTCTGCTCCCCCTGGACAGCTTACAACTAAAGTCTCTCTCTGGGAGCCTCCTTAAATTAAGGGTTTGAATTCAAGAGAGTTAATATTTTTTTATAAGGAGGACAAAGGTTGGGTCAAATTGGCCAGCCTGGTTAAGTCACAGGCTAGGGGAACTCAGCAGAGGCCAGAAAGGAGAATTATCTGGGCACAGGCAGCTAAACAGCCCTTATCATGGGGCAGGCCACCAGGGGGAAGGAAGGGCACTTAGGGTGGGACAGGGGGAGGGAGATGAACTCAGACAGGTCAGGAGGGTGGAGGCGGAGACTAGAAGGAGATGTAGGAGGGACCCTCAGGAGGAGAGTGCAGTACAGAGGGCACAGGAAGTGAGGCAGGGTGGGGAGATCACTCACAGCCACCAACATTCATTCATTCACTCATTTAACAAACATCGACTGAGCGCCTGCTGTGTGCCAGGCCATCTGGCAGCCAAGGTGATGGAGGAGGCATACCTGCTTTTACAGCCAAGGCTCCATAAGTCTGCGGCACCCCGAGAAGGTGGGCAGCTCGCTCTTCTGGTTCCCTTTCCCCGCGACGCATGGTCTTACCTCCAGGGGAGTCTTCTATCTTAGGGACCAATAAATGGAGAATTATTTCGCTGAAAAACTATCATGGGCCCAACCTCTTCAGTGTCAATGTTTATTCCTAGAGGCAGCTCCAAAGGCAGGGCAAGAGTGAGGAATAAGAACGCAGAGCCGCGGTCTGTGAGCTGACACGTGTCCCGGGAACCCCTTGTCTCTACCCTGAGGATCTGCTCTCCTCCAAGATGCCTCCCACCAACCAACACCATATCCAGGATCATAGCCCAGTAGCAGAGGGAAGGAACCCTCAGACACCTAGGGACATGGTAGGAGAAGGGTCCAGGGTTTGGAGACAAGAGCAACAGGGAATCGCAGGGCGAGCTCCAGAGACCAAGACAGGCTCTGAGTTCAAATCTGGACTCTGCCACTCATGAGCTGTGTGACAATGGGGATGTAAACCCTCTGAGCCTCCGTTGCTTCGCCTCTCAGATGAGGATAGTATCCCCCAGGGTAGTTGTAGCAGCTTAAATTGGACAACATGTGTGAATGTGACCAGCCCCAGTGTCAGGACCCACCTGCTCAGGAGGGGAACCCAGGGCCAGGAGCCCATCTCCTCCTCCCTGGGAGACACGTGATCATCGGCTGCCACAAGCTTTCTGGCTGCTGGGTTCCCATACTGTAGTCTAAAGGGCAGTCCTGGCTGTTTGTAAGAGGGATTACGGCCCCACCCTCAGGCTGCTGAACTTTGCACAGAAGATGGGTTCATACATTTCCCCCTGGAACCTTAAATGTGCACAGCACTTATCAGTTTCACTACCAACTCTGTAGGGTAGATAAGAAAGATATCAAGAAACCCATTTTACAGAGGCCCGGAGAAGTTAGATTTTCCCAGGGTCACTCAGCTGGGAAAGACCCCTGGGTGGCCAGTGAGTTCAGGGCATTTTCCACAAATGGTGCCACTGCTCACAGGGGACCTCCAAGCCCCAACCCTCCAGCTTCTTCCATAGTTGAGGCAGATGGGGACGTGAGAGCCCTAGGCAGGCTCATAATCTGGTTCCCCTCCTCTAAATATTCACACAGCGTTTATTCAGCCAACGTATAAAAAAACCCGATTCTTCCTTTCAATAAAAGTCTTCTATTTTTTAAGGTCAAAATAAGGTATTTATGACATACGCTGTATATAACCAAACATTTTCACCTAACTGGATTTGTCTTTTCAGTTTTCCCATCACTCATACCATTAGTCATTCCCACTCATCAGGAGAGAAGTAACTAGCAAAGATATAGTTACAAAATCTTTTTTTAAACATGCCTTAAAATTTTTTTCCTGGCATTCATGTCAACAAAACATTTCTCCTTTTCTGTGGTTCTGCTTGTTTTGGGGTTTCTTTTCCTGTTGTGAAACTAGGGAACTCCTTGAGAGATGCATCAGTTAAAGCTGTAAGGAACCTAAAACTCAATTCAATCAGAAGAAATTCATCATTTCACAGATCTGCTAATCCAGAGGTAGGACAGCCCTCGGGATTAGCTAGGGCCAGTAGCTCAGCCCAGGCCCTGTGATTCCTTTAGCTGTGTTTTCCTCCAAGCCTTGGCTTCACGCACAAGCTGGCTCAGGTCCTAGGAGCAAAATGACTGCAGTGAATGACCAAAAGGTGGAAACAACTCAAGTCTCCATTCACAGATGAATGGATAAGCAAATGTGGTCTATACATACAACGGGATATTATTCACCTTATGAAAGAAGGAAATTCTCACATGTGCTATGACAGGGATGAACCTTGAAGATATGCAGAGTGAAATAAGCCAGTCACAAAAGGACAAATACAGCATGATTCCACTTACATAGGTATCTAGAGTAGTCACATTCATAGAGACAGAAAGTAGAATGATGGCTACCAGGGGCTGAAGAGAGTAGGGGATTGGGGAGTTATTGTTCAAAGGGTAGAGAGTTCCAGTTTGGGAAGATGAAAAAAGTTCTGGAGGTGGATGGTGGTGATGTTTGCACAACAATGTGAATGTACTTAATGTCACTGAGCTGTACATTTAAAATTAGTTGAAATGATAAATTTTATGTTATGTATATTTTACCACAATTTTTAAAAAATATCTACAGTGACCTCAGGATTCACACCACTTTGAAGAGAAGGATTCTCTTTTAAGGGAAAGAAGGCTTCTTTTCCAGATGGCCCTAATAAATCAAGCCTCTCATTAGGGTCACGTTCTCTCTTTCCTAAATCATCCCTGTGGCCAGGAAAAATGCTCTGCACTGATTGGCTAAAGTCTAGGTCCATGACCCAATTGCTGTGTGGAAAGGTTTGGGATTATCCTTAGACCAGTCAGGCCAACCTCTGAGGTAGGGGTGGAGTCAACTTCCCCTGAGCCTTATTGGGCAGGGGTTGTGGGGGGAAGACGGACACATGATCAGAACAATGGAGGAGGTGGTGAGAAGAAGGGGAAGGGAAAATGAGGCTGGTTGGATATAGCAGAGACTGTTGGCCATCCTCCAACATCCTTCTCCCTTCTTCCTGGACACAGAACCAGACTACATTTCCCAGCTTCCTTTGCTCTTATGTGGGGCCGGAGGACTAAGTATTGGCCAGGGGAATGTGATTAGGTCTTGTTTCATCTCTAAGCCTTAAGGCAGTGGGCCTGCCTCCTCCATGCTCTTTTTACTTTTCCCTAAACCTTCCACTATGCAGAGGAGGACATGGCCTCTGGAGGATGGAAGATGGCAGAACAAGTCAATGGAAGGAACCTGGATCCCTAAACAACTGCCCCCCAAACTAGAACCGCTCACTGCACCATTGTTACATGCAAGAGAAAGAAACTTCTATCATCATTCAGCTGCAGCAGAGGTAGGCAAAGAGTGGCCTACTGCCTGCTTTTATAAATAAAGTTTTATTGGAACACATCCATACTCATTCAGTTATGTATTGTCCGATGGCTATTTCACGGTCCAATGGCAGAGTTGAGTAGCTGCAACAGAGTCTGTGTGACTTAAAATATTTACTCTCTGGCCCTTTATGGAAAAAATTTACTGATCTCTACCCTATATCATTATTGGACGTCTTTGTTGCAGCAGTCTAACCAGCCCTTGGCTAATGCAGTACAACCAAAACTGCTCACTACAGGAGACACATTAACGTGCTTTAAATTCTGATGATAAATAACTTATTCCCAGTAAATAGCACCTGCCACATGGTACCACTCACTTCAGGTGACTGTCAACCTCAGGCTTGCTAATCCAGCAACATTGCACAAGGCAGCCTGTGGAAAACTTTTCAGTAGAGGTTAGTAGACCGGGGACAAATATATATTTTATTCCTACTCAATGGTTTGTTTACTTTGGCAGAAGCTGGATCAGCTCTCATGTCTTAGTTCTGAGCAGAGACAGAAACCGGTCCCATACTTATGCTCAGCACCCCAGGAAGCGGCCCTCCGATCCACCCCTAATAGGCCTGTGGACACTGTTTTGGGTGCTTCTCTCAGGCTGGTTTCTGCCTGCCCACCCCTGGCTATAGCTGACCAGGGCCCTGGAGCCAGAGCAGAGGTGCCTGCTGGTCCTGGGGATTCTCAAAAGACAGGGCTCTTGACATTCTCCTTTGGGGACAGTTCTGACCCATCAGTAAATGTGAGACTCCATGAGTCTTGAAGTCATCTCTGGAGGGAAATGCCCCAGTAGTGCTGAAGACCTGAAGGGTCGGTGTTAATGTAAGCTCTGAGGTGAGGGAGGGAAATTCCTTAGGCCAACTTTAGCCAACAGCTCAAGGGTGGAGCCCAAGCACTGGGGAGTCTGATGTGGGGATTTGAATCTCAGCCTGGCCGTTAGCTAACGATGTGATCTTAGGCAAGTTACTTAACTTTCGTGTGCTTCCAATTGGGCTGATAACCGTAGCACCTCTCTCACTGGGCTGTTATGAACTTGACAGGAGATCTTGCTCAGCAAATGTTAGCGCTTGGCTCCAGACTTTTAAATTCCCTATCACTACAAGCTTTAAAAGACTAGATAAAATAGTTTGGATGTGCAAGTGCAAGGAGGCCTTTGTGAGAAACAAGTCTGCCAGGAGATAATTCCCAAGGTTTCTGACTGTATCAGAATTCTCGGTGTACAGGGCAGAGCAGGGCCCAGGGGAGGAGTGGGAAGGGAGGGAGAGGACTGTCCAGTAGCTTCCTTCCACTAAAAGTTACTGGTCAGAGAATGGATGCTCACCAGACCTGAAAAAGTCATCTCTGGGCCTGATCTGCACGTGAACCTTGAACCCTTGAAATGGTTTATCCTCTTAACCAAGAGTAGCATTCCAGCCCGCCTAAGCTCTTGGAAAATGCCCATTTAAGGTTGCTGAGAAGGACCTGGCCAAACCTTCCTTATCCTTGAAACCTCTCCAGGGAGGCCTGGACCGGGGAAGCCCCCATGCCACCCCACATGGCACCTTGAGCACTCCCATCATAAGTTCATCTCTTTTTGCAATTTGTTCAACAAATATTTATTGAGGGCCTACCACGTGCAGTTCTTTGTTTATTGTCTGTCTTCCCACTGTACTCCCTGAGCGAGGGCAAGGGCTCGCCACCACCGGCTGGTCCTCAGATCTTCTGAACAACAGTCACGACTATTCATGACTATTGGTCAGTGAATGACGGAGGCCCTCAGTGCTCTGTGACTCTAAAGTATAATCACAACTAACATAAATTCAGTGCTGTCGGTGTTCCAGGAGTGATGGAAGTGCTGTCTATGTATTCAGCGACTCTGTGAAATAGAGGTTCCCATCCCACTTGAACAGACAAGGAAATGGAAGCTCCCAGCTCTCGCCCCGCCTGACCTCACACAGCTGGTGACTGAGATCCGTGTGGCTCCGCGTCCCTACCGTCCATCTTACGGCTAACCAGCCATGTGCTACCCATGCTGGCTGCCCCTCGCTGGCTGGAGACATAGATATTATTTCAGATCTTTGATTAGAAAACTAACGCAGTGGACTCCGAGCTTCTGTGTTTTCAAGGTACGGTTGTGCAAGCAGATCCTGGGCCAGCCTCCACCTCCCAGGTCAAGGAGGGTCAGGAGTTGTTTACACTAACATAACAGACTATGAAGAAGAGCAGCCCAGCTGGCATTTCTGCCTCTGGAAGACCAGATATGAGATGATGTCAACCTCCATGGGGAGGCCATGTGGCTAGATGATGGGGACTCCAAGAAGTCTCCTTCAGATGACAGCCTCCCTACTTTGAGGCTCTACAAGTTGGACCTGTGGGACTCCACTCGCCTCCCTTCTGATGAGGCAGAGGTGAGCTTAGGCCTCCAAACATTCACAGCATTTGCAGGGCCCCCTGCCTGAGTGTCAGCCGGCTGGCTTCGGCCCCTCCCAGAAGCCCAGGGCCTTCAAACCAGCCCCTGGTAAGGCATCCTGCTGTGACCCACTGGGAAAAGGAATGCAAAACACTGAAACTGGTCTCCGTTTTCTGCAAGTCACAAGTTAGCCTTAGCCCCGGGGAAGGGAGTGGCGGGATGGACTAGAAAATCACAGAGAAGCAAAGAGTCCACCCGAGAAAGGGAGAGCCGTCCCGCCTTTGTCACCTCTGGAGACCAGGGGGAGGATGGGGAAAGTGCAGAGGCAGGGCTGGGCAGGGAGTTTAATCAACTCAACTCTACTTGAGTTTCCTGTTACCTTCTCAGAGGAAGTCAGGGACTACCAACCAGGGCAAGAGTGGGGCGGGGTGCAGGGGTGGAGTGGGGGAAGTATGAGAGCTCAGTTCGGTTCTAAAACTTCACAGCTTCATGCTTGCTATTTTGATGATCCTTTGCCTGATTTCCCAGAGGAAAACCAGCCCAGGGAAGGAGGTAGAAAGTAGTCAGCATTCCACTCCCCAGCTCTGTCCTGGGCCGGGGTCGGGGGGTCGGGGGGGGTGGCGGCGGGGCGGGGGGGGGCATGTGACAGCTTTCCTGGAGAGACAGGATATTCAGCAAGGTCCCTGGGACTTGATCAGGGAAAGAAGGCAGGAGTCACTAGTGGGGCCTGTGGGCCTGAGAGGGGGCCTGGAGTGGTGCAGTGGCAGGTCCATGGCCAGGGCTGGGGCCTGAGGGGTGGGTTCCATAATGACATAGAGCCCAGGACAGTAGAAACAGCCTGACTCAGAAATCTCCATCTGCATGTGAATCCCTCCCCCTCCAGCTAGTGATCCACTAGCTGTGTGGCCTCCTTCCACCCCCATCCATCGTGTCCAAGCCTCAGTTTCCCCAGCTGTAAAATGGAGATAATCTAGTAATTGTGATGAAAAATGTGAACTATGACATGTTATAGCCAATACAGAGTCTAATGGAGAGTAAAGGCTCAATAAATGCTCGTTGTCCTGTGGCCTCCCCCCCTTCTCCCCACCTCCTTCACTCCAGACCCCTCACATACCAAGCCAAGGTTAAGGCTGCAGCCCACAGTGAGAGCAGGGTCACATCTGTGGGACATTCACTGCCCCACACGCCCCTGAATCTTCGAGGCTGCTCTCCTTGGCTTGGGCTGATGTCCATGCACTCGGTGGCCCAGAAAGCATGGGCTACACCCAGGCTTGGCAACTGGGTGTCTGCCCCCCACCCCGGCGCCCTCCGGCAGCCTGAGCTGTCCCCACGGTCATCGCCCTAGACCTTGGCATTGTACGGGCAGATGATGTGAGCCCAAGCTTCCCTCTTGCACAGAGTTTGCCAGCCTCACGGCACTCCTGCCAGCCTGCCCCTGGCCCTGGTCCTGGCCAAGTTTCACCTGGGCAGGCTGTGTTCCCCCTTCTGCACCTCATCCTGCCCAGAGGGGACGGCTGCTGAGGGAGGGGGAGATGCTTGGGCCAGAGCTGCCCCGACAGGCTGGTGTGGTGGGAACCCTAGGTCTCTTCTGGGCTCTCGCCGCCCCAAGCCTGGCATCCAGCCCCAAGCTGGCTGCCTGCCAGCTTCCTGCGTCTCGTTTGCTTATCGCTATTTGTTTTGGAGGCTTCTAGGAGGTGAGTCTCCACCTGAGGGAAATCTTTGACTCTGGGGATTTGTGATGGCTGAGACTTTGAACTCTCAAGAAAGCCCAGCACACAGCTGGCCACCTCAGGCCCGGGGGTGGGGACACACTTGACGTCAGGGCCGTGGCTATGGCAGCAGGTTCCTCTCACGCTTCTCCAAAGTAGCCCATGAGCTGAAGGAGCTGAGCCCTCCCAAGAGCTCATCCGTGGGACCTGCCCGAAGCAGCTCCGTCCAGGCACCAGTGTTGCGTGCGTCTCTTTCTGAAAAGAGAAATTATAAGCATTTTGTATTCCTCCCACAATTCATTTGGATTTGTTTTACTATAAAAGGAGCACCTAGAAGAAGGTAATTCAAGGAAATTGTGGACATGTTCCTGTGATGACCAATTAGCAGAAACCCCAAACCTACCCCAGTTTGAGAGGCCAGGGTGAAGAAGTATCTTTCATAAAATCTCTGCTCAATAAATAACTTTTAAAAGCACAAATCAACCATTAAAAAGAGTGAAATAATGCCATTTGCAGCAACATGGATGGACCTAGAGATTGTCATATTGAGTGAGGTCAGACAGAGAAAGACAGATATGGTATGGTACAGCTTATATGTGGAATCTAAAAAAAAAAGAAAAAAAATGATACAAATGAACTTGTTTACAAAACAGAAACAGACTAACAGACTTAGAGAACGAACTTACGGTTACCAGGAAGGAAGGATGGGAGGAGAGGGAGAGTTAGGATATTTGGGATTGACATGTACACACTGCTGTATTTAAAACGGATAACCAGCAAGGACCTGCTATATAGCACAGGGAACTCTGCTCAATATTATATAACAACCTAAATGGGAAAAGAATTTGAAAAAGAATAGATACATGTATATGTGTAAATGAATCACTTTGCTGTACACCTGGAACTAACACAACAGTGTTAATCAACTATACTCCAATATAAAACAAAAAGTTTTTAAAAATGTGGTAGAATCATAAAAGAAGCAGGTTTAACATAGAGAATTTGCAAAGAATAAAGAAAAAAAAAAAAAACTCAAGTTATTCCCTTCACAGAGATAACTGTTTTAGTGTATATTTTGCTAGGTTCAAGCTATCATACTATATACACTATTGAATACTTTGGGTCACGTTTAGCATTCTAACCTAAGCATTTCCCCAAATCAATCAATTAATGTTCACTGAGATAATTTTAAAAACTTTAATGGCTGCATAGAGTCCACCACGTGGTTGAACAAGTTTTTTTAACCATTCCCTTTTTGACATTTAGGCTGCTTCTACTTTTTGCTCCTATAACAAAATGTTTAATAACCGTCTTCGCACATTGATCTGAGAACATACTTAGGATTAACATCCTAGTGGTGGAATTGCTGAGTCACAGGGCAAGAACCTTCTAAGGCTCCTGGCACATCCTGCCTTTGCCGGTTTCTTCCTTTGCTTCTGTGAAAACCATTCCCACCCTGAGATCAGGGAAGTTATACCTGAAATTTCAGTAATGTTATGAATTTGTCATTACATGTTTGGATTATAATCCATCTGGAGTAATCATAACACCAATAATAATACTAGGAAATATTTATCAGGTGTGTTCTATACTAAGAACTTTACATGCATTATCTCACATACACCTACAATTATGCTACAAGGCAGGAACTATGGCCCTTCTTACTATAAAGAAACAGAGATTTTGAATTTAATCTTGTACATGGGATGAGGTAGGGATTTAGCTTTATTTCCCCACATGACTTGAACATCATTTACGAAACAGCCAGTCTTTTCCACACTGATTTGAACGTCACATTCCTCATATACTACTAATTTTCTCTAATACGTAGGGTCTGTTCCCAGGCTTTCTCTTCTTTTCCATTGAGCTGCCTGTCCTGATTCCATTCCTCTCTGTATTCATCTCTGAAGCTTTATAATGTGTTTTAATATCTGGGAATGTAAATCCACACTGTTCTTTTCTTCCCCCAAATTTCATGACTCCATTTATATGCTTATTTTTCCAAGTGAATTGTTCCATGTAAATTCATTTGTCAGATTTAAAAAACAAACAAAAAACCTTAGATATTTTTATTAGAATTGCATAAAAGTTATAAATTTGAGCAAATTGCATTTTACAGTAATGAGTTCTCAACATGGCGTGTTTTACCATTTATTTAATGTCCCTCGGTGTAGTTTGGCAGATTTTTTATTATGAGTATTGTGCATTTCCTGTAAGCTTCACACTTTGGTGTGGCTATTGTAAATGGGACCTTTTGCATTACAGGTCTTCAAGCCTGGTGTTTGCTGCCCAGACAGTGCCCGATTCAAGGGCAACTAAACACCTGGGGACAGCAAAGTTCCCGGCCTGGCCCAGCTCCTGGCCACAACTGTGCCCAGCAAACCCCAGAACCCAGCAAGAGGAGGCTTCACTGGGTGGGTACAGCTGCAGGCAGGAGCACAGAGGGGCTTTAGCTGCTTTTTTTTTTTTTTTTTTAATTATTTATTTATTTATTTATTTATGGCTGTGTTGGGTCTTCGTTTCTGTGCAAGGGCTTTCCTTAGTTGCAGCAAGCGGGGGCCACTCCTCATCGCGGTGCGCGGGCCTCTCACTATCGCAGCCTCTCTTGTTGCGGAGCACAGGCTCCAGACGCGCAGGCTCAGTAGTTGTGGCTCACGGGCCCAGTCGCTCCGTGGCATGTGGGATCCTCCCAGACCAGGGCTTGAACCCATGTCCCCTGCATTGGCAGGCAGACTCTCAACCAGTGCGCCACCAAGGAGGCCCTAGCTGCTTATTTTAAAGCAGTGGTTCTTACTGTCTGGGGTCAGAGAGAGTTTGGTGAAGATTATGGACTTTATCTCAGAAAGCTGCCCAAATGCTGCCAATACTTCCTGAGGATTCATGGACCCCAAACACATCCAAGGACTGTAATTAACATCCTGCATTAAACGGTTGATCCGGCTATGAATTCCTCCAGGTGGGTGGTGCTGAGGACAAAGTGCTTAAGCCTGTGTGACCTTGGGTGAGTCACTTCCCTCTCTGAATTTTTCTTTTCTCCTAGAGAATCAAGTAGCTGCCCAGTCCTGTGACAGCAGTGTCTGGGAATCAACTGAGCTTGTGTTTGTAAAAGTGCTTGGAAAACTGCAGCTAAATATGAGGAAGGTGAGACAATTAATGCCAGGAAAGGGAGTATGATGAGGCCCAGCTCTGATGGGCAGTGAAGGCATCTGAGTTTCTTAGAGAGCGTTATTGGCTCCCAAGCCACCACTGCCCCCTGTGAACTTGGCCTTCGCCCCCAGGAATGGCTGATGAAGGCCTTCAAGGCTCTCCACTTCTGAGGTTACAAGACTGTTATGCTGACCCAGCTAAAAACCACAATTAAGTAGCTGGACGTTGGAGGAGAAGTGTCAGGGCTTGCGGTTCACGGATATCAGTACCTGGGTTGTTATAAAAATTAATAATTAATCCTTTCCTGCGTGCTGGAGGCCAGCAGCCAGGAGCCTTCAAGAGGCCTCGCACGGGGTGACTGGGTGCAGGACCGGCCGTCAGGTGCCTGACAGCCCTGGGCCAGCCCTCCTCTCTGACCCCGCAGGGCCCCACTGTAAAATGAAGGGCTATACCGCATGAAAGTGAATTCACAGCTGAAAAATTCTGCAAAATGTAGTAATACATTTACAATTATGCCTTACGAGAGACTTTAAAGGCCTTCCAAGCTGTTCTCCGGCTCCCAGCAGCTGATGCCACCTGACTTCATGACCCAGCTTGAACTTTGGGCTCCAGACCCATCGGCCTGCTTGTGTGTGTGTGTGTGTGTGTGTGTGTGTGTGTGTGTGTGTGTGTGTGTGTGTGTGTTGGGTGGGGGGGATGTGTGTGGGGGGGCGGGGGGTGAGGAGGGGAAAAGAGCAGGTCACTAGGAACCTCTTTCTAAATACAAATGGCTGCTCCCTCCTCCCCAGGGTAAATCTGGATGCGTGAGGAGACATGCCGCATGGGTCTTCCATCCACGCACCTCCACAGCACCAGCATCTCCAGGGCAGAGGGCAGAGGGCAGAGGAGGGCAGAGGGCAGGGCAGCCAGGGGATTCTCGGCGGTATTTTGAACACTCCACCTCGAACACGCCCCAAGCGCTGTCCTTCTTCCAGCCTCTCCTTGGAGAGTGAGCCACACGCGGCATGGAATGGCTCTCTGAGCTTCCAGTACCTGGCTCGGTGGCTGGCATACAGCAGGAGCTTAATAAAGGGCTCTGAGACAAATGAATGAGGCTTTCTCCCACGCTTTGCTGAAACCTCCTCACATCCTTCCTCTGCTCCCTCTCTGACAATCCAGGTGTCTCCTCTCTGGATTTCTGCTCAAATTGGACAGACCTCCAACTGAAGCATCACCCCCCACCCCCAGGTTTGTGGCCCCAGCCCCGCGCCCCTGTGTCTCTGCTGAGCCCACGAAGACGCTGCCTGTGTGTGCGCTGTCTTACAAGGCAGCAAGGACTCTATCGATCAGCATTACAGATCATCTTTGTTATGCCTGCTCAAAAAAAAATGCTTACACTTGGCCCAGATGAGAAAAGTTGTGGCCTCTGTTTCCTGTAACGAATCTAATAAATATTGTCACAATCTCCACCTGGTAGGGAGGGTAGTGAGAGAAACATTCACTAGGCTAATTGACTTTAATTGACTGGTTTGGGGTAAATAGTGAATTCAAAGTTCAACTCTAATGAGCCATTTCGCCTCTCCCGGTGCCCTTGGTAATGAGGCGTCAGGAGGAGTAGCCCTCCTGCGTTGCTCAGGGTTCTGGTGGGGACGGATCCCCAGCTGGTCCCTCCATGGCCCTCTGCTCTGGGTGATTGTCTGTCTGGTCCATGAGCTAGGATGACCAGTCTGTCCCTGCGGTCCCAGGGACATTTCCTGCTGGCATCCATGGCGGGTGTAACCCTTGGCCTGTTCTCTTGGCACACAGACATGTTCCCAAAAGCTCTGCTGACTCTCAAAGCACGGCTGTAACTCCTATTCAGCCCAAGACCCTTGTGTAGCCCTATGGCCCCAGCCAGATTCTTTTTTATTTTTATTAAAAAATAAATTTTTTTTGGCCACGCCGCACGGCTTGTGGGATCTTAGTTCCCCAACCAGGGATTGAACCCAGGTCCTCGGCAGTGAGAGCGCAGAGTCCTAACCACTGGACCGCCAGGGAATTCCCCCCAGCCAGATTCTTATCGGAACCCTGCCATGGGGACATGAAGCAAGCTGTGTCTCTTCCAGTCTCTTCTACATCATGTGGTGCCCAGGGCTTTGGGAATGTCAAACCGGGCACCCTCTTACCCCCGTGCTGCCACAGTTCCCAGCACAGGGCTTCCTCTACCCGAAAACCCTCCCACTACCAGAGTTCTAAATGGGGATCAGAGCCCAAAGACTCTCTGCTTTTGCCTTTCCCCTCAGTCTATTCAGCTTCCCTCCTCACTCTGGGACTTCTGCCTTGATCAGGAAGGCCAGCACATCCCCGACCTCGGCCCATCTTCTTCCCACAATTCCCTGGCTAGGCGGGGAGGGCTCTTCTTGCTTCACTTGTCGCCTTGCTATCCCTCACACCCTTGCTGCCAGCGTGGTCCATAAACAAGCAGCATCGGTATCACCTGGGACCCTGGTGGAAATGCAGATTCTCAGGCCCCACCCAGACTTACTGAATTGGAATTTGCATTTTAACAAGATGCCCAGGTGATTCGTGTGCACATTATAGTCTGAGAAGCACAACTGCTCACATTACATCATGGGTGCTTTCTGTCTTGTTTGATGTCAGACTCTATAATTTGGTCCTCTTGGCCTGGTTCTTAACATATTAATGGGAGCTCAGCAAGTTTGGGAAATCCTTTTCCTTCTTGCTGAAACCCAACTTCTGAATGCTGCAGACTCAAAAATCTTTCATCAGTGCCTTGGAAGTCACAAGCTGAACAGCGACTTTTTCTTTCCCTCAACATTTTTTTTTTAATTTTTTAATTTAATTTTATTTATTTTCTTATACAGCAGATTCTTATTAGTTATCCATTTTATACATATTAGTGTATACATGTCAATCCCAATCTCCCAAATCATCACACCACCATCACCACCCCCCCTGCCACTTTCCCCCCGTGGTGTCCATATGTTTGTTCTCTACATCTGTGTCTCAATTTCTGCCCTGCAAACCAGTTCATCTGTACCATTTTTCTAGGTTCCACATATATGCATTAATATACGATATTTGTTTTTCTCTTTCTGACTTACTTCACTCTGTATGACAGTCTCTAGATCCATCCACGTCTCTACAAATGACCCAATTTCGTTCCTTTTTATGGCTGAGTAATATTCCATTGTATATATGTACCACAACTTCTTTATCCATTCATCTGTAGATGGGTACTTAGGTTGCTTCCATGTCCTGGCTATTGTAAATAGTGCTGCAATGAACATTGGGGTGCATGTGTCTTTTTGAATTATGTTTTTCTCTGGGTATATGCCCAGTAGTGGGATTGCTGGGTCATATGGTAATTCTGTTTTTAGTTTTTTAAGGAACCTCCATACTGTTCTCCATAGTGGCTGTATCAATTTACATTCCCACCAACAGTGCAAGAGGGTTCCCTTTTCTCCACACCCTCTCCAGCATTTGTTGTTTGTAGATTTTCTGATGATGCCCATTCTAACTGGTGTGAGGTGATACCTCATTGTAGTTTTGATTTGCATTTCTCTAATAATTAGTGATGTTGAGCAGCTTTTCATGTGCTTCTTGGCCATCTGTATGTCTTCTTTGGAGAAATGTCTATTTAGGTCTTCTGCTCATTTTTGGATTGGGTTGTTTTTTTAGTATTGAGCTGCATGAGCTGTTTATATATTTTGGAGATTAATCCTTTGTCTGTTGATTCATTTGCAAATATTTTCTCCCATTCTGAGGGTTGTCTTTTCGTCTTGTTTATGGTTTCCTTTGCTATGCAAAAGCTTTTAAGCTTCATTAGGTCCCATTTGTTTATTTTGGTTTTTATTTCCATTGCTCTAAGAGGTGGATCAAAAAAGATCTTGCTGTGATTTATGTCAAAGAGTGTTCTTCCTATGTTTTCCTCTAAGAGTTTTATAGTGTCCGGTCTTATATTTAGGTCTTTAATCCATTTTGAATTTATTTTTGTGTATGGTGTTAGGAAGTGTTCTAATTTCATTCTTTTACATGTAGCTGTCCAGTTTTCCCAGCACCACTTATTGAAGAGACTGTCTTTTCTCGATTGTATATCTTTGCCTCCTTTGTCATAGATTAGTTGACCATAGGGGTGTGGGTTTATCTCTGGGTTTTCTATCATGTTCCATTGATCTATATTTCTGTGTTTGTGCCAGTACCATATTGTCTTGATTACTGCAGCTTTGTAGTATAGTCTGAAGTCAGGGAGTCTGATTCCTCCAGCTCCGTTTTTTTTCCCTCAAGACTACTTTGGCTCTTTGGGGTCCTTTGTGTCTCCATACAAATTTTAAGATTTTTTTGTTCTAGTTCTGTAAAAAATGCCATTGGTAATTTGATAGGGACTGCACTGAATCTGTAGATTGCTTTGGGTAGTATAATCTTTTTCACAATATTGATTCTTCTAATCCAACAACATGGTATATCTCTCCATCTGTTTGTATCATCTTTAATTTCTTTCATCAGTATCTTATAGTTTTCTGCATACAGGTCTTTTGTCTCCCGAGGTAGGTTTATTCCTAGGTATTTTATTCTTTTTGTTGCAATGGTGAATGGGAGTGTTTCCTTAATTTCTCTTTCAGATTTTTCATCATTAGTGTATAAGAATGCAAGAGATTTCTGTGCATTAATTTTGTATCCTGCAACTCTACCAAATTCATTGATTAGCTCTAGTAGTTTTCTGGTGGCATCTTTAGGATTCTCTATGTATAGTATCATGTCATCTGCAAACAGTGAGAGTTTTACTTCTTTTCCAATTTGTATTCCTTTTATTTCTTTTCTTCTCTGGCTGTGGCTAGGACTTCCAAAACTATGTAGAATAATAGTGGTGAGAGTTGACATCCTTTTCTTGTTCCTGATCTTAAAGGAAATGCTTTCAGTTTTTCACCATTTAGAATGATGTTTGCTGTGGGTTTCTTGTATATGGCCTTTATTATGTTGAGGTAGGTTCCCTCTATGCCCACTATCTGGAGAGTTTTTAACATAAATGGGTGTTGAATTTTTTCAAAAGCTTTTTCTGCATCTATTGAGATGATCATATGGTTTTTATTCTTCAATTTGTTAATATGGTGTATCACATTGATTGATTTGCGTATATTGAAGAATCTTTGCATCCCTGGGATAAATCCCACTTGATCATGGCGTAAGATCCTTTTAATGTGTTGTTGGATTCTGTTTGCTAGTATTTTGTTGAGGATTTTTGCATCTATATTCATCAGTGATATTCGTCTGTAATTTTCTTTTTTTGTAGTATCTTTGTCTGGTTTTGGTATCAGGGTGATGGTGGCCTCATAGAATGAGTTTGGGAGTGTTCCTTCCTCTGCAATTTTTTGGAAGAGTTTGAGAAGGATGGGTGTTAGCTCTTCTCTAAATGTTTGATAGAATTCACCTGTAAAGCCATCTGGTCCTGGACTTTTGTTTGTTGGAAGATTTTTAATCACAGTTTCAATTCCATTACTTGTGATTGGTCTGTTCATATTTTCTATTTCTTCCTGGTTCAGTCTTGGAAGGTTATACCTTTCTAAGAATTTGTCCATTTCTTCCAGGTTGTCCATTTTATTGGCACAGAGTTGTTTGTAGTAGTCTCAAGATGCTTTGTATTTCTGTGGTGTCTGTTGTAACTTCTCCTTTTTCATTTCTAATTTTATTGATTTGAGTCCCCTCCCTCTTTTTCTTGATGAGCTTGGCTAATGGTTCATCAATTTTTTTACCTTCTCAAAGAACCACCTTTTAGTTTTATTGATCTTTGCTATTGTTTTCTTTGTTTCTATTTCATTTATTTCTGCTCTGATCTTTATGGTTTCTTTCCTTCTGCTAACTTTGGGCTTTGTTTGTTCTTCTTTCTCTAGTTCCTTTAGGTGTAAGGTTAGATTGTTTATTTGAGATTTTTCTTGTTTCTTGAGGTAGGCTTGTATTGCTATAAACTTCCCTCTTAGGACTGCTTTTGCTGCATCCCATAGGTTTTGGATCGTCGTGTTTTCATTGTCATTTGTCTCTAGGTATTTTTTGATTTCCTCTTTGACTTCTTCAGTGACCTCTTGGTTATTTAGTAACATATTGTTTAACCTCCATGTGTTTGTATTTTTTACATTTTTTCCCCTGTAATTGATTTCTAATCTCATAACTTTGTGGTCAGAAAAGATGCTTGATATGATTTCAATTTTCTTAAATTTACTGAGGCTTGATTTGTGACCCAAGATGTGATCTATCCTGGAGAATGTTCCGTGTGCACTTGAGAAGAAAGTGTAATCTGCTGTTTTTGGATGGAATGTCCTATAAATATCAATTAAATCTACCTGGTCTATTGTGTCATTTAAAGCTTTTGTTTCCTTATTAATTTTCTGTGTGGATGATCTGTCCATTGGTGTAAGTGAGCTGTTAAAGTCCCCCACTATTATTGTGTTACTGTTGATTTCCTCCTTTATAGCTGTCAGCAGTTACCTTATGTATTGAGGTGCTCCTATGTTGGGTGCATATATATTTATAATTGTTATTTCTTCTTCTTGGATTGATCCCTTGATCACTATGTAGTGTCCTTCCTTGTCTCTTGTAGCATTCTTTATTTTAAAGTCTATTTTATCTGATACGAGTATTACTACTCCAGCTTTCTTTTGATTTCCTTTTGCATGGAATATCTTTTTTCATCCCCTCACTTTCAGTCTGTATGTGTCCCTATGTCTGAAGTGGGTCACTTGTAGACAGCATATATATGGATCTTGTTTTTGTATCCATTCAACAAGCCTGTGTCTTTTGGTTGGAGCATTTAATCCATTCACGTTTAAGGTAATTATCGATATGTATGTTCCTATTACCATTTTCTTAATTGTTTTGGGTTTGTTTTTGTAGGTCCTTTTCTTCTCTTGTGTTTCCCACTTAGAGAAGTTCCTTTAGCATTTGTTGTAGAGCTGGTTTGGTAACGCTGAATTCTCTTAGCTTTTGCTTGTCTGTAAAGCTTTTGATTTCTCTGTGGAATCTGAATGAGATCCTTGCCAGGTAGAGTAATATTGGTTGTAGGTTCTTCTCTTTCATTGCTTTAAATATGTCATGCCACTCCCTTCTGGCTTGTAAAGTTTCTGCTGAGAAATCAGCTGTTAACCTTATGGGAGTTCCCTTGTATGTTATTTGTCATTTTTCCCTTGCTGCTTTCCATAATTTTTCTTTGTCTTTAATTTTTGCCAATTTGATTACTATGTGTCTCAGTGTGTTTCTCCTTGAGTTTATCCTGTATGGCACTCTCTGCTCTTCCTGGACTTGGGTGGCTATTTCCTTTCCCATGTTAGGGAAGTTTTCAACTCTAATCTCTTCAAATATTTTCTCAGGTCCTTTCTCTCTCTTCTCCTTCTGGGACCTCTATAATGCGAATGTTATTGCATTTAATGTTGTCCCAGAGGTCTCTTAGGCTGTCTTCATTTCTTTTCATTCTTTTTTCTTTATTCTGTTCTGCAGCAAGAATTCCACCATTCTGTCTTCCAAGTCACTTATCCATTCTTCTGCCTCAGTTATTCTGCTATTGATTCCTTCTAGTGTATTTTTCATTTCAGTTATTGTATTGTTCATCTCTGTTTGTTTGTTCTTTAATTCTTCTAGGTCTTTGTTAAACATTTCTTGCACCTTCTCGATCTTTGCCGCCATTCTTTTTCTAAGGTCCTGGGTCATCTTCACTATCATTATTCTGAATTCTTTTTCTGGAATTTGCCTATCTCCACTTCATTTAGTTGTTTTTCTGGGGGTTTATCTTGTTCCTTCATCTGGTACATAGCCCTCTGCTTTTCATCTTGTCTATCTTTCTGTGAATGTGGTTTTTGTTCCACAGGCTGCAGGATTGTAGTTCTTCTTGCTTCTGCTGTCTGCTCTCTGGTGGATGAGGCTATCTAAGAGGCTTGTGCAAGCTTCCTGATGGGAGGGACTGGTGGTCTCTCTCAACATTCTTACTGTAACAGTCCTGATCCTCCCCAAGGCATGCTTCTTGAAAATAGGGGTGAGGAAAGAGGCAATGTTACAGGACTGTGAAAGAGAAAAACATAGTGTTTCAAATACTGCTCTCCCAGTTATCACAGCTTTCACTGACTCAAGCTTGGGTGATGCCAGCTTCCCACATGGGGGGTAGAGGGTCCTCTTCACAAGGGTGCAAAGTGGGGACCCTCTCACCTTAGCACCCCGATGGCCCCACATTTCCTGAGCAAGCAGACTGCCTTTATTTTCTAGGCCAATAGGGGATAACCAAGACTTTTCCCCCTTTTGTTTTGGCTGCTAGGAAGTTTAAAGTCAAATTTGTGGCCCAAAAATGGTAAGTGTTTAATTATGTGCAATCCTCACACTGAACCCATTCCTGGCTCCATCCTTCTTCTTTAATTTTAATGTATGCATTTTATTTTCTTATAAGCCACTTTAAAATCTTTCCTGAAGTCAGGGGAAATAAATTCACGGGCAGGTACAATTCTAGGTCCCTGACTACAGTTTGTCCCACTTAATCTTTTTTTTTTTTAAATGAGATGCTGGTGTTTTTATTTTTATTTATTTATTTATTTATTTTTGGCTGTGTTGGGTCTTTGTTGCTGTGTGCAGGCTTTCTCTATTCGCATTGAGTGGGGGCTACTCTTTGTTGCAGTGTACGGGTTTCTCATTGCAGTGGCTTCTCCTGTTGCGGAGCACGGGCTCTAGGCACGTGGGCTTCAGTAGTTGTGGCATGTGGGCTCAGTACTTGTGGCTCGCAGGATCTAAAGCACAGGCTCAGGAGTTGTGTCACACGGGCTTTGTTGCTCTGCAGCATGTGGGAACTTCCCAGACCAGGGCTCAAACCCATGTCCCCTACATGGGCAGCCAGCTTCTTAACCACTGCACCACCAAGGAAGTCCCTGTCCCACTTAATCTTTTTTCCAGATGAGGAAACTGAAGCTCAGAGAGGTTAAACAAACAGGCCAAAGGCAGGGCCCTTGCTGAGTGTCTAAGTGAGGCTCTCAGCTCTCTGTGTTCAGAGTTGACCCCCAGTAGGAAGCCCTTGGATGTGGTTCTCTTGGCAGGTGGGCCAACATTGTGCTGAGAAGGAGCAGAGGGGAGATTCATGTCAGATTTGTTCCAAACCCTGGGACTCTCCATCAAGCATCACGGGGATTTGCCCAGCATGCTCTGGGGCAGCCAGCCCTGCTTGAGAGGATTCCTTTTGCTGGGTCCACCATTTCCCTAGTCAATTGACCAAGGAGGTTCTCAAGGGCCAAGCTGCGGCCAGTGATTCTGTGACTGGAGCAGGTGAACTGCCGTGTGGGAATAAGTATTTCAAAGGTGTGTGCCAGCCTCATCCCCGAGGCCCCAAGTACTTGAGACGGGGCTGTGTTCTCCAGATGCTGGGTACTCCAGGTATGCTGTTTTCCTCGACTCGAGATAAGGCTGCCTTCCTAGAAAGAATTTGGGATAAATGCAAAAGCTGACACAAAGGAGCTATTCAGAAAAGAATGAAGAGAGTTTATATGCACCAAAAGGAAAGGGTTATTGCTAACTGAAAAAAGCAAATAAAAGAGCAGTACATGTATTAAGATCCTATGTGTGAGTGTGTCTTAAACACACATACTCAGATAGATACATATATGTAGACGCACACACACCACAGACCTCCACACACAGAGATTCCCCACTCGAAAGCCCCTCCCAACCCTGCCACACACAGGAAGTTTAGAAGGAAACACCAAACACCAAACTGTTAACAGCTGCTTCTGGAAAGAGAGACAGAAAGTGGGATCATGGATGAGAGAACTTCTACTTTTTAACTTTTACTATATATATTTCCATATTGTTAGAATCTTTTTTTTTACTGTTGATTTCTCCACTTTAAAAAAATGCAAGTTAACAGAATGCTCTTGAAAAATTTGTTGGAAACCAATGATATAATTAAGCTAGGAACTACTTACATATATAATTAGGAACTGCTTATATGCTCCAAAAACTATAAATCATAAATGCAGAGAAAATGTAGTTTATCAAAGGGCTGAAAACAGAAATAACAAGAAAACATTTTTTAATGGATTAGAATACCACAAAAGGACAAAGACCAAATTTACAATTCACAAAAATAAATCTAAGTTAGATGAATTCCTCCATTAAAGGACAGAGACGTTTAGACTGTGTTTAAAAAAAAAAAAAACAACCTAATTATATGCTGTTTATCAGAAACTTATTTAGCAAAATTGCAATAAAATTTATAAGTAAACATAACAAAAGTATTTTATGCAAATGCAACTAACAAGAAACAATACCAATATCAGTGACAGTATACTGATTGTGAACAATATCAATGTCAGACAAAACTTAATTTTTACAAACATCTTTACACAAAGAGAACCATTTTACTAACAGGGATATAATTCTCAAAGCTGAAACTTTCATAAACCTTTAAGTGACAAATAACACTATCTCAATGTATTGAAGGGAAAGGTGTTAGAAATAGGAGAAGAAACAGAAAAACAATAGCAGTGAAAGATTTTGACACATTTTGAGTTTTTAACAAACTAAACAGATGAATAATAAGCAAGGACATAATTAAATATGCATATCAAAAGATATACATTCTGTATCAGTCAGGGTTGTCCAGAGAAAACTAACCATCATGTCTTACAAAAGAACATAGATTTTTTTTTTGTCTCCTGTAATTCATAGAATGTTTCACTGGTCACATATTAAGCTGCAAAGAAAAATCACATTCTAAAATCTGGTCACAATCTCTGAACAAAATGCAATGGACATATTGTTAGGATTTTTTACATTGATGCTATCACTTCATAATTCAAGGACTTTAAAAACAAATGTATTGAATAAAATCAACCGCTGTGAACATTTCCTGTGAATGTGTGGCTACGATTAAGGAGCACCCAGTGGCATCGAGAGGGCCAGCACGTTGTCTCAAGAGAAAGTCGGGGCAGGTGGGAGGAGGGGGGGTTTCCTTCCTGGCTGGGTGTCAAGTGATGGGCAGCCTTGGATGTCTAGGGTTTCAGTAGCTCCAGCAGAGCTGCAGAGCCTCAGAGCCTTGGCTGTGGCCATGGTGTCAGAAATGTAGGCGGAGCCTTGGTGGAGGTAAGCAAGGGTGCCCCTACCGGCGCCTCTGAGTACGGTGTTGAACCCAGCCTTTCAGATGTGGGAGGTTTTCAGGTCACTGACCTCTGCCCTTCCAGTGTGGGGTGAGCCGAGGTTACGGGGAAGGCGGGCCCTCACACACCCATGGATTCCATCAGCTTTCATCATCCTCCTCGCTGCGCAATCCATCCATCCAATATGGAACCATATTTTCCCAGCCACCAAGTCCAATGAATGATAATCCTTTCTTGCTGGAACGTAGACATTCTCTCCATTCTTTTCTAATCAGCTTCCTTGCATCATCTTTTGCTTTCATCCTCAGTTCATTCTGGGAGGGCAGCCTTACCTGGAGTCTTTGAGGGATATGGGCTTTATCCTGGAAGGAAAGTCACCTGGAAACAAAGTATCTCCAGGGAGGACAGGCCTGAGTAAGGTGGCCCTGGAGAAGATGCTGAGGAAAGAGGGGAAGGTCTGGGGTCCTGTGAGGGTCACTGGAGAACCACCTCTTGGGCACCCCCTCCCGGAACAGTAACCTGTCTCCCCAAGCAAGCAGGTCTGAAAGGCCCCTGGACCCTAACCATGCCGGCTCAGCATCATTCAAGTGTCTTGGGTAAGGCTAATCACCCTTAACTCATCATTAGGGGAAACTAGATGGTTTGGGGACAAAGGTAAACTTTTGCTGTCTTGCGGAGGCAGGCAGTAGAGGGTTATAGTCAAGAGCCTGAGCTTTGGAGTCAGAAATATTTCAGAAGCCAACCGTGCTTCTTCCCAGCTGTGATCTCTGAGCCTCAGTTCCCCCGTGTAGAATGTGACACTGATGATGTCAACTTCTCAGGGGGTGTTGTGAGGACGGAATGAAATAATGAGAATAAGGCATTTAATCAAGGCCCACGTGCAATCTCTCAGTAGCAAACCAATTGCACGGGCTGTGCGGACAAGGTGGGCTTTCCGGTCTAACAGGCCCATGGTGCCACCTTGTGGCTGCTGTCTCTCAGAGCATCTGGTTAATCTTTCTCAAATCCAATGACCCTTTTTCAAATGCCTACAAGCAGGCTGTGCTTGGTGAAACTCATTATGGTTTAAACAATAAAAGACTGTAATGGTAAGTATGGTGTTGATGTCATGCAACGCACCTTAGAAATATCTTAGAAAGTGATGCTGAAGAAACATCATTTGGGAGGACTCTCCCGTCTCCCCCGTCAAAGAAATCCTCTTCTTAGATTACGGCCATCGTTACCCAAATACCCTCAGATGTTCCGAGCTTTAGGGGTGGAGAAGCATAAGCAAATAAAAACATCTCTCCTCAGTTTCCAAGCTTCTGCCCGCTTTCAAGTCCTGCCCTATCACAGCTCCCAGTCATGTTCAACTTTCCCCTCCCCTACTGATGTCTCTTCCCCGACAACATGCCCCACTCAGACCTCCCTTTTCCTTTTCTCCTCCACCCCACTTCAACACTAATGACCACCTCTTCTAAAATTGCATCCCCCGAATCCCTCCGCTCCTTTCCTGCTTCATTCCTCTCTGTGGCACTCAGCACCGACTCCCCTTACTTGTTTCTTCTTTGTTTACTATCTTGCCCCATTTGAACAGCACCTCCCTGAGGGCAGGGATTTCAGTCTTTCTTCCTTGCTGTAACTTCAGCACCATAAACAGTGCCTCGCTGTAGTAGGTGCTCAGTAATTGTTGGTTGGTTGATTGAAGGAAGGAATGAAAGCAAAGGTGGAGTCTTAGACAGGGGAAACTAGAGAAGCTCTGCATGCCACAGGATTAAAAACGGAAAGAAACCTTATTTCCTAAGGTAGGAAAGGAGTTTCCTAAAGAAAGGGCTGGTTTCACGAGTGTGGGTCCAGTGCAGTCACATAGGCCTCACATGTAGAAGGAGCTGGCATTCAGAAGGGTCCACCTGGAGTCTAATGCTCTGTGCTTGCAGTTTTGAAATTCATACTGTGTTGCCGAATGCGTGTTTTGTAAGTCAAGTCCAATGGGGCAGGGGTGCAGGTATGGGCTCAGGTCCTCAGGTCACATGGTCCCGCCTCCTGCCCGCTGCCAGTTCCCCCACCCCTGGGGCACCGGGCCCCACCCAGCCTCCCACACTCTGTTCCCAGAGGGACGTCAGCATGGGAAGGGGAAGGGTGCCCAGAAGTATCTCGGGACAGGGGATGGCGGCAGCTGCCTCCCAATGCCTTTCCCCCCTCCTGGGCTGGCAGCCCCATAGCATGGCTGGTGGGCAGCCAGCTAGGGGCCTTATCTTGGCAGGGGCGATCCAGGCACCTCGATCAAGGTACAAAGAAAGTCCCAGCTTGGAGGTGTAAGATCCTTGGGGGGACCTATCTGCTGCAGTGGAGGCTGTGGGCTCGACTTCTCCAAACCGGCGGTGTGTAGGGCAGGCGCCAGAGTCACGCGTCCCCAGGCACCTGTCACAGGCACGTGTGTGTGTCTCTTCTGGCCAGCTTGAGTCGCAAAATATGAATTACATAATTTCAGTGATTCCACAGATGAGCTAAATGTGCTGCTACTTGCATTTAAAACTGGCATCACACTACATAAAAGATGAATAGTAAAGTTCATGCTAATAATTTAAAATTTCAATTTGTTTACTTATAAAATTAAATACCAAATAACACCACAATAAGCAGAGAGACCTTGGAAGAAAGGACAAGGCTTTATATATACCTTTATTTTTATCTATTTATTTATAAACTTTATTTTTGGCTGCATCGTGTCTTCGTTGCTGTGCGCGGGCTTTCTCTAGGTACAGCGAGTGGGGGCTACTCTTCGCTGCGGTGCGCGGGCTTCTCATGGCGGTGGCTTCTCTTGTTGCGGAGCATGGGCTCTAGGCGCACGGGCTTCAGTAGTTGTGACACTCGGGCTCAGTAGTTGTGGCTCGTGGGCTCTAGAGCGCAGACTCAGTAGTTGTGGCGCACGGGCTTAGCTGCTCCGCGGCATGTGGGATCTTCCCGGACCAGGGCTCAAATCCGTGTCCCGTGCATTGGCAGGCGGATTCTTAACCACTGCGCCACCAGGGAAGTCCCATATGTACCTTTAATGGTACTTGTTTCCTGCTTTTTGAACCACATTTTTATTTTGCACTGGGCCCTGCAAGTTATACTCAACATTTACATCAAAGTGGTTCTGTTAGGATTAATCTGTGGGTATACCATAAAGGCCTGGTAATCAGTTTCTGATTGTATTTCGATAATATTATATCTCTGATAGAACTACGTTATCAACTGTGTAATAAACCTATAATAAAATAGCTAATAAAGGAGCTATTTCTTCCCATTTATGACATTATAACCCTTCATAACTTGGTCTTATTTCATTAAGCTAAAAGGATTAGCATTGCCAGGAAAACATCACATGAAAATATGTGATGGGCACAGCAAGGACTGCTAATTCATATTAAAAGTCAGACATGTAAAAAAAAAAATCCATCAAAACCAAAATAAGTTTCCTTCAAGGGTGGGGTATATTCCAACAGGTTTCAGCGGAGATCAGGTTTCTCAGGCGTGGTACTCTGACGTTTAGCTGTGGGGCCATCCTGTGCACTATAGGATGTTTAGCAGCATCCCTGGCCTCTGCCCACTAGATGCCAGTAGCACCCTCCCTCCGATCGTAACAGTTAAAAATATCTCCAGACATTGCCAATATACCCTGGGGGGCAAAACTGCCCCCGTAAGAACCACTGGCTTAGATGGACAAATGAGATGGGTAGTAAAGTGACGTATGGCTCTTGCAAGCATTACATTCTCTTCCCTACCCTCCAACGCCTAAATATCATAAACACAGACTCCCTCCAACTAAGATCAACAAATACAAGCGACATGAATACAGGAAAACTAAAGAATTCTTTTATTTAGTGAAAAAAGAGTAGGCAAATGACAGACAGCTCACATACTGTTAAACAGAATAAAAAGGGGAAAAAAAGAGTTAGAGACATCATAGTGATGGAGTTTCACAGAAGGTGACAGATTTAAACTACAGAGCAAGGGGATATTTATAAGAGAGATGTCAAGGTATTAGTGACCAATCTATATCCAATTAGGTTTTCTCTAAGCTCAAGAACATTTAAAACCTCAGACTTAAATTTTAACTCTAGACGTGACAATTGTAAGCACACCACTTCAGTCCCTTAAAACTTGTAAGTGCTGCTCCTGGGTAAATATCTTTTTCTAATATTATTTCCCCACCCCAACATATAGAACATAACATTTCATGTTCCAGTAGTAATCACACACAGGATTAAAAACCCAACCGGCCAAGAAAGTGTTATTCTTTCTATGAAGCGTTCTTTACAAAAGAAAGAAAAATGAAAGGGGTGGACATTGGTACAATTCTTGCTGAAGAACAGCAAGAGTAATACCAAACCACCCTGCTTACTATAGAAAAGGCACGGCTCGCGGAACCAAGTATACAGGCTACAGCAGTCGAATACCCATCTCGAAAGGGCTGGCCACATTAAATACCGTACACAGGTCTGTGTCTCTGCGTCAGGCTAGCGCATGCCCAGGATCTGTCTGCTTTTCAGTTGGTAAGTTTGTTCAATGTCTGACAGGGCTTGAGCGCGAAGCTGAGCAGCACGAAGCCTTTTTTTCAGGTCCTTGCACTTGGATTTGGAGGTGAGCTGATTCTCAGAATTCTCACTCCTCATGACATTCTCCTTACTCTCCCCACTGAAATGAACTTTCTTCTTCATTATCGAGGATGTAAGATCAAAAAGTTCTTTAGAAAGAAAAAAGAAAAAGGTTTTTGAGTTTCATGAACAGGAGATGAACTCCTCCATACTTACCAAACTTACTGAAATATTTATTGTCAGTTTGCATGTGAAATCTGGGTACCTGTTTATTCTCTCTGGGATAGGAGTGTTAAACAAAATTCAACTGAGCAAATATTAAAGATCTCACTGGCTTTATTCAATGACTCATAAATTGGGCAGCATCCCATCCAGAAGACAGAAAGGAGTTCCAAGGAGCTGTACAAAAGGAAAGGCTTTTATAGGTAGAAGGGGGCGGGACAAGGAAGTTACACCAGCAAAGAGGGGATTGTCTGTGGCAAGGTCACCTTCCTTCAGGGGACAGCAGGGGTCTATCAGGCAGATGACCTCTCTAGTGCTAACCAGGTAATTCCAGATTGACTGGTTTAAGATTCCATTCCTGAGAGAGGCTGAAACTGCTATTAAGTTAGGTATTAAGTCCTGATTTGGTGATGTTTGGTGACCAGTGACTCCATTTTGGACCTGTTGTCTCTTTTTTTAACAGGTTAGGGGCATGAGGTTGGCAGAAATCAATCAGCCTTTTGAACTGTAGCCAAAAATCAAGGAACCTATGTTTTATTCTCACGACAATCAACATTCCTCTTAAGGTTAAATGCACTGAGGATTATGGGCCACAATATAAAACTTCTGGAAATCAATGTTATTTATCTCTATTCTTGAAAGCAAGTGCCATTCTACCTAGAACACATTACTTCCAGAAAAGTATGGAAGCAGAAGCTCTTTCTCATAGCGAGCACCTACAGTTTTGGCTAAATACTTAAGAACACATTTTAAAGCGGCTTAACTGACCAGAAACTTGTTCTAAAAAGAACCTAAGCAAGATTCAGCATGGTAAAAGTAAATTGAGTGAACTGTACTTTTAGCATGAAAAAAATGATAATTTACTTAAAGTGGCTACACTATTAGGAACTGACAACTATTTGGGGGTTGGGGACTTGAAGGTTTGAATTCTAGAACCTTTTTGTTTTTCCTTTGTGTTCATTTAAAGGAAATATGTTCAAATATTTACTGAGCTCATTGTATGGGCCGTTGTGGACCAAACAAAGGCCCTATTGTGGTAGGAGGAGATAGACCATAAACAAATAAACAAGCCCATATGAGGAATATTTGAGGATGGTATGTGCTGTGAAGGAAATTAACATGGAGAGAGGGAGACAGAGGTGCCATGCGTGTTTGCAGTGATGAAGCCGCATAATAAGGTGACTTCTGAGCAGAGACCTGATGAGAGTGAGGAAGTAAGAAGTCACATGACTATCTAGAGCCGAATGTTCCAGTCCAAAGAAACGGAGACGCCCTGAGGGAGGAGCAGCTGCACAGAGAAACGCTGCCCTCCGACTGTCTCAACTTCCTACTTCATACACTGCTTCTCTGCAAAGCATTTTAGGAGATTGCTTTTAGGCCTCAACTCCATTGTTTCAAATAGATCCACATTTATTACCACAAACACCTATATGTTTGTAAACAGACAGTGTAAACCGTAAATCCTACTAATAAGACAGTTTTATAAGAAAGTGTTTAAAAAAAGAATTAGTATTTCATTAAATAGACTAACTAGAGCTTTTAAAAAGACGCTGATGCTTACTGTGATGATCTCAATTTATTTGTTTTCCTCATGTCTGAATTTTATAGCCCAAGGATGGGGAGAGGATATTTCCAGCTGTCTTGAGTTCACAAGCGCACCCCCTCTCCACTGCTTTGTTGTTTTTCTTAGGGCTCTAACATGCTCAGTACTTTAAAATATCTCCTACCCACACTGGACACCATTCCCACAGCTCATTTTAAGTAAGTCTTTGCCGTGATTCGCATGCCGGTAGATTCTTCTACCTACGTATCCTACGAAGTGAAACACGTCATCCTTCCCCAGCTCTTCTCACCCTTTGCTCAAAGACTCTCAGGGCAAGATGTAAATAAACTCTTTAACTGGGAGAGCCGTCCCCAACAGGGCCTTCAATATAATTCTCGGCAACGGGCTTGATGCATGACACTTACCCAGATAAAAATTCCTCCTCACTCTATCACAGTAATCATGATTTAAGTCTAGTTTACCTTTATGGATGGCAGTGTGGAATCTAAGAAAAGCTGAAATAAATATTATAAAAATACTGAAATGGTAGATAGCAGTATTGAGAAAAAAGATATTTACTTCCATCACTAGTTTCATTTGTTTCCATCACTTATTACAGAGCATATGTAGATAGATATTAAGCAATCACATTTTGACATACACATTTCAATTGGAATGGGTCTTAGCAAAGATCCAAAAGTGATGGCCTATTCTACAGTTGGTTTATCACACCTTTTAAGCCATACTTTCTATGAAGGATGTGGCAAATATGAGTTGGTTGTGTGGTAATAGTAAAATGCTAGGATTTTCACTTGAAAATGGAGAGAAATGTAGTTTTGAAAATATACCCAGAGAAAAATCTAAAAGGCACAGCATTTTTTTAAAATGACCTAGTTTTTAAAAGTAAATATCAAATACTGAACACACAGTCTGATAAAGCTAATAAAACCGAAGATGAAATCATCCTGACTCATTGCCTCATGTCTCTGATCACAGTTAAGTCAGTCATTGCTAAAACAGAATTCTTATCTCCACTGAAACGCATATATTCAATTAACTCCATCATAAAATTCAAGACTCCGAAAATTTAAAGGGCTGCCAAAGCCACCTTCGGGGCAACACGGGTGCCCATTTCCTCATTTGTGGCACCAACTTCTGTTCTCTGAGCTGGTTCACATACCTGGACCACCCGCCAGAGACAGGAACTTCTGGTCCTTCAGCAGGCTGTAATTCTTCAACAGACTTTCTGCTCTGGCCAGCTTGTTCTCTGCCAGTCTCTCACGAACACAAAGCTCACGTTCCTTCTCTTTGAGAAGGGAATGGAACGAGAAAGAAAGAAATTAACAAGTGGCTCTGGGTATAAACGATTCACATTTGGTAATCTTACCGCTTTTCCTTATCGCTAAGGCTAACAGCCTGGCCTCCGATGAGTCATGTTTTGTGCAGGGTTTCCTACTGTATCTCCAGCCAACCGGACTGTTCCCGTTTCATAATGCAGTGTGGTTAGTATGTCGTATGTTGTCTTAGGTTTTCTCCTAAGGACCGGCTTAAGCACAAGGACAAAGTCAGCTTCACCCTTTGGTTGTGATGTGTGGGAATAACTCACGGGGGAAAACAAAGAGCTACTGCCATCCCCGCTCTCCGCGGAGAAGGGGCAACAGTTCATTTTCCGGGCGTTACCCGGCTGCACGGTACAAACCCTTCTCCCTCTGGGTGAATGACAGCACCCAAACAGAAGGGAAAAATCCACAGCTCAGTTAGGTGGTACTTCTTTAGATCAGTAACGAAGTCTATTATTTATTCATGGCCCAGCATTCTGAGAGTTCAGATTTCAGCTGCTATGTGAAATTACAAAACACTGGGGAAAGTTTTAATGAAATGTTTTTGGTTGTTTGTTTTTTGTGGGTTTTGTTTTTTTTTTTAAAGAATTCTTTTGACAGAAGAGACAAAGATTTTCAGGTAAGCACAGGCTGTACCTCCCACAGAGAGCATATCTCACAGTACTAGACAATTATCATTAAGAAGTAAAACATTAACAAACGCATTTAGATGCTTTATAAGTACGTTTAAATAGAAAAACACTTATGAAGTCTGCATTGGCATAGAGCTGCAGAAGCGAGATCGGGTGAGCCACGAAGGGGGAAGAAGACAGTCGCAGCCCGTCTCTTATCCCTCGATGTCAAAATGCAGAGCTGCACTGCTTCTGCTGCCTTGCAGAATCCTAAAACCTGGGTAGCAGCTCTCACTTTAGTGGAGTAGACAGAGTTTCAACATCAAAAACTCATTAGCACCCAGTCCGTCAATACCCATCAGAGTATTGAAATATCTTGTACCCACATCCTCTGTGGAACTGCCCAAATACATCTAGTCTTACACACTGTAGGATTTCAGACCCGGGCTGTGTTGGAGCAGCGTATCAGAAGGGAGAAGCGCTGGCAAATTCTAAGAGCTTCTCTACAATGGGAAACCTCAGGGTCCGTATATTAAGAAAGATAAAGAAAAGAGTGACTCTACAGTACAGTGTGATGGCTACTGTGCTGGGCTGTCACAGTTAGGGCCCGACAATGTGACGACCACAGCTGATCTCAGAGAAAGAGGCTCAACACGAAGGTGCAGCAAGCTTGATGTGCATATCTTGGTTTCGCAAGTATTTATAAAAACATTCTAATAGAACATAGACATGAGATCCTCTATTCAGATGGATTTTCACATACATTAGAATAAGCTTCCTGGAGTTCTCTGTGCTTCACCCCCACTCAGACTTACGCTCCAGGCTTTCTTCCCTTGCTCTGAGGGCTTGCTCCCGCTCCTGTAACTGTATTTCCTTCAGTTTCAGCTCACTCAATACAGGGCTGGAGTCCTGCAACTTTCCTGGTTCTCCTAATCGCCGCCTTCTTCTCTCAGGATTTCTCCTTTGCTCTTCTGCAACCAAGTCTGCTATCAAAGGATTCTCAAGAATTTCTTCAACAGAAGGTCGATGGTAATCCTGGGAAAAAAATATTCAGTGTTACAGGCACACTTCATAATGGACTACTCATCCTGAAAGAGCAGCTACATTTAAAACAGCATATATTTCCAAGGCAATGGGTCTTTTTGTTGTTGTTGTTGTTGCATAGCATTATAGTTCAACATCTTTATACACTACAGAGTGATCACCACCACAAGCTCAGTTACCATCCATCACCATGCAACTGACCCCCTTCGCCCATTTTGCCCATTCTCCCCCCGCAACACACACACATGGGTCTTAAACACCTGAAAAATAAGTTCACTGGTGGCTTTAACTCATGAGGTTCTGGGTCCACAAAATAATGCAGATTTTAACTTACCTGTGTTCCCCTTTTAACCTAAGAAGGCTCAATCCCTGTGCTGTGCTGGGTAGCATTGCTAGGGTCGGTCTGTTTCAGGGCACGTACTGCCCTTGCATCTCTAAACTACATTAAGCAGGATGCTCTCTCACCGACCTTCAATCCTGTTACTTCACCTGCATCCTTCCTTCTCTTTGAACTCCCACAGCATTTAACTCTGTTCTTACACAGCCTGATCCCTAGGACATCTCCCTCCCCATCCCACTGCCAGATTTTTTTCTACATAATCTCTTTATTTCCCCTCTACCCTTTTTAGCCAGCCCTCCCCCACCATTCCCATCTCTAATGATCTCTAATCTCTCAGAGCTAGAGGCAGAGTAATAAGGTCTTATTATTCCTGGCCCCTTCCTGTACCACCTGCCACTTTGAGGTAGGCAAGGACAAGGGGAACTGAGGATTTGGATCCTTCTTGCAATCTTTCCTTGCTACCAACCATCTGTTAGCATGGCAGAGAGTGGGAGGAGACATAAAGAAAGCACAGAAGGCAGGCCAGCAATGTGCCAAGGATACATGTTTTCACTCTTGGTAACAGTAGATTTAGCTAAAGAAATATATTTAATGTTTCTTTAGACTCATTGCTCCACGAGAGCACACACTGCAAAACTTAACTGAGAGATGGAAACATACAATATATCATCTTACAAACTTTACCTTTAAATTTAACATCCTTGTAATTATGTCATTTAATTCATCAGAGTAACGATATGGAATTCGCCTGAATTTGCCTTCTCTGATCTTCCCAGCTAGTTCTTTCTGGTTGAAAGCTGTAAATGGAGGCCTGGGGAAAAAAAATTTTTTTTAAATGTAAAAATGAAAATATATAATAAGAAGCAAACCAAAAGCAGAGTTTAAGGTTCAGTTTGTATTTATGTTTCTACTTCTGGGATCTTCTTCTGTAGCTAAGTTTCCCAACCTTGGCACTACTGACGTTTGGAGCCATATGATTCTGTTACGGGGACTGTCCTGTGCATTGTTTAGTATGTTTTGCAGCATCACTGACCTCTGTCCGTTAGATGCCAGTAGCTATCCCTAGTTGTGACAACTAAAATGTCTCCAGACATTGTCAAATGTCCCATGGGAGGCAAAACTGGGGGGCAAAATTCCCCTTCGCTGGTTGAGAACCACTGCTCTACAGAATACTTTAGAAGGGAAAAAACAGAAAGAAAAAAGGGAAAGAATCAGAGCTCTTTCCTGTCCAAACCCTAGACTGCTTCTCTAGATCTTTATTTCATTTCTTTCACAGGCTTGACCTATATGCTCTCCCCTTGAGCTAAGCTCAGTCTAACAGAGAAACATCTAACCAGGTTAGAAGCTTGAACAAGTCTAGATCCAGCCTCAGGGATTATATTATTAATTTGTAAATAATTTTTTTTAACCTGTCCATCTACCTTAATTTTAACCCATGGTATGATTCTTTCAGACTTGAATGTGCACGGATGCTCAAAAAGCTGAACCCGGTGAAAGGTGACAAATCTCTCTAAGTGTAAACCTCAGAATACAAATCTGTCTTCATTATACTTACATTAATGCACACAATTCATACAGCAAACAACCTAGTGACCAGATATCTGACTTCTCATTGTAGGACATGTGATTCATTTGTTCCTTAAGGGGGAAAAAAAGGTAAGAAAATAGGGGTTTAAAGTTCATTTTGTTTTAAAACTTATAAAATTAGTCCTGAGACAAAAATGGAACCTTAAAGTTTGGTAATATTCACTCAAGGAAAAGAAAGGAACAGATTTTATATCTATAACAAAAATTTCAAATACAAAAGGCTGATTCCTCTTACATTAGATCTTGTATCATAACAACAAAAAGATGGTACTTTATATTTTATATTCAAATTTATAATGGAAAAAAGGCAATGGTCTTATCCTAATACACTTTGTCATATATAATTCATTCACTTATTTTTCATTCACAAATATTTATTATGTTACTAAAGGCAAGGCACTGGCAAGTTAAAGGTGAACATGAGATATCTCTACCCTCTACCCTCAAAGAATTCATAATCTAGAAACTCCATTTTAAAAGAACCAGAGAAAATTCTAGAATAACATCTAGCCCACATTTAAATGAATATAGACATAAATGGTTAATTGAATCATTCATTTATATATTTTTCCCTTAGTCCACTGTATATACCACAATAGTAACTAATGTTCTCACTTCCTGTTTTAATTGTTTGCCCTTCTTCCACACGTACAGTAACAACAGTCCACCATGGCTCTTATTCTCAACAGAAGGCACAGAGGCAAGTACTGTACTGAAATCTTCAGGAGTCTTCTTAGTAATTTAAAGTCCAACAGGGGAGTCTGGTACCACTTCCTGACAATCAATCCCATAGGGAAGGCTAAACTGATCTATTTACAAGGGCAGGAGGGAACAGGAACAAAAGAATTGTGCAGGTTTCAAATTTTCCAAGAACCACCTCTGGATAATTTTCCTTTATATCAAAGGCTTTCTATTTGGAATCTGATCCAGTGAGAAAATGACACTGCTCTGGCCATGTCTAATCTGAGTCAAAAACAAAATCACTAATTTACAAAGTTTTACACTGTAGTCAGATTGGTTAACATAACTGAAAAAGATTGAGAAAATCCTGAAAATGTTTGTGAACAGCTAAAAAAATAAATCTCTCTCCATCTTTATCCGCTCATCTTTCATATACAACACACTGGTGCTATCACTTATTGATTCAAGCTTTTCAAAAGTCACTAGAGAGCCATAAACAGTTCATACCCTTCGACCCAGAAATTCCATTTCAAGAGCTAAACACCAAGGAAATAACCAAAAAGGAAGAAAGAATAATTCATACAAAGACATGCATAGCAGTGCTCCTTAGAATGGTGAGACATTTTGGAAACAAAATATTCAGCAACTGAGGAAACAGGTAAATGGGTGGACTCTGCAGCTCCACTGTAGGAAAAGGCAATAAAAAAAGAATAAGTACAAAAAGTTAACACTGCAAAAATATGTTGTCAGAAGTGAGTGAGTCTCCTGAGCCCTGAATCTCCATGCACAAGAATCATCTAGAAGGTCTGTTAAAATACGAAGTCCAAAATAAAAAGTGGTGGAGGACAAACAAAGAAAAAAAAAGTTGAGTGCAAAGACCTGTCCAGAGATCCAAATTCACTGGATTTGGGGCTCAGGACTCTGCATTTTAAACAATCACACCAGATGAGTTCCAGCTGGTGTCCAGGACCTATGGCACTTTCGGAAGTGCTGCTCTTGAGGGCAGAGACAAAACCTATCTCATCTTTGTGATCCCAGAGCTTAGCACTTGGTAGTCATTCAATGAAAGCTTGATTTATATTGCTAATACAGGAACTTAATGGTCTGGTGGTCCATTTGGAAAAATATAAATTTAAAATAAAACAGTATTGTTAATTCTTGCCTATTGGATATTACTAAACAAACAAAAAGCTCAATTTCTCTGCAGTTGAGTGCTTAGCATTAAGATGTTTAAAAAGCATCTAAATTCTGAAATACTTACAGGAGACATATAATAAGGTGTGCCAACAAATGTTTTTGCAAAACTCGTATCGTGGTTTAATATCCTAGCTAACCCAAAGTCTCCAAGCTTAACGTTTTGCTTGCCATCCAGGAAAACATTGGCTGGTTTCAGATCCCGATGCAGCACAGTATGACCACCATCACTTCGTCTGTGACATTCCTTTAGGGCCAGAGTCAACTGAGTCATCACTCGAAGAACAAACTCTTCATCCAAGTATTGTCTGAAATCAAAGCAGTTATATAGCCTATAACTTCTGAATAAAACCATTACAAAGATGGGATGATGTGAATTATCTAGTTTTCAAAGTGTACACATAGGGAAATAAATTGATATGAAATATGGGTGTTGACGTACCACGGATTTTCTAAAGTACCATGGACCCACCAAACAAACACCAGAAGACTCTTCCCCATTACTAAGTACTCTGTCCCTGATCCTAATACAGGATGCTTAACAGAAGCAAAACTAGGCCCATTTAAGAGATTTTACCTTTCCTTGGTCCCCTTGGCAATTGCACTAGCCAGGTCCCCTCCTTCGCAATATTCCATTACAATGTACAGTGTTGTGTTGGTTCGGTCAATAATTCTATCATAGTATCGGACGATGTTTGGATGCTTCAGCTCACGAAGTAAATTCACTTCAGAAACAAGCATGTATTTCTCAGCTTCTGTCATGGAGCCATAGTCCAGTTCCTTCCAAACTAAGATCTGAAATAAAAATTTCCAAGGTACAAATAAACTCATTATACTCAAAACCTTTTTAAAAACTTTTTAAAATTACTTCTCTAGTAAGTAGATCATACAGTGACATCATCCAATGTAGTTCAATGAACCTAAGGACCCCTGAGTTTACTTCCATAATCTTCCCCTAATTTTTCAGGAATAAATGATGCAACACAGGGTGATGAGGTACATTAGGCCTCCCCCAACCCCCTAACCTCCGTTGCTTAGTCAAAGCTGGTCAAAGCTGGGGCAGAGGTGGTCAAAGTCCTCGAGCATTCCAAGTCAAGATTTCCAAGGTAAGAGAACTTAGTAAAGGTCCTTCCGTCAGAGCCAATTTCCTCTCCATTGTTTCTTTGTGTAAAGTCTACCTACACACCTTGGGAAATCTGAATCCAACAATCTGAATACTGGGTATTTTAAATGAATTCTGACTACAAGACATAAAAGTTCGAGGTGCTGATGGTCATGACTGAGAGGGCTCTTCTTCTCTAAAAATAGCTCAGGAGTCAGCTAGCTGTCACCAACTGAAGGCCCTTAGCAGGTCAAATTGGGAAAAAGGAAGAAAATGGAAGAGAAAGGAAAAAAGATAGAAAAAAAAAAAAAAAAAAATATATATATATATATAACATAAATATATAAAAATGTGCAGTCCCATGTAAATAGCAAAAGCGGTGTTATGTATTTGACAATATTCTATTTGGCACATTCTATTAACTTTATTTAAAAATTAAGGACAGATTCACAAATGAAAAATAAAAAAAGGAAAAAGGGACACAGTTTCCCATCCCTTGAGAGACCCAGGACCGACACAGACCTGGGGGGAGATGGCTGACTCTTCTGAGCACCCTGCCTTCCAGACGCACAGCCCCAGACCCCTCGCTTCCCTTCGGCGGCAGAGGGCGCGCCCCCCGCAGTTTGCAAAACCGCGGCGGGGGCGGAGACAGGCGCCGAGCCCGCGCTCACCTTGCCGTCGCTCTTCCTCCGGATTTTCTGGCAGCGGCCGTAGGAGCCCGTGCCAATGGTGTACAGCACCTCGTAGTCCTCCGCCCGAGTCGGCATGGCCGGACCCGCGCAGGACACCTGAACGTCGCACCACCGTCGCGGAGCTGCAGCCACAGAGTCGGAGACCTCAAGCCACCGCGCCAGGCAGCCCCAGTCTCCAGCCCCGTTTAACCGTCGCGGGCCCCCGCCTCGCAGTCTATTGGCCTGCAGTAAGGCCGCTTCGCCTCTCTGATTGGCTAAGAAGAACACAACACCCTGGGCATCTTGGGAAAAGAAGCTAGGCAACCGCGTCGGCGTCCGTGTCGGCGTCTGCTTCCGACCTCTCGGGAGAAAGGGGCGGAGCTAAAACTAAAGAGAGGGCGGGAGACCGAAAGCAGCAGTGTCAGGTGGTTCCCTGCCACCCTGCCACCCTATTCCTCTGGCTGAGGTCGCCAAGGCAACCGAAGTCCAGAGACCTCTCTTCAGACTTTTCTGCTCACTGCCTACAAGCACTTTACATGTATTGTCTCGTTTATAAAGCAGGAATTGGCGTTATTTCCAATGAGGAAATGGAAGCACAGGAAGGTTATAGTATTTGCTTAGGTCCAACATCCAGGAAGAGAAGAATAAATGCAAAAACAGTGGATACTCATAGTAATGATTTAAAGTTCACACATGACTTTAGGATGTAGTCCTCATAGAGAGACTATATCTTTGAACACCAAACTTAGAGGCCTGTTTAACATGCAGAGGATGTGTACAAAACCTCAAGGTGGAATATGGAAGTCCCTGAAGTTTTGGAATACCCAGGAGAATATGGTGGCTGTAAGGCAGAGAGAGGTTTACCTTTAAGACTCCTACAAATTTTTTTTTTATTAGAAAAGACTACCAAATAGGTTATCAGGGGTGCCAAACACATAGTTGATTGACAATAAATGCAGCCTTCTCTGGGCATGCACAGAGACCAACATTTTCAGCTCACCCAGCCAGATGGAACAGTCCCACTTTTACCTGGGAGAGGGGACCTGGAGACCTCCATCCAAAGGTGGAGGAGTACTTTACAAGAAGGCAATGCATAAATAGGTCAATTTTCTTTAAATATCTGTTCAGCATGGGATTGAAAGTAACTTGATTTCCTATTAATAAGAATTACAAACCTCTTTATGTTAAAAATAAGGAATGTATTACATGCACTGAATATAACATAATTGGAATTGCCAGCCAGGAGATTTTTAAAGTAACATTCAAGGGCACTGTCTTACCTCAAGGGAATGGAACCAGTTTAGTTTTCAAAAGTTATGTAAGGAGCCACAAGTGGCTCAGTTAATTGGCTTTTTATTTTTTTATTTTAGTACCTCTTAAAGATTGACATCCCTGGAGCTCTTTCGCTGGCCCGCCTCAAATCCAACCCTGCACCTTCTCTCTGGCCATTCTTATGCTCTGATGCTTTGCCCCAATTCCCCAAACCCGGCACACTTTCTCAGTTCCCTCCTACCGCCACCACCTTTGCACCTGTTACTCCATTTGTCTGGAATACTGTCCATCCCACTCCCTTATCCACTCCCCTACCCCTGATCATGTCTGTCTAGAGGACACAACTTGTCTTTCAAGACTCAATGCCAACTTTCTCTCCTGTACTCTGGAAAACCTTTCCTAGCAACCTAGAACAAGCAATTCCTCCATCTATAGTGTTCATAAACCACTTTGTACATAAGTCCACCTTAACTTGTTATTTATATTATTTGTTTATATGGATCTCACAGTGGCTCAACTTCAAATTCCTTGTAGCTAGCATAAGCCCTGTAATAAAAGAGGCATGCAAAAAATCTTTGTTAAATGAAAATATGAGAAAGCAGCTTATTAATAATCATGTAAGAATTTGGATGAGCCCTCAAGTACTCACGTTTTGATAGCCTCCAGCCCTGTGGCAGCGACTAAATACTGGGTAAAGAGCCATCCCAAGAGTATGGAGAGTGGCTCCTAGGCACATATGTTCATTCAGCAAATATTTATTGAGCACTTTTCATGTGCCAGATATAATGATAGGAATTAATATGCTGAGTGTTCATTAAAAAAGAGACAGAGATGGTAAAGAGTGACATGGGTATGGCATGACAAACCCTAAAAACCTGCCAAAGTTATCCCACATCATTGGGTGGGAGTGAGGGGCAGGACAGCCTAGACACTGAGAAGAAAGAGACATTGGTGGCTGAGGAACATGTGGAGGTCGATCAGGAACACTTTAGAGGAAATACCCCTTCCCCCATCACTTCCTCCCTCCTTCCTTCATATTTTACCCATCCTTTAAGACTCAACTCAAGCCCAGTTTCTTCCCTGAAAACTTCCCTGGCTGCCTTCAACCCACGGTGACCTCCTAAAAGAGCAATTAACTGTGTTCTTTACTCATTTAGGATGTGCCATATAATAGTCTGAATTACTTGCTGCTCATGCGTATCTATCTTACCTGACCTATTAAATCGAAAACTCATCCTTTAACAAATATAAATCGAGGTATCTCCAGGTGCTGAAGATACCCCAGTGAGCGGGACTGATGTGCAGTCTTGGAGGTGGAAACAGTAGATGTACCAAGGAGACAGAGAAATGCAACCATTACAAATTCTGCTAAGAATTAAGAAAACAAAGAACTGAGACAGAAATGGAGAAGACTACACTGAAAGAGAGAACTAAGGGATAACCAGCTCCATAAGGGTGGGACCAAGGCTTGAACTTGTCTATAACCAGGCTCCCACACCCAGGGTCTGATTCAGTGTCCTCACAATTTTCTTGCTAAATATTTTCATTGTTGTCAGTTTTAATTTAAATTTGGTGAAATCTCAAATAAAGAGATTATTTGCACTATGTCTGTGTGTTCTGCTCACAAGTACTCTACAGGTGTTCCCAAAGACACCAACAAATTTTTAAAACAAGCTCCTTGGAAGACTAATGGGCACCTCCAACGTAACGTGTCCAAAATCATACTCTTGAGCTTTGTCCCAGATTTGTTCTACTCGCTGTTTTCTTCGTCTTAAGTAATTAATGCAGGTGATTTTTTTGTTGTTTCTTTTGTTCACTGCAGTATCTCCAGCACCTAAAACGTGCCTGGAACGTAGTAGGCACTCAGTTGGCATTTGTACATTGAAAGAATGTACCAGCGAAGGAACAAACAAATGAGCCATCATACTCCATTGCCCTCGGCTTTCCTTTATATGTTACATTAAAGACCCACTAGAGGGCTGTAAATCACCGCATGATAAACGAGGAGTCAGTTCGTCTGCACCAGCCCACCCCCAGACCTGTCCTGACAGGGCACTTCGAGATTTGCATATTTAGCACGTCAAACCTCAGACAAGATGTTTGTGTGTCTTATCTCCACAATTACTTGGAGCCATCTGAAGTCATGGATTATGGAAATTCTTTAAAGTGCTTAATAAAGATTTCTAGAAATAAAAGAGAGAGAGAGAGAGATTCTTTAGAAAGAGTAGAAGCTAAAAGATGTTAAAGAAAGGTGCACGACATAGTATGTGCTCAATAAATAACCATGTTCTAGAGGAAAGAATGAGGTGTTATGGAGACTGACCCTAATAGTGACCTACCACTTGATCTAAACAGAAGGATAAGATGAAGCTAAGAGACAGCTTTGGGTTTAATGGCAGGCAGCTGATGGAAGAGGATGATAAGAAATTTTTCTTTGAGACCACATTGTGGTTAGTTCTAGCTCTGTCACATTTTAAAGAGGGATAGCGTCATGCTTGCACCCAAGGGTACAAGTTAGGGGAAGGCTGACTTCTGTTCAATACAAGGATAAACTTTCAGACAAAGAGAGCCACCCACAAATTTTATGCTTTTTTTAAAAATGATATTTGTATATTCAGGATATATATTATCAAATTTCTAAGAATATTAATAATATAAATTGGTTAAGAAGAAAGTTAGAACGAATCACAGATGCTGAAGCCATAATGTGTTATCTAAGGGACTTCAGGAGCTTTTAGAGAACACTCCTAATTTTCCCTTCAGGGGGCAGCACAGTGAAATTGTAGGAGCAGTGAGCATGAGGTCTAGGAACCCAGGTTCGGCTAGTTCTGTTTTGATGAACTGTATGACCTAGGGAATCCACTTCACCTCCCTGTAAAATGAGGGTTTTAAATTTGATGACCTTTAATGACCCTTCCAGCTTCACATGAAAACTGAAAACTCCTGAAAACTCACCGGAACTGCTATCAGAGCCAGGAAACTGGTCTGCTTAGCCCTTGGTTTGACCCCAGATAACAGTTTTTATTAAGAAGCTATGTCTGCATTAGCTTTCTCATCATCCTCTTCATTTTTGACTTTTATCAGCAACATTTATTGAGTAACAGACACAGTGACAGGTGCTGGAGATAGAAAGATAAAATATCAGCCCTTGCCCTCAAAGAGGTTCCCCTGGAAAGGTGAGACGTGTAAATCAGCTATCCCTATTCGGTGTGATCATCTCTCTGAAAGAGTTTTGCCTAAATGTTAAGGGAACCCAGAGGGAGGAGCCAGGCTCTGATAGGGATGGCAGGGGGTGCAGGTCAGGGCAAGTGTTCCTGGGGGAGGTGACCTCTGAACTACATCTAAAGGATGAATTAGAATTAGGAGAGAGGGGACTGTGGGTGAAAACGTGAAGGCATGCAGGGGCCTGCAGGTTAGAGGACCAAAGGCTGCCTATGGTTACCTTGTGAGACAGCCAGTTAGGTAAGCAGGATGACCCAGGAGTTGAGGCAATCTTCTGAAGGTGATGGAGTCACAGTGGAAGCTTTGAGCAGACGAATATTACCAGGCTGTGCTCTAGAAAGATCACCCCAGTAACAAGATAGAGAATGAACGTGGGAGGACAGGAATATGTTACGAGAGGTTATGGTCACAACTCAGGAGGAAATGATATCAGCTGAACTGAGGCAATGGAGGAGAAAGAGGGAGTCTAGAGCCGTTTGGGTGGTAGATTAGATGAGATGCGGTGAGCAGCCCTATGTAGGGGAAGTCGGGAGGACAGCTCCTGGCTTGAGTGACCAGATGGATGGCGGTGTCCTCCACTGCAGGAGACGACGCTGGAAGAGGGATGGCGGTGTCCTCCACTGCAGGAGACGACGCTGGAAGAGGGATGGCGGTGTCCTCCACTGCAGGAGACGATGCTGGAAGAGGGATGGCGGCGTCCTCCACTGCAGGAGACGACGCTGGAAGAGGGATGGCGGTGTCCTCCACTGCAGGAGACGATGCTGGAAGAGGAGCAGGTTGGGGTGGGGGACACTGAGAGCATGATGAGCCCACAGGCCTATGGGGCGGCTGGCCAGTGGGCAGCTGGATACAGAGTCTCAACAGAGTAGTCTAGGCTGGAGCAGGAGAACTGGGAGTAGGTGGTGACAGAAGCCAGGTGTGGGGATGAATATGCCCCAAGGGTGGCAGAGAAGGGAGACTGGAGGTTATACTGGGCTGTAAAGGAAGAAAAGTCAGCAAAGGAGACCAAGAAACATGACCAAAGGGGTAGAAGGCAATATGGAAATAATCTCTAACCCAGGTTTCCAATAGAGGAGATCGTTTTAAGAATGTGGGAGTGGTCCACGGGGCCGGATGTTGCAAAAAGAGCACAGAAAGGACGGGCAGAAATGAAAACAGTGGATTTGGTCATTTGGAGAGCACAGGTGACCTCCCTGAGAGCATTTGCAAGTCGAGTGGGGCAGAGACCAGCCTGCGGAGGTTGCCGCTGGACCAGATGGGGAGGGCGGGCAACAGAGTATGTGTGTGTGGACAGCCCCGCACAGCCTTCCAAAGCAGCTGCGGGCCCGGCCTTTATGTTTGTTTGCACCTGGGTCCTGTGCCCCTGGAGAATGAGTGACCTCTCCTGGAGGCATTTCCGCCCTCATTGTCACCACTCCCATGACACCAGCCTGCAGATGACGTCTCATAACACACTCATGACATGTCACCCAGAGGAGCGAGTGGTTCCTCACAGCCAACGCCTGCCCCAGGTTCCCAGCTGCTGCCAGCCACTGCCAGCGCGGTGGCCACAGCGACCTGAATGCAACCCACGGAGACCTTGGGAGAGGCTGCGTTTGCTTAGTGAGGAGGGTTTGGAAAGAAGTCAGAGAAGGAACTTTCATTTCGACTTTTAGGAGGCAGAACTCAAAGACACCAGCTCGGGCCTGTTCCACTATAGGGCCCTCCACGAGCTCCCAGGTGCCTCCGACCAGCAGCCGACTTGAGTCTGGATTCAGTCCAGAAGAGCCCTGCGCCCTTTGTGTTGTTTTTCTGTGCTAATCCTTTAACAAAGCCCAGCTAGAGAGTCACCTCCGTGCTGCTGCCTTTCGTTAGGGAGGACACCCCAGGGCAGAGGCAGAAAGGAAAGCCTGCAGCGACAGCCTGTTACGGTGACCAGTGACGGGTCGCTGAGCTCAGGTCCAGCACCCGGTAAGCCTGTCTCACTCCATCTCACAAATGCCCACGGGGAATTTACAAATGAGGAGCTGGAGACACAAAGACGTTAAATAACTGACTCAGGGTGCTGAGTGGCAGATCCAAACTGAAGGCCCGGTGGCGTCCAGTACGGGATCCAGGATCTTGACAGCTAGTTTGTGTGACTTGCCTGGTCTCATCTAAGGGGGAGAGGATTTTCAACAGCAATGGCAACCACCCAACGTCTACCTTAGGTTCTGTTTTAACAGCTGCACCTCGAGGCCTGGCATCTGCCTGCTGATCAGATTTCCCCACCCTCAATGGACCCCAGAGAGCTCAGCTACTGCAACCGTTAGACACCGCGGCGAGAGAGGCTCTGAGCTCCTGCTCCCGAATCACCCGGACCCGACGTGGTTGCCCAGCCTGGCACACAAGCTGGATGAGACCACGGCAGTGACCCTGTAGAGGGGGGGGAGACGGTGCCAACCTCCCAGGGCTTCACTGAGGGTTGAATGCAATAATGTATGCAGTGTCTGCCCCGCTGCAGATGCCCCAGACAGGGTGGCTATTAGGGTCTTTAGTGCAATTCTCTCACTGGGTGGAACCCTGGAGGACGGCGCAATCCCTAGACTTTCTGCTGACGGCCAAGGCTTCCTGAGGGGCATTTTATCCAACCTGGCCACCCTGGCCAGCATGGCTAAGGGCAAACACTTCCTCCACTGGCCTGGTTCATTCCCTTGGCTTCTGTTCTCTCTGCCTGTACGTGGCATCCTGCCTTGGGTGGGTTCTCAAGCCTGCATTCAAGGGTATTCGAGCACATATCTCTCAAGACAAGGCAAGGGGAGCAAGGCCAAGACATGGCTGTTGTGGGGGTGGTTTAAAATCCACTTCCCCATTGATGAGCAGATGCAAACAGCCCCCAGGTGCCTGCCAGCCTTCTTTTTCTGCTCTTACCTTCTCTCTCTCCCTTGTTTCCTTCTCTTCCCATCCTCAGCTACCCATACAGGGCAGAGAGGGTATCTGAGGAGAGGAGAGGCCCTGGTCCTCGGCCCTTCAGAGCTTATTCCCTCCCCCACGAGCGTCGAGTTCCAGAACTGGCTTCACTCAGGTTTGAGACATGATGCAGAGACCTCACTCTTCCTCTCTTCTTTTTCAGGAAACATCTGGAAGCTCTGCTGGGGAGATCTGTCACATGGCCTCTAGTGAACTTCAGACTCCTGCATATTCTGCCAGAGTTCTTTGTTTGTTGAATATTATGAGAAATCATATATATATATATGTATCTGTCTCCCAAATACATAGCTTGAACCCAAAGCACAATGTTGTTAGTTAAATCTCTTAGTTAAGAGAACCCAACACCTGAAATCAGAATTCACCACACACAGTAACTGGGAAGGGAATGATTGGAGACACAAACCACTCCACTTTATAAAAGGATTTGCTACTGATTATTTTAAATACCAATCTTCCAGAGTGCTCCTAAAACACAGTTTAAGTAGAAAATGTTGTTTGCACTTTTGTTTTTCTGGAGCAATGTTGTCGTGCATAGAGACCTAATTTGAGCAGGTCTTGGCAACTGTCAAACATACAACTCTTCAGATTCAGGCCAGGCTGTTGCATCATCACGTTGCTGCCCTCACACTGCCCCTGACCCTGGGCAGCAGCAGAGGGCTGTCCTGGAGCACCTGGTGAGCTGAGGGCACAGGTATACCTGGCCTGATGGATGTGGCCCGTGGAGCCGGGAATGATAACAGCCACTCCTCTGCGCCAGGCACTGTGCTTCTCACCCTATTCCTTCACTCTTCACCACGTATCCATAACTGGAGTGTCAGTTTATTCACATTTTTCAGGAAAGAAAACCGAGGCTCGGGATGGCTAAGCCTAAGGTTTCAGGCCACTATAACAGTTCTCATCTGAAAAAGAGAAAGCAGAAATGTGCCCACCCACCCTACAGATCCTTAGAGGTCTGGCTCACGAGTCTGAGGAAGCTCCCTCATCCCAGCCCCTCCACTCTGGACCACCTGGAAACCATGGGCTCCTGCAAGGACTCTGGTCGGAACTAGTGCCTGCAGGGGGACAAGTCAGGGTTCAGCAAGACCCCTGGCTCGGTGGGCGTGCTCATCACCCTGGATGGCTGTATACCATCACACAGAGGGAAGGATACAGGTGGGGACGAGGGTTGTTTTTATACATGAAAAGGCTGCAGCCTTCTCACAGCCTCGCCACAGCAAAAGGGAAGCCAGACAGAAACTGAACAACTGGGCCACAGCAAGCCCTGCCCAGCAGGGAGCTGGTGAGACAAGGAGGACCTGCCCTGGGCACACAAGGCTGGGGCAGGATGACGCTGTCCAGCATCACCCGTTCACCCGGGGACCCAGGCTGAAGGCTGTTTCATCTCTACACCGCCTACCCCCAGCTCTCCGTGATGCGAGAGGCCTGGCAGGCGCCTGGAGCGGCCCAGGCCTGGGCTGGCGGCCTCCAGGAGTAGTAGCCAGGCAGGGAAGGGTGTCAGGACCTAGGAGGCCCGAGGAATCCAGGGTGTCCAGCAAGACCCAGTGACTCCCTGGAGTGACATGTTAATACAGAACCTGGGCTGTTCCAGTGCCTGGCAGAAACTTACTTCTGTGCTAATGGTGATGGAAGGGTTTGCTGTGCACATCACCAGGGCAAGAAGATTATGGAGAAGAGAGTTCTGTATTTCCTTAAGCAGCTCTGCAACCTCCTAGGCCTGTGTTTCCTCATTTGTAAAAAGTGGTCCACAGTACTCAAATCTGTCAAGGCATCAAAAACAGGGCAAGTCTAAGAAACCGCCAGTCTAGAGGACCTTAGGGAGCCATGATAATGACACCTAAATGTCATGTGGCATCCTGGAATCCACCTCGGAACAGAAAAGGGATGTTAGGTTAAAAAAAAAGGGAGGTGGGGACCACTACAGAAATCAGAATCAAGAATGGACTTTGGTTAATGATGTAACAGTATTGCTTCATTCTTTGCGACAGACATACCACATTAATGTAAGACGTAAACAATGGGGGAAACTGGGTGTGGGGTATGTGAGAACTCTCTGTGCTAGCGTTACGACTTTTCTACAAACTGAAAACTCTTCAGAAAGAAAAGATTTATTAAAAAAAAAAAAAGTCAGCCTGATCTCTAAGCTCTGTGAACTGAGAATTTTGTTCTCCTTTACCAAATGTGGATTTCTAACACATCTTTTCAAGTTGCTTGGCAGCATCTTGGAGCTTTCAGTTACTAACTGTGTGCCAATGACAAGTGGTTCCTTAAAGGAGGCCCATCAGGGGTCCTGCCAGGCGCCATCTCCAGCGGCCTGTGAAACTGTGACACTAACATTGACAATAATGTAGCTACTCTTCTGGGGCATTGACTGCGTGCCAGCCGAGGCACAAGGCACCACAACCTGAAGACCAGATACTATAATAATCTCTGTTTACAGATGAGGAAACCAAGGGTCCAGGGGTTAAGTAATTTGCCAAGTTCAGACCACTAGAAAATGCCAGAACTGATCTTGCCTTTGCTTCTGCCCGACTCCAAAGTTCGTATCCTAACCACTGCTAAAGAAATAAAGCTGCACTTATTTTAATATATTTTATAATTAAGACGCCTCTCCCTACCCCAGCCCAGAGTATACTGTATTCCAAACCCACACACTCTGAGTTCAAGGAATCTAAACCCATGGGCCAGAGTATGGCTGCATTCCCCAAAACACTGTGTGTAGACAATGTGTGAGAGCCTTCCTGGAGCAGCCTCCAGGCTTTCCCAGGCTCTATCAAATATTGGTGAAGTCCTGTGTCTCCAGGAGCCCCTAAGGGCCCTCATGCCGCCATCAGCCCTGAGAGGGGAAGAGGACCAGCATGACACTGTCATGCTTGTGGGGGACACTGTCCCCCTTCCTACCCAAATTACAGGGCACATGGCAAGGTGGAGACAGGACCAAATCCAGACCACGGCTGCCGTCATCAGACTGCTGCACTGTGTGACATTCTCCAGAAGCCACCTGGGCAGGGATGCCAGGGCAACTTCTGTGCAGGGCCAGGTCACCTGCCGTGGGCATGAGGGGAAGAAAGTGGCCTGTAAGATTTAGATATAGGCATTTAATACAAATATACCAGCACATGCTTGGGCATGATTTTTAATGGTCTTGTATCTTCTGACCACCGAGATGAAATGGCATCATGAAAAATCAGCGCCCATGGGAGGGAGGGGTTGAGGCAGATACCCAGGCTCCTGGGTGTGCAAGCCGGCAAATGATGGCACCATCCACGGAGAGAAGGAGGAGGGGGGAGCAGCTCTGGGGAGGAGCTCATGCCAACCCAGACGTGGAGCCTCTGAAGCGCCTGTGGTCCTCCCACTGGGGATTCTGACACCATCTATCCTGATTCTGATAGATGATCCGGGAAGGAGATACATAGAGATATGGGGTCCTCAACAGGTAAATGGTAGTGGAAGCCACAGATGCGGGTGTGGATGAGGTGGCCCGGAGGGTGGGGTAGAGTGCGGGGCAGGGTGAGGTGAGCAGAGGGTCACAGGTGGGCAGACACCAGCCACGCAGCGTAGGTGGGGAGAGAGCTCTCTATCTTCACGACTTTGCAAGCTCCTGTTCTGGCGAATCCAAAGCCAGCCAAAGTCTGCCTACAGTCACTAAATTAGGCATGGTGCCTGGAATTGAAAGTAGTTCTCCAATACGTTGTTTTATGTAATTATTGGCTGCTGCCTTTATTAAGATCTACTGATCAAAGCGTTAAAACTGAGCTTATTGAGACTGATTGAGAGAAAAAAAATTAGAATATAGAAGAGAGTTAGAGATGCCTTCCTTCCCCCCAGTACAAGCACCACACACAGCGCAGTGATGGGCCTTGGGAGGAAGTGAGGGGGGCGGTAGGAATGCTGGCAGCAGGGCAGGAGGAAAGGCCCAGAAGCAGCAGCGAGCGGTGTGGGGTGGCACTGCAGCAGCTCAGCCTGGCCCAAGTGGGTCCATGCCCGGAAGTGACCTTCTTTCCTTCCTGCACCACACAAAAGAGGTGGCAGAGAGGGGGCAGTGTTGAAATTTGCACGCTACACAGGAAGCACCAGAAAGGGAAGTCTGCAAGGTGAGCATGAGCCTTTTTGTTCCTCTGGCCACTTCCGCTCTTGCCGGCGGTGCAGTGGGCTGGGCTCAGGGAGGCAGCCTCCCAGGGGAGAGCTGGGTCCTGGCAGCACCTGGGGGATGGGGCTTGCACCCTGGCCCCCACCAGGCCTTCCGCATTGTCTGCCAATCCCAGGGAGCAGGTGCAGCTGCTCTGCTGGTGTGGTCTGAAGCCCACTGCCCCGGGGACAAACACCTTGGCCCACCTCCTCAGCGGGTCTTCTCATGGTCTTACTTTCACACTGCCTGTAGCATATTTTCCTTATAGACTTGAAAGTCATGTCAACAGCCCACCTCTAGAAACTAAAGAAAGGGACCTACTTTTGGAAATTGTGCCTGGAAGCCCAACTGCTAAATATACCTCTGTTATAAGTTGAAATATGTCCCCCCCCCAGAAAAGATACGTTGAAGTCCTAACTCCAGGTACTTTGGAATGTGACCTTCCTTGGAAATAGAGTCATTGTGGATGTAATTAGTTAAGACAAGGTCATTTCAGTGGGCCCTGATCCAATATGACTGGTGTCCTTATTAAAAGGGGAAATTTGGAGACAGACAGGCACACAGGGAGAATGCCCAGTGAGGATGAAGACAGAGAAATGTGATGCTTCTACAAGCCAAGTCACATCAAAGATGCCTGCAAACCCCCGGCAGCCAGGAGAGGGGATGGAACAGATTCTCTTCTCAGGCCGTAGAAGGAACTGGCCCTGCCCACACCTGGATCTCAGACTTCTGGCCTCCGGAGCTGTGGGACGGTAAATTTCTGTTGCTTAAGCCGTCCAGTTTGTGATACTTGTAACAGCAGCCCCAGCAGGCAAGCACACCTCTGCCCAGATTACTGCGTGGTCAGGCCACCAGGCCCCACCTCTCACACCTGTGAAAAGGTGACTTCTTTTGAGAAGGAAAGGAGGGAGCTGAGTGTCCCAGAACAGAGTCTTCTGGCTTCTCTATTCAAGTTTCTATTCCAGATTCGCAACAAGTCACGCTCGGCCCTCTCCAGGGCCTGTCCATGACTCTCTGCATTTGGTCATTCACGTCTTCATTTGTCCATTGTCCATCTATTTATTCATTCAGCATGTCTTTCTTGCCCACATCCTGTGTGCAAACTGCTGTTCTAGATGTTTGGCAACAGTGGGGAACGAGGCAGATGAAAGGCCTGTCCTCACGGCACTTTCATGTGGTCAGAGGACGAGGCATTAGTCAAACAGTGTTGAAATCAGGGTTAATTCTGACAGTGGTAAGAGCTACAATGACAGAAACAGCGATTAGCTGGGGGTCTTGATGTCCCAGCTAACCATGACCCTGACCCCCACCTGCTGCCACCAGTTGAGGACAAGGATGGCTCAGTTACAGATAAGCAGCCTCGTAGTGCTCTGAAGGGTCTGGCCGATCGTGAAAGGCTGTGTATCTTGGGTACAGACAGGGATGTTAGTTTGTGTCTGCCCCATCCCTGCAGCCGGGTATTTTGGGAGAGGTGCTTTCTAGCCAAGGTGGCAGGGACGCATAACTCCTGCAGTGGCTGGATTTCCTAGATAAAGACCATGAGGTGACAACACCACAGGGTTGTGAGAGACTCGGGTGGTCTCTGCTGGAGGTTGGGGGCCCTGAGTGTAGTTCAGGGCAGTGCAACTCGAAGGGTCACTCCCGGGACCACTAGTGCCGCCGGCCCCAGTTCTACTGAATCAGGACCTCTGGGGTGGGGACCTCAGGAGTTGCCACTGCTCCCCAAAGACGAGAAACACTGGTATCAGGGACAAGCATGGCAGTCCGGACAAATGGAGTCCAGTTTGAGAACTGGCTCTCTGCTTTCTGAGGTTTAGTTCTCCTATCTTATAAGGGCATAAAAATAGCACCTAACTTCCGGTACCGACTTCTAAAGTTATGCAGAGGATATTAACTAAAGCATGTAAGTGCCTGGGACCTGGCACAAGTACAGTAAACATCAGCTAGTTTTTCTTTCATTACGATGTTGTTCTCCTGTCTGCATGTGGAGAACAGGCCTACCTACCCTGCTTTGGAGCATTGGGAGGTTGTCAAAACCCTCAGCGTGACCCGAGGAGCCCTCTCTTGAACAGGCTGCCTGTCTGGCTCGGTGCTTTTTGCCACTCAGCAGGACTGGTGAGGCTGCTTAGCTCACTGTCTTGTGGCCCTGAGGGCTTATAGGCCAAGAGTTGTCAGGAATCCGGCCTCGACTTGCTCTAGGAAGTATGGCCTCAGGTAAGGCTACACACGCACGCCGTCATCATGAGAGCAGACAGTGCAAAATCAGTGCCTGGTGCAGGATCTGGAGAAGGAAGGCTGTGGGCACTGCGGGGAGGAGTGGGTGCAGGAGGGCGAGGTGATAAATACGTGTGTGTGAAAGGGGAGGGAGCCATGGATTTCCCGGGAGGAACCAGGCACCAGGCAGGGTGGGAGCACAGTCTTGGTGTTCATGTTGCCTCTTTGACTTCTTGATTAGGGCCCTTTAAGCGCCTCTGTTCAGCTACCCAGGGAGTAGGAGGTTGTTTAAGGCTGTAATAAAGCTCTGTGCTTGAACCAGCTCTGCCACTGCTAGAGACAGCTGCCCTGAGCAGTTAAGAAGAAAACCACGGGAGATGTATGCACACACTGAGCTAATTCCCAGAACGTGCATTTCCTGCTCCGCCCTACTCTTCTGCCGGGAAGTTTTAACTGGGTGATGCTGGAGGGGCCCCCCATGGCATTAAGACTCCCAGGGCTGGCCACATGGTGCAACTGGGCAGAGACCGGCCAGCCTCCTCTGGCACAGGGCAGGAGGCGGGGCACACACACCTCTTCACAGGACGGAGGCCGAACAAGGCTCTTCCTCAGCTCCCACCAAGGATTCCCTAGGAGGTAATCCGGTCGCTGGGCCACCATGCCAAGGTCACCCTGTCCCAGGGGGGAGCCACAGCCCAGTTTGAAGTCCTTGCCTGCTAGGACACAGCCCTGGAGCGGCTGGGATGTGGTGGCCTCACCTGCATGCACAGGTGGCACCTTCCTGATCTGTTCCTGACTTAGGTTTCCCTCTGCAGTGGGCTTCCCGACCCTAATCCCATCCCAAGCCCTGCAGAGATAACCAGCAAGGCTCTGGCATATTCCATGGTGTGCTCTCCTGCCACCCCCCACCCCGCAATGAGGCTCACAGAATGGGGCGAGAAGGCTAACACCCCAGCAAAAGGTATGCCAGGCCAGGCACAAATCAGAGAGAGAGAAAAACGGTCATCTATTCCCGTTGACCTTACATTCAGATATGTATTTTTGCCAATGATCCCGATTTTTATGACATGATTTATATGTCTTTTTGTTATCTGGATTCTTGAAAACTCAAGCCCTGACAAGATACCTAAATGATGCTAGTCCTAACTCAGGCCCTGGCACTGTCCCCAACTAAGGCCCTGAAACTACTCGTAACTCAGGCCCTGACACAATTCCTAACATAGGCTCTGATGCTACTCCTAACTAAGGCCCTGACACTGTCCCTAACTAAGGCCTTGACACTGTCCGTAATTAAGGCCGTGACACTATTCCTAACTCAGGCCCTGCTAGTTCTAAATAAGGCAATTTCATCAAATTGTTGATGAAAGACATATTTTTTAGTGGTAGTCCACTCCTTATCTCAAAGGGGATGAAATATAATTATGGGAAGAAAATGATCGCCAAGGCAGGGCACAGTCATGTCTAAGATACATGGAAAGGGCTGGGGTCTGGGTGACTTGGTGAGTTGGCCACTGTGCCCATCAGCTTCGGTCCCTCTCTCCCTGCCACCCTCTTCCCCTAGTCCCTGCCCACAGAAGAGGGTCCGATGCTCCTTTGCTCCTCCGGGAGCCCCACAGAGGCAAGGGAAGAAGGTGTCCCACCTCCTGTTAGCCCTACCCCTGCCTCCATTAAACAAGGCTTCTTGTCACAGCCATCCTCCCGCAACCTCCTGCGGCCCCCCCTGCCCAGCTCGTCCCGAGCTCTGCCATCCTGTGGCTCCCAGACCTTCTGGCTCTCTCCCCTCCCCACGCAGGGTGCTTTCCTCTCTGTCTTCCTCTCTGTCTGACCCGAAGGCCCCAGCATCCTGTTGCATCTGATGCCCTCTTCCACTGAGAGCCCTGCGTGGACTGCCCACTCCTGCTGGTAATTGCCCCCAAGCCTGAATCTGCAGCCATGCCCACATCCGTGTGATGGCCTGGAAAGCCTCGGGGCTTCAGGCTTTATGTGTGTCTCTTCTGTTCTGAGTGGCAGTTAGGCACAGTGCCGGACGCCGGCGCCCGCCCACTTGGGTGTGGGTCTGGAACTTACTGTGTGCCCTTGGGCACATCTTCTCACCTATTTTTGTGGTTGTTATTTTAATTGTGGTAAAACACACATGACTTAAAATTGACCATTTAAACCATTTTTAAGCGTACAGTTCAGCAGCATTAAGTACATTCACATTGTTGTACAAATCACCACCATTCATCTCCAGAATTCTTTTTGTCCTGCCAAACTGAAACTCTGGGAAATTCTGTCACGTGTACAACATGAATGCACCTTGAGGACATTGTGCTAGGTGAAGTAAGCCAGTTACAAAAGGACAAATGCTGTATGGTTCCACTTATATGGGGGGTCACTAAAGTAGTCAAATCCATACAGACAGAAAGTGGAACGGTGGGTGCCAGGGGCTGGGCAGAGGCGGAAGTGGGGGGCTGTTGTTTCATGGGTACAGAGTTTCAGTTTTGCAAAATGAAAAGAGTTTTAGAGATGGATGAACAGCAATGTGAATGTACTTAAACACTATCGAACTGTACATTTTTTAAAATGGCCAAGATGGTAAATTTTATGTTGTGTGTAATTTACCACAATGAAAAAATCTTAAACTAAACTGAAAAACAAACCCACAGCTGGAAACTCTGTACACCCCTCCCCTCTTTTTGCCTGAGTTTACTCATTTGTAAAATAGGAATCATCATGCTACCCAGCTAATAGGGTTGTCATAAGGATTTGCTGGGTAATATATATAAAGGGTTCACATCATGCCTGGCCGTCTGAGTGCCCTCGTGTCAGCTGTTATCATTATTAATGTTTCAGGTTGAGCAGGGCAGGAAGGGGGCGAATCCGAAGATCTATTTTTCAGAGAAAGGGGACAGAGATGGCAGGATGACATGGTGGAGGTGTGTTTTGGGGAGGGGAGTCTATTCTGGGACTTTGGGAATATGCCCTTCAAGAAGGAGGAACTCCTCAAGGCTTGTTGATCTGAACATCTGGGTCCCAGCAGAACCACCAAGGTCTCCCAATTATGTAGACTCTAATCATTTTAAACTTATGCACAGCAGGCTGGAATTTCTGAGGGTTTTACCTAGCAAAAGGGTGAGCTGAACTCAGTTTTGGTACAAACCAGATAGGCCGAGTGCAGGAGAGTTTTCTGAATCTCTTAACAGAATAACGACTGCAGGCCGTTTCTGGGAATACGGTGGCAAATTATCTCACTTTCAAGTTGAGTAGATAGATCCTCATAGCAATTTTAAAAAATGTATTCATTTTAAAAGCCTTATGACAATATAAAATGTAATGGCATTTAATAAACAACTGTACTGACAGGAAAAAAATCACACCCTTGTGAATCCAGGAAGTATAGCCCCCAATTATATTGGGGTCCTACCCCAGTGAATCCTTGGTCCTGGGCTCTGCCCCCCACGCTGTCCCCCCTCTGTGACTGCAGGATGGCAACTGAGCAGAGTCCCCCAGTGCTGTGGAAAGATCCAGCTGCAGACGGGCAGCAAGGACTAATGAGGGGTTTTACAGCATCTGCTGGACCAAATGTTTTCTGACATTTGTATTAACTCTCTTGGGCTCTCGCTCCAAGGCCTCTAATGACCTCATTTCCCCTAACTTTCCCCTCTGGCCGGCCCCAGGCAAGCACAGCGGTCTCCTGAGGGAGGGACTGGGGAGTGGGGACCACAGCCTGTGGCTCTTGCACCCAGTATCCAGGGTGTGAGCGTGAATGGGTTGGGCTTGCATAGCTGGCTAGGAGTAAGAGCTGTGGGACCCCTCAGCACCTCACCCCTTCCCGCTGCCCTCCAGCCTTAGGCAGTGGCTGCAGCAGTAAATGCTGGGAGCGCTGGCGACATCGGTTTTTCTTCTTTCTTGTTTTATAGCTTTTTGAGGCTTAACTGACATACAATAAACTGCACCTATTTAAAGTATGCACTTTGATAAGTGTGACATATGTAAACCCCATGAAACCACGAGATAATGAACATATCCACCCTCCCCTCCAATTTCCCTCCTCCCCCTCCATACCTCCCTAATCCCCCACCCAGGCAGCCATTGATCTGCTTTTTGTCACTATAAATTCATTTCATTTTATAAAATTTTACATAAATGGAATGGTACATTATATTCTTTTTTTTGGTCCAGATTCTTTTCACTCAGCTTAATTACTTTGTGATTCATTCAGTGTTGCATGTATCACTGGTTCATTCCTTTTTGTAGCCGAGTAGTAGTCCATTGTATAAACATCATAATTTGTCCATCTAACTGATGACGGGCATTTGTGTACAGGTCTTTGTGTGGACATATGCTTTCATTTCTTTTGGGTAAATGGCTAGGAGTGGAATAGCTGTATCACATAAAAGGTACATGTTTATTTAAGAAATTGTCTCACTGTTTTCCAAATTGGTTGTACCATTTTCCATCCCCACCAACAGTGCATGTGAATTCCAGTTGCTCCGCATTCTTGCCAACATCTGGCACTGAAGGTCTTCTTCTTTTTTTTTTTTTTAATTAATTTATTTATTTATTGGCTGCGTTTGGTCTTTGTTGCTGTGCGCAGGCTTTCTCTAGTTGTGGCGAGCGGGGCCTACTCTTCATTGAAGTGCACGGGCTTCTCATTGCAGTGGCTTCTTTTGTTGCACAGCTCGGGCTCTAGGTGCACGGGCTTCAGTGGTTGTGGCGCACGGGCTCCAGTAGTTGTGGCTCGTGGGCTCTGGAGCGCAGGCTCAGTAGTTGTGGGGCACGGGCTTAGTCGCTCCACGGCATGTGGGATCTTCCCAGACCAGGAATCAAACTCATGTCCCCTGCATTGGCAGGCAGATTCTTATCCACTGTGCCACCAGGGAAGTCCTTATTTTTTAATTAAAAAAAATTTTTGGCCACACTGTGCAGCATGCAGGACCTTATTTCCCCAAGCAGGGATCGAATCCGTGCCCCTTGCAGTGGAAGTGTAGAGTCTTAACCACTGGACAGCCAAGGAAGTCCTGGCACTGAAGGTCTTTAATCACAGACATTCTAATAAGTGTACTTTGTGGTTTTGATTTCCATTTCCCTAACTAAAGATTTTGAGCATCTTTTCATATGCTTATTTGCCATCTGTATATCTTCTTTGGTGGAGTGTCTATTTTTAACATTGGGTTGTTTGTGTCTTTATTATTGAGTTCGGAGAATTTTTTAAAATATAATTTAAACATGAGTCTTTTATCAAATATATGCACTGCAGTCTGTGACTCGTCTTTTAATTCTCTTAATGGGGTCTTATGAAAAGTACAAAATTTTGATTTTAAGAAGTCTAGTTTATCAATTTTTAATTTTATGGATCATGCTCTTGTGTCATGTCTAAGAAATCCTTGCTTAACAGAAGGTCACAAAGGCTTTTTCTTACGAGTTCTTCCAGATATTTTATAGATTTGGTTTTACATTTAAGTTTATGATCCGTTTTGAGTTAATTTTTATATATGCTAAAAGGTATGAAACCAAATTTACTTATTTGCATATGTATATCCAATTTTCCCAGCACCACGTGTTCAAAGGCTATTTTTGCTCAACTGAATTGCCTTTGCACCTTTGCAGAATATTACTTATGCATTGTATTCTTTGGATTCTAAGACTGCCTAACAAAGTACCACAAACTTGATGGCTTAATACAACAGAAATTTAACTCTCTCCCAGTTCTGGAGGCCAGAAGTCCAAAGCCAAGGTATTGGCAGGCGGCACTCCCTCTGGAGGCTCTAGGGGAGAATCCTCTCTTGCCTCTTCCAGCTTCTGGAAGCTCCAGACATTCCTTGGTTTGTGGCAGCGTAACTCCAATCTCTGCTTCTGTCTTTACCTGGCCTTCTCCCCAAGTATTTCTGTGTCTTCCCTTCTTCTTATAAGGATAACTGTCATTGGGTTTAGGGCCTATCCTTAATCCAGGATGATCTCATCTTAAGATCCGTAACTTAATTACGTCTGCACAGACCCTTTTCCCAAATAAGATCACAGTCACAAGTTCCAGGTAGACATATGATTTTCATGGAGGGGGACAGGAGTCACCGCACTACTGATATCTATGTGTGGGTCTATTTGGTTACTATAGATTTATAATAAGTCTTTTTTTTTGGCTGCGTTGGGTCTTCATTGCTGCACGTGGGCTTTCTCTAGTTGCGGTGAGCGGGGGCTACTCTTCGTTGCGGTGCGCTGGCTTCTCAGTGCAGTGGCTTCTCCTGTTGTGGATCATGGGCTCTAGGCACGCGGGCTTCAGTAGTTGCGATGCGTTGGCTCAGTAGTTGTAGTGCACGGACTTAGTTGCTCCATGGCATGTGGGATCTTCCCAGACCAGGGATCGAACCTGTGTCCCCTGCATTGGCAGGCGGATTCTTAACCACTGCGCCACCAGGGAAGTCCTATAATAAGTCTTGAAATCAAGTAGTGTTAGTCCTCCAACTTTGCTCTTTTTCAAAGTCGTTTTGGCTATTCTAAGTCCTTTGTATTTTCATGTGAATTTTGGAATCAGCCTGTCAATTTCTACAAAAAAGGACTAGTGGGATTTTGGGGAGATTGTGTTGAATCTATTTGGGGAGAATTAACAGCTTAACAACACTGAGTCTTCTAAAATATAACCAAAGTATATCTCTCCATTTATTTAGATCTTCTTTAATTTCCCCCAGCAATGTTTTATAATTTTCAACATACAGGTCTTTCTCATCTATTGTCATGTTTATCCCTATTTCATATTTTTTGATGCTATTGAAAAGGATATTGTTATTTTAATTTCAATTTTCTGTTTGTTCACTGATAGTGTGTAGAAATCCGGTTGATTTGTGGATATTTACCTGTATCTTACAATCTTACTAGACTCACTTATTAGTTTTAGTGACTTTTTTGTAGAGTCAATCAGATTTTCTTCATAGATGATCATATCATCTGAGCATAAAAACAGTTTTACTTCTTCCTTTCCAATTTGGATTTCTTTTCTTTGCCTTATGCATTGGTTGGAATCTCCAATGCAATGTTGGTAAAAGTAGTGAGCGTGGACATTCTGCTGTGTACCTGATCTTAGGGGGAAAGTATTCAGTCTTTCACTACTAAGTATGATGTTAGTTATAGGTACGGTGACCAATTGTCTCAGATTTCCCAGGACGGAGGGATTTCCTGGGGTGTACCACTTTCAGTGCTAAAACTGGGATAGTCCCAGGCAAACTAGGACAATTGGTCACCTAGTTGTAGGGTCAGTTTCAACGATTTTTTCTCCTTATCATAGGTTGTATTTTCCTGTTTCTTTACACGCGTGGCAATTTTGTTTTGGATGCCAGACATTGGGAGTTTTACTTTGATGGGTGCTAGATAGTTTTGTATTCATATAAATGTCCTTGAACTTGTTCCATGATGCAGCAGTTTTATCCTTTCAGGTCTTTAAGATTTGTTAGGTGAGATGAAAGCAGTATTTAGTCTAGCGCTAATTGTTTTTTTCACTACTGAAGCAAGATCCTTCTGAGTAATCTCCCCATAAATTATGAATTTTTTCCCTGGGTAATTTGATAGTTTCAGACTTGACTGAAGTTGACCTCTACTGTACCCTATTTGGAGAATACGTATTAAATAACACCATCTCAGAGAAATGGTAGATTGAATTTGGAGACTAAGATATACCTTTAGAAATAAGATTGAAATAAAACTCTGAGGATTTAAGTGACATTATTCTGAATATTTTGGTTTACTTACAGATTTCTGCATTACCTTTCCTGAAATCAGCTTCAGAAGGTCTTTATCAAGATCTGTTACCTCAAACTTTATTCTACCAAAACCTTGAATAGAAGGACACATCCTTAATACTACAATACCTGAGACAGAAGTATAAATGTGGGAATATTATTCTGTACTTTGTAGTAATGGGGATGGAAACTGGGAAAATAAAATAAAAAATATAAAGTCAAAAAATAATTATGAATTTTTCCAATCTGGTGGGAGTAGGAAGTATTCCCAGCCCTGTGTGAGCTCTGGGCACTCTTTCCTTCATCTTTTTGGGTGGTTATTTCCCCAGCCATGGGTAGTTGTCTTACACACATATGCTGATCTGTGCTCTGCTGAAAATTTGAAGATTTCCAGGGTTTTCTCTGTGTAACTCTCTCCTCTTAGATACTCTCTTGTATGTACTATAGCTGCCTGGTCTCCCCAGACCCCCAGCTCCTTCTCCCCATTCATAAATACTGCTGGGTTCCACCTCAGTTCCCCTTCCCTGCACTGTGGCTTAGACATTCTCTCAAGGCTGTAAACTGGGGCATCTCTTGGCATCACTGACCTTTGTTGCCTGATGTCTGGTGTCTTGGAAGCCTCATTTCCTATATCCCTCCATCAGGCAAGGAGCTCCCAGCAGGTGTTATGCTTGCTCTTATCAAGCTGGGTGCTGCTCAAGCACAGATAAGACCTGGGACGACTCCTTCCTCTTTCTCCTTTCTTCAAAGCATATTTAAGTCCGTCACATTTTACTGCCTGGTTATTCTCCCCCAAATACCTGTTTGCTTTCATGTGACACAAATTATGCTTCAATCCCTTCAGATTGCCCTTTCTTCCCTTGATTGTTCCTGAGGCCACACATCCTCCAGGAAGTCTTCCTGGATGGAGTGAGATAGATGGTGCATCTCCTTGCCACACCATCTGCCCATGAGTTTATGAATCCTTTTTCCCTTGTTTACCATTGTCACAGCAGCTCCTCAGAACTCCCATCCCCAATCTGCACAACTTCAAAGTGTGCCCTGCACTTGCATTCCCCTGGAGTCGTGCAACACTCAGCCCTAAGGAAGGGTTTGAAAGTAGACACTCCATGGGCTTCCTCATTTCTAATCTCCAATCACACCATTGCTCTGCTTGGAATGCTCTTCTGCACATTCCCCTGTCGAAATTCTACTCAAGTCCTAGTTAAATGGGACCTCGATGAAACCATCCCAGGTTCCACAAGGCATGGTAGTGACTTCTTTCCAGAGGACTCTCTGTCCTCCCATGATCTCATCAGAGTCTGCCTTTGAACACGGCTGGTTGTGTCCGGGCCTTTCTCCCTGACTAGAGTGTGCCTTTCATGAAGACAGGGGCCATGAAATACTCATTTCTGTATTCCTGGCTCTTAATACAGGGCCTGGCCTGGCAGGAGCTCAGTGACTGAGGAGTAAATGACCAGATGAACTGAGGTCAAGTGGAAGCTACAAAGAGCAGACATCCTCAGCCCTTCCGGGAAAGTCTCGGGTGTAGCAAATCAGAGTTCTTCAGGGGCTCAAGGCAGGCTGAGGAGGGGGGATGTTTGGGCCATCAGGGTACATGGGTCAGCTCCGGGCAAAGCCAGGGGAGTGGCAAGACTCAGTTCAACGTCCAGCCTGCCGTGTTGACATCATCATGTTGCTGGACATTAAAACCTTGTAGAGGAATGCTCAGTGTGTTTGTGAAAGAGGACACCCACCACATACACCTGCACACGCTTGTGTGTGTACAGGGACCACTTAGGTAAACGCAGGAATTACCACACAAGGTCACACCCACGTGTAAATGTGCAGATGTGCACTTGGATGGCCAGGCATGTAGAGATGCACACGAGGCTTACGTGAACACACACACACACACAGGTTCGGCAGTCTTTGAGAGCCCACGAAACACAGCGAGTGTGATCACAGTTGTTAAAGGGCAGGGAAGTGAGAGCCCAGAGCAGACGCATGGGCTGTCTCCTGATAACCAAAGCCAAAGGATGCTTGGAGGGGCTGAACACTGAACGCCTTCCTTTCCTCTTTTCCAGAAAGTAGTCTGGGACTTTAGCTAGACCCTTGCAGCTTTGCCCCCATAAGGAACCACAGCGTCTGATGCTCAGCAGCTGGAAACAGCAAGGGTGGGTGTGTGTGTGTCCTCTGTCCAGGAGCTCCCCAAGGGCAGGGAGCGTGTCTTCTACAATAAGGCTGAGCCTCTCTTGAGGGAAGACCCCGCCTCCCTTGGGCTCCTCCCAAGGGAACAGGCATTGCTTCCTCCTCACCTTCCCACACCTGGAGGGCCCCGGAGGAGTGGTTCTGAGCTGGGTTTCTCAGTGACCTGTTGCACACTCTCCCCTACAGATCTTGGGAAATCCTGGATGCCAAGGCCCCAGTGAGCCACCAACCTTCGGGGTTCAATCATTGGAGGCCTGGGCAGTGATTCTGTTCAATCCCGGCTGCAGGGCCCCCAGGACCGGTGCGCTCAGGTTTCCTGGCAGATCGGAATCACTAGGGAGTTGTTGAGAACCTAAGGTTTCCTCCATAATTTACATCCTTGCTCCTCCCTGGACGGGATCACATGGCCCCGGACAAAGTGGGTGAACACTATGCTGGGGGAACCTGATCTCCTAGGTCGGGTAACAACAACAAGGCGAACAATGCAAGGATTACCCTGAACTCTGGCCAGAGCTCAGGGAGATCCGGAGCCGGCAGGAGGCCAGTGACCTGATAGGGCCGTTTAAGCTCAGCAGTGGCCTTTCACTTGCTGGGGGTGGAGGGTAATTGGGGAGGAGGAAGCTGAATGCTCTGGGAGCCTTAGGAAAAAGACGGAGGCTCTGTTTTGCCCAACCTCACTAGCCTGTGGGGCTGCTGAATGAGGTTGCTCTGGTGCGGATGCCCCACTCCCCACCATGTCTCTGCTGTTGACCGAACTGGAGTGTCTGCTGATCGTGCCTGTTCCTTGTTCTCTACCTGTGCTCCGGGCTCATCCCCTCCCCGTGTCCCATGCCTTGGTTCTCCTGAATCTGCACCCTTCTCTCTCCACTGGCTCCATTCCCTCAACGTATAAACACACCTGGGACTTGGGTATCTTAAAATAAATTCCCCTTTGTCCCTCCAGTCACCAGCCCACTTCTCTCCTTCCCTTCTTGGATCAGCCACTGGAAAGAGACTGAGGGCAACACGCCCTCCACACTGCACCCTGCCCACATTCCACTTGTCTCCACCTGCTCCACTGACACAGAGACACCCCCGTGATTTATATACCCACAAACTCTCCTGGGCACCTGAATGTTCCACAGGCAGACTCTGAACTTGTTATTCATTCATCAAATGTTTTTAAAATACTTTCTTTGTGACAGACATTGAGCAATAAGGTGAGTACAATGAGGGTTAAAGAGCTTATTTGATGGTAAACAGATATGTAAACCAACCCTTACTGATCTGATTATTAAGGAATGCAACTGAAATCTGCCCAGAATGTTGTGAGAACCCAGGGAAGTGCATCAAACTGGGAGGGGAGGAGCAACTGGTCATAGTAGGCTTTCTGGAGGAATTGGGTTGGAACTGAGTTTTAAAGGATGTATAAGAAGTGGGTAGAAGAAATTGGGATTCTGGCTGCAGGACTCTTTCAATTTTAAGTGACAGGACTAACTTAAGCAAACCAGGACTATATAATTTGGCCAACTGGGTGAAGTGGCCTCAGAGCCTCAAAAATAGAACTACCATATGACCCAGCAATCCCACTACTGGGCATATACCCTGAGAAAACCATAATTCAAAAAGAGACAAGTACCACAATGTTCATTGCAACACTATTTACAATAGCCAGGACATGGAACCAAGCTAAATGTCCATCGACAGATGAATGGATAAAGAAGATGTGGCACATATATACAATGGAATATTAGCCATAAAAAGAAACAAAATTAAGTTATTTGTAGTGAGGTGGATGGACCTAGGGTCTGTCATACAGAGTGAAGTAAGTCAGAAAGAGAAAAACGAATACCGTATGCTAATGCATATATATGGAATCTAAAAAAAAAAAAAAAAAAAATGGTACTGATGAACCTAGTGGCAGGGCAGGAATAAAGCAGTAGATGTAGAAAATGGACTTCAGGACATGGGGTGGGAGGGCGAAGCTGGGGCGAAGTGAGAGTAGCATTGACGTGTATACACTACGGAATGTAAAATAGTTGGCTGGTGGGAAGCAGCAGCATAGCACAGGGAGATGGGTTCCGTGCTTTGCAATGACCTAGAGGGGTGGGATAGGGAAGATGGGAGGGAGGCTCAAGAGGGAGGGGATATGGGGACATGTGTATGCACATGGCTGATTCGCTTTTTTGTGCAACAGAGACTAGCACAGTATTGTGAAACAATTATACTCCAATAAAGATCTATTAAAAAAAAAAAGAAAGAGGTACCACAATGTTCATGGCAGCACTATTTACAATAGCCAGGACGTGGAATCAACCTAAGTGTCAGTTCGGTGCTTTGCAATGACCTAGAGGGGTGGGATAGGGAAGATGGGAGGGAGGCTCAAGAGGAAGGGGATATGGGGACATATGTATGCATATGGCTGATTCACTTTGTTGTGCAACAGAGACTAACACAGTATTGTGAAGCAATTTTACTCCCATAAAGATGTATTAAAAAAAAAAAAAGCCTTCAGGTCTGCTGCTCTTCTTGTCTCTCCCTCTATGTTGGACTCATTCTCTCCTAACCAGTTAAGCTTCCTCTGTGTTTCAGGGGGCAGAAGGAGCATGGCCACAGGAAGTTCCAGGCTTACATCGCTTCAGTTTGTTGACCCCACAAGAAAGAGAAAACTATCCCAGCACCCATATATAAAATCCCAGAGAAGGGCTCTGATTGGTCCAGATTGGGTCATGTGCCAATCCTGGACCAATCACTGAGGGCTGGGATACTATGATTGATGAGGCCTGGATCTCCTGCCCAACCCTGGGGCCGGGGAGCAGGATACTGTGATTGGTAGCTCCATCAGGGCCACATGGAATGAGACAGGGGAGGCAAGGCAAAGGACGGGCTACTGAAAACACAAAAACAACAATATTCGTAATAGAGAACTTTCTAAACAGAGAGAATCGCATGTACAAAACTATACAACAGCCATGGAATGTGCCTGGGAATTACTAGTAGTTTCCTGTAGCTGGATCTAAGGATGAACTTGGATGAGTGGCAAGAAATAAACCTAGAGAAGAAGAAAGAATTTGGGGGGCCATATGTGCTGAACAACAGAGTTTAAATATTATCCTAAAAGCTATGGAGAATCTTGGGAAAATATTATATCATGTATTTATATGATCAGATTCTTATATTTGGGAAAAAATCCTCTTGGCCATAAAACTGTTCTTTTCTTCCTTATTTCAGTTAAGGCCATCCCCATCTTGCCAGTTCCATGAGCTGAAATCTGGGGAACTTGGGGCTGTCTCCCTCAGCCAAGTTCTCCCTGGATCTCCTCCACATTAGCCATCCCTTTCCATTTTATGGCACTGTCTTAGTTCAGGCCCAGGTCTGTTCTTGCAAGGACTACTATGGTGGGCCCTGTTAACTTAGACCAAGGCATCCACTCTTCCAGGGAGGTTTCTGTGACCCAGCCCAGGCTGGGTTAGACCTAGTTCTCTCTGCTTCCATCCATAGTACACACCCTGCTCATAGCAGTCATCTCTGCATTGTAACTGTGCACCATCTGGCTCTGACCATATGCTCTGTGTACATAGGCTCTGTGGATGCCTCAGGAGCATGACCCTGTTTTTCATTTCTTACCCCAGCTGCGCTGATGGTGTCCAGTACACTATAGACATTGGGTAAATATTTGTTGATCAATGAAAAGACAAATGAATAAATGAATCCCACCTCCTGACACTAAGGCAAATTTAAACGCACCCATAACTGAAAACAAAACAAAACAAAAAACATTCTAAGGCCTTAGTGAGGCTCTCCGACACAATGGGGTTTTCCTCATCAATTTCCAGGGCTCATGCTCTTTTTCTCTATCCTTCCAGCTCCTCTTTTCTCTTTCCCTCTCTCTATGGAACCGTGGACAGGGAATGTTGCCTGCCATTCCAGTAAACAAAGAAGGTTGCCCGTCATCTCAGTTCTACAAGGATCAAGCCTTTAGCCACTGCAGCCACCCACCGACCACATGCCCTTAAGGGAATTCAGGATGTAGAAAAGCAGGATGCATTCTGTGCTTTGGATACTGGCCCTAGATAGTTAAGATGCGTATCTAAGGAATAATTTCAAATGATCCCAGATTCTTGCCTCTTCCCGTGCATAGGAAAGTACTAAAATCATTAATTCGAGATGTCTGTTCTTTGTGATGAGCAATAATCTTTAGGTGTTCAACTACATGTTTGTTTGTTTTTTTTTTCCAGCAAAAAACTCGTCTATATCCTGGCTCCTCCCTTACCTCTTCAGAGCAGTTCCTCAGAGCTACCTGAGAGGCTGTAGTCTCCCGGGCTATATAGTCCTCAGCAGGTCCCCAAATAAAACTTAACTCACAACTTTTAGGTTGTGCGTTTTTCTTCAGTTGACAGAACTTTCTATCTTGTCTATCACTGCACAATGAAGTCTGCAGTGTGTGTGTGTGTGTGTGTGTGTGTGTGTGTGTGTGTACAGGAAATGCTTTGTAACAAATGCCCCCAACCATTAGTGGCTTAAAATATTACACACACATTATCTCAGAGTATCTGTGTGTCAGGAATCTGGGCACAGCTGAGCTGGGCCCTCTGTTTCAGGGAGGGTCACCCAGCTGTAACTAGGTTTCATCTGGGGCCTGATCCACCTCCGAGCTCCCTTACATGGGTGGTGGCAGGGTTCAGTCCCTTGCTGGCTCTTGGCTGGGGGCCACCCTCAGTTCCTTGCCAGGTCAGCCTCTCCACCATGGCAGCTGGTTTCATCAAAGTCAGCAAAAGACAGAGTCAGTACATAATCTTTTGTAACCTAATCACAGATGTGACATTCCATCACCTTTGCTGTGTTCTATTTGCCAGAAGCAAGTTACTAGGTTCAGCTCATACTCAAGGGAAGGTTGTGAGTACCAGGGGATGGAGTCACTGGGGACCATCTTAGGAGTCTGCCTGTCACAGGGTGTAGCCGTTAAAATCATGAAACTATTTGAATGTCACCTTTGTTCTTTCATACTGAATAAAAACGGAACTCCATCAACACTTTTGTGTTAACCCCCTGATTAAATAAATTTATTTATTTAAATAAATACCTTGCTGTCTAACATTAAGTTGAAAACCAAATGATTTCTAACTTTGTTTACTGACCTCCTTATTGCCAAAGTGAGCTGACATATGTTTTGGGGCTAAGATGTTAGTTCAGAGTGTTGTGATTGCAAGCAAGAGGGGTAATAAGTTGGCTCCAGTAACCAAGGTGTGGGAAGGGCCTATGGACAGCTGCAACAAGACCTGCAGTGTCACCAGGCCTCTCTCTGCACACCTTGTGTCTGCATTGTCCCTCATGGCCACCCATAGCTCGAGGCTCCCCCTCCCAGCTTGGCCAGTAGAATAAAACTGAGACTCATGCTCTCAGGCCTTGAGGTCTAAATTGCTAAGAAGAGGCTCTGTTTTCCTCAGTATGAGTCACATGCCCATCTCTGGACCAGTCAAGGGCAGTCAGTGGTGGTGCCATGGCGCTCAGTTTGGGGCGGGTGTTGGGTCCCAGGGCAACCCCTGTGCTGGGGAGTGGTGGTTCTGTCAGAGCGTGGCACCACATGATTGGAGAAGGCCAAGCCAATTTTCTGGAAGAGGGAGGAGAGCTGGACAGATAAGACGAAAGCTCCGTCTTGCCCTCCCTGTGTGTCTCTCTCACAAGGCGCTTATCTAAAGGGAATAAAACTTGGGTGGTGGGGCAGGAATTGAAATCTGGGATCTATCCCCTCCCACTAGTTATATGACCACAGGCTGGTTCACTTCTCTCTAGACCCTGGCTTCACAATGCATGAGGAGGGAATTATAGTACCTGTCATCCTTGCTCCAGAGGGAGGCTGCGAGTGCAAGTTGTAGAGGACTGAATGGTGTCTCCCCAAAATTCATGTTTCCATAGGACCTCGGAATGTGACTTTGTTTCAAGAGTATCTGGAGATACAATTAATTAAGGATCTTGAGATGAAATGATCCTGCGTTTAGGGGGGCTCTAAATCCAGTGACTGGTGTCCCTATAAGAAGAGAGAGGGCACAGAGAGACAGAGGAAAAAGGCCACGTGAAGACGGAGGCAGAGATTGGAGAGGCGCGCCTACAAGCCAAAGGATGCTGATCGCTGAGGGAAGTCGCCAGAAGCCAGGAGAGAGGAACAGGGGGGTCTCTCCCTCACAGCCCTCACAAGGAACTAACCCAGAAGGCACCTGGACTTCAGATTTCTGGCCTCCTGAACTGTGAGAGAATAAATGTCTGTTGTTCTAAGCCATTGAGTTGGTGGTAATTTGTTACGGCAGCCGCAGGAAACGATACGTAAGGTTAAGATGAAAAGCGTGAGAAACACACAGCATTATGGGATCAAGAATGTTATTACAATAAGCACAGTGATTACACAGAAACCTATCGAACTCGGAGATCTTTTGCCTGGTTCTGAGTGCTGCCCAGATCTGTTCGTTATGTTGTCGCCACATCCATAGCCTTAATCCAGCCGTAGCCACCTCTGTGCCATCTGTACAGGTGTGACCTGCAGCTTGGAAATCATCACTGAGCTCAGAGGAAGAAGTTAAGTGGACAGCTCTGGACACTGACCACTGAGTGCTCGCCCACTTGCTGCCACTGTTCTAAGCACTCCATGAGGGCACCGTGCTCTCGGCACTTTTTTGCAGATGGAGAGATTGAGCGCTGCAGTGAGAGAGTGGCGGCGCTACGAGCAGAATCCAAGGGTCAGGCTTCAGAGCCTGTGTGCGTGAACTGCCTCACCGTGCCTCCTCGGGCAGTGAGGATCACCCCTTCCTGATTTACCGGGGACAACACAGCTATTACCAGAGCCTTGGGCTGCCAGCCTGCCCTTCCTCCTCCCATCTCTGCCCCCTCATCCAAGACGATGGCAGGCTCTGAAAATCCCCGTGTTCTCTAACCCCGCTCCACCTCCGGCCAGTCCGGCCTTTGGTCTCCTCACTGGATGCCCAGCCCCCAGTAGCACGGGAAATGAGCTGGTTAGAAATGGGAACCAGCTATCACCCCGCTCAGGTGCTTCCTGGCTAGTGGCACGGCACAAGGCCCTAGAGGAGCTGTGTGGGCGCCCGGCTGGCCTTAGATCCCGCCGCTCACCAGGAAGCGTGGTCCTGCCAGCTTCAGCAGAGCAGGGCTCCGGGGGATGCCCCCCGTCTCTAAGCCCTGAGCTTCGGAAGTTTTCGGGTCCCCTTTTCATCACTCCCACAACCATAAGCCCTCAGCCACCTCGGCCTTTACCCTCACCTCCGTAGGCCCTGTCCTCAGGCCCAGCCTTGCCCGCTTCCGTCTGAATCCTGCAGGGGTTCCCAACCCACACCAGCCCGGGGTGAGGTCACCCAGTCCCCTCACGTCCGAAGTGACCTCTCCTACTCCAGCACCCCCTGAGCTTCAGATCTGTGTTTTCAATCACTTATGTGACGTGTCCTGTTTCATAGCCTATGATGTCTGAAACTTCACATGTTGTCCTCTTCCGGCCCCAGTCATCCCCACCTGGGCAAATGGCGCCCTGATTCATGTGGTTGCTTCAGCCCCACAACCCAGGGGTCATCTCAGTTCCGCTCTCTCTCTTTCACTTTCCACAGTCAATTCATCAGCCGGTCAGGTTTCACTCTTCTTCAGAATACATCACAAAACTGTCTCTGGTGCCTCAACGCCTGAGGCCACGCCCACCTCAAGCCTGGACCTCGTAGTCACCGCCCAGCTGGACCCTGTTTCCGTTGTGGTCTCTTTGACCCATTCTCTACTCAGCAGCCAGGCATCTTTGAAAACCCAGAAATCAGTTTCATTGCTCTGCTGAAAACCCTCCAATGGCTTCCACAGGACTCAGCGTAAAAGCTGAAGTCCTTGTGTGTCCTCAGGGGCCCGACCTCTAGCCTCCTCTCATAGACCCTCCAGCTGCACAGGCTTTGTCCGCCCAGCCCTGCCCACAGCTTCCCCACCAGAGCGCGAGCCCCCGGTCCCGCCCTTGGAATTCTCTGCTCAGGTCTGCTGGCTGGCTGCCCGCTTCCCATCATGCAGATTTCAGCTCCAGTGACCTCCCGGAGACATCTCCCTTGATCAACACCCCCTGCCAATCACACGCTGGTCATCTCCCTGTTTGATCTTCTGATGACACGCGTCATAAATAAAATGACAGTCTTTCTCGTTACTGGAGGTAGTCATGTTCTGTAAAGTCGCCCTGAACAATGAATTAGCAAATATTGAGGCCATCGGGGAAACACAGGTTTAGGCACCTATGAGCCTATTAACCGTTTTCTTTGTGTGTTTCTGTTTAAACACACCTTCTTTAAAATATTCCGTTGATTCATTAACATTGAACTCCCAGGACAACAGCACGCATGCCTGAGGGAAGCGTATGTAACACCCGCCTTCCCTGTGGGGCACTTCCCAGCCTTCTTGAACTTACAAACTCTAGATGGACAACTTCAGTGCTGTGCTTGGGGCCATTTTAAACAGCGAAATCACCAACAGAAAGCACATAAATGTTTAAAAAAAAAAAAAAAGTGGCACTAAATAGACCACAAAAAGATGCTTGTTTATAGTATGAGAGCTGAAACGAGAAGCTTCCACCTCATCTGAATATGCACGTCAGCCACTCAGGATTTTCACTGCTCTTTACTTGTCTCTGAATGACTCCGACAGTACTGGATGTATTGATCTTGGGGTTGCAAATAAGTTCTAGCAAATAGGTGAGCTTGCAAATAATGGAATCTGAAATTAAGGAGGATCAGCTGTATTTAGTTGTGTTATATTTCTCCTGACTAGAAGATAAGCTCCAGGAGACCTTGTCTGCTTTGTTCACTGCCACATTCTCAGCTCTTGGTACAATGCTTAGCACATGGGAAGTACTCAGTACATCTTTGTTGATTGAAAGAAAAAATAGAAGGCAGGAAGGAAGGCGGGAGGAGGCCAGGGAGCTCCGCTGGGGGTGGTGGAGGAACTTACCACGTTCTTCGTCTGGCCACCTCCCCACCCCATGCTGTCAGGTAACACCCCGGTCTCAGTTCCCCAACCCAATGTCTGACCAAGAGTTGATGATCAGATTCTCTTTTATTCTCCCCTGGACTCTTCTGGGAGGTGAGAGTAAGGAGCTGCCTGACCTTCCATTTTAGTGTCTGGGGGCATTTGCACCTGCCTCTGTTTAGCTCTGATTTCGGTCTCTCGCAGGCAGAGTGCAAAGTCTCCTGGGCCAAGAGTCAGAAACCCTGATTTATGATATCAGACTTACCACCAATTAGCTGTGTGACTTTGCGGGTCATTTCCCCTCCCTGGCCTCAGTTTCCTTATGTGTTTTAAAAAAAGGATAAGGTCACTTATCCTCTTGTCTTTATAAGTGTATATAAAAGTGCAGTGCAAACTGTAATGTTCCCTCCAATGGCATGTATTATCAGTGTTATTTTACCCCTGGTCCTCTTGTCAATGGAATATTAGATTACAAGTGGCTTAAACCGATCCTTGTCTCACACATCGAGAAGCCTGGAAGGAATTCCAGGATTCAGCAGCTTGACACTGTTCGGGCTCTGGGTTAGCATCTCTACCACGCTCTTGACTTCGTCGCTAGACGGCTGTAGCCGCTCCAGGCTTTAGCCTCTCACACCGCCAGTCACCACAGGAAGGTGCGGGCAGTGCGGGAGCTGGTTAGAAACGTGAACCAGCTGTTGTCAAGCTCCGGTACTTAATGTCAGGTGGGAGGGCACAGGCACTTGGGGAGGTGCTGATGGGGAGGAGGGAAGAGGCTCCCTCATCTATTTAATTTTAATCAAGGATGAAAAAATCTTTCTTGGAAGCCCCCAAGAGACTAACTCTCAGATTCTTTTGCCCAGGACTGGGTCACACTAATAAGCTGATTACTGGTACAGAATGAGATTCTAAACCAATCATTGTTCATCCATGGTTCATGGGTTGGGGGATGGCCCTTGCGGGCGGAGGAGCCAAGATCACCTGCCACATGTGTTGCCTCGTCTTCTCCTGGCCCTCCTGCATCCCCTCTTGCATTCCCTCCTGCACCCACTGCTGCACCTCCTCCTGCATCCCCTCCTGTATCCCCTCCTGCACCCCCTGTTGCATCCTCTCCTGCAACCCCTCCTGCATCCCCTCCTCCACCCCCTCCTTCATCCCCTTCTGCATCTCCTCCTGCACCCCCTCCTTCATCCCCTCCTGTATCCCCTTCTGCATCCCCTCCTGCATCTCCTCCCACAGCCCCCAGCCTCTCTCGCTGCCTCCTTCCAGGCTCTGCACTGTGGGCCCTGCCTTGCTCCTTCTTTCTGGCTCCTGCCATCCCTCCCAAGACTTACCATTTTCTTCTTCCTTTTCTGGGACTCAAAGTCCACTCCCTTCCCTTTCTTCTTTCTGACCCACAAACCTTCATACAACAACCACCACCGAAACGATGACAACTACCATTACCCTTGGTTGATAAAAGGAAAAGTCTTTCTCTTGTGCACTGACTTTCTCAGGAGATTCGGGAAGCATTTCAGGATCTCATCAGGCCTGGTGGGTGGATGCGTGCTGTGGAATCAAGTCAGAAAGCCTTTCCTCAATAGCGACCCCCAACATTTACACAAAACTTGAGCATTTAGTTGGCCCTTTTCATCTAGCTTGGCCCTCATGAGCATCCAGGAGGCAGACAGGGCAGGCATAATAAGCCCTTTTGTCAGATGCATCACAAGGCTCTAGGAAATCAAGGAGGTTGCCCAAGGCCGCGGAGCTCCTAGGAGTTGGATCTGGAGGGAGAATTCTTGGCTCTGGCCCAGGATTGCGTGCCCCTTCCATCGCACCACGACCCCAGACAGCTCACAGCTGGCCTGTGTGAGTGTCCATTTTAGATTCCAGACAAGAAGGAGTTTGCCAAGTGAACAAGTTCCAAATAACAAAGTCCACTGCGTGTGCCAGGAAGGTCTAAAGCGATGCCAGGCGCAAGGGCAGAAACAATGGTTATTATGTTCCACTCACATAAAACTCCAGGGGTTCAAAAATTCCGTTCCCAGATCTTGTTCCCTTTGGTCTCACAACAGCCCTGTGAGGTGGACGTGGCAGGGCTGGTTACTGTTGCAGATGTGGAAACAGAGGCAATGTGACCTCCCTGGCTAGAAAGAAGCTGAGCTGGGACCTCACCCTAAGGTTCCTACTTCCCAGGCCTGGATTCTTCCCCTCACAGATGCATAACAATCATAAATCAATCTTAAACAGTCAAACAACCAAAAAATGATCATAAACATTCATAAACTTGCCCAGGCTCAGGGCTTCTGGGGCTAACAGCTCGTCAACCAGTTTCTCAGAACAGAATGGGAGGCAACCAGAGCCTAGAAAGCGGTTTCGAGGAAATGGGGCCAAGAGAAGAAAGGACTTGGCAAGAGGCTAGGGGCAGACCCGCTGAGCCAGCAACCCTGACTCAGCCCGGACACCCCAGGCCAGCAGCTGGGGAGCTCCCTGGGAGCAGGACGGGGCTGAGGGGCCTGGGGGGGTGGTCTCCAGGGTTCTCCTGCCAGCGGCAAAGGTTCACTCTGAATCCTTGCCTCGGCTTCGAGGCTCCTTCTCCAGGAAGCCTCCTGGGATTAACCCCTCCTCCGAAGCCCTTCAGCAGGGCCACAGCTAATCTCAGTGATGCCACCTGGGGTGTGTCAACACGCCGCTGGAAGGGTGACAGAGCTGTGTCCTCTCTCCTCTCCTTCACCCCCTTTCCAGTCCACCCAGTAAACACACCAAGCAAACAACAGCTGACTGGCCCCACCCCACCGTCCCGCTCTCCTGGGTTCTGGTGCTGGTTCCGTGGTGAGACTGGGCAGGGGGCGGGCTGAGAGGACAGCTCAAATAACAAACAGCTGCAGTCAGTGAGGAAGGGAGAGGAAACAGAGATGCACAGGAGAAGAATGCAAACGGCGTTTTGTCCACAGAGCTTCTTGCCGCCCCCTGCCCCTATGGGAAGCCAGTTCCTAGGGAAATCTGGTGGCCCCTAGACAGACCTCTTGGGTGTCCCTCACCGCAGTCCCCTGGCCCACTGTCTTCAGCTGTCATTGCGGTGGACGGCTCGGGTTTCCTGGGAACTCACACTCACCTCAAGCACGCACCCTGAGTCTTTCTGCTTTTGGCCTGGGGGCTTCTTTACTGTGCAGGGGAGGTGGGGGTGGGGAGTGGCTGGAGGACACCCATTGCAGGGGCAACCCTCAAGTTTGGGGATGTTACCAGCTGCAGGGCCAACCCCTCACCAACGGGGGGACAGGAGGTGGTGAGTGACGGCCCGCCTCCGGCAGAGCTGCGCTCCCACTGCCTGTGATGGTGGCCTCAATAATGTCCCCAATATTACTTTTCCTCGTTCCTTTTCCTTTCCATGCCCTCTGCTTCCTGTCTCATTCCAGGAATCATCTCCCAAATAACTACCTGCACCCAAAACCTTATCTCAGGCTTTGCTTAAGAGGGACCCCAAACTAAGACACCCCTCAGATGCATGGTTATCTCTGCCCGTCTGGGCAGCCAGAGCTCCCGGAAGCCTTGCCCGCCTCCTCGGTGGGTCTGGTGTGCTTTTACTAAGGACAATAAAGGAGAAGAGTCTACAGCCCGGTGATCCATTTCCATTTCTGCAGCAGTTTCGCCTGCAACTGTTCCCCTGTGTGAGCCATTGCACGGAACTCCCCTGGAAAAAGAGGAAATCATAGAGGCTAAGAGGTCAGACTGCCTGCATCTGAATTCTGGCTCCGCCACTGCTGGTTGGGCGGTCTTGGGTAAGTCACTTAAACTCTGTGTCATTTCCTACATCTGTAAAATAGTGATCATAATAGTACCTACCTGCGGGGCTGTGAAGGTTAGAGGAGTTGGTGGCACATGCTTAGAACACTGCCTGGCTCACGGCAATGTTTTCTGTGTTTGGGACTCTTATCTCCTCCATAAGGGCTCCTTGTGCAATGCCTTGGGGAGAGGGACAGAGCGGGGTCCCTGAGGACCCCCAGGGGCCTGGCTCCTTTCCATTCCTCGTTTCCTCCCTGGTGGTCCTGGTGGCAAGGCTGACTTCATAAACCAGTGACCTGCACTTGGTTAAATGCTCTGTTGTTTCCCATCTTGAAAAACTTTAAATTTTTGAACCATGGGCTCCACATTTCATTTTGCACTAAGTCCCACGAACTGTGTAGCTGGTCCCGCCTGGTGACTTAAATCTCGGGGAGAGGCCTCTGCAAATGATGAGGGTAAAAGGAACCCTGTCCTGTGGCCAAGCTGGGCTCAGCTTCTTCCCTCCCCTGAGCAGAGCAGAAAATGCAGGCACAGTGGGAGCTTTTATCACAGCCAGCGTGACTGACAATGGCCCCTGGGGTGGGGATAGGCCTTAGGGGCCAGCTGGTCCAACCGCTCCGGAGTCGTGATCTCCTGCCCGGCACCCTGGCACAGGCTTATCCAAGCCTCTTTGTGAATTCTTCTAGTGCCAAAAAGGACTCCTTTCATTGTCGATTCTAATTGTAACTGCCCCTCACCCTTGTGGGGTGTTTTGAGGTTCTCCAAACCTTTTCACAAGGATTATCTCACTGGATTCTCACCAACCCTCCGACTCGATAGGCGTTTTCTTAGGCGTAGAAGTTGAGGAAATTGTAACTTCCAGATTAACAGCCTTTGTTGCCCCACTCAGCCTTTCCCTTCCTTCTATCAGCAATTGAAATCTCACTTCCCCTATCAAGAGAGAAGAAAAGACTCCTTAATTCTTTCTAGTACTAAATTATTTTTCCCCCTGGGCTGTGGGGAATATAATGCCTTTTTTTCAGTTATGCTTCCTTTGAATAACAGTCATGAAAATGGCATGAGCTAGGCAGACTTTCAATGAACTGAAACTCAGGAAACTGAACTGAGGTATTAGACTTCTGTTTAACGATGGTGGAATAAAGCAGGATCACAGAACCTCATTCCGTTTTTGCCCAAAGAAATAACACAGAAATTTTAAAACAAAACAAAAACCCAACAACCTCAAACAGCTGAAGAGTCCATCATACAAGGAAAGAGGGTAGAACACATGGCCCTTCTAAAAGGGCCAGTCAAGGAAAGAAGCAGAAGCTTCTAGAACCATGTGGTTTCATCCCGCCCCAGACTGGGGAAATAGGTCCATTGAGAAAATCCTGAGCCCTTCACCTGTGTCCTCGGATTTGAAGGGCAGCCGCCAGAGGGAGTGGGAAGGGCAAGGAACTACCTGAGAGTGGAGGTCCCCGGGACCCGGGGGGCCTGTGTGGGCAGGAAGGGCTGTCCTTGGCTTGCTGTCTGCCCGGTGGGTGCAGGGTTGACATGAAGAGCTGGAGCCCCTGGAGGGGCTGCACAGGTAGAATACGCCCCACATGCTGCCCTGCCAGTGAGCACACCCTGCACCGCCCAGATGTCTGTGGCTGAGCATGTGGCCACGCTTGCCGCTTCTCACCTGCTCGGTAGAACTAGTACTCTCCTGCGTCCCTTACTTAGAGTAAAGCAGAAGACTTTACTTTCATTTTCTTCTTGTCCGTGGTTTTCAGATTCTCCGTTGCTCTGTTCTGTGCCCACCACCTCTCCTCCCTACCCGAACCCAACCATAAATACCTTTCAAATGAAAAACCCATGGGGCCTCCACTTGGGCTGGTCTGTGTTAGAATCTACCCCTGGGTAAGACAGGTAGCTCCAGCGGGGACGGGCAGGTAGGCCTCCTGTCACTCCTCCTCTTCCTCTTTCAGTAAAGAGTAGGTCAGTCTGAGTCAGTGCTTCGCCTGGCACACCACATCTCCTCACTATTCAGACAGAATTCCGATTGATTCCAATGACTATTCCTGATCTAAAAGGCAGCGGATTCTGCAGGTTGAGTAGTCAACTAGATCATGTCTTTGACTCCAAGGAGAAACTGCTTTATAAATTCCACATTCATTAACTCACTCAGTCCCTTGCCTTTTTCAGTAGTTCTTTAGGAGAACAAAGCCAGGTTCTCCTCATTAGAAGCCAGCCCAGGACTTCTCTGAATAGTATCATGCCGGGGCAGGCACAGATGTATCTCCATGTGTCATCACCGGCCAATGGCTCCTAGGTATTTCCAAATCTCTTCTAGGAGACCTGTTCTGCACTCTCATCTTTACCCTTCATCCTCTTTCTTGTGGAGTTCCACCTTCTGGTGTCAGTACTCTAGAAGAAGTTGTGTGAGTGGTGGACTGAACAACCTGCTAGCTATCAGGCTGGGAAATCAAAGACCCTTAGGGCCAGATTGGACTTTGAAACATCACCTTCGTATCACTTCTCCACTCCAACCCTGAGCAGAGCCAGGCCTCAAACCTATGTCTGCTGTCCCAGCTCTGCCTAAAGTTCCTCTGTACTTTACCATGACACCTCCATAACCACAGGCAACATTTGATTCTAATCTGCCCACTTCCTTCTGATAACCAGATTTCCAAGAATTGAGTATACTGCACTTATGACTGGAAGTTAAATGTCAGTTCTCAAGATATAAACCTCAGAATCTTCTGCACCTGGACAGGAAAAGGTTTTCAAAATTAGTGCAGCTTCCTAAATCTTTCGGATGCTGTCAATGCAGGCTTTTATATTTAGGATCATATAAATTATTCATAGAGAACTGTTGGGCTGGTGGATAGCTTCCAACTACTAGAAATTATATTTCCCTCCCTTTTGATAATTAGTTCAAGGTCTTCACCACAAGCGACATCATGTCTCAGAAGCAAAAATAGGCCCCTATTAAGACTATGTAATGTCTTCTGTCTAGCAGGTCCTATTTCCTCTTTAGGCCCTTGTCTCCTCGCCTTTCTAATTGGCTCTCTGACCACAAAGCCTTCTCTTGCTACTGTCTGGAGCCTTAGATAATTAGATATAGTCTGACTAGGTGAGGTTAGGAGCTTGGCTATGCTGATTGCATTCCAGTTTACCTGGGCCAAAGGACCCAGGGCTCTGGAAAATGAGATGGTGGGCATTATAGCCTATGCCACAGTGATACAATTCTAATGAACCGAACAGGTTATTTGGACCTTAGGCACAGCTAGGTGTAGGAATAGTTTATACCCTTTGTTAAACCTAGTCAGGGTGGGAGCATTCAGCACAATGTGCTTCACATACACGATCTCATTTAACACTGGAAATACCTCTTTGAAAGTTTCCCATTTAACACATGAGCATGAGGTTGAGAGGATAAGAAACTTGTCAAAGGGGTTGAGATTCAAGCTCATGGGACAAGTCCTGGGTTCTGCTGCCTCTCTGCGGGCTCCTACTTGGACAAGCCCTGGAACCCAGAGGCCACCATGATGGAGGGACATTTGGGCACTAGAGGTAGTCATGAATTTACTACCTGCTGCCAGTTTCATACCTGGAATTCAGAAATGAAAGGAACTATTATGAGATTGAAATCTCTATCTCCTTCCGTCTGAAACAAAGGCATTCTCTTTATGTTGTATACTCTACAGGGCAAAAATAAAAACAAAATACATTTCATGTCCATATCCAAAAAGATAAAAAGCATGGATTTCTGACTTTTTAGTGGCTAATTGTTATCTCTGCAACAGCTGAGGGGAACACATATTAAAAAGTTATCTTCTAGGGTTTGGGAACTATTATGTTTATTTTAAAATCGGGGAAAAGGAAATTATAGAAGCTTTTAGGTCCATTACCTCTTTAACAAGCATACCTAATCCTTTAGATTTAACTCTTATTTACTAAAAACAGCAATCCAACCGAGGCAATCTGCTGTTTTGAGGAAAACATTTGAATGGAAATCAAAAGACCTGGCTGTAGTCTCCACAATTCTATTAAGTAGCCATTTGAGGCTACCAGCAATGGACCAAAATTGCACCAGAATGAAATCCACCATCTCAAAACAAGGTGATTTCTAAAGTTCCAGTAGCTCTGAAATTCTAAGGGCTAATGAGTTATGCATCAATCAGTGCCAAAGATAATATAAAGGTTACTCCCAAACAAAACCTCCATTGTTTTAGATGGGTGTCCCTTTGATTAATGTGACTTATATGAATGAGTGATGGATCAACAGATCTAATTCTCTTAAAGTATTTAACTCAAAAAATTTCCAGCTATTGAAATTATGGGCAAACTTGTCGAAGTAAGAGAGCTCTTCTAGACCCATGTAGCGTCCTTTAATTATTCAAATAGCTGAGGAATTTTTTTTTTTTACTGTGATAACTGGTCTTCAAAGATGGCTCCCAATGAGCCATGCCTTCCGGTGTTCATACCCTTTTGTAGACCCTCCCATATTGCCCTGTGAGTCACTTTAGCCAAAGTGACATTGTGCCAGTCCTGGATCTAAGCCAAAAGAAGTCTTGGTTGCTGCTACTTTTGTGCTTTGAGGGAGCCCCGAACTGCCCATTACTCTCACTGTTCCACACTAAACATATCAGAGTTCAACAGACCCAATACGGGCCCAGATGCCTCATTTCCAATGCCATCCTTTGTCCCTATTAAAAAGTGTACATATCAGGGAAAGAGAAAAAGCCCTATTGTGGGCTCTAGATTCCTTGATTAAAAGAGGTTCCTTGTCACCAATATTGAATTGTCCCTTTGTCTGGCGTCCTGGAGATGCCTAATGGCTGAGAGGCATATTTCTTCTGCTAAGATGGCAAGAGTATCTAAAATGGCAGCTGGGATCCTTTAGCGGTGAGCCCTCAGGAATGGCAGTCTGAAGACAGTTCACATGGAAGTCGACTTCCTTAAGACCACCATGTTTGAATACTCCCTGGGGTCCTCACGTATCAGGGGTGTGTGTACCTGTTTGTAGACAGCAGACTTAGGCATTTTCTTTGTCTTTTAACACTCCTGGGTTCCTCTTCCTAGTACTCCAAGCTCTTCTAATCCCCTCCCAACTCCCCCCACTTCTAGGGATCTATTTTCTTTGCCCTTAGCTGTCCATCAGCTGATCCTGATAGAGTGTTAGGTGTTAGTTAACGAATAAAAACTGAAGACCTTTTCAGGGAGTTTTGCACCAAAAACGAAACAAAGGAATGAAGATGCAGCAATTGATATTTTAGGGGAGGTATCCTAGCCAAGTGATTTCTCAATGACACCGCTAAGACAGCTACTATAATCGCAAGGACGGCCCAGTGTTCCCTCTTCAGCAGTGAGAACTTTACCACCATCTCTAGAGTGAATCTCACACCTAAAAGGCAGAAAATATTCCAAGGAGAGGCAACAGAAACTTTCCAGGGGAAAACTCAGGAAGGAGATTTGTGATATGTTCATGATTTCTAGAAAGAAAAAAAAAAAGTTCCAATTTCTTCCTTTGTAAAATGGGTTTACTCACCTAATTAAGAGTATTTTTCTGACTAGGAAAGGAGCCGGTCTCATTTCCAGTGGTTAGCCAACCCTCCTCCCACAATACATTTGTGCGTGTGTTTACATGTGATCTGGGTAACTGATACTTAGTTTAACGTTTCTCAAGCCTCTAAGAGTTAAGAACAAGTTTATCCAAGTCCTGAGAGGTAAAAATTTATTGATTTATATTGTATCAGCATGTTATGATATGGTCACACCTGCTCACATGGCTGACTTTTTCTTATAGCCAAAAGAGGAAATGTTTTCCTTTAAAAAATACATTTTTTCAGCAGGAAGAAACATTTTCTAAAAACAAACATTTTCCTATTAAGTGGAAGTTAAAAGCAATGGCTTTTCTTTTTTTCCCAACTCATGAAGAATAGGGCTGGTCAGCAACAGATCTCAGAGTGCTTCAAATTTGCTTTCAGGCCTTTGCCCTCAGTCTGTTCTTTGTCTTCCACAGAAACCACACTGGGGAAAAAATTACAGCCTCACCAAAACAGCAGCCTAAATCCAGATAGAAAAAGAAGAGGTAGGCTGCACTGTAACTCTTTAACTTATTTGGTAGATTGTGTAAGACATTTAAATACATTTAAAATTTTCAGTGGGATCAAACATACTGTCCAAAAAAATACCTAAACAATAAATGTTTTCAGTACTCAAAACAAAATCTTAGAGATGCCTGTTATCAGTTTACTTAGTTTTGAGAAATGAAAGCAAAGAACCAAATTTAGAAATATGCAAGCTTCCCATGCACTTCAGGAAAGATTTGCTGTTGTCAAATTCTTCAAATCAAAAGCATGCTCTGTAAGACAGATATTAATGCTTTCCCACTCTTTTAAAGGGTCAGTGATAGGAATTTCCTGAGAGCAGTGAGCTTACTCAACACTATCAGTTAAATTTAAAAAAAAAGCACAGGGCAGTGGTGTGCCAGAGACAGCCCCTACTGGCTCCCTACAGCTGATTGTTAAATTTTAGAGTTTTGCCAGCAGTTGCTAAACAGTTGTTATTAAAATTAAATTATACAAGCTTACAATGAGTGCTGAAGCTAAAAGTGGTTCACTTTAATGAGTATAATTTGTACAAGAAATAGTTTAACAGATCATGTATCAGACTGAATGCCAATAAATTTGAGAAATAAGTGGATTACGATGTAATTCCATTATTTAAATCATGGTTGAATTGCGATCATAGATTGGCTACAAGAGTTCAGCAAAAATCAATTAAAGTATCCTGGGAGAATCAACTGGCTATATGGGATTTACAATAAAGTATATTTTATTATTATTTGTTAACTGTGTTTATATGTCCTTGCTATCAGCAAAATTTTAACAAACATATGTACACTTGAATACAGAATTTTTTTTCTAGGAGAGCAGTCTATTCAACATTTACCAGTATACCACTGGATGGGGAAAGTGGGAAGGAGTGGGGGAAATAGTTTAAAACCAAAGGAGGAAGTACAATGTTTTTTCATGGATTTTCAGTTTGCCCTCAGCATCCAACTGCCATGATACACGTCCACAGATGTTAATGCCTAAATATCTCCAGTAAAATACAACCACCCCATCCCCACTACTAAGAATTAAAAGCACTTTACTTGAAAAAAATCAACTTTATTTTTTCTAGGTTAAAAAAAATAGAACCAGCTATTAATTTTTGTTGAGAAAATGCTTCTTTTGGTGTTCACATCTAAATTTCTGAAAAGGTGATCTGGTTACGAAAATAATCCCAAATGCATTCATAAACCAGATCCACATGTGACCAGCCCTTTACAAAATTTAATTACAGTTGCCACAGCCTTTACATTCATTCTTATCATATATTACAACATGCAGATACACAAAGAAAGACAGGTCAACAAGCTGAAGTAAACATTATGGCATCAGGAAAATGAAAGTCCACCTGTATAAAATAAATACAACTTTGTAATAACTGTAAAGACAATGAAAGCACTTAATACAACAATGGCAATTCAATGTACAACTGTTTCATTACCCAATCATGAAATGAGTTACTGTAAAATGCATAGACTCCTTACATGTAAAGAATTTGTGCATCACAGTCATGTGTTCAACAGTTTTACACAATAAAAATAAAGCCATTCAAAATATGTGTGCATACCTCGCAACTAGATTACACTTAAAACTTTTTTTTGCTCTTTTAACTGTTTTAAAAAAATATTAAATGTAAAAATCCTCAAATGGAAATTTGCAGAAAAACCCTTATTTTATTTTCCATATGGCTACAGTCACCCTCCCCCAACAGTCCAGCACCCTCAGCTTATCCCCAGGGTCCAGTTCCTAATTGTTGGGTATCAATGCAAAATGATTACAATAAAGCACCAACCAGTGACTGTTCCAGAGAACACCTGGCCCCTTTGTGACTGAGAAATGTCCAATTTAGGTGGTTTTGGTCCCAAACGTATTAGTCTCTACTGCCTCATAAAGTGAACCAGTATACTTGCTGCCCAGGGTGGCTTTGACTTTGCCTTTCATGTTAACAGATGTAAGATTCACTGTACTACATTGCAAAAAAATAAAGAAGAACCATTTTTATCCATCCTTTGTGGACCAGCGCTGACATGCTCATAATGGTAACTCTGGAAGGAAGTCCTATGTAATGAAGGAAATAACTGACTCTTCCTATTCAGCAATACAAATAAAATTTTCTTAAATATAAAAAGAATCCAATAAGGCTATCCAGGATTAACTTTCTACGATTATAACCAGGTCCCAATAGTTCAGAACAGTCTGTAGGGAAGTGATTGTCAAGAAACGTTACTAAGACAAATCCACCAGAAGTGAGTAACGTGAGCAAAGAATGAGAGGCATTCTTAACACCGATGCAAACACTATTAACACTACAGGGATGTTCCGAGGTTTACATTTGGTGATTTAACATTTCATTTTCACAAAAAGGCTCGCGAAAAATTACAATACCGCCAACTCTTGATTATTCATGGATTCCTTTTCTAGCCCATGGATTATTTAGGCTTTTGTGTTTCCTCTTCCTGAAGCTGTCTTTCCAAATCTTTTCACTACTCATTAACAGTCATAAGTATATAGGCAATAGAAACTAATAAACTCAAATCATTTTTTAAAATTAATATGCATCCCTAGAAGAAAAAAAGTTTGATGATAATAAAAACTCAAACACCTAAATACAATTAGATTTTTGGCTTACTATGACTTATTACTGGATTAACTATCCAGTAATCTCTAGTTCTTTTACTGTGGAAAATTAAGGGTTGGTTATAATATTAACAACTACTTAATAACATGACAGACCTGAACTCATAGCTAGCTTTAAAAAAAAAATCTACTATTTAGATTCTCAACTCGTTTGCCCACCCAAAACATCATTTTCCATTCTGTAATTTTTCTTTACCTTCTACTGGCATATATGTTTCTCCACAATATCTGTATATTTCAACACCAATGACAGTTTCTGAAGTTAAGCATGAACTGCTGGGGTGGTCACTTCTGTAGTCACTGCGCCTGCCCGTGGCCAAGCAGATGCTCCCCTCACTGCAGCTCATTGAGACCAGGGTCCAGCAGGGAGTTCTCAGCCCTCTCTGCTGTGTGAATCTAGACAGATCAGCTGAGACCAAGAAGTGCTGAGATTCTACAAGCTACAGGCATAAAACTGGCACAGTTTTATTTTCTTTCCCCTTGACAAAATGTATATTTTCTAAACGTCCTTTGATCTCACTTTGCAAAGAAAATACAAATTAGGACTTTTAATTCAGTTCTGTACAGTGGCATATTGCTGCTTCCCTGATTGCCATATAAAAACATGGATTCTCTCTTTACATTCCCTAGTACAAGCAGGAGAACTCCAGTTACTGATAAGGAAAGCACTATCAATGCTCTCAAACATTTTGCCAACAGAAGAGAGAGAACATGTTGATAAAGAATCAAAGAGGGATAGGGCAGATCAAATACACATCTATTTACAACTCACAGATCTATTTTCAAAAGTTAACTCACACATCTATTGGTATTTGTCACTCTACAGACTGTTGAAATGACTGTGCTTGAAAAGTAAAGCATCTTACATAATAGTCTGTTTAACATATACAGTATATTAAACAATACCACGTTCCTTTGGAGCACAGTGATGGCAAAAGTGGCCCTAAATCACATTTATATATGCATGTATGCATTCCTCTCTCTTTTTTTTTTTGGATGGGAGAACTGGCCACGCTATCTGTGGCTTGCTTAGCAATGAGGAAAAAGTCTATTGGCTAGGACTGTGCATGCCATACTCGACAGTGAGAAACTTATCCCCCAGATGGCTGACTAATCTCTCAAATGAACAATTTCGATTCATCTTGTCAAGTAGTGTTTGCTGGGCCTCAAAAAGAAGCATCTTTAAGCTTCTTTCCGTCTTCCTATCATTATCTTTACCTCTATATTGAGATTGGCTTCACCTATTCACTGTCACTGTAAAACACATAAGGAAATGCTTAGATTTCCAAAAAACTGCATTTTATAACAACCATTACCAAACCAAACACATTAACACTGTCTTCTGCATTTCACCAGTAGTAGTCTGATATTCAATGAGGTATTTCAGGTAACACATCATTCTATTTCACACAGGCGTTGAATTAACCCTAAAGATGAAGCTGCTGTGGGCTTTGGTTTGGTGTTGCTTCGCCTTTCCCACATAACTGGGAGAAAATTCACATCTTTTCAGTTTTTTTGGTTTATTGAAAAACAGATAACACTAGCCTTTACTTTTATTTTCTGGCTACTTCTCAAAATTGTCATTTGTACAATTAGTGGCGATAGGGGAACCTACAATGCACACATCACAGATAACTACCACTGACTCACTAGGATCTAAATAGTTTTATAGTCCCAAGCCAAAAAATAGCCTCTCTCTCAACACTGGGGGTGCAGGTGATGGGCTGATGGCATGCCAGCACTTTTTGAGAAGTGTTTGGTTCTACTATGAGGTCAATCACATGAACATAGTGACAAATTAAAGAAAAAGAAGTTTTCTAGAAATAGAAACTTGACTTTATCCTTTCCAAAAGCAATGGGAAGAGACTGAGAAGCCTTTTTGCTGGTCTCTCTCCTGGTTACACCACTCTGACATGGGCAGCTCCTTGATGTGCTAAGGGAACACAGGTTCCGGGGGTGCCACGTGAGAACTTGTCACCATTTGAAGCCAGTGCCTGGCTTATCTCTTATTTTTCTAATAAACTAGTCTATTTCACCTTAAATTTATCATTCAAATTTCTTACCTTAACTTGTTTCAACCATCCCCATATGCATTTAATGCTAATATGCAAAATGGAGAAAAAAAAAAAAAAAGGCTCTGAGCGGGACGGAAGCCTCGGTGTGGCTGGTGCCCAATGCAGGCAGCGCTGGAGAGCGCCTGCACACAGAGCCACGTGCAGACAGGCAGCCTCTCAGAAACCCCACTCGCTGATTATGCTTATGTTTGTTTTTAGGTTATAGTACTAATCCTTTGCTATATATGCATCTGATAAAAGTGCATTTTGTAAAAGACAATCATCAACCTATGATATGCCTTCTATACAAGAAGATAAATCAAGTGACCCACCCCTCATACAAGGGGAAGCACTAGTGCATGTAAACACAGCATTGGACTGAGCTGGTCTTTCTGAAGAACACATTCTAGTACCAGAAGATGTCCAGTGGACACTGCTTTGCCCCCCAGAGCATGCTTGACACTGAACTTCATGTAGCTGTGGAGGACCGGAGTGTCGCTGCGAACAACAGGGAAAGAGTTCTTCAGAAGGTGCCGACCAGCTCCCCTCGAGGTTACCAGTAACACAGCAAGAGTTGGTGGATATGAGGGCGCTCTACAGCACTGCCTGACAGAGACTACTAGCTAAAAGGAACGGATGCGTACAGCATTCTGAGCTTGAACTAGATTAACAGGTATATCTGGTGGCAACAGAATTTGTCTCAGAGAGTCTTCTAGGATGATTTTATGATTTCCTCTTCTCCAAAAGTGATGTTTGCTTAAATGTGTGGTGGAGTGTATCTTTTTAAAACATGAAAAGTCCTTAAAACATATTTGCAGGTCATTATATTATTGATCCTCATTTTAGTAGAGTTTTAAAATATCCCAAAGGGGGATAAATATTAATCCATCCATTGAATTTCCTTTTCTTTTCTTTTTTTTATATTCTGATTTGTACATGTAAAACAATGCACGCTTATGAAAGTCCAAGCTCCTGTGGTGACCTTGACAAGTCCAAGTCAATTCCTAAAACAGGCAATGGTAAAAATACTGAAAGACGTTGTACCACATATAGCCTGACAAAAATGCAAAAGACTGTATGAGAAATATCCACGTGTTGCTGAGCGTCATTTCCCTGGAAACAGCTTCCTCCTGGCCCTTGGGAGGTGGAAAAGCCCCTAAAAGACAAGATAGAAATAATTTGTTTTACTGTGGTGGTAGGTGTCCTAGAATAAAAGTTGAACATTAGTTTAACTAGAGTTTTTTGTTCTTGTTTTTTTTAAAGCATCTTCTGTGACTTCTTGTTGCTCTTAAAGAGAGATATCATTTGAAATACAATTTTCAAACCGCTAAGCCTTTTCCTGCCTCTGAGTCTTTGCCTTTATTCTCTGGCTGGTACGCTCCTCCTCCACCTCAGTGAATGGCAGGCTCCTTGCATTCTTCCAATATCAGAAAAAGACCATCCATCTAGTCTCCCCTTCCCCGCCAGTCACTCTTATCTCTGTGTTTATTTCCTTCTTGGCACTTTCCACAATCTGTATTGATTCCAATCTACCTTTTCTTTTTTCTACAGACTGGTTTACTCTCTGTCTCCCGCTGGAATATAAACTGCATGACAGAAGGCACTATGGCTGCGTTGTTTTCCACTGCATCCCTATAGATTTCCACAATGGCCAGGACACAGGATGTGTGACTCAATTAGATAATTTCCAGGGAATTCCCTGGTGGTCCAGTGGTTAGGACTCTGTGCCCTCAGTGCCAAGGGCCTGGGTTCAATCCCTGGTCGGGGAACTAAGATCCTGTAAGCCGTGTGGCGAGGCCAATAAAAAAGAAAAAATTTCCAGAATACCATAATTTATACTAATTCTTCTATTTACAAATTAAATGTTTTTGCCACAAAAGGGGTTGTAAATTACTGATTATTTTCAAAAGGTAATATGGTTTATGGAATATGTCTTAATAATAAAAAGGAGAAACACAAAGTAAACAGATGTCTTTAAATTCTCTTCTGGAAAGGAAGGCTAGACCACTTTGGAGCAATATTACCTAAGGTCATCCTGAAAACACGCTTCAGCATTTCAAATAGTCTTTGTCCTTGCTGATAATCCCCTAGGATAAGCTGATTCAAGAGAGGATTTGCTTCTCACAAACAATTTACAGAGAATGCTTTTAAGTTTCAAGGTCTGTTATACAAATAGCTTTCTTAAAAAGAGTTTCTATTATTGTTGCTACTATTTAGGCCAAATATCATAAAGAGATTGAGTTTGAAAAAGAAAACAGATCTTGCTGGCCTTTTAGCCTTCTTAGATATCCATCCTATTTCATCTTGAAAGAAATTTCTAGAGTAAGACCAAGGAATGCACACAGCAGAGAGAGGCATCTTGTTCAACTAGTCTTACTAGGAATTCTAATGGCATACACAATGTCCTACTCCTGTCATATTAATATGCACTACTCCAAAGCCCCAGGGTCGGAAAGTTGAGGAATGAATCCTATTGAGGACAAAGTGAAACAACCCTAAACATAAAGAAAAAAGCCTTAAAGGTAATTAACAGTATCAGTCTTTCCTTATTAGTATTAGACCTTCAATAGTCTGAGTCAATATCTACTTTAATTCTGTACCCAAAAAGTCTAGGTGGGAAGAAAATTGGGCCTCTACTAATCTAAAACCCCATGGCTATTCTCAGGCCCGGGACAACTTTCTCTTCATCTTTTTATCCCTATTGCAGGGTCTAGAAAATAGACCTACGGCACAGCTAACTGTGAAAGCACTTTGGTATGCCTGGTGTTCTACCAATGTTATTTCCTTCTTTCGTAACTTCCTGTTTTTCCTCCCTCTCCCCTCCCTGCCTCCTAGGTCTTTTTCACTCATTGTAGTTGTCACAGAACGTAGAGAATATTGAGTATAGAAAAGGGATCTTAGGGTAAATGTCTCCCTAGGAGAAAAATGTAATAAGGTTATATCCATGAAAACTTAACATGTAAACTTTATCCCTCCATGTAAAGAAAAGAATAAAGCACGTGAAAATGCAGTTATTTATTTATTTATTTATTTGGCCACACGACATGTGGGATCTTAGTTCCCCAACCAGGGATTGAACTCATGCCCCCTGCAGTAGAATTATGGAGTCTTAACTCCTGGACCACCAGGGAAGTCCCTGAAAATGCAGTCAAAAGTGATCTGAAACAACTGTATGGTGACGGTATCAGTCAAACAATCAAGTACAATGCCAACACATGAATGATATTTGCTATTTCATAAGACAGACCATATAATCGTAAATGTATGCTGGCCGTCTTCCAGACTGTGTACTCTCTTAAACTAGATCCATTTATACAATGGATACTCACCATTTGATCTTTCCACACTGGCTGATGAAGTAAGAGCCTGAATAAATTTCACATAAATTTGTCTTTATAAAAATTCTAAGCTGAAATTCTTAAATAGAGAAATACTGTGATTCCTTTAGGGTATCTGAAGAATCGAAAAATGGTTATCTCCCCTAAAGTACATCTTTGAAACTATCAGTAACATCAGGAACATGTATAATAGGACTCTGTGTACCTGTTTCATAAAAATGCGATAAGAGGTCCTCTTTTTCAATAAAACGCTGATAGAGCCAGTCAGCAAGGTTATCCGTCTCCAGGGGTATATCTTTAATTGGAAAGATCCTATCAAGAGTCAGAAAAAAAAGCAGAAACTACTTTAATTCAGAGGTCAAAATCATTCAGAACCACAACTTAGCTTTAGATTATCCTATATCTACAAAGAATTATTGAGAAATACCTCTCTCCCCATGTTTGTAGGTTTAAGTAGGAATGGTTTTTGGAACAGGTGAAGTTTTAAAATGCAGTTTCTTTAGAACACATTTAGAGTACTCAGACGCTAGGCCAAATAATGCATCTTGGCAATGTTCCTTTGATGGGAATGCCTATGAACCAGACAGAATCTGCCTAAATTGGTGTCTGTTTGTTGATCATATCAGAGATACTGGTTTCATGAGCAGGGCCAACTCTTACTGACTGGGCGTGGTTGCTGGTAAATGATTCTGAAGAATCTGTGTCTGTGTCCTTACTCAACAGGAAATGGGCTGGGATGATCAGTGATATATATCCATTGCAAGTGAGAACAGAACAGTGGCAGCATGAGTAAGTATGATACTAGAATTGACCTTGAAAAGGCGTTTCTTTTCTTTTTTGTTTTCCAATTTTGAGGGGGAGGTGTTCTTTATTTTTTTTCTTCATCATAGGTATAAAGGTACAGTTTAAAAAATCTGCAAAAGATTTGTTTGTATGAAAAAATGCAACCCACCTCCTCTGCCCTTTGTTTCTCCCCCCACAGAGGAATCGATTTTTACCTCTTGGTATTCATCGCCATATTTCTTCTTCAGTTTTAGGGCTTATCTACTGACTATCGAAGATGAGGACTAAGCTCCTTCCTCTTCCTGTTCCCACCACACATGTACATCCTTCCCATCTTCCCAATGCACTTGTATGGTCATTTTAATTATCACAATATTTGATGTTTACACTATTATAATCATGTAAATATATTCAAAGGTAAGCCATGTAGTAAATCATGGCTACTTTTCCTTTCCTCCCCAATTTTTGTTCTCCCTAGATTGAGCAGTTGCATTGTTTTCTATGTATACATAACCAATTCAACCACAAACTCTGGACCAATTGTCTAAAATCAGTTCTCTAGATCTATCCTTTAAAGGGCCAGATAGAAAATATTCAGACTTTGCAGGCTATTAAGATCTCTGTTGCAACTACTCTACTCTGCTTTGCAGTGTGAAGGCAGCCACAAACAAGGTATAAATAAATTAGCGTAGCTGTGTTCAAATAAAATTTTATTTAAAAGCCAGGCAGTGGGCCAGATCAACCTGTGGTCTAGATCTCCTCCCAGGCTATTCACATACATCAGAAATCCTTTCAATCTCACCCTCCTGAGGAAACTTCACCCAGATTCTGGATTTGCTGCCTGTAGTTTTCATCCTGCAAAGGCCCTTCACCATCATCCTGGGGATTCTCTGTACTCCTGAAGTGGATTTAATGTTTCCTACATCTCATGACTTCCTTTTTCTGTATTTCTTCCACATTTTGATGGAGTACATCCTCCAGCAGTTTCTTGAGACAAGGTACTTGAAATCTTGCATTTCTGCCGATGTCCTTTTTTCTGTCCTCATACCTGGTTGATAATGTGACTAGATATAGGATTCAGGGTTGGAATTCATTTTCTTCCATCTCTGTTTTTTTGTCCTCCTTTCTGAGAAATTTCTTATTTAATTTCAAACTTTTGACTGAGTTTTTTTTTTTTAAATCATACTTTTAGTTTCTAAGAGCTCTCTGAGTGTTCCTTTTTTTATAAAATGCTATTACTGTTGCAATATCTTATCTCTACGAGAATCTTATTTCTATGAGAATTATAATGGGAATTTAAAACATTCACAAAAGTAAAGAAAAAGGTTAATGAGCTCCCATGTACTATTAGTATTTTTGGAAGCTGTACTTTCCCTTTACAGTCTCTGTTCCTCCAAGTGACCTTCTTATGTTTGGTTTAGTCTCCATCTTTCACAATAGAGGCCGATTAGATTCCCAGTTATCTGGGGATTCTTTGTTGCCCACTCACATTTACAGATGTGGGACTAAACAGCTAACTGAAAGTTCTCTGCCTGTGAGTGGAGTTTGTTGACTGTGATCTTCCCTGAGGATTATCTGGCTGGGCCATTTAAATTGGTCTTTCCTCTTGAACTCACTATTTACTCATAGAAAGATCCTCGAATTTCCTGCCTAGAGAGGAAAGCTCTCGTTGCTAGCTTTCTGGTGGCAGAGTGAGATGCCAGGGCTGGGAGTCTCAACCATGTTATTTTCATTACGGGACTTCTGCCTCAACTGCACCTGGTGTTCCTGAGTCCAAAGAGCCTCTGTTTCCCTCCAGAGCAGACCTCCACTATTTGCCAGGGTAGGGAAAAAATAAGCACCCAGCAATGCGGTATAGGGTTGGGGTTCTGGGGATCTGAGTTCTCCTTAAACAGATTTCAACTAGTCTTCCCAGGTTTAGCAACTTTCCACCTCGTTTCCACAGGTACTGATGCTGGCAGTTTTTCACACTTTTGGCTTGTCAAGGGAGGTAGTAGATTCAACTCAGGTCTACTTTCGTGCTCTTCCAAAATCCCAGGAAAGTAACACTAAAGAGGTTTTTTAAGGTGTAAACCCACAAGGATGGGGCAAACAGTAGGAAGGACAACAGCAACAAAACTTGAGATGTTGGAAAACAGAGCAGTAAATAAGGTAACAGAATCCTAAGCCAGCTTTACCCATATTAGTGTGTGTGTGTGTGTGTGTGTGTGTGTGTGTGTATCCTTCTATACCACGGAGGCAAAAATGAAGCCAGCTTCAAGCCAGCCACATAAAAGTAAAAGGATAAATAGTTGTTACCGAGTATTACGAAGAAGAATTCCTGACAGAGTTCCTTTAATATCAATATTGATACAATCAGAGGAGTAGAGACAAAGGGTTAAAATTTCAAATGAGGAAGAGTCCCTGGGCTATTTAAACAGGCTTGTTTTCCCATCTCTTCAAAGGATAACTTCTATCCTTTGAATTATAAGAAATCCTCAAATTAGAAATAATAGTCCAAGAATTTTATTGTCTCCTCTTTCTGCTCTCCCCATTTAAACTGAGAATGAGGGCTCCTACCGGGAAAGTTACCAAGGATACACAAGATCCTAAGGGTGCTTGGACAGGCTACTTCACCTGCAGTGTACACGAAATCCTGCAGCATTTAGCCATTAGGCAAACATATTTCTATGGAAAAATGTCCTCAGTGTTCACCACATAATGCTAAGCTCACATCTCACCCTGCTGTATCTTTGCTCCTCAGCTACAAAAGGCCTAACTCCCTGTCTCAAGCCACTATCTCCACTTAAAGTGAGTTTTTAAAAGGGAGATGATTAAAAACAAAAGTCAGTTTTGTGAAGCTGGTTTTCCTAACTCCTTTCCTGCCCTAAAAAATCTCTTCAGGTACCTGGTTGCATGAAACAGTGATGCATAGGTAAAGACTGAATGTCTCTATCAACCAAACAATTTTATAACCTTAATTTGCAGGTAGGAAGATGAATTAATGCAAACAATGACGATTTTGTTTTTACCTTTTCTGTATTTACACTTTCAATTTCTTTTTCTTATCCCATTGCCTAAGACCTCTAGTACAATGTTGAATAGAAGTGGTGATAATGAGCACCCTGCCTTTCATTTTTGATCTTTCAGGGGGAAACATTCAACAGTTTACCATTAAGTATATTTGCTGTAGATTTCTTTGGTAGATACCATTAATCAGGTTAAAGAAATTCCCTTCTGTTCCCAATTTGCTAAGAGTTTTCTTTTTTATCATGAATAAGAGTTGCATTTTATCAAGTTTTTCCATCTACCGAAATGCTTATATAATTTCTCCCTTTATTCTGTTAATGTGATTAATTAAAGGAACTGATTTTGAATGTTAAACCAAACTTTCATTCCTGGAATATATGCTCTCAGTATATAATATGATGCATTTTAAATATTTTGCTGGGTTAGTCTTATATCTATAATCATGTAAGAGATTTGCCTATAAATTTTCCTTTCTTATAATATCCCTGGTGCAGGTTTTGGTATCCCAGTTATGCTGGTCTCATAAAACAAGCTAGGAAGTATTCCCTCTTTTTGATGCTCTGAAATAACTGCACTTAATGTCCTTTAATTTTTCTTTTTAATGACTATAGGATCTGAGGTAATGTCCCCTTTTTCGTTCCTATATCAGTAACACGGACCTTTTTTTTTTCCTTGATCAGCCTTCCCAGGAGTTGATCAAGTTTACAGTGTTTTCAAAAAACCAATTATTTTTGGTGTCATTATTCTTTCTATTGTATGTATTCTATTTCAGTAAATTCTCCTTTATTATCCCCTGTCTTCTACTATCTTTGGGTTGCATTTACTTTTCTTTTTCTAACTTCTTGAGATAGATATTTAGATCGCTGATTTTCAGTTTTCTTCTTTTCTAATGGAAGTTTTTAAGGCTATAAATTTTCCTCTAAACACAGATTAAGGTGTATCCCATACATTTTTATAGATCATATATTCATTATCATTCTGTTAAAAATATTTTCTAATTTCATTGCAATCTCTTAATACATGGTAAACATTAAATTCCTCTACTCACTATTGATGGGCAGTTTCTCATCTTTTGTTATTATAAACAATGTTACAATGAATAACACTGTGCAAATGTCCATTCATATGTGTATATCTATAGGATAAAATTCCAGAAGTGAAACTGCTAAGTCAAAGGCTAAATGTATAAGTAATTTTGAAAGATGTTGCTACACTGTCTTCATAAAGATTATACCAATTTATACTAGAAATTTATGAGAATGCCTCTCACAGAAAGATTTTTAAACTGGAGAATAATAAAATCAGAAGGTTCTGATTTAGGTATAGAAGATGGCTAGCAGTGTTTCACAACTGGGATATGCCAATTTGGGGACACATTCTTTGGAATCCATCCATGAGCTCTCTTTAAGAAAATAGATATCTTATGTTTTCATTTTAATACTAACCTTAATAAAAATATTCTGAATCATATAGATAAACATGTGAGTAAGTACTGCCATGTGACTTTGGTGCCTATGTTTATAGTCATTTTGGCACAATGCAGTACTACTTTAAAGGGCCAGAGAAGTTAACGGGGGGCATACTTAAGAGCAAAATCTATTCTTTCACCACTTAAAAGTCACCTCTCCCTGTGATCTTTAACATCCATTAAAATAAAATGAGAGGAGTTCTGCTTCTTGTAATTGTAGAGTAGTTCATAGGTAACAGTTATAAATTCTGGACAAAATGCAAAAAGTAATTAGTGGAAGGCACTGGAGAGTGACTGAAGGCAGGCAGATATTGGAGGAGAGTCAACACTTGGCAGACAGCAATGGCACTGGTTTTCCAGTTTTTATAGCTTTTAACCTGAGAATAGTTCCCAGTTATAGTGCCATGCAGGGAGTTAAAACCTATGTAAGTCTTACTGGTTGAAGAATCAGAGGACAGAGATTAGGGTGACCGTAGCAGTTGTAAAGGGAGGAATCCCAGAAAGAAGTAAGCACTGAGTGGGAGCCACGACTTCTGAGTATAATCCCCACTCAGATCTCTGGGTAACCCCTGAACTATGTATGTATGAGGCAGACTCCAGCAGAATAAAGCCAGCACAGTTCTGGGCACAAGGGAGATGCCCAGAGCTATGCAGGAAATATAACTATTCAGGACATTTAATCATTTGTTTCTTTTTCTTTTTTCCAAATTAAATGTCCTTAATATTTGGATTTTTAGGAAAGTCAGTTAACATCATCCTGATAGTAGAGGAATGTTTTGTTTGTTTGTTTCTTCCATGGAAGTGGTTTTTTTTTTCTTTTAATTGTAGTATAGTTGATTTGGGGAATGTTTTAAAATTAAAAATTAACAATTTAAACTTAAAAATCAAATTTTATTTTTTAAATGAATGGTATTACAAATTACTGACTTTTTACTTTTAGATAATTTAATACTGTCTTAACACAGTTTTGTAATATAAGTAGTGCTCTTTAAACTATTCACCTCTACCACACCAGGTACAGTCAAATGGTTTGGGAAATTATTTGTATTACTTTTTAGCCTCTAAAAATATACTATTTCTGTAAATATAAAAGCAGGTCTAATCAACCTAAGGATAACTAAGCAAGAGCCATAGAGATAACGAATATCCTTGGGCTTCCCTGGTGGCGCCGTGGTTAAGAATCTGCCTGCCAATGCAGGGGACACGGGTTCGAGCCCTGGTCCGGGAAGATCCCACATGCCGTGGAGCAACTAAGCCCGTGCGCCACAACTACTGAGCCTGCGCTCTAGAGCCTGCGAGCCACAACTACTGAGCCTGCGTGCCACAACTACTGAAGCCCATGCGCCTAGAGCCCGTGCTCCCAACTAGAGAAGCCACGGCAATGAGAAGCCCGTGCACCACAACGAAGAGTAGCCCCCGCTCGCCACAACTAGAGAAAGCCCACGCACAGCGACAAAGACCCAACCCAGCCAAAAATAAATGAAAGGAAGGAAGGAAGGAAGGAAGGAAGGAAGGAGGAAGGAAGAAAGGAAGAAAGAAAGAAAGAAAGAATTTCCTGAAATAGTATTTAAAGCATCTTTATAAGGAGAAAAGTGACATTGAAAATAAGGCTGAATTAATAGAGGAAGTTTGGGTTTACCAATTAAACTCTTGAAAGAATGTGGTGAGGTTGGTGAAGTACCTGTTGCTTTAAATGGGGTGAGTGTGGGAGTGGGGCTGTGTTTTAACAGAAAACCTACCCTTCCATTCGCCTAGAACAGCTGGGACATTCTCTTGCCTTAGGAGGCAGCCAGGAGGGCAGACCAAATGCTCCCTCAAGAGCAATCTACCTCTATTACTCTGATTGTTTGGTCACCATGGGATTAAAATATTAAAACAACTAATCTTCTAATATGGCAGAGTGTCAAATGCACTGAATACCAGTCCTCTTGGAATCAAATAAAAGGAGTTCTTGTGGGATATAAATAAATAACAGAAACAAATCTTTCCAATACCAATAGCTATCCAATGAAAAATCAGCTCTTAATTTTCAAGAAATAAAAATTATTATCAGTAATCTAGAATGTGCTCTTAAACACAGAGTATTCCACCAAAATCCACAGGATTAGATTTAAGAGCACTAGATAAATTATACTTTCAAAAAAAGATATAAAATAATGCTTAGCTGGCACCTATACATTCTCACTAGAATTTTCATGCCACAAAGACTCCCAAACGTGAGCTAACAAACACCATGGCTAAATCCTCAATTCAATTATGCCAACTACATACTAGGAGCTAATAAGCACTGAAGAAGATAAACTGTGCTTTCTAAAAGCTAATAACCTAGCAGAGGGATCAGAAAAGCAAAAAGTCTAAAATCAGAATGTGGTAAATGTTATATAAGGAGTTTAAACAATTTCTGTGTAAGTTTAAATGAAGGGGTGTGCATGTCTACTTATGACATAGGCTACATGGAAAAGGCATCACTTGAGTTGGCCTAAAAGAGTCAGTAGGATTAAAAAACTTAAAACAAAATTTTAACAGAGTAACAATATGCATATAGTTTTCAAGAATCAGAGTAGTATAAGGTTCACAATGAAAAATAATAGACCTATTTTTTCCCTCCTCAGATCCCTGTTCCCCAGATACAACCCCTTTCAACTTTCTTTTGCTGTTCACTTCCACATTGCTTATAAACATGATAGACTGTCCAATTTAAAGTGTATTCATTGACTTCCTACTAAGGAAGATAAGGATTTGGCTTTCTTCTACCTTTGTCCTCTGCTCCTTTGGCTTCCTCCTCCTCCTCCTCTCCCACAGTTAATAATTCCTCCCCAGTGCCTACTCTGTCCTTTATAACTGTGCTTATTAGTTTATGTTCTATTTATTTTCTTATGTGTCTGTTTCCTCTATCAGACTGTGCTATACTCATCTCTGCATACCCATGTGCACATCAGCGCCTGCTCCTTTGTGGGAACTCAAGTTTGCTGAACTGAATTAAATGCAAAGTAATCCGCCAGCATAAAACATGATGAGGTGCCATCTGTAGACAGCCACAATACCACAGGTACAGTTAACTGACACCACCAGGGCTGGTATGACAAGAATAACTCAGAAATGCGGAAACTACTTGTCACCAAAAATAGATTTATGGGCAAGAACAGATCCTGTCAAATTTAACATATCAGAGGATCTCCCAGCACTCAATTCCCAGAAGTTTTGCTTTGAGCCATCGTCCTTAGGTAAGCTGCTCAGGCCTCATCCTCAACATTCTAAAATGTAATATTTGTAGCTTCCTCCTGCATCCACTAGAAAGGTTTAAAAAACAACCCACTCAGCTATCTGAAAAAAAATTTCAGCTACTCAGATACAATCTTTTATCCACTTTGATAGAGGAATAAACCAAGGCTCTAAGGTAGCAAACCTAGGGTCATATAGGAGAGAATTTTGAGTGACTTTTTAAAGTTTGTGTAGAAAGGGAGATGGCAAATACTCAGCACCTAGACTACTGCTTCCCTTCACAGTCAGGGACAATTGAGCCTGTTACGCCTTCCCCTTGAGTCCTGCTCCTTGAAACAGTCAAAGCCATAGCAAACTAACATGCCACTTGAGGGCATAAACAATGAGATGGCATTGTTTATACCTCAAATTTATTTATTATATCTTTATTCATATTACATCCTTTGAGACACAGATGCTTGCTGAATGAACTGAACTATCCAGTAAGCAAAATATAAGATTGGTATATTTGCTTAAGAGAATCACTATTTTGTTTTCCATGAGTCTAATGACATTTAAAAATTTTTTCTTAAGGCTTTTTTTTTTAGAGTAGTTTAAGGTTCACAGCAAAATTGAGGGGAAGGTACAGAGATTTTTCCATATCTCCCTAATGACTTTTAAAATAATTTTTTATTTTGAAATAATTTCAGACTCAAAGAAAAGTTACAAAAATAGTGCAAAGAATTCATATATATGCTTCACCCAGATTCCCCAAATATCATTATTTCCCATATTTACTTTATCATTCTTTTTCTCCATATACATATATTTTCTGATATATGTATATATATATATATGATCTGCCCTCAATTTTTGAGAGTAAGTTACAGATAGTGTGCCCCCTAAATACTCCCATGAGCATTTTCTAAATACAAGAACAGTCTCTTATATAACCATGCTGCAATGATCAAAATCAGGAAATCAACACTGATACTATTATCTAATCTACAATCTACAGATTTCATTCAAATTTTGCCAAGTGTCCCTCTAATGTCTATAACAAAAAAAAGAAAAGAAAAAAGACAGAAACAAAGGAATAAAGAAACAAGAAAAGAAACAAAAAATAAGGTACCATGCTTTAGGAAGAGGAGAATAGCAGTGAAATAAATAAGATAGGGTGAAGTATCAATATCAATAAAGGGAATATATTTTTAACATCTTTATTGGAGTATAATTGCTTTACAATGGTGTGTTAGTTTCTGCTGTATAACAAAGTGAGTCAGTTATATGTGTACATGTATCCCCATACCCCTCCCTCCCACTCTCCCTATCCCACCCCTCTAGGTGGTCACAAAGCACGGAGCTGATCTCCCTGTGCTATGCGGCTGCTTCCCACTAGCTACCTATTTTACATTTGGTAGTGTATATATGTCCATGCCACTCTCTCACTTCGTCCCAGCTTACCCTTCCCCCTCCCCATGTCCTCAAGTTCACTCTCTACGTCTGCGTCTTTATTTCTGTCCTGCCCCTAGGTTCATCAGAACTTTTTTTTTTTTTTTTTTAGATTCCATATATATGTGTTAGCATACGGTATTTGTTTTTCTCTTTCTGACTTACTTCACTCTGTATGACAGATGGTTTTCTCAGGGTATATGCCCAGTAGTGGGATTGCTGGGTCATATGGTAGTTCTATTTTTAGTTTTTTAAGGAACCTCCATACTGTTCCCCATAGTGGCTGTATCAATTTACATTCCCACCAACAGTCCAAGAGGGTTCCCTTTTCTCCACACCCTCTCCAGCATTAATTGTTTGTAGATTTTTTGATGATGGCCATTCTGACCTGTGTGAGGTGATACCTCATTGTGGTTTTGACTTGCATTTCTCTAATGATTAGTGATGTTGAGCATCCTTTCATGTGTTTGTTGGCAATCTGTATATCTTCTTTGGAGAAATGTCTATTTAGGCCTTCCGCTCATTTTTGGATTGGGTTGTTTGTTTTTTTGATATTGAGCTGCATGAGCTGCTTGTATATTTTGGAGATTAATCCTTTGTCAGTTGCTTCGTTTGCAAATATTTTCTCCCATTCTGAGGGTTGTCTATAAAGGGAATATTTAATAGGCAAATATACTCCAGGTAAGAAGTAATGAAATCTGAGCTAGGCTATGGCATTGAAATAAGAAGAGGGAATAGAAACAAACATTGCAGAGGTACCTTTCATAGGAACTGGTGGCTGGATTTGAGAGAGAGGATAAAATTTTAAAGTGGAAGAGTCAAAGAACTCCAAAATTTTTATTCTGGGTGAGGGCAGAATGATGTGAACATAAACCCCAATGGGAAAGCCAGGAGAAACAAGTTGGTGTGAAGGAAAATGAGTTCAGTTCTAGAAATACTAGGTTTGAAGAAGCAACAGGGTATCCAGGTGGAGGCAAGGAAGTTAAGTCAGGATTTGGAACTTGGCAGAAAGACTGAGAGCTAGAGGTACACCTACAGAGGATCCATTGCTACGTAGTCTCCTATTATGGACTCAACCTCCACAGGAAAAAAAAAAAAAGAGGACTAAAAACAGGCTCCTAGAGAAGGTCTATACTTAAGTAATCACTGTGTGTTTGTATGTGTATTCCTGTATTAAATGGAAGGTTAGACAAAAAGACCTAGCTAGCCCTTTCTACTTCTCAGATCCAATCCAATGACTTTAAGTAACTAAAATATAAATAATGATCAGTGAGAGTTATGCTTAACCATTATTCACTTAAAATTTAAGCTCTAAGAATTTTTTTGAAAATTTGGGGGACATAATATTTCCAACAAAATTTAATTAGAAAACGAAAAGCATTTTTTGAATACCAATGGCAGGCATTGTCCTTGATGCTAGTCTCTAGACTAGATCTGAAAAGTGAATCTGAAAGTGAAAAAAGACATGGTGAGCCCCCAGAGGGCCAAAAGGTGGGATAGAGCACATCATTTCCAAAGCTTATTATGTCCAGATTCATATACTGAAAAATAACTTAGTAAATCAGATTTTAGGTTATGTCTTGGTTCCATGTTAACAGTAAAAAATTTCTTTCATGTATATCTATAACTTCTTACAAACATTTGAGAAGAAATTAAGCATATCTTCTAACTAGAGGATAGAGATTTTATCTTATTTGAAATGATGATTCACCTCTTTCAAATCTTCAACTTCATTATAGAAGCACAGAATTCAATCCATAATACAGTCAAACCTCAATTAAGACCACTTATTTAATACCATCAGTATCCTGAATGGTGCCAAACTAAAATGCTTTGTTTTCTTAAAGAAAAGGGAAAAAAACTGCTGGGGCAGAAAAGAAAAAAGAACTTGGGGGTGGTGAACATTAATAAAATCAGTCAAGCAGAACTAAAAACTTGAAGATTAAATTTAATGTGTAACTTTCCATTTTCCAACTGGAAGCTTTGAATAGTGACTTATGACTAAAACATCCAGCCTTTTCCAGGGAAAAGCTAGGGCCCAGAGGCAAAGCAACAGAAAACAAGAGATGACAAGAAAAGCAGACAGGAAGAAGAGAATCAAAAGTAGAGGTGAAATGAGCAATAATTGTAAATGCTGATAGAGAAAAGGCCCATAAGAAAAACTAAAGACAGGACAATGTTTCCTTCTGCTGCGGAAAAAAGCCACTTTTAGTTCAAGAGGCAATCTAATGACCTCACTCCCAGATAAGTAATTTGGGGGCCAGGGCTGAGGGCGGTAAACCTCTAAACCTGCATCATTAGTACCTGTGTGTACCACTTAGGTGTGAACCACTTTAGTGCTACTCACAGTTACTGGGAAAAGGTGAAGTGAAACCTCATTATGTTGAATAACTGATTTTTACTATATTAATTATATTCTACTTTATTCTAGATTTTATACTAAAAAATTATTATAGAAATGTAAGCCTCACAAAAATTATGGATGAAACACTAGAATATGAAAATCTAGACTATCTATATAATTTAAGCATTTCAATACCTTGATTTAAAGGGGTAAAATCTATTTGGTATATATTAAATAGTATGCATTTTAAATGTGAACTTATTAAATTCTTATAACTACCCGACAAAAATGCTTTTGTTGCAATTACTCAAATGATTATTAAACCAAAATTCTAAATTGTGGGCAATTTCTTTTTTCAATTAATTTTTTAAGTTAATACATTCACACCGTTAAAAAAAAAAAAAAAAAGGCCTAAAATAGTACAAAGAGAAGTAAGATTCCCTCCCCAGAGGCATTTACTGTCAACAGTCAAATACCAACCATTCAGCAGTCACTGTGCTGCCTTTTTTGGGGAGATGGGGGGAACAGGGGAGAGGCAGCAATTACTTTTTGGACTTTTAAGTGCTGCATGCCAAATATACAATTAAATTATAACTAAGCCTTTATTATACTGGTTTTTAAGATGCCTCCCAGTTTCAGAGATGTTAACATGTGAAAAAATATGTATCTTAATGGGTGAAATATGGTATAGGATGTCTCGCTGATTGTGTTTTTCAGAACTTAAATGTAGTATCTAAGAAGTAACACTACTTTATCTCTATGGGATAGGTTTCAAATATCACCTTTGTAACTATCAACTATAAGAAATATAATTAGAAAATCATCAATCATATACATGTTCCCAAGTAAATCTGGCTTTTCTAATCTTTCCATTGATCTGACCCTGCCCTCAAACCACACTGCTTTAATTACACTAAGCCTTGACATCTGGTAGGAAGAATTCCTCTGTCTTGCTCATCTTCAACACTATCTTAGCTATTCATTTATCTTTACTCTCTCAAATGAATTTTAGAACCATTTGTCAAGTTTCCAGAAAAACCCTCCTGGATTCTGATCATAACCCTCCTGGATATAATGTAATTGCAATTATGTTAAATTTATAGGTTAATTTGGGAGAACTGACATCTCTATAATTTTCAGCCTTCCCCTCTATGAACACAGTATCTCTTTCCACTTATTCAGGTCTTGTATGTTCTTCAATGCAGTTTTATATTTTCCTTCATAAAAGTCTTCTACATTTTTTCTTAAGTTTTATTGGTAGATACTTTATAGTATTCTTGCTTCTCAGATAAGTATCTTTTAAAAAATTACATTTTCTATTTATGTCAGTAAAAAGGGATAATATTGATTTTTTTCTGTGATGATTTTATATCAAGATTGCTAAACTCTATAAATAGAAGGTGAACTCAGTTTCCTGGGTTTTCTATGTAGACTATTGTGATGGTTTACTTTATATGTCAACTTGACTGGGCTAAAGGATGCCCAGATAGCTGGTACAACATTATTTCAGGGTGTGCTGTGAGGATGTCACTGGAAGAGATTAGCATTCGAACCAGTAGATTAACTTAAGAAGATCGGCCTCACCAATGCAGGTGGGCAGCATCCAATCCACTGAGGGCCTGAATAGAACAGAAAGGTGGAAGAAGGGTGAGTCCACTCTCTCTGCTTTAGCTAAGACGTCCTTCTGCTCTAGGACATCAGCTCTCCTATTTCTTAGGCTTTCAGACTCCCTTCCTCATCATTCTCAGACCTTGGGACTCAGACTGAATTACACCACTGGCTTTCCTGGTTCTCCAGCTTGCAGACAGTAGATCATGGGATTTCTCAGTCTCCATACCAGGAGAGCGAACTCCTAGAGTAAATCTATTCTTGATCTCTCTATATATCCTATTAGTTCTATTTCTCTGAAGAACCCTGACTAATACAACTATCTGTCATATCTGTCACCCCAATTGATGATTTATAGCTCATTTTCCAATTAGGTTTAGAACATTTTCAACATCTTTATAGTTAGGGACACAGTGGGGAAAACCCCTTTTTAATGGCTCATCAAACAAAATAAGACTATGGACCTTCTTATACCATTACTATGAGGGTATCCTAGGCAAACTGATTCTCTTTATGTGTTATATGCCTGAAGAGGCCTCAATTCTAAGTTGAAATTTCTGACATTATTGTTTGGGGTTAAAGGGATGGAATAAGGAAGCATCACTTTTTCCTCAACACACTGGATATATTTGTTTTAAAAATTTAAACTAATAAGAGTGTTTAAAAACTATTTCTGACAGACATCAGATATTATTTATCTCCTTCACAGAAGTAATAAGCATCACAACTTATGAAGTATTTCTTGTCAAGCAAATTCAAACCTCAATCTGGTGAAGTTTTAGTATCTACCTACTAATTTATAGGAAATATAGGGGGCAGAGGAATACACAGGATACAATCAGCAAAACCAAATTTGTATAAACTCTACCAGGCAAATAACATGGTATCCTCAAAAAATAAGCTACAAGGAAAATAAAAGGTAGAGGGGGGAATCCATACACAAAAGAAATTTAAGAGATATATCAACCAACTGCAATCTAACTGAATCCAAACTGTTTTAAAAAAATAATTTATGAGACAATCCAGGAAATTTGATGACTGACTAGATATTTAATGATATTAATGAATTGTTATTAATATTTCAGGTGTGATAATAGATAATGATTTTACAAAAAGAATTATTACATTTTAGAGAATATATAATAAAATGTTTACAAATGAAATGATATAATATCTGAACCTTCCTTCAAAATAATCCACTGGGACCTGGGAGATAACACAGAGGAAACAACCATAAGTGTACACCACAAGTACATAAGTGTACACCATAAGTGTACAATAGGTACATGGGGTTTAATTTCTAGGTTTGAAATTTTCCATAATAAAAAGTTTTGGAGGAAAAAACTATTTCTGAAATTATAGCCCCTAAAACTGATAAATACTTGTGACTTTTTTGTTTTGTTGTTTTAAGAAGTAAAGGGGACAAAACAGAAAGAAAAACAAAAGTGATATATTAATCACAAATATTTATAGGTTTATGCATAAAATTACCAAAATATTATAACTCTGTTTTAAAATGTTGGTAATTTTTCTTATAAATAAGTTTTTCTGTAATTTTAATAACACTCTCCAACCTAACATTAGAACAGGTTAAATATATCTATTATAAAAACAACTAAAACATGGGGTAGGGTAAGCTATATGTACATACTAAGACATTCAGCATAGTGTTATTAAAATCAAGAATAAAACCTGAAAAGCCTATGATCAATAGGGAAATAGGTAATTAAATGTATCTACTAACCAGGATTTTGGAAAGCCACTAAAAATGTAAAGACTTCATAACAGGACTTAAAAATGCTTACAAAATTTGTAATCTTAACACCTAGTCCATGTGTAGTACAGGTTTAACGTTCATTAAAATGCTACGTGGGAAAAAGTAGAATACAAATAACTTTCATGCATATTACAACTACAGCTACACTAAAAACATACATAAAACAAATATTAAAAGGAAATATGAAAAAGGAATTTTATGTGAACATGCTGGGAAAGATTTTTTTCCCCTCTATGACATATTTTTCATAGTTACATGCTTTTATTTTTAAAAATAAATTTAATATTTTATAAAGTACACAATAGAGAACATCTAATAACATTAAAGAAATTTAATCCTTTAATCCCCCAAATCTAAAATATTATCATTTCGGCATATTATCAACAAAAATTATTAGTGAGATACTTTATATTCCTTTTTCCTACTAGTCTTTAAAATTCATTGTGTATTTTACATTTACAGAACATCTCAAATCAGACTAGCCACATTTTCAGTGCTCAACGGCATATGTGGCTAGTGGCTGCTGTAACTGGACAGTGCATGTCTAGAGAGCATGAACTTTAGCATTCACACGTTCAATAAGTATTGCATTCTAGAAATGTTTTATTTCCTTTATTAATAAAAGTATCCTGAGGCAAATATGTCAGAATGTTAACATTTGTCCATTCTTGCTAGTGAGCATATTTTCTTTAAAAATATTCATTGAATACTCCTTTTCTGAATTAATTCCCCCTGCAAACTGTAAATAATTTCTTACCCAAAGTCCCTAATTGAATGCCTTCTCCAAAGTTACCAATGTTCCAGTCAAATTAGACATGAAAGTAACACCTCTGCTTTCAGTAACTTATCTATGCCACTACACTCATGGTTATAACTTATTTTAAAATAAAAGTATAAGCTATTTCTGCACAAGAGAATCATCTTCTCCAACTCACTTTCCTAATTTGGAGTGAAGCAGACATTTGTATTAAGGACAGGGGTTACTTTTGCTTTTATCTCTATAAACATTCTATCCCTGTAATTAAAATCTAATTCATGTTTAATTTTGCTATTAACTCCTTAACAACAGCACACTGTGCCCATTACTACTTTAATAGGAATAAGCTGTCTTCCAATGCGACAGTAATATGAAGGGGAGGAAAAAATTGTTCCCCTCAAATGGTTCTCATAGTTAAGCCTTAATTCCTCTTTTAAAACGAGCTTCACTTTAGAAAGAGATCCATAATGTAGTTGTATCCAAAAGTAACAAAAAGGGGCTTCCTTGGTGGCGCAGTGGTTAAGAATCCGCCTGCCAATGCAGGGAACACGGGTTCGAGCCCTGGTCCGGGAAGATCCCACATGCCACGGAGCAACTAATCCGTGTGCCACAACTACTGAGCCTGCATTCTAGAGCCCGCGAGCCACAACTACTGAGCCTGTGCTCCACAACAAGAGAAGCCACTGCTCGCTGCAACTAGAGAAAGCCCACACACAGCAATGAAGACCCAATGCAGCCAAAGATAAATAAATAAATAAATATTTTAAAAAAAATTTATTAAAAAAACAAAAATAACAAAAAATATTTCCCCAGTTAAATAATATATAATATTGGGAAGTAAAGAATAAGACATCTTTTAAAGTAATAAGTAGTTTAGATCCAAACTATGGGGAATGCTAATTTATTAGTACTGGATTTATCAATAACCCATACATACTTTAAATATCTTAATAATAGTACTTTGTATTTGTAAGGTGATGTGCAGTTTTTAAAACACTTTTAAAATCAGTGTATCTGGTATAGACAATCTTATTTACAAAGCAGAAATAGAGACACAGATGTAGAGAACAAACTTATGAATACCAAGGGGGAAGGGGGGAGGGTGGGATGAACTGAGAGATTGGGATTGACATATACACACTATTGATACTATGTATAAAACAGATAACTAATGAGAACCTACTGTATAGCACAGGGAACTCTACTCAATGCTCTGTGGTGACCTAAGTTGAGAAGGAAATCCAAGAAAAGAGGGGATATATGTATACATATAGTTGATTCACTTTGCTGTACAGTATAAACTAACACAATATTGTAAAGCAACTATACTCCAATAATTAATAAATAAATAAATAAAATCAGTGTATCGTTTGTATTCACGGCACTGTTATTTACTACCTGTTTGTAGGATAGGATCTAATAAAATAACTATGTCACAAATTTTTTACTTTTTCATTTGCATGGTATTTTAGGAAAGTATTTCACAGCATATAATAACATGTATATTTATCTCCTCCAGAAATCCTAAAAATCAACATACACCTAAGAAGTAAGAAGGGAACTGACAATGTAGAAAACTGCTATTGGAAGAAAAAAGTTTATTTCAGAACATTTAAAATTAACTATTGCATTCTTATCTTTTTATTCCTAAGCATCAGTACAGAAATGTAAAATCTAGAAGAACATTCTGCTGCACATTCTGGTAACTAGATATTCTTTTCCTATTTAAATAAAGACCTAATGTTTTCTAAGTACTTAATTTTACTAACGCATTATGACTGAAGCTACTCGGTAGGGAAAATGCCTTTCTTGCTCAGAGATCTCCATACATCTGTCACAGTATGTTCCAGTGAGATATAGAACAGGTAGTGGAATCCTTGGTAGCCTTGACAATAATTTCCAAGAAGAAAAAAGAAGTGTATTAAAGAAATTTAAAATGGCCCAACCACTGATCAATGTTAAATGAATGATGGCAATTGTATTATTTCCCAAGTGTACTCTGATGGTCAGGAACGTTACAGCATAATACCAGAGTACTCCAGCCATCCAGAGGAACACTGTGCTGTTCTCAGCAGGCTCCAAGATGAATCACATAGGCAAGGACAGTTACTGCCTTGCATGAAATCTACCTAAAATATGATAAAAGTACTTCATATATATAGAAACTTATTACAAATTCAATACTTATGAATTGTTAAACTTCTCTTTAACCTGTTTGTACTTTCAACTTGGAGTTTCTTTTCCCTGGTGGTCTAGTGGCCAGGATTTGGTGCTCTCAACTTGGAGTTTCTCCTAGAATTATGTTTCATTTAGTCACTACTATCTCCAAGTTTGCTTTGATTTGATCTAAAACGACTGCATTTTAAATGGTACTAGTGGTCTAGGATTTCTCTATATTAGCTCTTTTCAAAACCTTCTACTAATTGTATTATTTCTTTTGAAATGGTGAAATTAAAATACATGCAATATTCTAAGTGGGATCTGATAAATGCTGAGCATAATGGAATAATTCCTTTCTGACTCTCACATGTATAGTCTTCTAAATTATACTGGAAAAAAAAAAACTAGCAATAGTATTAACTTGCCCAGCTACACCAAATCACCAAAGTGATCATTTCAATTAAATTCTCTAAGAATTGGTGCTGCTTTATTTTTAAAAAGTCAGTTGGGATTAAGAAGAAAACAAACACTTTCTATGTCATGTGAAGCAAAATTGGCTTGGACCAATTTGGTTTAATAGTAATGTTCTGGATAAAATATGTTTAACTGCAGGAAAAAGAATACATTCATGAATAGACTTTTAAATCTGCCTATAAGTCAAGATAAGTAAGCCAACATTAAGCAAAACTACCATTTTTCAGTGAACTTTACACTTTCCAGACCACCTTTTCCTATCTCTCTGTGCACCTATTCCCCACTTTAAGGAGTCAATGCTACTTAGTTTTTCTTGCCAATCTCCTCATATTAAAAGAGAAAGAGATCCAACCCCATTATTTGTATTATTCACATTTGCATATATATATGATTTCCAATGCTGCATTTTACATCTCTTATTCTGATTGGAAACACCTCATCCTTGTTTAAAAATTTTAAAATATAACCACACAACTGGAGAGTCTGAACAGAAACCAATCCTTCTGAGAACAGCAAACAAACAAAACAAACGAAAAACCAAAAATGGGTAAGGAGTGCCATGTTTGTTTAAATTTAATTTCAATGGTGTTATTCCTGACAGGACAAATCCAAGATATGCAATAAACAGATTATTTTGGAATTGAGAAAGCTAGGGGTTAAAAAAAAAAAAAAAAAGCCAAAAAAACCCCAACAACGAAACACAAAAAAAACCCAATCTTTTTTTCCCTATCCCCCAGGGTGTCTTGGTGGCCTGGAAGAACACATGAGGAAACCCAGTCAACCTATGGCTGATAAAGACTTATTCCTGGGAGCTGCTAAGAACAGAGCCCACATCCCTCCTCACAAGCTTCTTGCAAGTCCTCAAAATTATCCTGACACCAAGACACCTGTCTTCTCCTGTATCTTTCAACTGCCCTCCCCTTCCCACCTGAACACAGGTCCTTCTCTTTTCCCACCATTGGTTAGATAATGATCTCTATTAAATTTCTGGAAAGAAGAGAGTCTGTCCCAAGACTCATAGGATTTTGTGTGTTCGTGTGCATTGTGTGTGTATGTATAAATAAATATGGGGCATAATTTGTACTTTAATGCATATTTTGGGGTATGATTCTATGTCATAATTTAATCTCAGCTAATTTAACATGTTAGAATTTTCTTTATTATTGCTATGTCTGCTAATAAAGTTTTTATAAAAAATTTATTTCTGAGAAGCTTCTATTTTATTAATAGAAGTATTTTTCTGTATCAAACTAACCACTCCTCATCTTCTATCTACTACAGTATTTGGTTTCGATCTCTAAATCAGGGGTCCTTTATCTTTTTTTAATCCTTAATCTATTTTGAGAATAGAATGAAAGCTATGAAACTTCTCCACAGAAAATTACAAACATACACAAAATTCTGCATAGAGATTCAGTTAAAAAATTCTCTAAGGTCCATCCATGAGACCCAAGGTTAAAAACTCCTTCTCCGAGTGAATTTGAGTGTTGCACTTGCTCTTATTAAAATAATTTTGCTAAAAATGGGCATTTCTTCAATTTCTAAGATCCCTTATGATTCCATTCAGGTTTTTTTTCTGTCTCTATAAACTACAATTTCTTCTATTTGTTGGTTAAAAAAGAAAAGCAAGGTCAACAATAAGAATGCCTACATAATTTAATATTTTCTTTCTTGTCTCAATTCTTTTTGAGTATGATATGCTAGGAAGAGCTGCATATATCCAATGCAGATACAATCTACATGTGGCCAAAACATATATCCAACAGCCACGTATTCTGGACTTGGGCACTGGAACTTAGCCTCATTTATAGATTACAATTTAAAAACTTACTGAAGGCTAGATATGTTTCATATAGATGAAAATGAAACTGTTCCTGGAGAAATTCTTCCAGGGCCAAGCACATTGCCTTGTATATACTAAGTGCTCAATAAGTTAAGTAAAATGGACAATACATGTAGAATGGAGTCAGAACAATCACCAAGAATTACTTTCTTACTTTATACATGAATGCATAGTTTGGCAATGTAAGTTACAGAGCAGAATCAACTGTAATTTTATAGTCATCCCTCACACATCAAAACCCCAAACTGTCTTATACACTAATGATGAAAAATCTGAAAGAGAAATTAAGGAAACACTCCCATTTACCATTGCAACAAAAAGAAAAAAATACCTAGGAATAAAACTACCTAAGGAGACAAAAGACCTGTATGCAGAAAACTATAAGACACTTATGAAGGAAATTAAAGATGATACAAACAGATGGACAGATACACCATGTTCTTGGATTGGAAGAATCAACATTGTGAAAATGACTATAGTACCCAAAGCAATCTACAGATTCAATGCAATCCCTATCAAACTACCAATGGCATTTTTCATAGAACTAGAACAAAAACTTGCACAATTTGTATGGAAACACAAAAGATGCTGAATAGCCAAAGCAATATTGAGAAAGAAAAATGGAGCTGGAGGAATCAGGCTCTCAGACTTCAGATTATACTACAAAGCTACAGTAATCAAGATAGTATGGTACTGGCACAAAAACAGAAATATAGATCAATGGAACAGGATAGAAAGCCCCAGAGATAAACCCACACACATATGGTCACCTTATCTTTGATAAAGGAGGCAAGAATATACAATGGAGAAAAGACAGCCTCTTCAATAAGTGGTGCTGGGAAATCTGGACAGCTACTTGTAAAAGAATGAAATTAGAACACTCCCTAACACCGTATACAAAAATAAACTCAAAATGGATTAAAGACCTAAATGTAAGGCCAGACACTATCAAACTCTTAGAGGAAAACATAGGCAGAACACTCTAGGACATAAATCACAGCAAGACTCTTTTTGACTCACGTCCTAGAGAAATGGAAATAAAAATAAAAATAAATAAATGGGACCTAATAAAACTTAAAAGCTTTTGCACAGCAAAGGAAACTATAAACAAGACGAAAAGACAACCCTCAGAATGGGAGAAAATATTTGCAAACGAAGCAACTGACAAAGGATTGATTAAAAAAGAAAAGCAAGGTCAACAATAAGAATGCCTACGTAATTTAATATTTTCCAAATATACAAGCAGCTCATGCAGCTCAATATCAAAAAAACAAACAACCCAACCCAAAAATGGGCAGAAGACCTAAACAGACATTTCTCCAAAGAAGATATACAGATTGCCAACAAACACATGAAAGGATGCTCAACATCACTAATCATTGGAGTAATGCAAATCAAAACTACAGTGAGGTATCACCTCACACCAGTTAGAATGGCCATCATCAAAAAATCTACAAACAATAAATGCTGGAGAGGGTGTGGAGAAAAGGGAACCCTCTTGCACTGTTGGTGGGAATGTAAATTGATACAGCCACTATGGAGAACAGTATGGAGGTTCCTTAAAAAACTAAAAATAGAACTACTATATGACCCAGCAATCCCACTACTGGGCATATACCCTGAGAAAACCATAGTTCAAAAAGAGTCATGTACCACAATGTTCACTGCAGCACTATTTACAATAGCCAGGACATGGAAGCAACCTAAATGTCCATGGACAGATGAGTGGATAAAGAAGATGTGGCACATATATACAATGGAATATTAGTCAGCCATAAAAAGAAACGAAATTGAGTTATTTGTAGTGAGGCGGATGGACCTAGAGTCTGTCATACAGAGTGAAATAAGTCAGAAAGAGAAAAACAAATACCATATGCTAACACATATATATGGAATCTAAAAAAAAAATGGTTCTGATGAACCTAGTGACAGGACAGGAATAAAGATGCAGATGTAGAGAATGGACTTGAGGACACAGGGAGGGGGAAGGGTAAGCTGGGATGAAGTGAGAGAGTGGCATGGACATATATACACTACCAAATGTAAAATAGATAGCTAGTGGGAAGCAGCCACATAGCACAGGGAGATCAGCTCAGTGCTTTGTGACCACCTAAAGGCATGGGATAGGGAGGGTGTGAGGGAGACGCAAGAGGGAGGGGATATGGGGATATATGTATACATATAGCTGATTCACTTTGTTATACAGCAGCATCTAACACAGCACTGTGAAGCAATTATACTCCAATAAAGATGTTAAAAAAAAAAAGAAAAAAAAAACCCAAACTGTAATACTTAATAATTTTGAGTTTTAAAATTTGTTTCAAATTATTCCAACTTTGTTTTTATATTTGAAAACTCTAATGGTTTACACCTATGAAAATATGCTACCTATTTACTTCCAATGGGTATGTAATTTGAGTAGTTTTCCTCTTTAAAGGAGGGCTTTTGTGGCAATTGTGATCTTCCTTGGGACCAACCACTCCCTTAGTAACTTAGTTGCCATGTATTGAGATCTTTGACGAGGAGATAAATGGCTTATAAAGCGATCAATTCTATCCAGGTCTTATCAGCATCATTTTTTGATATGAATACCTATACACATTTACCTCAAACACTTTAAAAAAAGAAAGGTCTATATTAAAAAAATCTCAAGGAGCTGTTGCAGAATATTCAATAAATGGTTTTACTGTTGTTTATGCAAAAGACATAGGCATATTAAAATATTAAAAATTTGAAAGTGTAAGTCATTGTTAAATTATCGATTCAATCATTTAGAAAATCTTACATGACTTAATGATTTAAAAACAAATTCCATTTCTATTAATACAAACCTACTTACCCCAATTGAGTACATATTTATCCTTGTTATTTGCCCTTTAAGTTAGTTACTTTCAGTCAAGAGTGTCAGGCGATCAAATAATCATAGTGCCTCTAGAATGCCATTTTTAGAGACTTTTATCAATCAGTGAAAATAACTACTTCAAATGATATTTTCATATTAAAAATTCAGCATAAGAATGATTCTGAGCCAACTGTTTTCACTATTAATTATAATTTAATATTAAAACATTCACAATGTCCTGAGATAGTACTTCATGTTGGCTTTACACTGAGTACTAATGTGGAATTCTTACCTGTAATGTACATGTGTGACTACTGGTTTCCTGTATCCAAGGATCCAGGTTTGAATATCTATGGGTTCAGCTTTGGGATAAGCTATGGTTGTATCTATTATCCACTGGAGGCCTTTCGATTTGCTGTCTGATAACAATATAAAATTGGATAAATTTTTATATTATTTGCAGCAAATAACATAGTATAGAATTATAAAGCATACTGATATATCCTTTGCTTTAAGAGAATGAACTTTGGCATTACTGTTCTATATGATGCACTTAGGATGAAATTAAGCATTTCCTATTACATTATAAAATGGCTGAATCTCAAACAAATTAAACAACAGAGTGGTATAATTTATTGGACATGCATCATTTAAGCATTCAATACAATTATGCAGTATCAAGGTCTAATTTACATTTTATCACTCATAAAAACTGGCCTACAAAAATAGTCAGTAGCTAAAGTATCACATCACAAAAGCGAAAAGCAGACCTTAAAACAAAAAACTCCACTCACTAAATATAACACAATATAATACAAACACCAAGTTTTGTGATACTTGGGAGGCATTAATAAATATTGAAATAAGGCAATAAAATTAAGCATTTTATTGATGCACATGATCATCAGTTGCTGCTCTTGTTCAAAACAAACAAAAAACTCCTCCCATTTTAGCAAGAGTTATATAAAAATAAAGCAATAAACCTGTCTACCCTTTGGTAGGTACAACAGGTAACTACCGTTATGAGAGGGGCTGGGGAAGTTCTGTTTACTTTGGTCCTCTGCACACTGTTTTTATTCCCAGCACGGAGTACAAAGTTGAGCAAGAATTGAGACAGGAATTCTCAAAGAGAACGCTGATAGCTAGACTTTAAAGTGTAATGGTCTATCCTTTGTTTGAAGTATTTAAAGGATCCCTAAAAAAATAAAACTTATTTTTAAATATAAGGCCAAATGTACAGTAGGAATCAATAATATTTTACTTAAAATGTCAAAAAATTAAAAACTGGCCTTAAATTCTTTTAAAATTTTAGACATTTTGAAGGGGAAGAAATAATCATATAAGAAATAAGCTTAAAAATTTTAATTTTTAAATAACATATTGCTAAAGGAACAGAGTGTATGTAAAGAGACACATTTTAACAAGCTACCACTGATGTACATGCTAAAATGTTTAGGGGTAAAGTACACTGATGTCTGCAACTTACTTTGAGATGCATTAAAAAAAACCAACCAAGATGGACTAAATAGATGGATAGAAGGATGGAGAGAGATGTGATAAAGCAAATATAGTAAAGTGTTAATTATAAAATCTAGTTGGTCAGTTCATGGATATTAACTGCAAAATTATTTCAACTTTTATGTATGTTTGAAAATTTTTATAATAAAATGGTTGGGAAAAATCACCAGAGTTCAGTTTAATATCTATTAAATCATACAATAAACAAAAAAGTACTAATCCTTTTAAAGTTAATTAGAGGGACTTCCCTGGCGGTCCAGTGGTTAAGACTCCGCACTTCCATTGCAAGGGGCACAGGTTCAATCCCTGGTCGGGGAACTAAGATCCCACATGCCGCACGGGGCAGCCAAAATAAATAAATATATAAAAACTTAAAGTTAATTAGATACAACTTAATTTTTATATGTGTATGGACCGACCGCACATTAAAACAGACATGAAGGCATGGTTTGTGTTTATATGGAATAAAATACTAAATAGTGAGTATGAATACTAAAGAAAATAAAACACAAAATATCGATATCAAAGCAGAGAAGCAAATGGTAAAATATAAGTAAAACTAGTTTTGGGGAATACAGTTTTCTAAAATTTTTATGATTTTCCTAAACTGCTAGAATAAAAATTTTTTTCTTGATAGGTAAGAAGTGGATTCATTTAGAGAGACACACACTCCATAGACAGAATGCTGTCCATCTCAAAAGGCAAGACTGGCCCTGGGAGAATCACACTCCACAGACAGAGTGTGGGCCGTCTCAGAAGGCGAGAGGCCTAAATTTTAACTAAGGTAAGATAAGTAATAAACAATTTCACTTCGGTTATAAACAGAGATTGCTTCTCTCCAAAAGAAAAAACCATTTTTCTTCCCTCTTGTGTAATCAGTATGACAAGTGCCCATGCCTCTGAGATCTAGACCACAGGGTATTGACTGGGTAAAACTATTTAAAAGCAGCGGTATTTATTAGTGCAATGAATCCTATTTGGAAAAACTTTGCCTTCAAGCTTTGGCTTGGCTGACATTGCCACAGTGTCTCTCCAGCAGTGAAGCTATTCTGAACCTTCCTTTTCTATTAAAAGACTCTTTCAATTTGTCTTTTTAATAGATGATGAAACATTAAGAGAGCTGACTGCCAGGCAGCTGTTTGGAAAAAACAAATGAAAGGAAAACTCAGCACAATCTCACGGGCATTATTTCTATGTTTGGTCCTTACCGTCATCTAAAATAACACATATTTCTGAGGGCCAGTCATTCCCATTTTATTTTATCTGAAGAATATTAAAAGAAATAGCAAAATGCTACTACGGAAACAGGCCTAGTAAGTTTCTTTCAGCTTTTTAATTTATAATTTATCACTAAACTTTCATAGTGTCTTGGATAAACTTGTTCAAAACAGTCTTCATGCTGTTGGCACAAATATCTTCTGCAAATATGCACAACTCACGAGGCTATCTCCAAGACAGTTGCATCTTTTATTGTTCAGTTTTTTTTTTTTTTTAATAAATTTATTTATTTATTTTTGGCTGCATTGGGTCTTCGTTGCTGCGTGCGGGCTTTCTCTAGTTGTGGCTTCGCTGTGGTGCCCGGGCTTCTCATTGCGGTGGCTTCCCTTGTTGTGTAGCACGGGCTCTAGGCACGTGGCCTTCAGTAGTTGTGGCTTGCGGGCTCTAGAGCGCAGGCTCACTAGTTGTGGCACACGGGTTTAGTTGCTCCATGGCATGTGGGATCTTCCCGGACCAGGGATCAAACCCATGTCCCCTGCATTGGCAGGCGGTTTCTTAACCACTGCACCACCAGGGAAGTCCACAGTTGCATCTTTGAGTATGGTGTACTTTTTCCTGGTCATAAAAGTAATACATACTCACTATATTTTTTTAATTCAGAAAAGTATTAAGAAATGGAGAAAAATTATCCATAATGTTACAACTCAGAGAAGAAATCACTGTTAATATTCTGAAATCTTTCCTTTCACTGATTTTCTACTGCCTTATTATTTACATATTTGAGCTCATATTGTTTACACAAGAGTTGTATGTTTCTCCCACCCCATTAACATTATAGAGCATAAGAATTTTCCAAGCCAGTAAACATCATTTGTAATGGCTGTGTTGTATTCTGTTAGATGGATATTTAATAATTACTTATCTGTTCTCTCTGCTGGCTATTTCCAATTTCTTGCCATTAGAAATAATGCTGGGGCTTCCCTGGTGGTGCAGTGGTTAAGAATCCGCCTGCCGATGCAGGGGACACTGGTTCGAACCCTGGTCCGGGAAGATCCCACATGCCGCGGAGCAACTAAGACCGTGCGCCACAACTACTGAGCCTGCGCTCTAGAGCCTGCGAGCCACAACTACTGAGCCCACGTGCCACAACTACTGAAGCCCGCGCACCTAGAGCCCGTGCTCTGCAACAAGAGAAGCCACCGCAACGAGAAGCCTGCGCACCGCAACGAAGAGTAGCCCCCGCTCGCCGCAACTAGAGAAAGTCCGTGCACAGCAACAAAGACCCGACACAGCCAAAAATAAATAAATTTATTTAAAAAAGAAATAATGCTGTGATAAACTACTTTGCCAGTATTTCAGATCATTCCCTTTTGATAAGTATTATTTGCAGTAGAATAACTGAGTAATTTATCAACATTTTAAGACTCTTAGTAAATACTGCCAAACTTCATTAAACTCATTCTCTGTATTAAAAACAAAAAAACTTTCTAATTTGATAAATGCAAAAAATATAAGTCATTATAATTCCATTTGCATATCTATGATTAGTTTTTCAAATTTGTCATTTCTATTCCTGTATCTTTTAATCCAGCAATTCCACTTCTAGGAATTTATACTACAGACATGTTCCACAAATCTGTAAGGATATTTACAGGAATGTTGACTGCAGCAGTGGGAATGGCCATGAGTAAGGTGTACAGTAAGGGAGAGACACCTTCGACTTTATACATTCCTATATTATTTGAATAAATTATTGTAAGCATGGACTACTTTAGGAAATAGAAACATTAAAAAGTTATATTTTCATCTTCTCCCTCAGCATTATTTCTATTTGACAAAAATTATAAATATAAAAAAGAACAATGTTATCTTCTGGAACTCCAGAAAATTCTTTAATTCCAAGAAAAGAAAAAAATGCTAAAAACCATCATACCTAATTCCTTAGCATCTCCTCCTGCTGGACTTCCATTTTCCTGTCGTGCTACAAGTGCATTCAAAATAATTTTTGTTGCCCCAATCCTTGGCAAAGTGACATGTGTAAGAAATGGCAAGTTATTTTTCTTGGCAAATGCCTGACTGGTTTCTCGCCTCTTCCTGAGGAAGCCCCCTTCTGGAAACAGGACAATCCATTTTCGATCTCTGCTCCTGTAATTATTTTCTAGGTGCTTCTTGAGAAGAAGAAGCTGTTGGTCACGATGAGATTTTCCCTAGAAGGTAGACACACATAGAGTAAGTACAGTCACATTTGAAATTTAAAGGCTGTAAAATTAAATAGAAATAACTGCTTCTAGAGCAAATCCCAATCATAGGCTAGAATAGTGATTTCCCCCCACTTACTTCCCCTTTTGACCACAGTGGAAAAAGTAAGTTATTAGCACTTACATAAATAAACCCTTTCCTCTGAAGAAAAAAATTGCTCTAATTGCCCCCGAAAGTTCGTTCATTCATCATTAGTGAGTATTTACTGAGTACCTACTACTTACTTGCCAGGCACTGTCCTGGAGATAGAGAAGTAAGAGACCCTCACGAAGCTTACTTGAATGGGGAAGATATATAATACATATGCATATGTATATGTGCATATGTATAAATGCAACCGGTGATAAGGTTAGGAAGAAGGGTAAGAGACTAGAGAAGCTCAACAGGGTCAGGAAAAGCAGCTCCAAGGAGGTGAAATTTGAGCAAACAGCTGATAATGTGAGGGAATAAGCCATGTGAAGATGAGTGGCAGAGTACTCCAGGTGATGAGGAGAGAAAGGACAAAGGCCCTGAGGTAGGAACATGTGTGGCATGTTCAGAGAACTGTGGCAAGGCCAGTGTGGCTGAAAATTGCAGAGAGAGGCGGAAGACATATAAGAAAGGCCTTGAGCTTGGTTAAGTAGTAGTTTGGGATGGAACATCATTAGATAGTTTTCAAAAAGGGAGAGTCATGATCTTATTTACATAAAAAAAAAATCTGCTGGCTCCAGTGACAAAAAGACTGTAGGAAATAAGTTAGGAGACTCCTGTAGAGTCTGGACAAGGCAGTTTGATGAGATTCAACTGTGGGATATCGATGAGAGGTGCACACATTCAGGAAAAAATCTGAAAGCTAACAGGACATTCTGATGGACTGGATCTTAGTTGTGAGGGAAAGAGAGGAAAGAGGATAACTTGAAGACCGAAAAGAGGAACCTAGAAGCATTTTTAGGAAAGCCCAAAACCCATGACTAAATATAAGAAGGTTCTTCCTTTCAGTATGATCAATTCGCTAATAATTTTCCAGCCAACACAATTACAGAAGCTCCCCAAAATAATTTGTATACTTTCAGTCTTTAGACTAAATTATTCTAAATGCAAACTAAGTAACAATTTTCTTAGCTAATTTATGGAATTGAATTGATTATAATTAAGCTTTACTTATTAAGTTCCCAAGAGTACATGTAAAATATTTTTAATATTCTTGGAAATATCTTGTCAAAAATGTTTAGTATCAAAGTCCCAAGAGATTTTCTTTAACATTAATACTTTTTTTCTCTCCCCTTCCCCCTTGTTATAGATTTTTATTACTATCTAACAGGGAAAAAATTTTTGCTCTTCAGAAATGAATTTGTAAATCTCTCCTGTCTTCCCCTCCAGTGACACTCTAAGATATTAGGTTAGTTTCTTCCTTAAGTTGTTCTGATCACTGCTTATTTTGTCTCAACCTTGTTGTGGCCAATCCCCATTCCCAATTCTTCCTGGGGTTCCAGTGCCTGCTTTTTCCAACTCTCTGCTCAGAAAAACCAAGGGTGTTTCCAGAAAAAACTAGACAATTACACAGAATGTGAAAAACAAAAATATGTTTTGTGTATAAAACTGTCTGGAGGGGACTTCTCTGATGGTCCAGTGGTTAAGACTCTGTGCTCCCAGTGCAGGGGGCCTGGGTTCGATCCCTGGTCAGGGAACTAGATCCCACACCAGGGAACTAGATCCCACATGCATGCCACAACTAAGAGTCCTCATGCCACAACAAAGATTTCGTGTGCTGTAACTAAGACCTGGTGCAGCCAAATAAATAAATAAATATTTAAAAAACTGTCTGGAGCAAAGTATATGTGTTTGGGGAGACCTATTTTCATAGAGCTTAGAAGTTTTTCTACACACTTCTAGCTTATTTCTGAATTTGTGATGCTCAGAAGAGGCTTAATTAGATTCACCAGCAATTCATTACGTAATTACTACGTGCAAGGTACTGCACCATCCAGGGTGAAGTGGCTAAATATATAAACACCAGATAAGTGTGGCATTACCATACATAAAAACTCTTGATATCATATTTTGTTATCCATTTTTGAGAAAATAAAGCATGTAGCATATCAGGGGAACACTATAATGTAGTGCTGACTTTTTCTTTTTTTCTTTTTTTTTTTCTTGCCATGCCGCACGGCATGTGGGATCTTAGTTCCCCAAGCAGGGACTGAAACCGCAGCCCCTGCATTGGAAGCGCGGAGTCTCACCACTGGACCGCCAGGGAAGTCCCTGTATGCTGACTTGATAAGAGGGTATTATTCTTTTTCCTATACTAAACTATTCCTAATGCTTGCGACCCATTCCCAATCCACCTTCCTCCATCACACCCGTACTCATTCTTTAAATTTATGCCACATATCATCTTCTCCTCTACGGTTTTTCTGGATTTACAGAAATTTGACATACTCACTTTTCATACTATGAATTCGCAAAATATTTCCTCTCATTTATTTATTTAATATTCTCCCGACTGGTAATCTTATTTAACAATCTCCCAACTGCTAACATAGATACCTTCTGCATCATATAACGGTGACTTGTAAATAAAAATAACAGTGATAATATAGATGATGATAGTGGTAGTCATGATGAAGATGATGAAAGTAGCAGGGACTGTTCTGAGCGTGTAACACGTATTTCTTCATGTTATCCCCACAGCAACTCTGTGAGAGGAGTACCCATTATTCTCATTTGAAAAATGAGGAAACTTTGAGAGGTTAAATAACTTGCCCAATTCACACAGCTAAGGAGCAGAAGAGCTGAGAATGTGGCAGGTGCTTGGTAAACTGTTTAGAAGCGAGGAGGGTAGAGATTAATTTTAATTAGATTTTAATGTTTATGCATACTCAAATTCAGACTGAAATAAATGTTTTAGGAAAAAAGATTCCCAGCTCCCTGAGATAACTAGAACTGGCTCTATCTATTATAACTGGTTTTGTGATGCCTCTTTTTACAATAAAGAATCAGATTGATCAGGCTATCACTGTGGAAAAAAATGCTCATTACTTACCTGTCTGATAAAGAAGTCTCCGTGAATTAGAGAAACAATTCCAAAGTTTGTGTACTTAAAAATATGATCCATCAACCACATCATTTGAGCAACAACCTAAAATATTTAAAAGCAAGAAATAAATGTTGAATAGAAAAAAAAAAAAACCTGACTATAGTCTAGCCAGTCTCTAAATTTTAAGTATAATCATCCAAGCATACTTTTAATTAACCTATCTTAAATCTAATGTTACTTCTATAAATAAAGCACTACATGAAAAATTACAGGTCTTCATGCATTATTTAGAAATGTGTTGTATAATTTCCAAGGATTTTGAGATTTCTCTGCTGTTTTCTGCTATTGAGTTCTAATTTGACTTCATTATATTAAGATAACCTATTCTGTATTAGGTCAATGTTTAAAATGTATTGAAGTTTGTTTTATGGCCCAGGATATAGAATATCATTGTATATGTTCCACAGATGATTAAAAAGAATGTGTATTCTGTGTTTTGGGGTGTAGTATTCTATATGTTTTGATTAGATTTTATTGGTTGATGGTGTCGTTGAGTTCCATATCATTGTTGATTTTATGTCTATAAGTTCTATCAGGTGCTGATAGATGGGTACTAAAACCTCCAACTATAATTTTGTATTTATCTATTTCTCCTTTTATCTCTATCAGTTTTTGCTTCATGCATTTTGAGGTTTTGTTGTTTTGTGTTTATGCATTTAAGATTGTTATGCCTTCCTGGAAGATTGGTCCTTTTATGTAACGGTCCTCTTTGTTTCTATTAATTTTCTTTCCTTTGAAGGTTACTTTTTCTGATATTAATATGGCCAATCTCACTGTTTTCTTTGATTAATGTGTTCATGATATATATATATATTTATACTTATATCGTTTACCTTAAAACTAACTAGTTCAGTGTATTTCAAATGAGTTTCTTGTAGACAGACTATTGTTGAATAATATGTTTACTCCACCAATCTTTCTTTAACTTGCTGTATTTAGACTATTTAAACATAATATATTTATTGCTATGTTAGTGCTTAAAAAAAAAAAAAAATTACAGGTCTTGATTCCAAGTCTTGGATTCCTAAGTCACAGGTATATACATATCACTGGGTAACAAATAAAACTGAATTAACTTCTTAAATTTGAACTTAATGATTTCCAATTTGTTCTATGTAAACAAAACCTTTGGAAATTCTTATATAACTTTTAAAGTTATTTTGAAACAATACAATATGCCTAAGTTATCAAATGAGGGCTACACGTTTAATCAATAAGCACTAATAAGGCTTTATAAAATGTGACCTTAACTTAATGGCTAAAATATTAAAAGTCGTAAAATATAAAGATATAAAAATTTATAATAATATAAAATATAAAAATATCCAAAATAAAAGAACATTGAAGAATTCATTTAGTCAATAAATACACTGTAAATTTTTTAAAAATTCATTTAGTAGAATGATTTACACATTCTATTATATCATGAAGAGTATTTGTTAGTTTATACAAGGCCATACTCTTTGCCAGCATAAAAATACTCAGTTTCTTAAACACAAAAATATTATCCACTGCTGATAAGAGTTAATAGCCATATCAAGAGCAGAAGACTTTATTTCAAGCAAATTTCAAAATTAAAAGTAAGTGTAAACAGGACCTAGTTAATGAATTGGTTAATTGTTCTCCCGTGCTGAGATAACAGCATCCCTTGTTATAAGCCTTTAATAAATAAAGTGAAAACTACAGCCTCCATCAAGAAAGCAACAGAGTTCCACTTTGGTTCCTATAGGAATAACAAATGTAAACTTCATCTCTGAGCACCAAATTGTATGAACTAACATATATGGAAAAAACTAAGCATTGACATCCATGTGTTGCTTTTACAAAAACATTATAAAAGCCCACAAATAATATTCAAGCTTCTGATGTAATTTTTCAGTATCACCGAATAGTTCAGTTACATGACTCCTATTCCAACGGTTTTACCATATAAAATAACTTTAAAAAAATAAAGATACATACATGAAAGACTGATTCCCAAATCAATTAATACAGAATAAAATAATCACCAACATCTCATTTTTGAATCTTGTTTTGCTTTGTAATGATAACTACTTTGTTTAGATAAATTGAGATCTGAACTAAATGGAATTTGCTGAAAAGTGCCCCAAGAAACAAAACAAAAAGCAAGTGGATTCAACCTGTAAAACCTTTGAGCTTTATACACACTATGAAGTGTGGCTGCAATTTATTGCTCTCTGGGTTTAATACCAACACTAAAGTAACTAGCTTTTATGTTTAATCTTACATTTATAGTGGATTTACTGCCTCAGTTAGAAGGGTAACGTAAAACAAATTCAGTAAGACAGCCAAGCTATCTTCTGAGATTTGTATGGATAATTCTGTCCTAACTTATTTTAGGGGAAACGTTACAAGTCAATAAATATTTATTACATATCTAAAAGTTCTATTGATAGAAATAAAAATTCTTAGTTTTATCATCAATTGCCACAAAAGGGCAAGACTCCTCACTGCACAGATACTTATTAAAAAGGTACTAGCACGTTTAGAAAACATAACTAATCCTTTGTTTCATATTTCGGAAAAAATGAGGTCAGTAAACACAAGCTGCCTGAATCAACTCTGTCGACGTTTTCACAGGTTGTCACTCAGAACGTTGTTAGGTATTTCCAAGGGACAAAATTGCTCTACATCAATTATTCTTTACCTGGAAGCACGAATTTTCTACATGTCAAAACATCTGGGGAGGCTTACATGAATGGCTCCATTCTTTATATCCTTCTGAAATTATAGTGGAGTCAATGGTTTGCCAGTTTAGAAGTCTGCAAGGACAATTTTGGCTGTCATAATGACTAGGGAGTTCTACTAGCATGTAGTAGGTTGCAGCCAGGTAAGGAAAACAATGTGCAGCAGGACAGTCCAGAACAACAGTGCCGTCCTACGAAAATGCAAGCAGTGCCCCCACTGAGGAACAACGACAGGCGCTACAGGAATTCCTGAATTCAAAAAGCTATGTTATACTCACATCACCATTAAACTAGTATTTTTAAACTGGCCCACAATTTAGCATTAGCTTTCTTTCTTTGAAAGTGCCCATGGAGTATGCAATTAATCAAGTAAACATTCCTACTCGTGAAGGTAAATTAATATTGCCCTATACTTATTACGCAGGAGGCAGAGATTTTAATGCTTCCACCTTTTTATTTCTCAATTACTCCTTTATGAAACAAGATACAAAATTCTTCAAGGTTTCAAATTATTTTGTAATATTAGATAGTAATATCAGTATAATTAATCTGAAAATAAAAACAAAATAACTCTGGACAGAAAAATGAACCAAAGACCAACTAACTAAAATCTTTTTACAAAAGCAAACAAATCAAAATTTTTTTGTCCACAATATCGGTGAATCTCAGATTACCTGATACTCTGGTTAATACAGTTATCATCTCTGCCAGACTGGAGTTAGAGTAACAAAGTTAGGCGTATTTATACTCACCGTTTTAAGCACTCTTTGAGATTCAAAAACCAATAGAAGACACTGTAGGCCCTCAGAAAAATCACTATAAATGTAAGTATCTTATCGGTAAGCATAAAAATGTTCTCCTTGATACAAAGCCAAATAAACTAGTTTTTACACAATTTTAACATCAAGAATTTAGGGGACAGGCAATAAATATTATTATAATGCAAATATATCTACACAGTGATATTCTTTATTTTAACAATTCGGAATATAAGATTCTGAATATAAGAAAGGACTGAATTTATTCTACATTCTAGCAAAATTATGCCTCTGCTTTTCAGATAAACAACAAAAACAGATTCCATAATAAGCAAACATATTTTCCATTTACTGTCACCTCATTTTCTGACCCCTGAGCTGCTGAATCAAACTCTCTGGGACCTAAACACATCAGGCGTATTCTTGCCTTAGTGTTTTGGCCAAGATTATTTCATTAAAGAAGAGGCCCTTGCTTCACTACTCTGCCTAACTAAATTTTACTCACCCTTCAAGGTCAAGTTTACATCCTCTCCCCTCCACAAAGTTTTCTATATCCACCAAGTACATGGTGAGCTCACTTTCCACTGAATATTTCTCACTTTGCAATTAAGTATTGTTTGCTATTCCCTCTCTCCACCTACCACTAGATTATTAGTTGCTTTAAGGGGATAGTATCTTATAGGATGGTCTTCTATATTTATAGTCGGTGACCATGAATATGAAACACTTATAAAATACCTATTGATTTGTTTCTTCACTATTAGGCCAAATATTAATTCCATTAATTTTATATATTTTCTATTTATTTACTTTTCTATGAACATAACCGCTTTACCTTCTCTTAAGGTAACAACTCTTTTAATGTTAAGGACTGACTTTATTTTAAACCCTCCCAGTTTACAGGTGTGTTTTAGGTAGCAATATAAGCAATGTGAAATCAACAGTTCAAATACAGCCCTAGAACACTGAATAAAATGGCCCTAATATCTTTCCTTTCAATTTGCTTTCTAAGTGAAATCCAAAATAATATTTACTTTACTTTCTTCTGGCTAAAGATCCCCAAGATCACCTAATTCCCTGTCCAATTTTGCTCTTCTATCTTAAGCAAACTGCTTTTTGTGTTTGTATTTCTCAAACTGGCAATCCACCACTCACCTCAAGACAGCCCCATGCTGAACCATATTAACTTTGCTTTCATTTCAGTTATCTTTTTTAAAAAACAGCTTTGTGGAGATATAATCCACATTATCCCAGTTATTTTTCTTGAGGTCTGTAAATTCCTCTCAGAGTAATTTAGAGTTATATACATAGTATATTTCTCTTTTTAAATTTTTCTAAATTTTCATGAAAAGTATACATATTAAAGTGTAAGTCTACATTCCCAACTGTGGTAAGACCATTAAATTGATTCTCTGTTAACCTCCCCTTTCTGCAGTCTATCTCTGCCTTCAGGATGGCTTACCAGTCCTTTGTCCTGGAGGCACATCATCAAAGTACACACATCTCCTGTTGCCTGATGATTCACCAACATTACTGCTTCATCTTTTGAAATTGCTTTAATATCTTCCCCCCATTCCATCACTGTAAGAACAAAAAGTTTCAAAGCTGTCATTTAAAAAGTTTATACATTTCCAGAAGCCTTATATTAGAAACACTGGTGCACATTAATGATGATACATCACTTAGTTAAAACTTCTAAAAGTTTAGAACTAAGTTTATTTCCTATAAAAATCAGGATGTTCATATTTTATAGAGACCCAAAATATCCGTTAAAATGTAAAGCGGCCATACCTTTGATTTAGAAATTCTATTTAAGAGTTTATCCTATGGAAACATTTGTCCAAACAGGCAAAGATATGCACAAAGGATATTTATTGCAACTTAAGTGTTCACCAACAGGGGAATGGATAATTTTTATATAATGGAAGAGTATAAACCCATTAAAAGAATGGAGGATATCTATATACACTAACCCAAAAGGACTTATCAAGTAAACAAAACATACCACAAAACAGTATATGTAATATAATCCCATCTTTTCAAAGAAGGAATAAAATTTACATGTAACTTAATGCATTGAAAAAAGTCTGGGGAAATGAATTCAAAACTTAATACTGATCATCATTGGGAGGTGGTTCCCAAAGCCCCCTTAAATTCTACTTTATAATAAAATATGCAAGTATTATAAAATGTGTAAGCATTTTCATTTTACAAGAAAACTAATTAAGGATGTTACATTTATTAAAAATCTCCAGATGAAAAGTCAATGCACCAAAACCTATATGTACACTCTAAGGAAAATAATGATATCTCCAAGCAGTTACGCCTCATTTTATACCAAATTTACTACACGCAAAAAAATAAAATTGAGCATCAGTGCCAAACATCAGGACTCTACAAAGAAGGTTCTAGGTTCCTCAAATGTCTGACGTGAATTACCAGAGGCTGAATATATGTTAGCATTCACTCATCTCACTCACTGCTATAAGGAAAGAAGTTGACTCACCTGTGTGTAATAGTTCTGGATGAAATAGGGATGGGAGACCTGTTGCTCACCTGCTTTACCTCTGCCAGCCTCCCTCCTTCACAGTCACCTTTCACTGTCACCCCAATATAGCGGAGCTCCTCATAAGAGTTCATTTGAGAAAAGAGTTCTGCTAATTTTTTCTTTTTATTAAAAGCCATTTAAGGGCTTCCCTGGTGGCACAGTGGTTAACAATCCTCCTGCCAATGCAGGGGAAACGGGTTCGAGCTTTGGTCTGGGAAGATCCCACATGTCGCGGAGCCGCTAAGCCCATGCGTCACAACTACTAAGCCTGCGCTCTAGAGCCGGCGAGCCACAACTACTGAGCCCGCGTGCCACAACTAGTGAAGCCCCCAGGCCTAGAGCCCGTGCTCCGCAACAAGAGAAGCCACCGCAGTGAGAAGCCCGCGCACCGCAACGAAGAGTAGCCCCCGCTCGCCGCAACTAGAGAGAGCCCGTGCACAGCATGGAAGACCCAATGCAGCCAAAAAAAAAAAAAAACCAGCCATTTAAGCAAGGCATCTATGCATTCATTTTAAAGATCTTAAAGACTTGTATTAAGGGAATTTCAGCTGGGCTGAACATATATTCAGTTGTGGTACCTACTTGCAAAGTGAGGTATTCCAGTCATTCTCTCAGAAGTTATTACTAACACACAAATAGCTTACACTGTATGGCGAAAGCTTTTAAGTTTTTAAAATGAATGCAGAATGGAAACTACATTACAGATGTCAAGTAATCCTTAAGGAATAGACGTAGAACACTGGGGACAGCCCAGCAGCACCAACTTTCCTTCACAGCGGCCTTTCCTTTCCCAAGTTGCCAGTGAAGTTTAGCTGACAAGCTAACTTTACTGAAACATAATTGAATAGCTGATATACATTGTGTGTGGGAGCAGGGGGAGTATAAATTGGTACAAGAGTTTTGGAAGTCAATTTGGCGATATATATATCAGAACTAAGAAATGTGAAAATCCTTCTACCCAGCAAGTCCGCTTCTAGGAATTCATCTTACAGATATACTTATTCATGTGTAAAATGACACATATGCAAAGCTCTTTATTGCAGCATTGTTTATAAGAGCAAAGATGATAACAGCTAAAAAGAGAGACTAGCTCAAATTCATAGAAATTTCTAAAATGGTGGTTGACAGCAGGGAAAACTGGGGAGTTGTTTAATTAGTATGGAGTTTTGGTTTTGTAAAATGCAAAAGTTTTGGAGATTGGTTACACAATAATGTGAATATACTTAATACTGACACTTAAAAATGGTTAAGATGGTAAATTTTATGTTATGTGTATTTTGTCACAATTAAAAATAAAAAGGGAGACTAGTCAAATTATAATATATCCATGCAATGGAATATTATGTAATCATAGCATTTTTACACTAATATGGAATGATATACTCTAAGTAATAGAAGCAAAGTGCAGAACAATGTGTGAAGAGAGAATATATTTACTAAATGAAAACTCCTCATATCATGTCTCTGTTGACAACCCTTCAATGAATGTGCGCGTGCCGCACACATGCGCACACACACACACACACACACACACACACACACACCATTCTTTCATTAATTCATTCTTCACTCAATAAATCAGCATCAGGCACTGTGGATATAAAACAAATAAGAATAAAAGTAGTATTCTAATGCAGTTAAAACACTCAAGAAAAGTCTAACTTGGTTCTATAAATATTAGGCTATTAAGAGGTAATGTGAGGCTTCCCTGGTGGTGCAATCGTTGAGAATCTGCCTGCTAATGCAGGGGACACGGGTTCGAGCCCTGGTCTGGGAAGATCCCACATGCCGCGGAGCAACTAGGCCCGTGAGCCACAACTACTGAGCCTGCGTGTCTGGAGCCTGTGCTCCGCAACAACAGAGGCCGCGATAGTAAGAGGCCCGTGCACCGCGATGAAGAGTGGCCCCCGCTTGCCGCAACTAGAGAAGGCCCTCGCACAGAAACGAAGACCCAACACAGCCAAAAATAAATAAATAAATAAATAAATAAATAAATAAAATTTTTTAAAAAAGAGGTAATGTGGAAGGTCTTCTAGCTCCACATCTATATAAATAGATGTTTCATAACCAAATAGTCCTTTAATGCAATTTCTGCTACATGAATGGAAAATACTAGATACCTAGGCCTGTGCAGTAGGAAAGCATACGTGTGAATATAACTGCAAATAAAAATAAGTTTTCTACTTAAAATGTATCTTACTTGCTTTATATAAAGTAGATAAATCTAGTGTGTTGGTTTAAATCTCAAAATATAAATTGAATTTAGAACTCTCTGTTCTGGCTTAAATAGTGTCCCACCAAATTTACATCCATCCAAAACCTGTGAATGTGACCCTATTTGGAAACAGGGGCTTTGTAGATGTATCAAGTTAAGATGAGGTCATAATGGATTAGGATGGGCCCTAAACCTATATCCAATATGACTGGTATCCTTATAAAAAGAGGGAAATTTGGACAGAGATACACAGGGAAAACGCCACACGACAATGGAGGCAAAGACTGGAGTGATGTGTCTACAAGCCAAGGACTGCAGACAAACACCCAAAGCGACCAAGAGGCAAGGAAGGATCCTTCCCACCAGAGCCTTCAGACAGAACACAACCCTGTCAGCACCTCAATTTCAGACTTCTAACCTCTGGAACTGTGAGAGAATAAATTCCTGTTGTTTTAAGCCACAGGAACTTTGTTTGTGGTACTTTGTTATGGCAGCTCTCTGAAACTGATATACTCCACCCTCCTCAATTTTCCCCATCCTTTCTCTTTTCCATTCTATTCCCCCAAAATTATAGTTTTTTTCTAACCAACTATAGGAAAAGAACAACAGCACTGTATTTTAAACATCCAGAACATTATCATAGAAATCTACCATTATGTATTATAAATGGTTCTCAGTGTTTATTTCTATAATACTTTCAGGGTATAATCATTAAGAGTTAATCCAATACATATTTTATCTCTCAGCCATAACTTAGCTAAAATTAATTTTCAAACTAAATGTCAATTTGCTAAGACTCACACACATACTAAATCAAACAAGTGAAGGTAGAAGGATCAACTTTTTAAAATTATCCTGATGTAGCAATAAAGTCATGTTGGATTTTATAATAATCTAAATTTTATTCAACAATAAATTTCATTTCCAGTATCTATGGTATTCTTCTTTCACCAAACCATTATATACTTCAAAGATCACTGTTAGAAAGTTATATGACTAACAAAATCAAGATTAAAAAATGCTTGTAGAGAAAAAGCATTTATTTTATGTTTGAAATAGCTATGTTCCTCAAATCATACCCTGCCATCCAAACCAGTAAGTATAATAATGGAGCCAGTATCTTAATCAAGGAATAGAATTATTCTCATGTTAAAGAACAGAAGCTATGGATGCCTGCCAGTTCTTACATTGTACTTGATTAGAAGGACAAAAATATTTTAACACACTGTTCTGTGAAAGGAATTCTCAAAAAAGAACTGGGTCAGGTCCACTATTTCCAAAGGGAATGAAAGACAACTGAGTAAAAACTGGAAGAAAAGTTCCCTAGTTGTAATTGAATTTTTAAAACTTCTTGTTAAAAACCAAAGCCAAAGATTATCACCCACTACACACACACACATACACACACACACACACACACACATTAATAAACCTCCCCCAAAAGTTTTAGACTAAAATTGATCATGACAGTTCACATCTCAAAAAGAAAATAAAAACAACAATAAACCATCACAATTTCCTTAAAAACAGTGATGCTAAAGCTGTTATACTGACCCACAAAACAGAATTAATGTGGAGAAGAAAGGTTGCTTTATACACGACCATAACAGCTTACTTCTCAAAGTGCAAAAAAAAAATGCCTGCAAGCTGATGCCACAACTATTTTACCATTCTGTGACTCACTTAAGAAACATTAATAATATCATTATGCTACTCAAACGTATTGTGAAGATGACTGAGATATAAATGATAGAATCACAGACGTCCTGGCAATTAGATTACATGACAGTTGAAGTTACTTTTGAAATCACTATTAACTAAAAGAGTCATACAACTACTGTGTCACGTAAAGTCAGGTATTCTAATATGAATAGTAAAGATTAGAGAGCAAAAAAACACATGAAGGAATCTCATGTAGCTCAAGAACTGTGGCTTTCAGTAACACACATTGGAGGCAGAGTGGGTTGGATTCATCCAAAGTTAGGGGTTAGCAGAGGAAGATAAAAAGGGAGTGAGGACATGAAGGGTAGCCGTGAGAAAGTAGATTAAGGTACTGATTAATGGAGAGGAGACTGGTGAGGAAAGGAACCAAGCAAGGGGGTAATTCACTAAAGAAAACAGAGGGAGGGCTATTATAGTAGAGATACTTGAAGCCATCCCCCACCTCCACCTTTACCCATCCTACTCAAACCCCCATAGATAGGGCCCAGAGACTGTGAGAAAGCCCCCGGGTGAATCTAATGTATATTTGTAAATAAGAACCACTGGAATTTTAGCTCTGATGAGTTTTGTTTTATTTTCTTAAAACAAGTATACTGAACATACTAGGAAGTTGTGGTCAGTGCCCTTTTTTTGGCACTTTAATTAATTTAATTTAATTTAATTTAAGAGGTTAAACTTGAGGAGGCAAGGCTCAAGGTGTAGCTTTTGGAGGGGTTGTTTAACTAAAAGAATAATAGTAGCATATATTATTAAATAGATATATAATTAAATACTAATAATCTTAATAGCCAACATTTATAGAATGCTTACTATGTGTCAGGCATTAATAATTAGTAAGAGAAAATAATTCACATTATTTTCCTATGTAATCTTCACAAAATCCCAAATGTACAGACACTGTTATCCCCAATTTACAATTGAAGAAAATGAGACACAAAAGGTTAAGCAGTATCTTCAAAGTTACACAGTTAGAAAGTAGGGGAACTGGGATTCAAAACCACTGTATCATGCTGTCACTGCTGGCAGGCTACATCAAGGAACCTTGAAAACAGTAACGGTTAAGTTGCCCACACAGCCCCTGATGTTGCCCATGATTATGCCAAAAAGTGGGGTGGACAAGCCAAGTCCCAAAGTCCTCAACAAATAAGGTTAGTGGGCGGCAACAATAAGGAATGGTGCAGAAGCCAAGGATCAAGTGTTTTTTTGCATGACAGTTGAATAATAAACAAGTCTAAAGAGGCAAAGAGTATCTAAGAAAAATAAAAATCAACATTGTCTTTGGGCCCAGGATACAGGTATCTTAAACTTAATGTGCTCAGTACAGAACCAGCTCTTTACCCTAGCCTTCTCCGTCTCAGTGAAGGACACTGTCATTCACCCAGTCAATTCAAGACCAAACCTAAGACCACTTTTGATTCGCCCCTTTCCTCAATTCTCCATATTTAATCCATCTCTAAGTCCTTTGGACTCTATCTCTAAGACACATCCTGCAACCTCTATGTCTCTCCTTCTTTACTACTACTACTCTAGGCCAAGCCATCAATACCTCTTTCTTGGATTTCTGAAGTGACCTCCTAACTAGTCTTCTCACTTCCACTCTAGCCACCTGCTTAAAAGAAAACTTTAAAATAGTTGCTAATTTCAAATACCAGTATAATCTAAATCACCACTGGCAAGAATGGAAAAAGAAAGAGCAAGAAAGTCAAAGATAATAAGTGATAATTAACTCTAACTGGTATTGAGATTTGCTTTAACTTAAACCCAGACAGTTTCCAACAGGGGAGATATTGGTATCTCAGGAGAAGCAATTCTTCCTGCAGTCATCAGCATGGCAAAACTTTTAGCACACCAGGCCAACATTCTCTGTTACAACCCTCAAGAGCCTACACATTTCAAACATCCCACCCCCACCTCTATCCATTTAAAACCACTAAGTTAGAAAGTTCAAAATGATTTAGGTCAATATAAGCCTGCGGTAAAATCAGAGTGAGGTTAAATAACAAATGAGAATAGTACAGACAACATGAGGACTAAGTGAACATGTGCTTATTAAAAACAAAGATCAAGCCCTCTGATGCCTAACCTTTACCCACTCAGCCCCAGGATATGGCAGCAAGAGTTTGGAGGAGTCTTCTCTAGGAAATCTGATCAGCTCAAGAGAGAAGATCTAAAAATACTGACATTTAGGATTCTCCAGTGAAGTATTCCAATCAGATTATCCTACAATGAGGCTTAGTGTGGACAAGACGCAGCCACTAACAGGGCTACCAATCAACTTTATAGTCCCCTACTCTTAAATAAGAACAGATCATCATGTATTACCAGATACCCAGAAAAAGCCTTTAATGTGAAAGACAGAAAATAAAGCAGCCTATTAAAGAAATTGATTTTATAGTCAGAAATCTTCCAAAAAATAAATCTTCTGGCCCAGATGATTTCACTAGCAAATTCTGCCAAACATTTTAAAAAGAAATAACACCAATTCTATACAATCTCTTCCAGAAAACAGAAAAGAAGGGAAAACTTTCAAGTTTACTTTATAAGGCCAGCATTACCCTTATACCAAAACCAGAAACAAACAAACAAACAAACAAAACTATAGACTTATATCCATTAAAATCCTCAAAAAATGTTAGAAAATGGGATCCAATAATATACACTGCAACCAAGTAAGGTTTATCATCACAGGAATGCAAGGTTGATTGAATATTAAAAATTAATCAGTGTAATAGTCCACCATATTAACAATCCAAGGAAGAAAAAATTCATGATTATATTGGTATGGTCTGAAGGTCTGTGTCCCCCTAAAATTCAAATGTTGAAGTCCTAACCCCCAAAGGTGATGGCATTAGCAGATGAGGACTTTGGAAAGTGATTAGGTCATAAGGGTTGAGCCCTCATGAATGGGATTAGTGCGCTTATAAAAGAGATCCCACTGAGCTGTCTAGCCCATTCTACCAAATGAGGGCACAGTGAAAAGGCTATGAACCATGAAGAGAGCCCTCATCAGAAGGTGACTATGCTGGCACCTTGTCTTGGACTTCCAAGCCTCCAGAACTATAAGCAATAAATTTCTGTTGTTTATAAGCCACCCAGCCTGTGACATTTTGTTATAGCAGCTCAAACAGACTAAGTCACATATGAATTGATGCACAAAAAGCACTAAACAAATTCCAATATGCATTCATGAAAAAAACTCTCAGTAAACTGAAAACAGAAAGGAATTTCCTCAATGTAATAAAGTGTTTCTACACAAAACCTATAGTTAACATAATATTTAGTATTAATTATATATGAGTGCTTTCTCCCTAAGATTGAGAACAAGGCAAGGACGTCCAATCTCACCTCTCTTATTTAACATTATTCCAGAAGTCCTAGCCAGTTCAATAATGCAAAAAAAAAAGAAAAAAGAAAAAGAAAAAGAAATGAAAATCATACAGGTTGGAAAGGAAGAGATAATTCTGCCCATATTCACAAATAGCATGACTGTCTCTGTAGAATATCCCAATTAATCTACAAAAAGCTCCTATTATTAATAAGTGAGTTTAGCAAAGTTACTAAACAACTACAAACTCAACAGTAAGTATCAATCATATTTTTATACTAGGAATGAATGATAAGAAATTTTTAAAAATTAAATCCAACTTACAATAGCTCAAAAAATATACTTAGGTATAAATCTAAAACACATGGACAGGATCTGTATGCTGAAAACTACAAAGTGCTGATGAAAGAAATCAAAGAAGGCCAAAATGAAATGAATACCATGTTCATGGATTGAAAGATTCAACACATTAAAGATATTAATTCTCCCACAAATTGATCTACAAGTAAAACACAATTCTAATCAAAATGCCAATAAGAATTTTTGCAGATACAGGCAATTGGATTCTAAAACTTATAAAGAAAGGCCAACAAACTAGAAAAACCAAAATAACTTTGAAAAGGAAGAATAAAGTTGGAGGAATCACACTACCCAATTTTAAAACTTACTATAAAGCTACAATAATCAAATGGCATGGTATTGGTGAAGGATCAGACACACAGATCAACAGAGCAGAAAAGAGAGCCCAGAAATAGACCACACAAATATGGCTAAATGATTTTTGACAAAGGTGTAAAGTCAATCCAATGGAGAAAGAATAGTCTTTTCAAAAAACAATGTTAGAAAAATATGAAACCTAAACCTATACCTTATACAACAATTAATTTGAAATGGATCATACAGTTAAATGTAAAGCTTAGAACTCCAAAACTTCCAAAAGAAAATTTAGGGGAAGACCTCCATGACCTGGGGTTAGGCAGTGTTCTTAGACTTGACAGAAAAAGCATAACTCATAAAAGAAAAAAAATCAGTAAATTGCACTTCATCGAAATTTAAACCTTTTGCTCAGCAAAAGACACTGTTAAGAGAATGAAAAGACTGGGAGAAAATATATGCAATCACATATCCAACAAAGGATTTGTGTCTTTGTATCCAGAATACTTATAGAACTTCCAAAACTCAGCAGTAAGATAACAAACCACCCAATTAAAAACCAGGCAGAAAACTTGGACACCTCACCAAAGAGGATATAAGGATGGCAAACAACCATATGAAGATGTTCAACATCATCAGCCACTAGGGAAATACAAATTAAAACCATGACGAGCAACCACTATACATTTACTAGAATGACTAAAATTAAACATACTGATAATACCAAATTTTGATAAGGATGCAGAAAAATTGGAACTTGTAGACACTGCTGATAGAAATGCAAAATGTATAGCCACTCTGGAAACAGTTTGGCAGTTTCTTATAAAGTTAAAAATACACTTACCATCTGACCCAGGAAACCCACTCCTGGGTATTTACCCTAGAGCAGGGGTTAGCAAACTTTTTCTGCAAAGGGTCAGCCATTAAATATTTTAAGCTTTGCAGGCCACATATGGTCTCTGTTGCAAATTCTTCTTTTGTTGTTGTTGTTTTTTACAAACCTTTACAAATGTAAAAGCCATTCTTAGCTCATAGGGCCATACAAAAACAGGCAACAGGAAAATTTGGCCCATTGGGCATAGTTTGTTGACTCCTACCCTAGAGAAATGAAAACTTAAGTTAATACAGAAACCTGTACATGAATGTTATACCAGCTCTATTCATAATTGCTAAAAACTAGAGACAAACCAAATGTCCTTCAGTAGCTGAATGGACATAAACTGTGGTACATTCATACAATGGAATACGACTCAGCAACAAAAAAGAACATTCTAATGATACATGCAACAACTTGGATGACTTTCAAAGGCATGCTGAGTGAAAGAAGTCAGTCTCAAAAGGTTACATAATGCATGAATCCATTTTATGACATTCTCAAAAGAGACAAAATTATAGTGAAAGAGAACAGATCAGGAATTGCCAGGGGTTAGAAGTTGGGGGAGAATGTGATTACAAAGGATAATGATGACTAAAGCATGGCAGAACTACAGATAATTTTTGCTCTGTTATTTTTCTTTCTTTTCTTTATATTTTTCTGTTTTCAGCATTTGACTTATTACTTTTGTAATTCAGGAAGGTTTTTCTCCCCAGATCAAAGTATTAATGGAAGATACTACTAGTGGGCTGCACTCTTTTTATCTGTTTCTTAAATGTTCATTTTCTCACTTTCACTAACTAAAAACCTCTCCCCCTGACTAGTCTGGTTCAAATGTATTTTATTAAACCACTGAGAGTTGAAGTAGCTAAGACTTCACATCTTAAGTTTCTTTTTATAGTATGTTCCAATAAAAGTACTTCACTCTATGCAAAATGCTCAACTTGCTCAAAGTTTTGTTTTCTCAACCTTTTAAATAGCTTCTTACATTCACTTGTAAGTTGACCAACAGAACACTATACTAAATTCAGAGATGGGGATTTAAGTCAAAGGTACTTTAATTTGTTTCCATTGGGAAAAGTGTAAGCAGTGGGATTAAGTAGTATCTGCCTTAGGCTGCTAAAATGAGTAATTGGAAGAAGGGAAATTCTAACTTCTCCTAAAGGTAAAGGATTGCACCAAATTGCTAGGAAATAAGTGGGCAATGTAGGTACTTCTCTGCTTTGCTACGAGAGCTCTGAATAGTTTTAGAATCAGACTATTACATATGGTAGGGGTTTTGATTTTAATGAAGTTTACAGCTAGAAAGGAATTTACAGATATCTGAATCCAAGTTCCTCACTTCACAGATATTTTATCAAATACAAGAAACAGAACTCTACGGCTGCTTCTTGACTGACCGAATTAGTTGCAAAGAAAAACATACAGATGGTGAGGATAATTAATTTACAGCACCTCCTGCTCACTATCCCCCAAAGCACTTACTGATGTATTCATTCATTCAACTAGTTTTATTCTCTTCATAGAGAAACAGGATTCTACCACTGCGGGGGACATAAACGTACACAGGGATTCTATCACAAAGTAATTAACTCATTAAATTCAACTATAGGAACTTAGCAAAAAAGAAAGAAAGAGAGAAAAAGTAAAAGGTGAGAGAAGAGAGAGCATGGAAGGGCAGAAGTAAAAGACTGAAACAGAGAACATTTTAAATAGTACAAGCAATTTTGCCAGCCTTTCCAGTCCTCAGATCTATGCCCTGGAGGAAGCTTGAGACTGGAATTGTGAATCTGCTGCTCCTCATCAATGCCGCTGGCGTGTGCCTGTCATCATGCCAGCATCCTACTGAGGCAGCAGCTCACTGAGCTGGATGATTTCAGTTTTTTTAAAAATACATTTTCTTCCATATAAAACTTAAGCAAACTTTTTAACTGATGCAATATGATCCCTGCCCTCAAGAGATCTGCTCACTCATTGGGAATAAAAGATAAATTGGGGATTAGTGCATTACACATGAAGTTATGTACCACAGGAGTCAGGGAAAGAAGAAATCATTGGGAGCTAAAACATGAAGGGAAGAGATACCAAAGACATGGGGGAAATGGCCTTGAACAGACGGTTGCTATTGGGAAAAATGGAAAATGAGGTTGTATCTGTAAATAAGAGGTCAGATTACAGAGATACTTTTAGAAGTCAGATACTACAGTTTAGGCCAGGAGATATAAAATCCCTTTTTTTGTCACCAGGCAGGTGACAAAAGTGAGGGAAGTGGGCTTCCTATATGACAGAAGAGAGCAGTGGGACTGTGTTAAAAACAGAGTGCGTGCCCCACCCCCAAAGAGGGCAGCTACCTATCCAGCTCCAGGCTGTTGCCGATATCTGGGAATGTGGACCCCGGTTACCAGACCTTCCAATTTTTTAAGAGTAATTGGAAATTTCAGAGTTTGTATGAAAGTTAAATAAAGAGATTAACAATGGAGGAAGGTTCCTGGGCAAGCAGGCAGGAATGGAATCTAAGCAAAGGGACTGGCTCTTGATAGAAAGGACGTTCTGCAATGTAACAGGAAGAATAAAGGAAAGGAATACCAAAAGATGCAGCTTAAGAGGTAGGCTTGGGCCAGGCTAGTAGAGCACCGGAATTCTGCACATTATCTCACAAACCACAGAAACCAGCAGGAAAGGAATTGACAATATGTGGGATGGAGGGAAGGGATGAAGGGCTGCAGGGATGAGGGAGAGTAGCTAGCTGTTAAGTGGGGGGTTTTTTTTTTTTTTTTTTTAAGGTGAGAATGTCTTTAGTATCTTTATATCCTGGAAGACTAAGAGCAAAGATAGAAGGAGATAGTAATCAGTAAGGTGAAGCAAGAGAGATGGGATGTTAGCTTTGGGTAACAGACTTATCTACAGATGAATGAGGGTGCGAAGAAGGTGGGGGAGGAGGACAGAGAAAAGGGCAAGACTCTCCACAGCACACTTCCAGAGCACTAACCAAACCCACGGCAAAGAGGCAACGAGAGGAGTTAAAAACTGACCTGGGGAAGAGAGCTGCTTAGAAAATCACCACGAACGTAGATATCCTAAGTGGAGCTGAGCTACACAAAACTGGGGATGCCCCTTAAAATGAAAGAGCAGAAAGCACATAGAAGCATTCATGCCAGCCAACTGTCCAAGAAGCCTGAAGCAAAGAAGTTCATGGCTGGAGCTAATATACCCTCTGAGTTGAGGCTTGGCCATATTCCTAAGCTTTGAAACCTAGGATACTAAAAGAAGAAAGTACTAAGAATATAATCAAAGGAGAAACGGATTAATTGTACCACATATTAGGAAAACTTTCTTATTTTAAAGGACTTTCACTCATATTCTCTCAATTGCCACAGCAGCACCATAAGGCATAACAGGCCATTTATCAATCTTATTTTTTTCTTTATGTGGGTGAATAATTTTTTTTTAACATCTTTATTGGAGTATAATTGCTTTACAATGGTGTGTTAGTTTCTGCTGTACAACAAAGTGAATCAGCTATATGTATACATATATCCCCATATCTCCTCCCTCTTGCGTCTCCCTCCCACCCTCCCTATCCCACCCCTCTAGGTGGTCACAAAGCACCGAGCTGATCTTCCTGTGCTATGCGGCTGCTTCCCACTAGCTATCTATTTTACATTATATCAATTTTATTTAAAGATAAGAATCTGAGAAGATATTGTAAAAGATAATACTGTAAGTAAGCACCATAAATCTGACTGAAATCTAAGTCTGTTGGACCCTAAAACCAAACTATGGATAGCCCCTGTCTAATGAAATTATTAACCATTCAATTAAAAGGGAAGTGTGCTGTTTTCAAGGTATAATGAAAATAGCATGGGCTTTAGAGTAGAAGACTTTCATTCAAAGACCAGCTCCATCCCTTGCTAGCTCTGTCATCCACATTAAGCAAGTTACTTAACTTCCAGAAGTCTTCCTTTTCTCATTTGTTTAATGGGGTTGATATTATTTCCCTCTCAGGACTGCTTTCAATATTTATAGGAAGCCACATGTAAGCACTTGCTAAAAAGTCTGGCACATCAGGTACTCGATCAAGGTAAGTTTTTCTTCTCACTGGAAGGATTACCAGTTATCTATAGTTTACACAGAAGTTAGTCTCCTTGCAACAGAATTAAGTAAAAAGGATTGGAAAAGGTTTTTATTTTAACAGTAAATCTTATTAGAAGATAAATAGTTCCTAAAGGAACCAGAGAAACTAACTCAAAAAACATACTATAAATTGAAGAATCTAAGTCACAAGAAGAAAACATCATTTCAAGTTTGGTATTAAAAGGAGACATGACATAGAAGAGAGACTAAATAGACTAGAATACACTAAGGTGTAAAGCTCTTCTCACTGAGCACGGAGTTCAAACCTGGAGTCCACAGGGTCCATAAATGGACTTCAAAGAGCTGTGAACCTCTTGAAACTGTTTGTAAAACTGTGAGCACGTGCAAAGGTGCTGTGGTCAGCCAAAAAATGCTCCCCTACCTCCACTCCACAAGATATCCATGTCAAACCTCTGGAACCTGTGAATGTTACATTATACGGTAAAAGGTGTGATTTAGTTAAGGATCTTGAGAAGAGGAGCTAACTCTGGATTACCTAGATGGACCCTCAATCAGTGACAAGTGTCCTCACAAGTGACACACAGAGAATAGACATAGAGAAGAGGAGGCGGCCACAGGACCCTGAGGTAGAGCTTGGAGTGATGCAGCCACAAGCCCAGGAATGCTGAGAGCTACCAGAAGCTAGAAGAGACAAGGAATCTCCCCCAGAGCCTCTGCAGTGAGTGCAGCCCTGCTGACACCTCGATTTGAACTTCAGCCCTCCAGAAACGTGACAGAATTAACGTCTGTTGTTTTAAGTGCTTCTGCAGTCACTTGTAATGGCAGCCATAGGAAATTAATATAGGTGTACTTTTCTGAGAGGAGGGTGCAGAGCTTTCATCAGACTCTAGAAGAGGTTCTTATGAACCCCAAAAGGTAAAAGAACTACCATGTAGAAGATTAAGCAAAACCATCTACAAACAAAGGAACAAGAAATTTTTTTAAAACCTGCAGAACAAGTAGTTACTTGGATAAGGTCCCATAGTTAGTAAATATTGAAGTAAGAAAATAACAAGCTGTCCTATGATATCTAATCCAATATTCATTTCACTATCTCTTGGAGTTCAACCCTACAAATGCATTAAAAGGCATTGATTCCCAAACAATTAAATAGCCTGTTAAAAATATAGGTTCTCAGGCTCCATCTCAATATATTGATCAGAATCTCCAGGGTAGAGAAGTTCATAAATGTACATGTTAAAGCTCCTCTTGATAATGCAGATGTGCAGACGAATTTGGGAACTACTACTATAAGGCAAGGATCAGTAAACTTCTTCTCTAAAAGGTCAGATGGTAAAACTTTTAGGCTATGCAGGCCAAGAGGCAAAATTGAGGATATTATATAGGTATTTACATAACAAATTTGTTTTTCAACACATTTCTACAAATTTTTTATGGACAAAATTCAAAATATAAAAATAATTGAATACAACTTTTTGCAATATTGGTCTACTAATGAGAAGAATAAAATTATTTCTTGTGAGGGGTAAGATTTTACTTAATTGGGGTTCAAAGTTAGTGTTTCCTATCATCAGCTCAAGATCAGTTGCAAACTGTCATCTATAAAAACCTCCTGAGCTGGAAAGGACTTACAAAACAAACAGGCAGCGGGCTGGATTTGGCTTAAGGGCTGTAGCTTGCCAACCTCTGCAGGAAGGTATAAGGAAGAAGAACAAGCCACAGCCCCTGCCCTGAAGCAACTGACAAGTTAGTTAAAGAGACAGGAATAGCAAAGGTGAAATCAACAGTGAAAACCATGAAGCAGAATTCTGAATGTTTTATGTTGTAGAGCAGTGAGTCCTAACTGTTTCAAGTATGAAGAGTCTTTTTGAATGTCACAAAATGTGACAAGCCCTGGTCCTGGCAATACGGGCACTCAGAGCACAGAGGAATGATACATGAAATCTCAGCATTTCACCAACACTTGTCTTACTGTCCTACATTAGTAGCCTAATAAATATTTGGCTTTATATCTTGTAACAGTTACCCCCTCCATCATTAATAGACTGTTTCTCAAAGTGAGTGGTATAGCATTCTAAAATTAATTTAAATTTAAAAAAAAATGTGGCAGAGATCTATGCTAGTAGTTTTTTTAGCAATGAGTGAAAAGATCTGTAACAAAAAGCAACTGTAAAGTCTATAATGCTTTTAAGGGATTTCTTATTAATCAAAACAGCAGCTACATATATTTGAAAAGTATTAACATGTATTTATAAGACCCATTATTTATACAACCACAGATGTTACTTAATATGTGTATGGATTCTCGACCCCCTGAGGGAACTCTGAAGCACTGCCGAAACTCTCAGCCCAAAGGTTCATAACCACAGTTACAGAGTAGATGCCAAAGAGGTTCAGAAAGAAGGAAACAGTAGAAACTGGAGTAGGGGGCAAGGACATCATAGGTTTAGATAAGGAGATAAATTTTCAAAGAAACTGAAGAACAGATTTTAGGGACAGGAAGAATATCAATGAGAAAATGCAGAGGGGCCAAGGGAGAGCAGCCTTACTGAATAAGAGTTGAGAACAGGATCAAATTATGGAAGCTCTGTCACCAGAGCCAGCATCTAAGTGCTTTCCATGTTTCGTCGTATCATGGAGCCCTGATAAGCTTTCTCTCATTCAGTCTTAGAATAGATTCCTAAATACTTGAGGCGTGTAAGTAAATGACCCTGGTTTCATCAGGTACAACTCTAAGTGGATTGAAAGCTAAACTTTTAAATCTTAAAAAAAAATTTTAAAGCCTTCCCTTGACCCAATTTCTCTCCTGCAACTATCACTATTCCTTCAGAGCCACGCTTCTGGAAAGTCATACATTCATGTTTCCATTTTAGCTCCTCCAGTCACATTCATCTCCAACCCACTCCAAGCTAGTTTCCACTTCTACCACCTCAACAAAGCTGCTCTTGCCAAATCAATGAAAGACTAAACCAGCTCTCATCTTACAAAAGGTAAACTCTCAGCAGCCCTCATGGAGAGCCCCAGCCCTGGAACACTGCTGACTCTGACACACACTTGTAGGGCAGGCATTCGTTCTACTTCTCTAGCTGCTCCTTCCCAGGCTCTACCACCCTCCTCTCCCCAACCTCCAAATGTTGGCATGCCCTCAAAGTCTGACCCTGGGCCTCTCATCACTCAGTACTTACAATCTCCCTAGGTGAACCCACCCATCTCCATGGCTTTAAATACCATTGGTAATTTCCCAATTTATCTTTCTAGCTCAGGTTTCTCTTCTAGCTCAGGTTTCTCTTCTGAGTTCTAGACTGCATATCCATGTCTACTTCAGAGCTACACTTAGATGCTTCTCACTCAGCCTGTGTTCAATTTTCATCCTTCCTCTCAACATTGCTCCTTCTCTGGGCTTCCCTATCCACCCAGCATCTCACACCAGAAACCTCATGGTCACCCCCGTCACCTGCGCATGTATTCCATCCTTTATGTTCAATCCCTCAGCAAGTCCTGACAGATCTCCTCCTATAAAACTCTCCAGTTAGTTCACTCCTTTCCATGTCCACTGCCGTCACCCCTGGACCAAACAACTATCACCTCACCTGGGGAAGCTAAGAATCTTCCAGAGGGTATCGCCTGCACACTCTCACTTCTCTCTAGTCCATTTCCACAAAACAGGCAGAATTACAGATACGAATCTGATTTCATCGTTACAGTTACAAATTTCAGATACGAACCTGGGTTCATCATTCCCTTGCTTAAAATCCTTGCATTGTTTCCTCTTAGGATAAATTTCAAACTCCTCAGTAAGCACTCCAAGGCCTCAGTGGACTCGGCCTCATCAGCTCACGCCCACCAACACCACCACCCCGACTCCTCTCCTCTTCATTCACTCCATGCTGCAGCCAACCTGGCCTTCCCTTTGTTCCTCAAACATGACAAACTCTTTTCATCCTCTGTATATGTGGCCCCTCCCCCAGCATCACCTGGTCTGCTCATACTTGAAGTCTGAGTCTCAACATCACTTTCTCAAGGAGGCCATTCCTCCCTGACACCGTCATCTCCAGAACAAGCTCTCTGTTACTTATATAGCCTCTACACTTGTTGTTTTCACACTTGTGATTACACGGTTATCATGTGACTCCTTCTGTCTCCCACATGAAAAAGTCAACAGGAACTGTCCTGTTTTATTTGTCACTGTTTTATTTCCACCACCAGCATGGTGCTTGATGGAGAAAGCACTCAAATATTTGGTATTAGAACAGGTGACTGAATGAGTTAGAAGGTAGTTAAACATAAATTGCTTTGAAGCATTTCATAATTTACAAACATAAAATTCAGTTAATATTTTAGACTATGGCTTAAATTACTAACAATAAATTATTTTTATTTATTGATTAAAGCACAAGAACTATATTGAGATATACTATTAGCTAAGTGTGAATATCCTCAAATGTATTTCTAAAACTATTCCATAAAGTTAGCTTTTATTCATTTAGACATACCTTTCCCCCAAAGGTTAATATAATTGTTTTCCTAGGCATTAATATAATAATAATAATAATGGTAATAATAATAATATTATTATTTATAGAGTACCAAACATCATGCTATTCACTTTACATTTAAGCTTCACAAGAGATAAATATTATAACCTCCATTTTTAAAGATGGTGAAACTGAGGCTCAGAGAAGTTAACTAGTTCAAAGTTATACAATTAACAATGGGTGGTAGCAGGACTCAAACTCATACTAACTCATAAGTCAATGTTTTGTGACTTCCCAGGTGGCAAAGTGATTAAAAATCCGCCTGCCAATGCAGGGGATGCAGGTTCGAGCTCTGGTCCGGGAAGATCCCATATGCCGTGGAGCAACTAAGCCCGTTCGCCACAACTACTGAGCCTGCGCTCTAGAGCCCATGCTCTGAAACAAGAGAAGCCACCGCAATCAGAAGCCGGCGTACCGCAACAAAGAGTAGCCCCCGCTCGAGGCTACTAGAGAAAGCCTGCACACAGCAACGAAGACCCAACGCAGCCAAAAATAAATAAATTAAAAAAAAATTTTTTTTAGGTCAATGTTTTTTTCTAATACGTCATGCTGTCTCCAATATCATACTTATTTAGCAATAACTATTATTTGTTAAAAATACAACACCTGTATATAAGTATTTGAGGCTTAAAACAGCTTTAAATGATTATTTCAGCTTTAAAATGACTGCCTAATTTAGTCTCTCATATACAAAAACTAATTCTATTCCACCCATAAAAAACAGCCTGTGACTCATTCAGAATGACACCCTTTTTCCTTATCCATGTAATCCATACTTTATTCTATAACATAAATTTAGCTTCTAGTTAATTTTCTTCTCTGCAAAGACCTCAATTAACTTTAAAATTAAATTAACTTTAAAAAATGGAACTATCACATGAGCGGGAAATCTGTATATTGAGCTCCATTTTTCAGAAAACTTTTCGCAGAAGCATTTTGAACACATAGTTCATAGCAAACTCAACTATTCCCAAAGCCATTCATCAAAGTAGAAACTATGCCAAAAATCCTTTTGGTAGAAATTAATCTAAATCACACTCTCTAACACAGTATTATACAAATCAATAACTTTGCTAACTGGCAGTAGGCAGTCAATAAGCATTTGATTGATCAATCACACAAGATACCTCTACAACTAAGGTCCTGTTTTCTTGACAGAGCAACAGGAAAGAAATATTGTTATTCCTAATCACACTATTTCTAAGACAACTCCTAGTGAAATACATAACTAGTAAGCATTTCCTCAACACAGAGGTAAAAAGGGGTGATTTAACCCAATTACGAATGTTAATTCTTGAAAAACACAGTTTTCAGTAAACACTTTTAAATCCAAAACAGCTTTAAACTAGTTCTGAGTAGTGAACTAGCCTCATTATTGAAGTCATTATACATATCAAAAAGGATCATGAATTTTTAAAGAATTAAAATACAGCAAAATATACTTAACATTAAAACTTAGTACAAAACTACAGTAATAAAGAAAGCGTGGTACTGGCATAAGGACAGACATATAGATCAATGGAACAGAATTGAGAGGCCAGAAATAAACCCATATGGCCAACTAATATTCAACAAGGGTGCCGAGATCAGTCAATATGGAAAGAATAGTCTTTTCAACAAACAATGCTAGAACAACTGGATATCCTCCACATGCAAAAGAATGAAGTTTGGACCCCTACCTTACACCATATAGAAAAATTAACTCAAAATGGATCAAAGATCTAAACATAAAACCTAAACTCTTAAAATAAAACATAGGTGTAAATCTTCATGACCTTGGATTAGGCAGTGGTTCCTTAGATGACACCAAAAGCACAAGCAACCAGTGAAAATATAGATAGGGTATAGTATATAAAATACAGAAGAAAATCTTATAATTCAATACTAAAAAGACAAATAATCCAATTTAAAAATGGGCAAAGGATTTGAATAGACATTTCTCTAAAGACATATAAATGGCTAATAAGCACATGAAAAGATGCTCAACATCATTAGTCATTAGGGATATGCAAGTCTAAACCACAGTGAGCTATCACTTCACATCCACTACGATGGCCAAATTAAAACAACAACGACGACAAAAAACCCAGAAAATAATAAGTATTAGTGAGGATATGGAGAAATTGGAACTCTTCTACACTGCTGGTAGGAATGTACAATGGGACAGCTGGTATGGAAAATAGTTTGGCAGTTCCTCAAAAAGTTAAACATAGAATTATCATATGACCCAGCAATTGGACTCCTAGGTCCAAGAGATTTGAAAACATATGTTCACCCCCAAATTTGTATATGAATGTTCATGGAAGCATTATTCACAATAGACAAAATGTGGAAACAACCCAAATGTTCATCAACTGATGAATGTATAAACAAAATGTGGTCTATCCATACAATGGAATATTATTCAGACATACAAAGGAATAAAGTACTGACACATGTTACAATATGGATGAACCTTGAAAACACTATGCTATGTGAAAGAAGCCAGACATATAAGGCTAAATATTGTACAATTCCATTTATATAAATGTCTAGAATAGGCAAATCCATACAGACAAAGTAGAGATTAGAGGTTGCCAGGGGTTGAACGGAGGAGGAAATGGGGAGTGACTGCTAAAGGGTTTGGGGTTTCTTTTGGGGTAATGAAATGTTCTAGAATTAGCGCTGATGGTTGTACAATATTGTGACTATAGTAAAAACCATTTATTTGTTAAATATAGTGAAATTTATGGTATGTGAATTCCATCTCAATTTATATATATATATAAATTTTTAACATATATAGTAAAGTTATATTGATCATAGTTTAGTCTTTTGATGATTCAAAAACATCTTGATGTGTTTAAATTTACAGGTGTTTTATCCCTTAAAGTGTCGAATAATGTAAACTCCAAGTTAATAGCATATGCAAAATGTGTTTATATACCTGATTCATAATGGTTTCTTAAAGTTTAATGAGTAATAAAAAAGTTTGGGGAAAAGTGTTTTACTAGCAAAACTTGATCAGATCTACCAAACCTTAAGAAAAAGTATAACCTCATAACTAAAATTTATGCATGCTTTTTACAATACTACTTTAAAATTATCTGCACTATAATTTAAAGAAACAGAAATCAACTAGACTTGCTTTGTTTTTCATATTCAAAACATGAAAAGCAAAGAGAATAACCAATTTTTAATAATCTAGATTTTTATATGACTATAGTCAAAAGAAGAATTGAGACATTCTACTAATTAATGAATGCACAAATAACAGGAAACATTTCACTAGGCTAGTAATATGGTACATGAAATTTCAAAAACCTGTGACCACAGTTCTCACTAATGGAACTTTATTTTTCAGTTTTCATCACATGCCTCTGCTACATGAAATCAGCAGCTGAGGTCACTAACAAGCTTTCAGTTTTAATGGTAGAAATCATTAGTATATAGGCACTATTAAGGCATATAAATGCAAAACTATCATATGCCCAGCAGAAATAGCCTAGTAATTGTTACTTGAGTATTTTTAAATGAACGTCATCTGAGCCTCTGGGGTCCAGGCAGGTAATGTAAATGAGCAAAGCAGGTCCAGAGTAAAACAAGGAAGGTGAAGTGGAGAGCACAGGCCCATGTAAAGGAGGCGGTCATCACTTAGCTCCAGCAAACTGCCGCCAGATGTGAGAGCCCCACACAGCCAGATTTTTAATTTCTCAAGAGCTGGAAATCTTGGTTTTATCTTTCATGTTTTGGGAAATCCCCCTAATTTTGAAATGTTGGCAACTAATTAAAAAAAACACTGAAATACTGCAAAGGTCAAATAAAGCCCATCAGCTGCTGAATATGGCCACTAGTTTGCAAACTCTGAAAAGAAACTCTTGAAACTAGTTTGTAACAGATAAACTATAAATGTACTATATTTAATAGAGATAATACACTTTTTATTTTACTAATATATATTATATATACTTAATATATTTAATCACTATAATATACTATAAATATATTTTCAAAGTTTGGGGGTGCTAGTCATCCTTAAAGTTTTCAAGGTGGTCTATAGACCAGACCCTAGAGAGCAGTAGTAATGTTACATTTCATTCATATTCCTTACTCAAGTATCAAAGGTAACTCACTTCTTCCATTCATTTTGGTGACATTTTCTGACTGTAGCCAAGTAGAAACAGAGTGGATATCTTAACTATACTCCAGTGATAAGTATTCCAAGAATCAAAACAGTTTGAGAACCAAAACCCAAAACAGTTTAGGAGGAAAAAAATCTTGGGGAGGCTATTTCTTGCTTTTGGACAGACCTTAAAGAAAATTAATTATGTAATAAAGTTGGTCTCCATTTTATAATAATCAACTAGTAGTGCATTAGAATGGAGACAGAGTTGACTGAATTATAATTACATAGTTGAATAAAAGTCTTATGTTGCACTTTCTGGCATGAACACAGTAGAGTTATAGACGTGAATCTTCCTGGAAAATATACATAGCAACAAGGAGAAAGAGGAAAAGAAAACCTCACAAAACTTTTCCAGCAAACCTAGGAGAAAAACAAAAATATAAAAACTCCAAGATACATGAGATCTGACTGAGATCAAACAAAGCTGATATCAGACAGAATCTATATTGGGAGTGGAGAGCAGAGAGAGACAGAACGTGTGGCATGTGATGAGGAGGGCCCAATAATGGCAGATCTCAGAAAGCAACAGCAAAAACTCACATTCTTAAGGAGAGGGATTTACACTGGCATGCTGTGGCTGTGTCCCTCCAGTCACAGCTGCAAAGGAAGGAGTGGGAAGTCCAGAATTAGTGGGAAGTCCAGAATTGGTGGCAAAAAGCCTCCTAGACTCAGTCTGGTTTGGAGAGGCAGAGGACTTGTGGCAACACAGAGAACACACCCAGGCGCCATATGTAAAAAAAACTATCTCTGAGGCAGAAATCTGGAAAACTACCCTGGCCCCACCCACACCTCCTACAAATAACTGAGGAAAATCCAATTCACTAAATCACAGGGAATAAAAAGGTAACTGGCACAGCACTGACTTGGAGATACTATAAGAAAAATGGTAGAAACGAGCAGCATAACGTACCAGCTGTCAAACAATACTGCTAGAAAAACATTACAATGGAGAAGATGAAAACTATAACTAAATATTCTTGCATGAATTTAAGAAAATCAATGAAGCCACCCCACTATGAAGAAGCTCACAAAGCATAAATAAAATAAGAACTCAAGGAAGAACTGTCTAGACAACAGGAACAAAGGAAGCATGAATTGGCAGAACTCAAGGAAGAAACAGAAGAAAAAACAAAAGCATCACAGAAATGAAGAAGAAACTGAAAGCAGAACAAAGAGACATTGCAGAAGACACAGTAAGAGACATTAAAGACAGAAACAAATAAATGAAAAAGTGTTTAAAAGGATTAAAGAGAAAATAATAAATAAAAAAGATATACAAAGGGAGATCCAACAGACATATAATTAGGGTCACCAAGAAAGAAAACCAAAATGATCAAACAAAATAAATATTTAAAGTTATAATTAAAGAAAACTTTCCTGAAATAAAAATAGATTTGAATCTGCATATTAAAAGGCACACATGTGCCAGCATATCCTACACCAGCATATCCTAGTAAAATTACTAAATATTAGAGACAAAGAGAGAATCCTTTGGGTCCAATAGGCAAAAAGATCAAATCATTAATCATGGGAAAAAATTCAAGTTGGCTTCACACATCTCTACAGCAACATTTAATGCCAGAATACATCTGTACAGCACCTGTAAGATACTCAAGGAAAGAAAGAGTGAGCCAAGGATTTTATACCTGCTAAGCCATCCTAAGTGTAAAGCTACAAAAAGAAGTTCTGAAAATGTTGTAAGAATAATATTCCCATATTATTTTCATGCCTCGTTACTCAGAAACTACCAGAGGATAAACTTTAACCAGCCGCAGGATAACTGGGAAAAACTTCTGCAAAAGTGCTTGGGTGAGCATTATATATATTTAACTGAAAAATTAAGACTAAAACAGAAAGAGATAAAGGTGATAAAATAGAACACAAACATTATAGGCTATAACAATGTATAAATTCAAATAACAAAAATTGGGTGAAGGGAGAAAGTGAGCAGGAAGTATAATAAACTTACTGCTTACCTTGATGTAACAGCTGGGGGTCAATAGATAGCCTTAAAGCTCACAAATCAAGCAGTAGAAGTAAAAGCATACATAATAGTGCAAATGTAAATACAATTGTGAATAAATACTATTCACTATTGACTAAAAAACTGGGTAATGCAGAAGAGAAAGGGGAAGAGAGAAGAGAGTATTTAAAAAGAATTTCACTTTTCTTCATAGAAAAAAACTAATAGTTACTATGAATAGAGAACTAAAAATATCTTATAAAGTAACTAATAAGACAAAAATACAAACCTTTCTAAATATCGAAAGAACAAAAAAGCAAAGAAAGACTACACAGTGAAAGACTTAACATTTATATAATTAAAAACAGAAAACACAAAATACAATGACAGAGGCCAGACAAAACACGTCTGACATATCAATAAATGTAAATGGATTCAACTCATATTGAAAGAGATTTTCAAATTGACTCATAAAGCAAAACCTATCTCCATGCTGATTTAGAGATATATCTAAATCAAAGTAATTTAAATAGTTTGAAAACAAAAGGATGGGCAAAGATATACACGGCAAATGTAAAAAAAAAGAAAGTAGGAATTGTTTGACCCAGCTCTTTCTGACTCCAGAATCTGAGGTCTTATCTATAAACAAAAACTGCAAATAATGTTTCATGTGCTTCTGTAATAGTGCATGTATAGAGTATGTGTACATGAATGAATATACCTTATATATTTTTAAAAACTATAACAAATTACTCAATTATATACAGTTTTTGAAATAAGACTAGATATCAAATTTCTGAGTTTAAAGAATTTAGTACTATTTACCTTTAATGGTATATAAAAATTTTTCCATATAAAAATCAAAACACTACTGAAAACTCCTCACCTGGATTTATGTCAAGATCAGCTGTTGATCTAAAAGCATGCAGTAACTCCTTATTCTGATGACAATCTACTGTCAAGCACTCAAAAACTAAAATTTGAGTTGTTCTCTGAATCTTAAGGAAGTGGGATTTTAAGAAATTTATAGTATACTACAAATTATTCTGTTGAAGCAACAATTTTTTTTTAACCTCTTGCAGAAATCCACAGCTATAATATTGCTTTCAGGTGTTAAAGATCTGTAGCTTCAGAAAGAGATTTCATGCCTCAGAAACAAAAATATGGGTAGTAAAAATTAAGAAACATTCTAGGAATATTATATAAAGGTCAATAACGGCTCTACAAATACAAAAATACACTTGTGGCAGCATCAACTCAGTTAATGCAAAAGAGGAAGTAACTGTGAAATCTGTGTTTCAATTTCAACATCAATAATAAAAGGGGAGATAATAATAGTACCAACCTGATAAGACCGTTGTGAGCATTAAATGACTGAAACACTTAGTACACTGCTTGGCTTATATTGCAATAAATGTTAGCTAATATTATCATCACAAAGATATAAATTTCAAACTGATGTATTATTCAAATCTTTTAAATCTATTATAATTACTGATGACAGAATTAGCCCCACAGAGAAATATTCCCCTAATGGAAAAAAAAAAGAATGTAAAGCTGCTCCTTTCCTAAATGCCCTACTCCCTCTCTGCTACCACCTACCCCTGGGGCGAGATCAGGAGCCCTTCCTCTTTCATCCCATGGTACACCTCCATTAGAGCATTATACCAGGATGTATTCATTGTTGTTGGCACTGTCTTCCCCACCAAGGCTACTGTGAACTCCTTAAAGTCAGTGATTATGTCTTTATGCATCTCACCTCCAGGGCACCTGTTCCCACACATAATATAAGTTCAATTAGGGTGTGTTAAATTAACAAATGTGGTATTGTAGGTTTCGTGTGTGTGCGCGCGCGCACGTGTGTGAAAAACACGATCCAGTTCAGGGTTTATATTCTGTGGATTGCAATGATCTTGATAACAGACTGAGCTGCCTTAGCTGCCTACCTTCCTGAAAGGTCCGTTATCAAGATCAGGAAGGCAGGCAGCTAAGGCAGCTCAGCTGGGACCAAGAATGAAAGAAGGGATCGTTCAAGAAATACTTAGACACTTACAGAGTACCCTGTGAGCACCAGGCAATGAACCGGGCTCTAGGGTTGTAAAGAAGACCACATCTCTGTCTATAGAGAGCTCACAGCCCGGTGGGCACGGAGCAGGTAAGGATCTCCCTCCAACTAGCTAAGTAGAGATGTTAAAGTTAAAGCTAGATCAAGACAGCTGATGCCTAGAATTCTCCTAAATTTCAGTGCTCTTTCCACGGGAACAATGCCTTTCAAATGTCGACAGGGCTCATAGTAAAAAATGTATTCTGTACCACTACCCAGTACAGATACATACACTTCTGATCTTTTCTATTTAATTATTTTCTATTTCACTTTTTTAAAATGTTCATCTTGACACATTAAATTGGTTTATGACTCAAAGGTGGAAAAATACTGCTCTAGAAGATATATTTTAAAACTCTCTCTAAAATGTCAGTCAGATATAATTCCTAATAATTAATTTTTCTCACACAACGAATGTCCCAGCAAAAAAAAAGTAAAACACTATCAAATAATCAAATAACCCCCAAAGACTAACACAGAGCCATGACAGCTGTCACTTGGGGAGTGGGAGGAAGCTAAACCTAATCTCCATCAGCTTTCTCTAAAGTAAATACCCGATCTAAGGGAAACAGCTATTGCTAAGCAAAAACAGGGGGCTTGGTGGCAAGTCCCCTGGCACCTCAGCTCTCTTCCAGCCAGACTGTGGCTCAAAAGACTCTCATCATTCTACACAAGAAATTCTGGAGCTTCCACTTACACTGAATATTTTTAAATTATTTTGTGTAAGAGACTTTAATTAAATGTGTTTGGATGGGAAACAATGAATTTATTAAAATAAGTGAATGAAAATCAAAATAAACATCTTATTTTTAAAAAATCTCTCACTGATATTTGTCAATCTTCACTTAAATTGAGGGCAGGGGAGTGTACTGATTTATCCCAGATCTGAATAAAGCATGTAGAAGTGAATCATTAATTAAGGTAATAGGTTTTTTTGGTTTGCTCTTGAAATAAGAGAGCAAGGCAGTATACAACTTTTCCTCAACATAGGATGCTTATACAGCACTTCCCACTAAAGGAAATGGGATAACAACAATCATCACTACCTAGCAGCAAGTTAGAGATGAAGAAACCCCAATATTCTCAGAGTTATTTCAAGAAATGTATTCCCCTGAACAGATGTAAAGTCAGAAACACGCAGAAAGACCAGAAAATCCCTTTCCCTCCTCTGTGTCCACAGACAGTACTCCAGCTCTGAGAACGCAGATTAAGTACAAGAATGTTCAGTCAAGTTCTTGGGCTTACTAGTCTCACCATTCCCCATCCAAGAAGCATGTCTGAGTTTAAAGGACTCATTTTTTGTGACATTTGCCTCAAATTAAAGGACAATTTTATAAAACTTTAATAAATCTTCCTGTCTTCCCCAAAAGAAATCTGTTTAGAACTATGTTGAGAAAAATATTCTTTTATAAAGATAAAATGCATTTTTTTTCTAAGAAAAAGGATTATGTCATACCTATTATTTATCAGCTCCATCCAGTAGAACTTTCTGTGATGATGGAAGTGTTCTATTATCTCACTGTCCAATACAGTAGCCACTAGCCACCTAGTACCGAGCACTTGGAATGTGATTGGTGTGACTGAGAAACTGAGTTTTACATTTATTTCATTTTAATTAATTTAAATTTAAATAGCCATCTATGGCTGGCAGCTACCATATGGGGCAGTGTAGATTAGATAATCAACTTAAGTCCTCAGCAGCAAAGCTGAGTAATTGACTTACCTTAGACAGAATGTCACAATTTGAAAATATGATATTCTACACCAATATTCAATTTTCAGCTTCCTAATTAATATTTAGTTAATTAACATTTAAGGTTTCCTCAGAAGTGGCTTTTCAACAAAGTTTGGCAATTTTTATTCTAGAACGTGAACATACTAGATCTGCTGAGCAGGATTCCTTTGGCAACTTTCAATTTTCCATCTGTGAAACTTAAGCACAGGGAAAGGGGAAGAAAAACAACTTAGGCCCACCCTCCTCCTGATACAACGGTAAGAAATAAAACACATAATCTATACAAAGCCTAATACAACCTCCTAGACTCTTCTGGGTACATCTATCTGCTCACCAACCCTTGCTTATGTTTGCTTCTTTAGACACAGTCGTGGCTTTCAACAAAAGTCATTCCTACATTTGCTTGACCTCTTGACTGTGCTGTGTTATGACCAGACCCTCTAGAAGTATTCTACTTATAGGAAGACCATTTAAAATGTACATACTAAAATATCCTATATTTAAATGAGACCAACTGATCAAATGGTCAAAAAGCAGTAGCTTGAAGGAGAGCAGATGCTTCAGAGAGACTAAAATACGCAGATCATGCCAAGACCACCTTCCAAGCAGGTGGCAAAAGAAAATGCATAGTTCTATAGGCAGCAAGGAAGAGAGTCCCCAAGAAAATATGCTTAAAAATAGACTGCAGCCTTGCTGTGGCCATAGGATAACTAACTTTAACTTCAATCAGCACCATTGCACTCCTTACAATCTCAAGGTAAATGCCAAATTAGTTTTTTCAAGCTTCTCATCATGCTAATACTTATACACAAATACTCTACAAACACACACACAGGCACAAGTGTTTCAGTAATTTCATTATTTTTAAGTAGAGTGAACTTCTAGAACTTGTATCTAAAAATACTATGAGCTCATTTAAAACAAGCAAACTTAAGTATACTGTGCAAAGAACAAAGCCACTAATACCGCATAGCATACTAGGGGAAGCTCAGACTACACAGAGCAAAGCAATTCTATGACAGCAGTGCAGTTCAGGTTAAGAATTCAACACCATAGATGAAAACTTCACTTTTTTTCCTCTCCCACTACTACTGCTACCACCAGGTCCCAAAAAAAGGACTCGAAGTTCACCTACTGTATCTAAAGAGCATTGGGATCTCAACAAGACACGTAACTAAGAAGCAATGCCTACGCTATTCCCCAGGCTTCACGTCTTGCAGAATAATAAATGGCATTGCCACAAGGAGAAAAGGCTTCATCTGGGGCAACTAAGAGCACTCTGATCTAGCAAGAGACTGTCAGACTCCATAAAAGCTGTGTGCTGTCAGTGCCCTCACATGCGTGGATAAAATCTGGAGATGTAGCCTGGGCAGGAAAGAGGGAGACAGAACATTTTCAATGGGGAACTGCAGTGCAGTTCCACCCTAAGAGGACCCTCCTCACTCTTCCAAGATACGACCTACAGCACCTGCGGCACTATCTCTAAGGAGCTTATCAGCTATACAATTCCCTGATAAAGCCTCAATGTCTAAGACAAATGCCAGAAACCTCAGTGTTTTTTTCTTTATCCTAATTCTTAGAGGAAAAAAGTCAAATAAATATAATAAACAATACAGAATTTTCACAGCAGGGGCATAAGTTCTCAAAGCACATAAGGCTTATAAGCAGAAAATAAACACTACTTATTCAGTTCTTTAAAAGTTCGCTTCAGAATAGAATTAATAAAAATCTACTAAAAGACACTCAGAAGATAAGTTAGCTTAACAGGGATAAAACTTAATTTCTTATACTTAATATTCTAATATTGAATTATGAGATAAAACATAGATTCTAGTAAACCAAAGAAACACGTAACAGAAAAGAAAGCCATTTTTTGCTTGGCTTCAAATGTGAACACAGTACGGCACACTATGAAAAAACTTATTAAACTATCTTAGCACAAATGGGGCTCAGTAGTTTTTCTTAATGCCCAATGATTATGGGCTAAATATCTCACCTCTTCATTTTCCAACCCCTGAAGCCCTATAAAACTCACTCCTATTCCTCTAGGAGAGCTTTCACAGACTGGTTTTAATAGACGTCAATCATTTAAAAACATTATTTAAGGAATTTATCAATATATAATTATGAAATTATACTTCTGAAAATATCATCCTTCCTAAATTAGGATTCTGGAAAAAAACAACTCAATAGAATTGTTTTCTATTTATTTTTTCAGTAGTCAAAGCATCTTCCACCCAAAGTGTAATATATATATATATTTTTTTTAAATCATGGCTCCTGACTTAAGCATAACATTACAAAATTTTTAATATGCATTTTAAAAGTACTCTCATTCTTACCTGTATATCCAGCATACCATCCCCAAGAAGCCACCATTCCTAAAAGCCATTTGTACATGATTCCTTCAATATACCAGAACCGCTTACTGTCCAGCAGTCGAAGGGGCTGAAGCACAATTACATAGCAGATGTAGGAGGAAATAGCAACCAGGTTGTTGGCGACCATGAAGGCAAATCTCATCAGGGCTTTCACCAAGATCCAGCCCAGCCACGGAGCTTCTTCCAAAGTCACAGCCATTCTCACATTGGAGACTGTCCTGTCTTTCTGAGATGAAAAGAAAATTCATTTAAAAAGGAAAATGGATTAAACACATCTAGATAGTCACCAACAGAGAAATCACCTCCAGCACAAAAATAAATGAAAACATCGAGAGTCTAAGCTTTCCTAGTGTATTACCTCGGCGATCTGTCCGGGAAATTCCAGAGGGGGACAGAGAGCAAGGGAGGAGGAGCCGCACAAGGTCAAGGGAGCTGCTCACGGAGGCACAGCTATGTCATAATATATTTAGCAAATGATAACACTATTCCCACCAACTAATCTGTGGCCGGCCCGCACCGCGTCTGACTGCAGTCTTCTGTTGGACTTTAACGAAGAAAAATAGACCCACTTGCTTCACACACCCTCAGTATCTCCAAACTGACGATACGAGTGAAAAGAAGACTAAAACGGGGACCTCTCGATCAAATCTCCCAGACACTGCGACCTCGGTACCCTCACCACCACCCTTCCTGCACTGATTTATTCCTTTAAAAGGTCTCTCGCGTTAGCAAAAAGAGTTAAAATTGTTCATTTGCGGCAAATCGGGTCTTGTGTTCCTTTTTTTTTTTTTTTTACAGAAAAAAAGGGGGGCGGCAGAAAAGAAGGCAAAAGGGTGAGAGGAAGAAAGTGGGCGATAATAAGGAAAAAAGGATTAACGACAGGAGTAGGGGGAGGGGAGCAATCGCAGAAGGAGGTGGAGGCAAAGGGCCAGGGATGAGGAGCACCGTCCCCACCAGGGAAACCAGGGATGATGAAAGAAGCGGGGAAGAGGAGGCGACGGCAGCGCTCAGGGGGCGGGTGGGGCCCGCCGCGGTTTCCGCGATGTGGAAGGGTTAGGGCGGCGGTCTCGGCCCGCGCGCCGGGCTCACCTCGGCGGGCGCGGGCGGCGGGCGGTGGAGCGCGGGAGCCGGTGGGGCCGGGGGTCGGCGGCCCGGGACGCGGTGCTGCGCGGCGGCGGCGGCGGGTGTCCCCGGCCGAGGGGTCGCGGTCATGGACCCGGCAGCGGCGGCCGAGGCGCGGCGCGAGCGGGCGCGCGGACGCCCTACTCCCCTCGCAGCTGCCTGCGGACAGAGGGACGGCGGGGACTCAGAGGCCAGACCTGTCACCGGGGCGGGTCCCGGGGAGGCGGGCGGATACCCAGCGCCCCCGCCTCCTTCTTGGGGCCTACCGCGCTCTCGTCCCTCATGCCGCCGCCGCCGCCGCCGCCGCCTCCTCCCCGGGCCACGCGACTACGACACCCCTTCCCCGGCCCCCCAGCGCCTCCCCGGGCCCAGCCCGCCGCAGCCCTGGGGCCTGAGCCCACCGAGCCTGGGGTTACCTCGGGCTGGCCCGGCCCCGGCTGGGGCTACGGGAGCCAGAGGAGCCGGAAGACTGCATGGCAGGCGGAAGGAGGAGCGGCGGGGCCCGGCCCCGCTCCGGCTGCGGCGCGCCCCGCGCCCCGTCCACGGCGGCGCCGAGACTCGGTCCCCAGGGCCCAGCCGCGTTCGCCGGGGCTGGCGGGGAGGAAGCGGCGGGAGTCGGGACTGCTGCAGAGCCGCCCCCAGAGCGCCCTCTAATGAAGGCGCGGCCGCCGTCGTCCGCCTGCTCAACCCGCCGCCGGCGCCGCCAGCGCCAGGAATCCCGCTGTCCGCGGATCGAGGCCCTTGGGGCTGCCTAACACCTAGGCCGGGACTTGGCTCAGCCCGGGACCGAGGAAGAGGGCCGCTCGGAAAGATCTAGGAATGAGCACCAATTCTTACACCACACGAGTGATTTGGTCCAAATTGAGAGCCGCTTTTTAGCCAAAACAGCCGTTTTTCATTGTTAGGGCTCTCTCTCCTGACAAACGCTATCGCTGCCCAAACTGGAAAGCTGTCTCCTTGAAGACTGAATGTCCTTTTCTCTTTCCTAATGAAACCCAGTTGCTCTCATGGCTTTTCTTCTGAATCTCCCCAGAGTATTAAGGTCTAGAGTTTAAAATCAATTCATGTTAAGTGCCAGAACTCTTGTTCCTGGAAAGCACCTGGAAGAACATTAATGACAATTCTGATGCCCCATCCATCCTCTCGCCCCCTCCGCCCCAAAAAGAATCCAGTGGGAATGAGCGGCCTACACAGAGACACTGAAATTTAGTTAGTCAAGGAGGAAAAAGCATGTAGGCAGTGACAAGTCATTGAGTAAGTGCTCAAAAATTTGTGGCCATAAGTACCCCGGACAGGCCTGGTTATTCCCGAGGTACCGTAGTTGCATTCTGTTTCAAAGGTTGGACCACCAGAAGAAAAATAGAGAAATCGCCCAATGGCCTGCCCACCTGAACATTCTCATATGGCCTACCTAAATTTCAGTACTAAAAAAAAAAAAAAACTTATAAAATCTTGTTATATCCCTTAAATGGGGGGAGGAGGGGTGCACATTTTTTTGTGCTCCTAGTGAACTGCCATGTTTAAATCAGAATGCCACTTATTCCGCCTACAAAATGTTTATCACTGTGTTTGTTTTGGACTCTCAACGACTTCTCTCTCTCTCTCTCAGCCCTTAACTTCAGCTCCTCTTTGGCTCACAGATGAAGAAAAGAAAACTCACCTTACGAACATGTGAAAGAATATATTCTATTTCTACTCCCTTGGGTGATGAGGAAATATGAAAGCACAGAGCCTGGCTGAAATAATTTATTAGATTTCTTTCCATTTATTATTAATTTGTTTTTATTTATATATGTTGCTTATCTATTTCACCAGCATTATATTCTAACTGTACAGGGCATAAAAAGGCACAGACCTTGTCAGAGATCTTTCTGTATAAGATCAAATGATGTATAGCAATAGAAAAGTTAAATATGACCTTTCCATTCCTTGTATTTCCTCTGAGAATTTAGGTGCCAGGGCAATAGCATCTTTAAATAAATCTCATGAGAGAAATAATATATGTACTGTAGATTATTGTTTAAAATATGTCATTATACTCTTAAGTGGGTAAGACAGGTAAGGCATATATTCTTCCAAGAATCAAGAATAAACTCCCCTAAGATTCCATTAGGTCCATCCCATTCAGCATTCCTCACACGCTGGCAAACACTGGCTGACACCTGGAGAGAGAGAACCTACCATGTGATCTGTACCCGGTTCCCGGATCACAGAGCATCTGCCAGAGCTTCAGATACTCCAGCACTTGCTGAGATGTAATTAGTACCAATCAGTCATGCCCAGAAAAGGGCCAGAGGTTGGGCAAGACCTTGCACAGTGGGTGTCAAACTTTAGCATGCAAAACATCACTTGTGGTGCCTACAAAAAAGATTCTTGGACCTCATACCAGAAAATTTTAATACTCTAGGTCCAGAGGGGCCTGAGAACATGCTTTTAAAAAATGTCATAGGTGGTTCTGATGCAGGTAGAGTATACAGACCATGCTTTAAGAAACTCTGACCTAGAGGTATCCTGAGATAATCACATCCTTTTCTTGACCCTTCATGATTTTAAATCATTTAATCATATCTGTTCTCATCTGTATTAGTTTGCTAGGGCTGCCATAACAAAATACCACAGACTGGGTGGCTTAAACAACAGAAATTTATTTTCTCACGGTTCTGGAGGCTGGAAGTCCAAGATGAAGGTGTTGGCAGGGTTTGTTTCTTCTAAGGCCTCTTGCCTTGGCTTGTGGATGACCATCTTCTCCTTGTGACTTCGCATAGTCATCTGTCTGTGCATGCAGGTGTCTGGTGTCTGCTCTTCGTGTCCCAATCTCTTCTTACAAGGACACCAGTCCTTATACCAGTCACACTGATTAGCACCCACCCTAGTGACCCCATTTAATTTAATTACCTCTTTAAAGGCCCTATCTCCAAATATAGCCACATTCTGAGGTACTGAGGGTTATGGCTTTAGTATATGAATTTTAGGGGGACACCATTCAACCATAACATCATCTTTTTACTGTTTACACTGCAGAATTCTGCCATTTCAGTAGCTCTTTATGGGAGAGATGTGGAAACGCTAATCTTGAATCTTTCAGCTAGTCCCCTCTTGACTGGCTCCAACTTCATTAGACTTATCTTCAAGCTAAGCACATCGTGTTTCAGGTGTAGGTATGTCCTCTTTCATTGCCCAGGGTGAATGAGGGGGCTTATCTTCTTAACTTTCTTGACCACAGCAGCGTGTTCAGTTTCCAGACAATTCATTCAGTGTCTACCATGGATAAGGAACTGCATTTGGTCTGGCTTCTTCAGGGAACAATTTCAGATGACGCTTATATTTATTTCTTGTATTTCAGAGTTCATTTAAGATATATGTTTTGTATTCTTTTACCTTACATATAATACCTCCCTCTTGCCTATATGTTTTTTTCCCCTGCCAGCTTTCAGTTTACTGAGGCAGCCTCCTGAGATTTTTCTGTAGCTTATTTTCACAATACCACAGGCAGACAGATGCATATATGCTCTGAACGACTGTAATAAGAAGGTTGAGATGGCCAGTTGTTCAGGGTAGAAGATCTATAGAAAGCAAGGGCCTTCTTCAATGACTAACTAGCCTCCAGTCCCCTGTCCAGCTCCCTTAGACCCAGGTTTATCAAAACACAAACATAAATTAAGAATTTTGCCACCTTCCTATAGTACAGCCCAATAGGGGAAGAAGGAAAACAAGGAGACCCCACCCTATAGCCACAAGAGTTATAGTTTCAGTCTCAAAAGCCCACATTTGAACCACAAGAGGATGGTCCTTTGAAAGAGAAATATGACTTCTCACATTTCCAGGAGTCTCTAGACATTTTAAAACAATCTAACCACAACACCTGAGAAGGTTTAATTCCACCCATCTGGTCCACATACATCCCACAAATTAGGTTATAACCAGGGAGGAGCTCCCTTGGGCAGAAGAATCCTCCTGGGCTCTCCGTTTGTCCTGGTGGCAATTATAAAAACATTTCACCTACCTTTACCGGTTTCTGCACTAAAGCGCCAATGAAATATTTCCTCTCTAGGGGAAACCCAATCAGCAGTTTTATAAACATGCAATGACTTGATACCGGCCTCCCACATCACTAGAAACAGTTGCAGCCTAGAAAATAGCACCCCGAGACAGTCATGCATTCTGACTGTTGTCAGTTTTAACTTCAAACAAAAAGGGAGATATATATATACCTAAATATATATAAATATATGAAATATATAATATATATTTTTCTTCTATATTAGTATCCATAATCATTTTACATATAATATGTTAGGACTTATAACCTTAAAATTTTTTAGACAAGACTTGACTACAGCTTTATTTAAGCCATTTCAGCAACTTGTTATTAACAAGGTTGACCCTAAACAGTTTTGTGAAGTAAACAATTCTCTCTTCTTCTCTATGTCCCTCTCCTCTTCGACTAATTTCCTTTTTCCCCTCTTGATACTGAAATGGTACGTACTTTCCAAGGGGCCCTGAAGACCCCACCTAAGACCTCCACCCCCAACAGACAACACTCTAAGCTAGAACCTTCTTTCTCACCTATCCAACATTGCATTTCCTTAGTTCAGCCCAGTCTTTCCTGCCTAGTGTGGTAAACTAATCCCTGCTGAGTTGCTAATGGCTAAAACCCACATTCCCTCTTCCTGAAGTATTAACATTTTATAAAGGACTTCCTTAAAAGCATTTCTATCGGTAGATTCCCCGGTACTGTAGTGGAGAAGTATTCTTGTAAGATATTTTGGAGAGGCTATTTCAGCAAGTTCCTTTGCTGACAGAACCTACGAAATCATGTAGTACCCCTAAGAATGAGACAAATTCAGATTTAAAATTGTCTTTTCCTAACATAATAACTAAAATAATGACATGTTATTGATGATTATGTTAAAATAGTAATAATAGCTCACATTTATTGATCACTTTCAACACTGCAGGCCCTGTTCTCAGTGCCTGCTTTCCATGCATCAACTCATTCATTCTTCACAAAGACCTTATAAGGACCTACATTTTACTGATGGAGAGAGTAAGTGATCTGCCCCAGGTCACTCAGCCAGCAAGTGGCAGGGCTGCAACTCAATTCCCAGTTCTCAGGCTCCAGAGCCCATTCTCCTGACCACAAACTACAGTGCCTCTCTAGGAGAGGCTGGTAGAAAAGCCACTCTCCACCAAGAGGGTGAGAGAAAGAGAGAGAGATTGAGAGGAAGTTTCAGAGGATGCTACTCTTCTCCAGCCTCATCTCTTATCACTCCCTTCTCACACCATCTTGAAAGGATGCACTGTGCAACTTCACACATACAAGCTCATGCATTTTTTTGTTCATGCTTTTCCCTTCTCTATGCTTTTTTTTGGGAGGGGGTGGCGCTGCACTACACAGTTTGTGGGACCTTAGTTCCCCGACCAGGGATCAAACCAAGGTTCCCGGCAGTGGAAGCGTGGAGTCCTAACCACAGGACCACCAAGGAATTTCCCCTCTCTGTGTCTTTTTGATCCTACTCATCTTCGTGGTCCAGCTAAGATATCAAAGGATCCATACCCCCAGCCCCACCCCCAGACTTCATTCTTCCTCTGTGTGCATTTTTATATCCCAATGCTTACCATACTGTAACAGGCTTGGATGTTTTACATTTCAGGTTCTCTGCTAAAATTAGAGGTTCCATATCACCTGTCTTTCTCATTTTTTTCCAATGTCTAGCTTAGTGCCTTATATTTGGTAGGAAAAAAAATTGAATTCAATGTTCATTTAATTTATTCAGACTAAATCATTTCATTTTTTTAAGTTGACAGGAGGAAACCTTGAGTGGTGACACCACCATCATTGTCATCACCACCATCATTATCCAAACCACAGCCAGAAGCAATAAATGTTGCTAATACTTCATCTTAAAATGTATTTCAACCTTTTAAAAATGATTGTTTCGGGCTTCCCTGGTAGCGCAGTGGTTAAGAATCTGCCTGCCAATGCGAGGGACACGGGTTCGAGCCCTGGTCTGGGAAGATCCCACATGCCGCGGAGCAACCAAGCCCGTGCGCCACAGCTGCTGAGCCTGTGCTCTAGAGCCCGCGAGCCACAACTACTGAGCCCACGTGCCACAACTACTGAAGCCCACGCGCCTAGAGCCTGTGCTCTGCAACAAGAGAAGCCACCGCAGTGAGAAGCCTGCACACCACAACGAAGAGTAGCCCCTGCTCTCTGCAGCTAGAGAAAGCCCGCGCACAGCAACGAAGACCCAACGCAGCCACAAAAAAAAAAAAAAAAAAAAAAGATTTTTTCAGTGGCTAGAAGCACCTCAGCTGAATCACTAATTGTACACAATAATATTACCCCTTTTATTATTACAATATCTTCCTTCCTCATTCTCAAGCTATCATCTACTCCCAATCCATCCTAGATGATGTGGTTGTAGTACTTGGCTTAAAGTACCATTTTTAACATTTTATTTTCCTGCTCAAGTTTTGACATTGTTTTTCCACATCCTAGCAAATCAAGTGTGACTCTCTCTGTCTGGTTTACTTCAGGACCTCAACACCAGGTTCCTCACTCATTATCCTAGAGTTTATCAACCAACGGGCCATGCACGCTGCTGTGTCTCAGTGAGGTTCCCAAGGCAGAGCCTGGCACTCTAGGGTACAAACTGGTGGCCTCCATTTACCCCAACCCATTATCACCATTGTCAATGACTGCCATGAAACGAAAGGCTGGGAAACATTGTCAAATTCTCCTTCAGTTCTCATTTACTTCCCAACCAGCCTCCTCTACTTTTAAACAAACACATTCCGTAGCTTTGCTTTGGCTATTCCCCTACCTGGAAAGCCATCCTTCTTTCTCTCTGACCATCTTTTAACAACCACGGGAAGTCTGTCTTCTCATCCGGGACTCCAGAGTCCCTTCTCTGAATAACTACTGCATTTATATAGAGAGCACCCCACAGTTTTGGCTTAATTCTTTGCTCTCACACATCCCTTCTGCATGCTTGTTGCATCTTTGCTCTCACACATCCCTTCTGCATGCTTGTTGCATCTTTGCTCTCACACATCCCTTCTGCATGCTTGTTGCAGTGGATAGCACAATTACCTGCCTGATTCTGAGCCTGCAGTACAGGGAGGTCTCGGCATATAAGATGTACAGATTGAGAAGTTCCAGGTGCATAATTTCACATTACCCCACTCAGACTGCAAACAAGTTCCAGCTCCTCCTTCTCACTTCTTTATCTGATGGTCCTTCAGTAGCTTGATCCTTTCAGTCATTCTGTCCTTCCACAGTCCATCCTCCAGTTTAAAGCCAAATCTACTTTCTTCAGCCTCTCTAGACCCTCAGAAAAGTTAGGTCTTTTCAGGGTCCTGGATTCTGCTTAGCTTCCAGACAAAACTGCTCTCTTTACAGTTAACCTGAATTCCAGCTTGGCAATTTCCCTGGACTGTGTCCACAGAATTTCCCAGCACTGACTTCTTTCTGGAAAGAGTACCCTATCTGCTTTGTACTAGCTTCTTCTCCCTTTCCTCTAACCTCACATTTATCCTCAGGAGATCCCATGGAATCACATGTCTGAAGCTTTCTTTCACAATTCCAAGTCCTACCATTGACAACGGACTCCTAACTTGTCTGGAAGCTTTTAACTCATAAGTATCCTATGTTTCTGGGTTTTCCCACAAATTTAAAAAAAACAAACAAAAAAAACAACCCACTGCAGCGTCTTTGTTCTGGCATTGGGGTGGTGAAATTTAGTGATATTTGTTAAGGAAGAGGAATTCCCCTGTGGAAAAGGAACACAGGATAATTCCACTTATGAACAGAGGAAAGAAGGTATGGGGAAGTTACACGGCTTGTTCATCCCAGAGAGCACCAGAAACAGCTGCTGTGGTCTTAAGGCGACCAACTCCTGGTTTACCCAGGACTTTCATCATTTTAGCACTCAAAGTCCCACAGCCCAGGAAACTACTCAGTCCTGGCAAATGGTTGGTGACCCTCTATGGTGTCCTGGGTCCCCATGCAGTCCCTTAGCCAGGTTACAGAGGTCCCGCTTCCCCGCCCAGCCTACCTTTTCTCTGCTACACCTGCTCTCTGACGATTTGATGCATCAGAAGTTAACAAGCCATTCAGGTCTGATAACGTGTTTAATGTTTCCTCTAAAGCGTTATTACTTGTCCTTATCTGGGTTAAATTTCCCCTCTTATCCAAGTCTTCAGCAGTGCAGCTTGGCTCTTTCCGAGGTTCTCATCAGCTTAAATCATAAGGGGTTTAAGCAGAAATTTTCACCCTGCTCCTTTTCAAACTGTGTGTTTAAGATTGATTTGTCATCTTGGGGACTGACCCTGTTGGCTGAGACTGTCATAATGAAAATCATGCCACCTTGCATTTCCCCAGTGCCTTGCCTTGTATCAACAAAGTGCTCTCTCTCTCTCTCGCTCTCTCTCTCTCTCTCTCTCTCTCTCTCTCACACACACACACACACACACACACACACACACACATTGCTTGGTGTTACCAATAACCCCCTGAGGTAGGCAGGTACTTACTGGTTGAAAGAAGTAAGCAGGGTAAGGAAAGAATTTCTTTACAAGTGGTTTTCTCTTGAAATGTCTTTAAGAAATAGTTTATAACACATGCTTTCAAATCCTTTGTTTCTCTTAACTTCTGTCTTCAAAGCATAAACTGAAGTGGAGATCTAAATTATTAAGAATCAGCTACCGCGGGCTTCCCTGGTGGCGCAGTGGTTGAGAGTCCACCTGCCAACGCAGGGGACACGGGTTCGAGCCCTGGTCTGGGAAGATCCCACGTGCCGCGGAGCAACTAAGCCCGTGAGCCACAATTACTGAGCCTGCGCGTCTGGAGCCTGTGCTCCGCAACAAGAGAGGCCGCGATAGTGAGAGGCCCGTGCACCGCGATGAAGAGTGGCCCCCACTTGCCACAACTAGAGAAAGCCCTCGCACAGAAACGAAGACCCAACACAGACCCAATTTATTTTATGGCTATAAATAAATAAATAAAATTAAAAACTGTCCATGGCTTGTAAAAAAAAAAAAAGAATCAGCTACTGGCAACCACACAGCCTGGAGAAACCCCAGAGTAGGGCTGGGGGGATCCCAGCTCCTCCCTCCCAGCACAGCCAGCTGCAGGCCCTGGAGGGAGGGTCCCACCCTCCATCACCCCAAAACCTGGCAGGCCCTGCCTCTCTACTTCCTCTCACCTAGAGTATTATTTCTATGGGGAAATGCAAACTTACATGCTCTTGAAAGAGAACCTGATTGTAAATTGGGAACCGTCGACAAAGAATCCCTCATCTCTTGGTTTCCTATTATAAGGTCTTCTCAGCACAAGCTCTTGTTTTAAGTACTGTGACTTAAACAAGGCTCTCCGCAAAAGAGTGAGGCTAAAATGCTGCCTCTTCAAGTGTTAGGGGAAACGCAGACCGAAACCACCCGCCCTGGCCAGGCAAAGACAGTAACAATTTGCATGAATTATTTTACGACAGGAGATCCTGGTAAGGAACACGGAACTAACAAGCCACCGCCAACCAGAAGAATACGGGAAAGGTCAAAAGGAGAGAGGAGATGCCAGTCCACATGTCCTACCAGCCTCCCAGAATCCTCCTCGCTGGAATCCATCTTGGCTGAGTGGTTGCACGTGCCGCCAGGAAGGACCCTGAGTCAGAATGGCTGGCCAGAGACAACCCGGAAACTAATCCCATCACCGTAAAACCCGACACTGCGAGCCACGTGGCAGAGCAGTCCTCCTGGGTTCCCTTACCCTCCTGCTCTCCGCCCGGGCGCCCCTTCCCTGTAAAGTCTCTTGCTTTGTCAGTAAGTGTGTCTCCTCGGACAATTCATTTCCAAGTGTTAGACAACAGCCCACTCTCAGGCCCTGGAAGGGGTCCCCCTTCCTGCAACAAAAGGATGGGATTTTTAAAGTTTGGAGCCACTCAGCTTATAGTAATTCTATAGTTTAAGCTCTTTCATGAGGTTTTGGTAAAGTTTCAGCAACTCCACGTCATGTTGAATTGAATGACATTCTTCTGAAAAGGTACCTACTCTATTTCAATGTTTTTAAATATGCCTAATCATGAGAAACATCTGCAGTTCTTTTTAATTTGAGACTTTAGTGTATATAATCATCTCCTTGTTAAAATGCGGATTCCTGGGCCTCATCCCAAAGATTCTGATTCAGTCTGTCTGGGGTGGGGTCTGGGGATCTTCAGTATTAAAAAGCATCTTCACGTGATCTGAGGCAGGTGCTCTGAAGGTCCCTATAAATCTTGCTATTTACTGTGTGGGCTGCCAACATCAGTGTCACCTGGGATGGATTAGAAATGCAAAATCTCAGGCTCCACCCTGATCTTCTGAATCAGGATCTGCATTTTAATAAGATTCCCAGGTGGTTTGTGTGTACATAACATTTGATAAGCAGTGCACTACAGTACAACGAACAACATCACATCAACTCAAAACTTGAAACCAAGGGAGAGCTATCAATGGATAACCTGGAGCAAGCCTTCTTCCATGGGGGTCTTTAATGTGTACTCAACAAATATTCATTAGATGAATATATTTTCATGGAATAGGTACCATGGAAGTCCCATTGTGCAGACTAACTTGCATTGACAAAATCATAAATGAACCAGAGGTCTAGATAAGTGTTTGAGTATATAAACAAGACTTTTTTAATGTATTAATCAACAAGTATTTACTTATTAGGTGTTTTCCATGTGCCCAGAATTTTGCTTCTCCCATTCTATTTGGGGGAAAGAAAGATAATATAGAAAAGACTTATAGGAGATAATGAAATGCCTCGATGCTATGTGGGCATTTGATGTTTGCAATTGGAGTTCTAAGAAGGGGGGAAGTATACTGACTGAAAGAATCAGTGGAACCTCCATGGAGGAGGAGGTGAGCAGGTGGGTAAAGTATGGGAGGTGTTAAGGAAGCAGACAGGAGGCCTTTCCAAGAAGGAAAGAGAACAAGGAGAGAAACTTAAAATGAGCTTGATTTGTCTGGGAGACAGAGAAGTGAACGGCCCTATTATGGCAAAGGTTTTAGGGGAGTGAAGGACGGAAAACAAGAAGGTTATGTAGGATGAAACTAAATTGTAGATGGTTTGAAAGTCAGAAGTAGAATGTGCTATAGCATGTGTTTGGACAATGCTGGTTATTTTCCCCAATCCATTTTTTCTTTCTACTTTACAAGAAGTTTTTTTTTAATTGTAGTATAGTTGACTCAGGGGATTTTTTTTTTAAGTTGGTCTCATAGCCAACCAAGACGTAGACTGTATTTCCCAGCCTCCTTTACAGGGCAGTGTGATCATATGACTATCTTTTGTCCAATGAGATACAAACAGAAGTGTTATATCAGCTGTGACTTCTCTAAAGTACCTTTAAAGGATGGGGGCACATCCTTTTTTACATCTTCCACTTTCCTGTTAACTAAATAGGGGTGAGGATAACTAGAGCTCAAGTAACAATTTTGGACCAGAAGCTGGAAGTCACAGGCTAACATGAGCAAACAGTGACATAAGAGGAGTCTGGGTCCCTGGTGATCAGGCCATTCTAACCCCAGACTGCTTTCCTCTGGTCTCTTTAACATGAGAAAGATGTAATTTTATATCTTCCTTAAGTCACTAATATTATACTTTGACTTTTCTGTCATGCACAGCCAAACCTAACTCGAATTCATAAAACATGTAATTGAAAGCCAAAAACGCAAGTGTTTATGCATCAGGCACCATCCTGGTTCCAGGTGCCCAGCCCTATGACCCTAATAGATTAGTTACCTAATCTAAGCCTTTGTCTTCTCATATGTAAAATAGGGAGAACATTCCTCAAGGGTGGTTATGAGGAGCAAATTAGATTATATAAAGTATCCAGCACAGTGCTGGTGTACAGCACGCTCTTAATAAATATACTCTTTCTAATTATACACAGGGACATAGCAACAAACCAATATGGGACACAGTGGCTGTGAAAAGTCAGAGGGTATCTACATCTAGAAGATAAGTTTGGCAGTAGTGGACTTCATAGTTTGAAAGGTGAATAGACTACAAGCAGGGAAATGCTTCAGAAAGTCTTCAGGCTAGCCTGTGGCATTAGCATTGGAACTGAAGCAGATACTTACTGAGCCCTTTTTCTGTCCCAGGCACATTCTAGGAGTTAAAGCTACAATGACAAACAAAAACACACATGTTCTTACACTCACAGAGTTTACAGCCTGGTATGGGAGTCAGACGTTGAACTACTAATGAGTAATGATATGACCATGGTAGGCGCTGCAAAGGAAAGAAACAAAATGTTCTGAGAGCTTGCGTTAGAGGCGAGTAACAGAGTGAGGTAGGATTCAGCTGAGATGTGAAGGATGAACCTGAGTTAACTAAGTGAAAGGAGGCGGAAAGTACATCCCCTGCAGGGAAATGAAAGGCAAAGGCCCTGAGATGGAAAGGAGCAGGATAAGTTCTCATGAATAAGATAAAGCCAGTGTACCTGAATTGGTGGGCCCACAGGGGAGCCTAGTATGAGACGAGCTGGAGAGGAAGGCAAGAGACAGGTCCTATAGGGCCTTGTAGACCATCATAAAGGGTTCTGTCCCAAGGATGATTGGCTGCTGGCAGGTTTTGAGCAGAATCCTAGGACGGCAAACCATCCCGGTTTGCCTGGGACTGAGGGATATGAGACTTTCAGTGCTAAAACTGGGACACTTCTGGGCTAACCAAGAGGTTGGTCCCCTTAGTGATCTAATTTTTCCTAAAGATTACAGTCTGGCTGCCATATGGAAAACCAAGTGTGGGAGGACAGGAATGGAATTCATAAGACCAGTTAGACTGTTGGACTATCCAGGCAAAAGAAGACAGTAGTTTGGGCTGGGGTGGTGGCAGTGAAGTTGAGGGGAAGAGGATGGATTTGAGAGAAATTTAGGAGGTAAAATTGGCAGGACATGGTGAGAGGTTGGAAATGCTATTTCCAAGACCACATGGATTAACTCAAGTGATTTCACTTTCAAAAGTGAAATCTGGACTTCAAATCCCACATAGGAGCTCCTCTGATTATATTCTTCTAAGCACTGAAATACTAGGGTAGACCCAAGAGGACATCACCTTAGCCAAAATACAAACTATCTAGTCTAAGCCTTGGTTTCAAGAATCAAAGGCTATAAAGAAAACATTTTGGCTCCTTAACTTGCTGCCTTTAGGCAAGGGACATTTAAATCACCTTAGATCAATGTGTTCCCCAAGGAAAACAATCTTCTTTATAGCCTAACAACTACACCTAACCCCAAAATGAAGCCAGGAACTCTTTCACCTCCTCTAAAGTACTTTTCCTCCTACTAGAAAGTAGTCCAATAGTTACCATGAGCTATTGATCTAGGTTTTATTTGTATGAGAACTTGTAGTCTGACAGTATTTCCAAGCAATCATTTGCTTCTCTTACTTCTTAACCGATATTTCTAAACTGATAACAGTTAAGGACATTTTTTTTTTTTAAGTTTTATTGGAACACAGCTCCCCTCCCCCCATCTGATTACATTTTGTCTGTAGTTGCTTTCATCCTACAGTTGCAGAGTTGAGTAATTGCTTTTTGGGGTTTTTTTTTTTTTTTTTTTTTTTTGCTTTTTATTTATTTATTTATTTACTTGTGGCCATGCCACCCAGCTTGTGGGATCTTAGTTCCCTGACCAGGGATCGAACCATGGCACCCGCCATGGGAAGCTCAGAATCCTAACCACTGGACCGCCAGGGAATTGCCAGGAAATTATTATTTACTTATAATTGTCACTGTAGTTTTATGATCATTTTAACATTCTTTGCAAGATGTTCTACCTTTTTAGTAGGAATAGCAAAGAGTACATGTAACTTTTTTTTTACATCTTTATTGGAGTATAATTGCTTTACAATGGTGTGTTAGTTTCTGCTGTATAACAAAGTGAATCAGCTATATGCATATGTATATCCCCATATCCCCTCCCTCTTGCATCTCCCTCCCACCCTCCTTATCCCACCCCTCTAAGTGGTCACAAAGCACCAAGCTGATCTCCCTGTGCTATGCAGCTGCTTCCCACTAACTATCTATTTTACATTTGGTAGTGTATATATGTCAATGCTACTCTCTCACTTCGTCCCAGCTTACCCTTCCCCCTGCCCGTGTCCTCAAGTCCATTCTCTACATCTGCATCTTTATTCCTGTCCTGCCCTTAGGTTCATCAGAACCATTTTTTTTTTAGATTCCATATATATGTGTTAGCATCAGTATTTGTTTTTCTCTTTCTGACTTATTTCACTCCGTATGACAGACTCTAGGTCCATCCACCTCACTACAAATAACTCAATTTCGTTTCTTTTTATGGCTGAGTAATATTCCATTGTATTTATGTGCCACATCTTCTTTATCCATTCATCTGTTGATGGACATTTAGGTTGCTTCCATGTCCTGGCTATTGTAAATAGTGCTGCAATGAATATTGTGGTTCATGACTCTTTGAATTATGGTTTTCTCAGGGTATATGCCCAGTAGTGGGATTGCTGGGTCATATGGTAGTTCTATTTTTAGTTTTTTAAGGAACCTCCATACTGTTCTCCATAGTGGCTGTATCAATTTACATTCCCACCAATAGTGCAAGAGGGTTCCCTTTTCTCCACACCCTCTCCAGCATTTATTGTTTGTAGATTTTTTGATGATGGCCATTCTGACCTGTGTGAGGTGATGCCTCATTGTAGTTTTGATTTGCATTTCTCTGATGATTAGTGATGTTGAGCATCCTTTCATGTGTTTGTTGGCTATAACTTCTTAATTGCTGCCTCTTTTTTGCACCATAAAACTAATTGGTAGCTTAGGAAATGAAAGGTTAGGATTGTGAACCAAGCAAATAATGATGAAAAAAGCTTAATGTTGTAGAATCAAAATTTACACTTAAACACAATTATGCTTTTTTTCCCGTTTGTATTTAATCTAAAGTTTCTAATAAACCTGCAGGAACTTCTTTGTTAGTGTTTTTTACACCTGTAAAGTGTATAAATGTTTTCTTAGCCAAGTAATAAGTAGCATATCTTAATATTACTAAATTATAAGAGATCAACTATTTTACTTTGCAATATTTAGCACTTTTAACTTAAATTAATTTCATTATAAAAACACTAAAAATAATGTTAATGAAATAATTCTGAAAATCTTATGGCGGTGACCAGGATGAGTTTGTATGATTTGGGGGTCAAGTATGTGTGTGGCAGAAGCAGGCATGTTTCTGTCTGCCTTTTAAAGGTGGCAATAAATCCAGCCTCCATCCCTGAGGATAACTAATTCAGTCAAAACAGCTAAAAGGCTGCCCCAACATCTAGGAGCTCTAAGGAAGCCAGTTTGGGGATAACGTAGCACCCACCCGGCCACAACCCACTCTCAGGGTCACCTTGGACCTTGTCACCACCCAGACTGCTTCAGTTATGAAACCTGAATCTCCGTATTCCAGCCTCTGGCCACAATCTCCTGTTCTTCAACTTCACCCTCTCACTCCTGCTACCCTAAAACTCCCCAATCTTTCCTGTTCTCCCTCTCCATCTCTCTCCACTGGGCTTCTCTTACCTCACTTTTCACTTTAATTGCTCTCATTGTTCCCCTCAACTTGCCCTTCCCGGTAGTCTTCAAATTACACCTGCCCTGCAAAACCTGGGATGGTTCCTGAGTCCATTTTTTGGTCATACTCCTGTGGGGGCTGTTGGGTTCAGCTGAAAAAAAATCACACAGCTCTGAACGGAAGGGTGGTATTAACACGCTATGGATTCCAGACTCAACCAGGTGTCCTGAGCCACTTGGAAATCCTTTCATATATCCCTGATCAGCTACCCGTCCCATTGGTCTTGTTTCAAATAGTCTCCTCTTTACTTTAAACTTCTGATCTGCATTCTCTCCCCTCAGACTCAGTGGAAGGCCTCATCAACGGGAAACCTATCTGCAGCTACCTTTATGTGCTGTTGATCATCTAGAGAAGTTTTAATTCATGTTTCTTAGACACATTAAATAAAAGAGTTACTAGGAATTTCTTATTTTGTGTTACTATTTAAAAACCATCAAACTTCTAGGTAGTGAACAGGACCTGTTGCATAAATGCTATTTCTAAGAGGAAAGGAGGAAAAGACACAGACTTGAAGGTTCTATTTATATGTATATAAATTACTATATATATCAAGTAGATATTGATATTATATATACCTGTATATATAAAACAGCTTTATAGATTTATAGTCAAATATATATAAGCTTTATTGAGATTTAATTCACATACTACACAATTCACCCATTTAAATTATACAATTCAACAGTCTTTAGTATATTCACAGTTGTACAGCTATCACCAAAATCAATTTTAGAACATTATTATCATCCCAACAAGAAACCCTGTATTCATTAGCAGTCATTCCCTGTTTCCTCCCAAATTTCTCAATCCCGGGAAGCTGTTCCCCTGTTTTCTGCCTCTATGAATTTTCCTATTCTAGACATTTCATATAAATGGAACCACACAATACATGGCCTTTTGTGTTCAGCTTTTTTCACTTAGCATAATGTTTTCAAGGTTCATCCATGTTGTAGAATGTATTAGAACTTCATTTCTTTTTATTGTCAAATAATAGTCCATTGTCTAGATATACCACATTTTATTTGTCAGTTCATTAGTTGATGGACGTTCGGGCTGCTTCTGCATTTTGGCTATTATGTGTAATGCTGCTAATGAACATTCATTACAAGTTTTACATGGACATACTTTTTGAATTTTCTTGGATATTTTCCTGGGAGTGGAATTGCTGGGTCATATGGTAACTCCGTGTTTAAACTTTTGAGGACCTGCCAAACTGTTTTCCAAAATGGCTGCACCACTTTACATTCCCACCAGCAATGTATAAGGGCTCTGATTTTTCCACACTCTTGCCAACACTTGCTTTTTCCCTCTTTTTGATTATAGCCATCCTAATGGGTGTGAAGTGGTACCTCATTGTAGTTTTGATTTGCATTTCCCTGTTGGTTGATGACGTTGAGTATCTTTTCATGTGCTTATTGGTCATTTGTAAATTTTCTTTGGAGAAATACCTATTCGGATGCTTTGTCCTTTTTAAATTGTGCTAACTGTCTTTTTACTGTTAAGTTGTAAAAGTACTTTATGTATTCTAAATACAAGTTCCTTCAGAAGACCTAAATAGCCATTTCTCCAAAGAAGACATACAGATGGCCAAAAAGCACATGAAAAGATGCTCAGCATTACTAATTATTAGAGAAATGCAAATCAAAACTACAATGAGGTATCATCTCACACTGGTCAGAATGGCCATCATCAAAAAATCTACAAACAGTAAATGCTGGAGAGGGTGTGGAGAAAAGGAAACCCTCCTACACAGTTGGTGGAAATGTAAATTGCTACAGCCACTATGGAGAACATTATGGAGGTTCCTTAAAAAACTAAAAATAGAGCTACCATATGATCCAGCAATCCCACTCCTGGGCATATATCCAGAGAAAACCATAATCCAAAAGACACATGCACCCCAGTGCTCATTGCAGCACTATTTACAATAGCCAGGACATGGAAGCAACCTAAATATCCATCAACAGAGCAATGGGTAAAGAAGATGTGGTACATATATACAAGATGTGGTACCACATATACATATATGTGGTACATATTACTCAGCCATAAAAAGGAATGAAATAGCGTCATTTGCAGCAACATGGATGGACCTAGAGATTGTCATACTGAGTGAAGTAAGTCAGACAGAGAAAGACATATATCATATGATATCGCTTATATTTGGAATCTAAAAAACTGGTACAAATAAACTTATTTACAAAACAGAAATAGAGTCACAGATGTAGAAAACAAAGTTATGGTTGTCAAAGTGGGAAGGGGGAGAGGGATAAATTGGGAGATTGGGATTGACATATACACACTACTGTATATAAAATAGATAACTAATAAGGACCTACTGTATAGCACAGGGAACTCTACTCAATACTCTGTAATGACCTATATGGGAAAAGAATCTAAAAAAGAGAGGATATATGTATATGTATATGTATATGTATATGTATATGTATATGTATAACTGATGCACTTTGCTATACAGCAGAAACTAACACAACATTGTAAATCAACTATACTCCAACAAAAATTTTAAAAATAAATAAATAAAAGTCCCTTATCAGATAGGTGATTTGTAAATATTTTCTTTCACTTTGTGGATTTTCTTTTTACTTTCTTGATGATGGAGCACAAAAATTTTTTAAACTGATGATGTCCACTTTATCTAATTTTTCTTCTGTTGCTTGTGATTTTGGTATCATATCTAAGAAACCATTGCTTAATCCAAGACCACAAAGATTTACACCTTTGTTTTCTTCTAACAGTTTAAGTTTTAGTTCCTAAATTTTTTGTTAATCTTTGTATATTGTGTGAGGTAGAGGTCCAACTTAATTTTTTTGCATGTAGCTATCCAGTGGTCCCAGACTATTCTTTCTCCATTGGATGGTCTTGGCGCCCCTGTCAAATCAATTGACCTTAAATATGAGGGTGTAATTCTGGACTCTCAGTTCTGTCCACTGATCTACATGTCTCTACTTATGCCAGGACTGTGCTGTATTAATTACTGTAGCTTTGTAGTAAGTTTTGGAATTGGGAAGTGTGAATACATCATCTTTGCTCTTTTTTTTTTCAAGATTGTTTTGGCTACTCTGTGTCCCTTAAAGTTCCTTATGAATTTTAGAATCAGCGTGTTGATTTCTGCAAAGAAGCTAGCTGGGGTTTTGATAAGGATTGTGTTGCATCTGTAGTGTCCTGGGAAGTATTGCCATCCAGACAATATTGTCTTTTCATTTGTTTAGGTCTCCTTTCATTTCTTTCAACAACATTTTGTAGTTTCCAGAGTATAGGTTTTACATTTCTCATATTAAATTTATTCCTAATTATTTTATTCTTCTTGATAATGTTGTAAATAGAATTGATTTCCTAATTTCATTTTCAAATTTTTCATCGCAAGTATATAGAAAATGATTTCAGTTTAGTATTAATCTTGTATCTTACAACCTTACTCATTAATAGTTTTTTTAAAGTGGATTTCTTAGGATTTTCTATCTATAAAGTCATGTCATCTATCCCCTGAATGTTCTTAAAGACTGCAACAATTGCACTGTGGCAGGGCTGAGCTGGGGGGTGGATCTTCAATCCCTTCAAAATAGTGATATATTTTTTTGCTGAAAGCTTTTCGTTTTTCTAGCTAGAAAGGATGAGTTTCTCAACAAGAAAATTCACTACTAATTCTTTACACATTACATTTCAACTAGATGCAGCTGAAAAATCCAGTTTTGCTCTTTACCCCAAGGGTTGCCCTTATCAACCTACATAAATATATGAGATGGGGATTTCCCTGGTGGTCCAGTGGTAAAGAATCTGCCTTCCAATGCAGGGGACGCGGGTTCGATCTGGGTTGGGGAACTAAGATCCCACATGCCCGCAGGGCAACTAAGCCTGTGCGCCACAACTACCGAGCTCGCGCGCCTCCACGAGAGAGTCCGCGTGCCGCAAACTACAGAGCCCAGCGCTCCGGAGCCCGCGTGCCACAACTAGAGAGAGAGAAAAACCCACATGCCACAGCTAGAGAGAAACCCGAGCAGACCGTGCGCCTTAACGAAAAGATCCCGCATGCCTCAACAAAGATCCCGTGTGCCACAGCTAAGACCCGACACACACACACAAAAATAAGGAAAACAAAAAAATTAAATAAATATTTTTTAAAATAAATAAATATATGAGATTATGATTCCAAAATAGTGTCAGTATTCCTCTCTTTCATTCAGAAGGCAGCAGGGTTTAATGGAAAGATCTCAGTCTCTGGAGTTGGAAGACTGATTTCCAGTCCAGCTCTGTGCCTATCAGCAGTGAGACTGTGTCTGCCTAACTGACTTCTACATGGTTACTGTTGAGAGCCCAGTGAGCTACTTCTTCAGGCTTCCTTCTGTGAGCTGGCTGTTTCCCCTGCAGAGGACTGGGCCTCAGAGGGGTGGCAGTGCCCTAGACCAGAGGAAGCAGAACCAGCTGAGCTGTACCCTTGGGAAATACCTACTTCTTTTCTTTGGTTTCTTTAGGGGTAATTCCTTTCCTGGTTTAAAACTATGATGACATTCCACCTCATTGAGAAATGCTCTCACTCTAAGGGTGGATCTATCTTTGGTGAAGGTATATCCAGATCTCACCCAGCCTGGTCCCTGCTGGCTGAAGAGGATCTGTGAGATAGATCACAGTAATGATCAGGAAGAACAAACAGGCTGTGGCTTTACCTTAGTCACAGAGCCATGGCTTTGTCACCAGGATGGGGGGACTGGCAGGGGGAATTCCATTCCTTAACATAATGCTCATTGCTTTAGCTGCACCACTGCTTCCTTCCTTAATGTGTAATTAAGAACTGACTTTATGAGACAAACAACATGTCCGTTGTTAGGCTCAGTAGCATAGTGGCAAGAGTGTGGCCCTATAGTCAGTTTGCTTTTGGTTCAGATCCTGGTTCTATCCCTTAATAGCATGTGACCCTGGCAATCTACTTAACCCCTCTATGCTGCCATTTCCTCATCTGTAAAAAGAGTGTATAGTAATTCACAGAACTGAACAAATATGTATAGCCCTTACCATATGATAAGCACAATATACATTTTCGCTATTAGGAGTAATAGTAGTAGTATACTTCTTCAAGGCATTTAGTTGATTAAATTAAGACAATTATTTGAAGTGTTTTTCAATCTTTAGTATGCATAATAATCACCAGGAATGATTTCTAAAGTGAAAACTTTCAGGCTCTACCCAAGAATTTCTGATTCAGTGGCAGGGCTCATGAAGTTGCATCAGTAGCAAGTAATATACTCCAGGATTCTGAGTCAAGTGATCTGTGGGCACTTTTTTAAATGAAATTTTATTTTAATATAATTTCAAATTTACAGAAAAATTGCAAAAAGAGCACAGAGAACTCTCATATATACTTTACCAAGATTCATCAATTTTTGATAGTTTTCTACATTTGTTTTACCAATCTCTCTTTTTCTCTATTTGTCTCTCTATATAAAATTTTTTTCTAAATCCTTTAACAGTAGGTTGCACTAAGTGTCCAATGACAGAGGAGGAGATAAAGAAGATGTGGGAATATTACTCAGCCATAAAAAAGAATGAAATAATGCCATTTGCAGCAAGATGGATGGACCTAGAGATTATCATACTAAGTGAAGTAAGTCAGACAAAGATAAATATCATATGATATTGCTTATATGTGGAATCTAAAAAAATGATACAATTGAACATATTTACAAAACAGAAACAGACTCATAGACATAGAAAACAAACTTACGGTTATCAAAGGGTAAAGGCGGGGGAGGGATTAATTAGGAGTTTGGGATTAAAATATACACACCACTATGTATAAAATAGATAGCCAATAAAGACCTGCTGTATAGTACAGGGAACTATACTCTATATCTTGTAATAAACTATAATAGAAGAAAATGTAAAAATAATAAATATATGTATAACTGAAACACTTTGCTGTACACCTGAAACTAACACAACATTGTAAATCAACTATATTTCAATAAAAATTTTAAAAAGGAGAGTAATTTGCATATCATGCCCCTTTACTCCTTAAATCTTCAGTCTGTATTTCCTAAGAATAAACATATTCTCTCTACATGAACACTCTTCAGTTATCAAATTCAGGAAGTTTAACCTTGAGAAGCTATTTTTACCTAATATATAATCCATATTCCAATTTTATCAATTGCCTCAATAATGCCTTTTATAACAACTATTTTTCCCCAAACAGGATCCAATCCAAGTATTACATATTGCATTTAGTGTGACCTCCCTTTGTCTCCTTCAATCTGGAACGGTGCCCCAGCCTATCTTTGTTTTTGTCATATTGACATTTTTTGTAGAATACAAAACAATTATTTCATTGAACGTTTCTTATTGTGGATTTGGCTGATGTTTTCTAGGGATTAGAGTTGAGTTATGCAGTTTTGGCAAGAATCCTTCATAACTGATATGTCCTTTTCAGAACATCCCCTCTGGAGACACATGATATCCATTTGTTTCTTATTAATGACATAGACTACACTTTGAAAATACTTGATTACTTTGAGAAGTATTTGTCTAGCCAATTTCTGTTCTAAAAGGCCTTAGAACCTAGAGTGGTCAAAAAAGGAAACAAAACCTTTACTCTTCTGATATTTCTGATTGTTAGTTAAGGGGCCTATCTGTCTATTACCTTGGTACTTCAGAAGAAGATCACATAACAACCACAGCTGCTATTACATTCAAACCTACAACACACCTTCATGCTTCACTTATACAACTCCCCACTCCACCCCTTTTTATTCTTAGTAACTCTGGATCATGACTTTTATTTTGTTGTTTATACTGAAAAACTATGTGATTTATCATATGACATAACTAGACCTATCCTTGCTACTGATGGTAGTCTGAGACTAGTAGAGACAATTTAATTAATTTCTTGCGTCACACATTTTACAATGGTATATCAGCCTCGTCTTCAATGGTGTGCTTGAAAGTACTCACTTATTCTTCCTTTATCTCTAAAACACACTTATCAATGAACTATAACTAATGTTTTACCTTATTATTTATAGTTCCATGTAAAATCTCTAACCTGCTGTCTCATTGTACCTACTTCATCATTGACTACATAATTCTCCTGGCATTCCTTCATTCATGCATTCATTCTACAAATAGTTCAAAGACTAAGAAAGAATGTGATTTAAGTCTTAAAGAAGCTAGCATTTATTGAATATCAGCTTTATGTCAGCCACTATTACATGTATTACCTCACAACAACCAGAGAGGAATGTTTCTGTTACCAACATTTTCAGACAAGGAAACTGAATTAAATAACTTAACTTGACACCAAACCACTAACAAGTGATAGAACTGAGACTTAGTCCTACATCTGATTAACTCTAAATATACTCTTCATGGGTACTACCTATAAAATTGCAATGGTAAAGACAGAGCAAACAAAATTAAATTTACAAATTTCAGAAAGCCTCTCAAAATTGAAAGTGCAACTTAAGGTCAAATGAAAGCATTACCTTACAAAATGGGTAGGAAACTTACGGAACTTTTACCCCTCAGGGCCCTTCAGGGGAAAACCAGAAGTTTCAAAATAGATTCCTTTGAAAACTTTGACAATAAAGTTGAAGTTCCTGTGTTCTCTCCCATCCCACCCACCCCTCTTCCTTTCCATTTGTTACTATTATTGTGCTTTTATACTTTGCATAAAATAATGTGACTAAAAATACAAATAAATACAAATTAATGTAAAAATAGCATGCTATATGTAATACTGTACAACTTGGTGTTGTCACTAAATATGTTTTCAAGATCTAGCATTTCTAACAAACATTTGTCTGACATACGATGTTTAAATACACATTTCTAATAGATTTATTTTAAAGACTGTATAGTATGAATATGCCAAATGGTATAATTTTTTACAATTTACTTATGTATTCTAATGAAAAATATTCAGGTTCATAATGGGTTATTAGGGAAGCTAAATTGATTAGAAAATGCCTTTAACTTTTGAGATTAGCATTATGAATAAAGCTCCCAAAGCCAGAGGACAAAGGATGCCTGGAGTTGGCATTTAGTGTTAGGAAGACCCTTTGGCTTGAGTCTTACGATCTCAAAGGGGTCTCAAATTAGACACTATTTCAACAATAACTATGTATTAGGAAAAAGAGACAAATGTCAAAGTGAATGGTATGTTAAAGACTAATAGTATATATTTTCTCACATGTACACATTATCTTTTTTACTTATTTAATTATTAACAAACTTTATTTTTCAGAGCAGGTTTAGATTTCCAGCAAAATTGAGCAGAAAGTACAGAGAGTTCCCATATAATCCTTGCCTTACACATGTCCAGTCTCTCACACTGAGTTTTTAATCATGAATTGGTGCTGAATTTTGTGAAATATTTTTCCTGCATCTATTCACATGTTCATATGATTTTTCTCTTTTAGACGGTTGATGTGATGTGTTACATTAACTGATTTTCAAATGTTGATCCATCCTTGCCTACCAAGGATAAATCCCACTTGGTCATGGTACATAATTCTTTTTGTACATCGTTGGATTCAATTTGTTGACTATTTTTGCATCTACGTTCATGGTCCATTGTTGGTCTATAGTTTCCTTTTCTTGTACTATCTTTGACTGGTTTTGATATTAGAGTAATGCTGGCCTCATAGAATGAGTTTAGAAGTATTTTATTGGCTTCTCTCTTTTGGAATAAATTGCAAAGAATTGGTATAATTTGTTCTTCAAATGTTGGATAAAATTCCTCAGTGAACTCACCTGGGCATGGTGCTTCCTGTTTTAAAAGGTTATTAATGATTGATTCAACTTCTTTAATAGTTGTAGGCCTATTCAGATGGTCTGCTTCTTCTTATGTGAGTTTTGGCAGATTGTCTTTAAAGGAATTGGTCCATTTCATCTAGGTTATCAAATTTGTGGACGTAGAGTTGTTCATAGTGTTCCTTTAATATACTATTAAAATCCATGGGATCTGTAGTGATGTTTCCTCTTTCATTTTTGATATTAGTAACTTGTATCTTCTTTCTTTCTTTTTCTTTGTTAGCATGGCTAGAGGCTTATCAAGTTTATTAATCTTTTCAAAGAACTAGCTTTGGTTTTTATTTTTCTATATTCTTTCTCTAAAACTCTTCACTTCTTTATCTAGATCCATTTCTGATCTATATAATTTTCATTCTCTCTGAATAAGTTTTTTAAACATTTCTGGCAAGGCAGGTTTACTGGCAACAAATTAGCTCTATTTTTGTTTGTCTGAGAAAGTCTTTATTTCTTCACTTTTGAAGGATAACTTCACAGGGTACAGCCATGTCAGCCATCTCTAGTTTACTAATGAACCCATCAAAGGCATTCTTCATTTCTCATGTAATTTCTCTGTTTTTAGTAAGGTGCTTCACCCTCTGACCTCAGCCACATCAAGGATCCCAGAGCATAAAACCTCTCTGAGTCAGCCTCACCAGAGAGTAAACCTCCATCTAGTATTCCACTGGGATGGGGGAGGTGTACACTTGTACCTAGGCAGGGGCAGCAGGCAATCTTGGAACTCTTCTTTATACAAACCTTCATTCAATCATTTGGTTTTCAGGGCCACCCCAATCCAGTACCTCCAATTTCCTTCTGGGGTACTGCATGGGTGTTGGTTTGGCTCTTGTTATCTCCCAGAAGGCACTAGTGTTTCTGCTTTCTCCTCTTTACTAAGTCATTTATCATCACCTATCCCCTTTCCATCTTCCAAAATCTTGTTGACATCTCTCATTTGCTGTGGTCTTTTCACTTGTTCTCTTTGTCCTTGTAGATTTGTCTCTTTTTTTAAATCCCCCCCCCCCCCAGCTTTAACCTTTTGAGATTTTGGAAGAACACAGAGACCAATAAATATGACTAATTCATTAGGTTATCCAGAAGCCTATTTATTTTTCATGTAAGATTACTTTAAAAAATTATGACTAAGGGACCCAAAAAACTGTAAGTTGTAGGGTCTCTTTCAACTTTTAAGTAGGTCTGATAGCTATGATCTTCATAAACTCCTCCTGGAGACAGAATCCCAAATGAATTCTAGATCTGGCACAATATCAACATTCTCATATTTTTATATACAAACATAAATTAGTGGGTAGTTATCTTCTTTAAAGAGGAATTTACTATGGGAAACAAATTCCGTTAGGATATTTAAAGTAAGATTTTATGTATAAAAACTCAATTTATAGCTTAGAACATAATCACTATATATATATTATAGTATACTTACGTCTTTTTGCAAGCCAAGTCACTCAGCATATTCTTTAATTTGGAAGCTGGAGTTTCGTAAATGGTACAGTCATTTAACTCACATTATTATAGCCTCAAAAAGAAGTGGATCATACTAAGCGAAGTAAGTCAGACAGAGAAAGACAAATATCATATGATATCACTTATATGTGGAATCTAAAAAAGTAACACAGAGGAACTTATTTATAAAACAGAAAGAGACTCATAGAAACAGAAAACAAACTTATGGTTACCAAAGGGGAAAGGGGGGGAGGGATAAATTAGGGATTTGGGATTAACAGATGCAAACTACTATATATAAAGTAGATAAACAATAAAGACCTACTGTATAGCACAGGGAACTATGTTCAATACCTTGTAATATCTATAATAGAAAAGAATCTGAAAAAGAATATATATGTATATATATATATATATATATATATATATATATGAATCACTTAGCTGTACACCTGCAACATTGTAAATCAACTATACTTCAATTAAAAAAAAGAGAAAAGAAGTGGAAGCTGCAAAGGAAAGGAAGACAGGCAGAAAAAAAAAAACAAAAACAAGTTTTAAGAATGATTGGGCAACAAATAGAGACAAAGTAGGATTACAGCCACAGGTGAAAGAAAGCCATCCAAATACCTGGGAAAAGGTACTGATGGGAAAATAATGGTGGGTTCTCACTCATGGTAATGAAGGGCTTAAAATGGAAGACTGGAGAAAACAATTGCTGCAGACATGAATCTAATATCATGGTTATAATCAAGGGCATGACTGTTTTTGAACAGTTTTCCAAGTTACAAGATGTGCTGGGTTTGAATAATGGGTTGTGCACCAAGAGTTCCTAAATTAAAATAGTGATGGCCAAGAGAGAGGACTCATATATTTAAGAGAAAAAAAGTAATCAGGGACTTCCCTGGTGGCCCAGTGGTAAAGAATCCACCTTACAATGCAGGGGGTGCGGGTTCGATCACTGGTCAGGGAACTAAGATCCCATATGCCACGGGGCAACTAAGCCCGGACGCCACAACTACCGAGCTCACGCACCTCAATGACAGAGCCCTCGAGCCGCAAACTACAGAGCCCACGCACTCTGGAGCGTGCGCCACAACTGGAGAGAGAAAACCCGCACACCACAACTAGAGAGAAGCCCACACGCTGCAACGAAAGATCCTGCATGCCTCAACGAAGATCCCGCCTGCCGCAACTAAGACCCGATGCAGCCAAAAATAAATTAAATAAATAAATAAATAAAATAATAAATAAATTTTAAAAGAAATAATCAAAGTAGACTCAGTGAGAATCAGAAGGAAAGAATCCAGTGGAATTCTTCCAAGTTGATTTCAGAATTTCAAAAGCATTGATATTCCAAAAGAGGGGGAAAAGGCATGTGGAGTCATTGACAAGGAAATCATAGCATCTGTGATGATATCAGGAACAAAACAAACAAAAACAGAGTGATAAGCTCCTCAAAACAATATTAACATAATAACTAATGTTTATTTAGCATTTACTACATGACAAGCACAATGCTAAAAATCATAGCATTATCACATTTAATCTTCACAGCAACACTAGGAAGTAGGAACTATTTCTTACCATTTACAGATAAGGAAACTGAGGTTTTGTGACCTTAAATAACTTGTTCAAGGTCACACAAACTCAGGTCTGTCTGACTCCAGAGTTGGAACATGTGTTTCTACCAAATTCATGTTATCAGTAATAATTACTATTTAATAAATATCATTTATGTGTCAGGCACTTTATATACTTACCTTTATTCCTCACTACAACCCTGTGAAGTAGATTTAAATAATACCTAGGTAATAATAAGGTATCATTACCTTATTAAATATTAATAGTAGTCTTACAACAATTCTCTGAGGTAGCTATTATAGATATTTATAGGATATTACCTTATTAATTATTAATAATATCTTGAGGAGAGTTACATTCAAAAGTATGAAAAACTGATATTGAATTCCCTCAAAAGCAAACCACATTTAGCATCTCTGTTTCCCCTCCTCCTCCTCCAATTTCTCCTCCTTCTCCTCATCCTTCTCCTGTGAGAATGAGCAATGGGAGAGAGTGGATAGGGTATGGATGTTGAAGCCAGACAGGCCTGGCTCTGATAGACTTGGAATCAGATCCCAACACAAGAAAACAGCAACAACAAAGATCTTATGAGTGACACAGCTGATGGTCCAACTCCTTCGTCACCTTCCTTTTAGTGTGCTGTGGATACAGCAACTTTGTTGGGGAGTCGGGTGATATCTCAGCCTTCTAACATGTATCAGAGAGGTTAAAAGGGAAAGCATGGAAAGAGGTAGCATTAGAGAATTGATATAATTCTTTCTAAGAAAGACCTGAATGTTGTTCTTTGCAAATAACAAACCTGAAAACCCAGAAGAATAAGACAGCAACTTCCCATAGGGAATGAGTTCCTAGAATTAGGCAATATGACAGGAAAGACTTTGATTATTCTGGAAAAAAAAAGATATACTTCTAATGTTAGGCAACTTGTCCTCATTGCTTAAAGGATGGTTTGAAGTTGTAGTTTGAAAATTATCCAAATTTGTTGCTTTTTCTCTTATCATTGCTTGCTTTGGACCACTTTATTATCCATTTGCAGGATTCCCAATGAGTGGGCAATAGAAGACAGAGGAAGATGGACTCATGTCCCAATAGATAGTTTGATAAAATATTTGATAAAAGAATGGGGAAGAGGAGGAAATCACTGGTTAAAATTACTTTTCTAGGCTAGTTGAGTGATTCAAACACCCATGGTTAGAAGAACACTTGGAGCCAGGATGGGGATTCTGTTGGTTCATTGTTTGACTAGGGTATCAGCTAAACACACCTTAGTTTACAGATTGTTTCTTCCCTGGTGGTTTATAACATAAAGGTTAGAGCACATGCAGCCATACTCATGGATAACTGGAACACAGGATGAGGATATGAGAACAGTTATCAGGGGAGTGCATCTGAGAAACGCCCTCTTCTATTTTGACCCTCATGCATCACACACGCTGTAATCAATCTCCCCAAAAACCTCACCCAAAACTCTACACCAGGGGAATTCTGAATGAAAAGGAATCTGCCCTTCTTAGAAAGAAAGCATAAAAAAAAAAAAAAAACAAAACAAAAAAAAGAAAGAAAGCATAGTACTTGTCTGGACTCAGTTACTGAAATGATAGAAGTAATAATGTTGATAATATAGACACTCTATTAAGTGTGCTAAAAGTGGAAATTCATGGAAATAGCCTATGTGATCTTTGGTCTGCCCATCTAACATTGAGGAGCAAAGTTCACAGTCAAATGGTCTTCATCTCCAGTTCTGATAAAAGCAGTATCTAGCCAACTCAAATTGTGGGCTAACTTCAGGGTTCAACTCTTTATTTCATGAGTTTAGAAAACCCCTAATTTCATCCCTTTATCTTAGCAGATTCCAAGGTGCTTCCATGGGCAACCATGATGATGTCATGAAGAGCTGGAAAGTTCACCTAGCCCCATTTTCCATCCACAAGATCAAGAGAGCCTCTGTTTAGTGGCCTTTACCCTGTGTCAGCCCTGGCCTTTCTCTCTTCCTCTGTAGTTCCCAGCACATCACAGCTAGGGTTGAAGGCTTATTCCTATACCCAGTCCTAGCTGCTCCTCCTCACACCCAGTTTTGGAGTCCTTCCTGACTGAGGCAGGGAGTTTGTCTTTATTTGGGCTACTCTAACAGAGTGCCATAGACTGGGTCGCTTATAAAGAGCAGAAATTTATTTCTCACAGTTCTGGAGGCTGGGAAGTCCAAGATCAATGTGCCGGCACAGTCAGTGTCTGGTGAAAACCCACTTCCTGGTTCGCAGATTGCCACCTTCTCACTGTGTCCTCACATAGTGGAAGGGGCAAGGGACCTCTCTGGGGTCTTTTTCATATGGGCACTAATCCCATTCATGAGGGCTCCTCTTTTATGACTTAATTTCCTCTCAAATGCCCCACCTCCTAATATATCACATTAGGGGTTAGAATTTCAGCATATGATTTTTTTCAGTCTATAACAGAATTCAGTATTTATAGGCTTAGTCTCTCCCTGCAACCTCATTTCATGGGGCTAAGAAGGAAGTCTACTCTCTAAGATCTGGAGTCTGGCTCCCTTGTTATGGCTGCTAGGTGCCCATGTGACTTATCCATTGCCCAGTTTCTTTGGTTTCTGGGCAGATCTGGGACGCAGCATTCTTAAGGAGTGGTGGAAGGTGATTGTGCTGACCTGTGAAGCACACCTCTCCTCATGGCCTTGGTCCCACTGCCCCTAGTCCTGAATTTTGACCACTCACCTTGCCCAGGATCTCAGTACTGAGGTTGAAAATTAAAACTCAACACAGTTGTTGGAACTACTTGTTTAATTGCCAGGGTCATGGTTCTCCAGACTTCCAGTTGGGGTTACAATCTTGATTTACTCTTGTTGTACTCCCTGCCCACCTCTAACTTACCTCCCAGTGCCAAGTTTTCTGAACTGTGATGAAGGTAACTAGGTCTCGTGGGCCTTTTGCCTGCTCTACCCAGCTGGACCTCTGTCCAAAGCAGTGTGCTGCATGCAGCAAAGGAAGATCCAGAGGTAAATTTCCCATAAAGCTTTCTCAGGACGCTTAAACGTCAGGGCACCTGTATTCTAGGTGGGGAGAGAAAGCCAGGTTGTTATCAATAAGAATTTTTGCTGGTAAATTACCTACATTGATCCCAAAAGAAAGGGATATGAATCTCCAAGTCACCAGTATTTTGTTGTGATTTCTTTACTCATTCTAAATGAATATTCACTTCCATACCTGTAATTTGGATTATTTTTCTGAAAGAGGAACCCCTAAATTGTATAAGCTTCAAGCCCCACAAAATCTGGATCTGCCCTTAGGAAGACCCATGGCCAAGCCCCATCTCCAGACTATGATTTCATTGATCTGGGGCCATAGATATCCGCTGAGGTCAATTTTCCCCCCTAGTGGATTTTTAGCAATGTCTGGTTTTGGTTATCACATTTTTGGTTATCACAACTGAAAGTGAGGGGAAATTTGCTTTTGGCGTCAAATAGCTAAAGGCCAGGAATGTTGCTAAACATCTTTTTATTTATTTTTTAATAGGATCAGTATTTTATTTTATTTTTTTTTTATTTTAATTTTATTTATTTATTTTTTGGCTGCATTGGGTCTTCGTTGCTGTGCCGGGGCTTTCTCTAGTTGCAGTGAGCGGGGGCTACTCTTTGTTGTGGTGCAAGGGCTTCTCATTGTGGTGGCTTCTTTTATAGCGGAGCACAGGCTCTAGGCACTTGGGCTTCAGTAGCTGTGGAGTGCCAGCTCAGTAGTTGTGGCTCATAGGCTCTAGAGCACAGGCTCAGTAGCTGTGGCACAGGGGCTTATTTGCTCTGCGGCATGTGGGATCTTCCCAGACCAGGGATCGAACCCGTGTCCCCTGCATTGGCAGGCATTTTCTTAACCACTGCACCACCAGGGAAGTCCCTGCTAAACATCTGAAAATGCACAGGACAGCTCCCACAAGAAAGAATTATCCAATCAAGAATGCCCATGGTATCACAGATGAGAAGCCTTGATCTAGGATGGGGCTCTGAGCGTCAGCATTTTTCAAAATGTTTCCAATTATTTGAATATTATAATAATAATTTATCATTATTATAGTAATAATAGCTAACCTTTACTACCGAGTACTATGTGCCAGTCACTGTTCTAAATTAACTAAGTTGTTTAGTCTTTGGAATAGCTTGTAAGTACTATTATTGTTCCCATTCTATAGATGAGGAAATTGAGGTACGATATATTAAGAAATGTGTCCTAAGATTCAATCCCAGACAGTTGGCCTCCAAAGTCTGAGCTGTTAACTGCTATTATATACCTGAACATCCTTGACTGACTCACTTCATCCATAGAGATATCTAGAAGGGAAGGAGAGCCCCAGGTGCCTCCTATAGCCACAATCCTCTGCTCCCATCACTTGGAAATGAAAATAAAATGCAAAAAGGACTCAAAGTAGGTATAGCTGAGATGGGGGAAGATGTATAGAACCGTTCTGAACTGTGTGCCACAGGGGCCTGGGTATTTGTCCCAGTTCCTCAGATATGTCTATGACTAGTTCAATTTGCTGGATGCAATTTCTTAAAATGAAAGTTTTATCCAGAAATGATAGACCCATATTGGGGTACAAATTCTTTTTAAAAAAGTGCCTTGCCCATTAGACGGTAAATAGGTAATAGTAATTGTTGCTACCGTCACCATCTCTGGAGCAGTAATGGGTTGTGTGGCAAATGTCCCTTTTACAGATGGCTGCCTTTAATTGAAAGCCATGCCAAACAGCTGTCAGAAGTGCTGACTACCAGACTGGGAAAAGTACTGCCAAATGGGAGGAAAGCAGGCAAGTTCGGTGGCAAAATGGGAGAAATATATAACCTGAAATGACTCTCTCTTTATTCACTGTTAGAAAATGCTGAAGTGGAAAGTACCAGCACTTTGGGACTTCTTGGTTCAATTTCAGAAAACCAAGATGAAGAAGACAGTTTCTGCCTTTAGCACAGCAGATGTGGTGGGGATAAGACAAAGGCGCAAGAACTTCTACAATAAAATAGACCATGGAAAGAGGCACAATAAAGGGCTCTTCCAAGCTTGGAAGAGAACCCCAAGACCCATGTGAGTAGCACAGCAAATGTGGTGGGGATAAGACAAAGGCGCAAGAACTTCTACAATAAAATAGACCATGGAAAGAGGCACAATAAAGGGCTCTTCCAAGCTTGGAAGAGAACCCCAAGACCCATGTGAGAAGCACAGCTATGGCCAGCTCCTTGATACCAGCCTGGGGAGACGCTGAGCAGAGAATCTAGTAGCTGTGCCATGCTTGGACTTCTGACTTACAGAAACTGGAAGATAATAAATTTGTGTTGTTTTGAGCTGTTTGTAATAATTTTTACACAATAGAAAGTGAATAGGATGAATTACATTGGTTGATTTTCAAAAGCTTAACCAAGTTTACATTCCTGGGATAAACCCTATTTGGTCACCATACACTATCCTTTATATACTGTTAGATTTGAGTTGCTAAAATTTTGGTCAGAATTGTTTGTATGTGTTCATGAGAGATACAGCTTGAAGCGAAAGTGAGAAGAAATTTGAAGGAGAAAGACACGGAAGTAAGATGAGAAAGGAAAACATTACAGATGAGAGAACAACATAGTAAAAGTGAGCAAGTGTCAGAGAAGGGTTGGATATAACCACATATGGGAAGTCAAGTGGTGGGGAAGGGCTAGAAAACTGGGGAGGAGATTGCATCCTTAGTTTACGAGAATAATTAAAGAGCCACTGAAATTTGTTGAGATGAGCAAGCCAGAATCAGTGTGTGGTTTGAAATGCACTAAGCAGAACCTGAGGGACAGTAGGGAAGCCCTTGCAATCGTCTGGTTTGAGTTCAGGAGAGCCTGAACCTTGCAGGGTAAGGGAGAGGAGAAGAAGCAAGCACTAGAAGAGATCTAGCCCCTTAGCACTCAGTCTACATGTTAGACGGCTCTACACTCTCTTTGGACACCTGAAGAACATCATCTGGTGACTGGAACCAACCACTGAAGGCAAATCTGAGAACAATTGACTAGCTGCAGGTCCAGCTCCCTGTGTTCCTGGTGGATCCAGGCCTGGCTGGTTCGTCCCAGAAAGTACACAGTTATTAACGGTGGCTCTAGAGGCCCAACCCAGAAGGACTCCAAGAAACTGGTTTGAGTCTGCTGTCCACTCTGGGATGGGAGGTAGTTCAGTTTAACTGATGAAACAGGGGAGAGAGGAACAAGGGAGCTTGGGAAGCAGAACCGTGCTCTCTCAGTAAGGGCTTGAAGCGTCTCTCTTGGGTTTGCGGTCCTAATGCAGGATCGGAAGCAGAGGCTGATGGGAAGGACTTCTCTGGAGGGTACCACCACCAGCCCTGGAGTTTATCCTACGTCAGAGGTTGGAAGGGAACGGAGCAGGCTTGGGGGAATGTAGCATGTTGGACATTTATTCTTGAGGCTTTGCTGCATGCAAGCTCCCTGTAAGAGACTCTATATTTGTGACCACATTGGGCAGTTATCCCACAATGTCCTCTAGGGAGCTGCCTCTAAATTCATTCTTTCTCCAAGAGGATAGCTTTTACTTTCACAGCAAAGTCGGGTTCCTCTAATAAAATGCTGGCATTACCCGGGGGATGGCAGAAGGAGGTGCTTAGTACATCGGCTTCTCTGACCATCTCCTCAGAGGCACAGTTATCCATAGGGAGAGGTAACATACGTAATGGGCTGAGGTGGACTGATGAGGAGAGGTGAGAACACACCTGAGAAGCTGAGCCAAAGAAGTGGGGATGGGGATTGGCCACTGGGGTGACACTGGCAACAAGATGAGACTCCGATTTACAATTTTGCTCCAGGTTCATCCTATAGCCTTATGTAGCACTCCCTCTCACTCCCTTCTCTGGTGGTTTGAATTATGTCCACTAATCCTTTGATCTGCCACCCCTCAACAGGTGAAGAGAGCTTGACCTTCCTTCCCTTGATTATGAGCCAGAGTTAGTGACTCCTGCTAATGGAAAGAATATGGCAGAAGTAACTGTGTTACTTCTGAGATGAAGTCATGTGGCTTTCATTTGGCCACTCTCTCTTGGATCACTGGCTCTGGGGGAAGCCAGCTGCCATGTCATGAGGAGAGGTCCATGTGGCACGGGACCGAGACATCCTGCCAACAGCTGTGTGAGTTCAGCCATCTTAGAAGTGGATCCTCCAACCCCAGTCAAGCCTTAAGATGGCTGCCACCCTGTCAACATCCTGACTCCTACCTCATGGGAGCCCCTGAGCAGAACTATTCACTGTTAAGCTGCTCTCGAATTCCTGACCTAAAGAAACTGAAATGATACATATTTGTTGTTTGAAGCCACTACATTGTGTAGTCATTTGTTATACAGCAATAGGTAACTATTATACCTTCCAATGGGTCTCAATCAGCTGTTTCAGGTCAATATAATTCAGTGGTTCTTAGCATGGAAGGACCCAGTAAATAAAGATTATTAAGACTAATCTCTGGGGACTTCCCTGGTGGCGCAGTGGTTAAGAATCCGCCTGCCAAGGGCTTCCCTGGTGGCGCAGTGGTTGAGAATCTGCCTGCCAATGAAGGGGACACGGGTTCGAGCCCTGGTCTGGGAAGATCCCACATGCCGCGGAGCAACTAGGCCCGTGAGCCACAATTACTGAGCCTGCGCGTCTGGAGCCTGTGTTCCGCAACAAGAGAGGCCGCGATAGTGAGAGGCCCGCGCACCGTGATGAAGGGTGGTCCCCGCTTGCCGCAACTGGAGAAAGCCCTCGCACAGAAACGAAGACCCAACACAGCCATAAATAAATACATAAATAAAAATTAAAAAACAGGAGCTGTTGTTTAAAAAAAAAAAAAAAAAAAAAAAGAATCCGCCTGCCAATGCAGGGGACACGGGTTCGAGCCCTGGTCCAGGAAGATCCCACATGCCGCAGAGCAACTAAGCCCATGTGCCACAACTACTGAGCCTGTGCTCTAGAGCCCATGAGCCACAACTACTGAGCCCATGTGCCACAACTACTGAGCCTGTGTTCTAGAGCCAGCGAGCCACAACTACTGAGTCCGTGCGCCTAGAGCCTGTGCCCCACAACAAGAGAAGCCACTGCAATGAGAATCCCGTGCGCAATGAAGAGTAGCCCCCGCTTGCCACAACTAGAGAAAAACCCGTGCGCAGCAACGAAGACCCAACGCAGACAAAAATAAATAAAATAAATAAATTTTTAAAAAAGAATCCTTAAAAAAAAAGACCAATCTCTGTATTTTGTAGGTAGGGCAATGAGCCCTGATCTGGAATAGGGCTAAAGTGCTTTGCTTTGTTTAATTTTGCCTACTTGAATAAATGCTTTTGAACCTCAGCATAGAAAGTTGTATGTTGAAATATACAAATTCATGCAAAGCACTGAGAGGGAAACAGTACACTTTCTCCATCTACTCTGATCCCAGAAAGGTGGCTCTTAGGTTCACTAGTCTTGACATCCATGCTTGAACAAGGAATGAACAACCTGGCTTGAACAACGACAAAATTTTGAAAATATAGGGCACTGTCTTAGCAAAGTGCCATCTAGACTAAGAATCCTGGGATAACTTTGGGCTGGTTTGTTTCTGGACCAAACAGGGATTGCTCAGTCAGGGAAGCCAGCCAATGGGGGAGTCGGTGAACATATCTGAAAGGCCCCTGGAGGCATTCTAGAAAGATCTGTGTGGACAAAGAATATCACCTGCCATTTTAGTAAACAAAGGATGTTGCACCCATAAAGCCATCAGCCACTGTAGCCGCCCCTGACGGTGTGCCCTGAGGGGATTCAAGATGGAGAAAAACAGGATACTGGCCCTAAAATAGTTAACGTGCATAGCAAAGGAATGATTTCAATGAGTCCAAACTCTTGCATCTTCCCATACATAGAAAAACACTAAAATCATTAACTTGAGATGTCTGTTTTTGTGATTAGCAGTAATCTTTTGATGTTGGACTACATGTTTTGTTTGTTTCTTTGTTTGTTTTTCAACAAAAACTCTTATATACCCTGGCTCCTCCCTTACCTCTTTGGAACAGTCCCTCAGAGCCATCTGAGTGTCTGACTCCTGGACTTAGGTCCTCAGTAAGTCCACAGAGTAAAATATAATTCTCAACTTTTAGGTTGTGCATTTTTTTTCAGTTAACATCTGCTTAACTAACCTTGCTTAGCTCATGATAATTTTGGCTAAGTGCTTATCAGTGGCAGTGCTTGTAGCCTAACTGGGGCTGTATTTTTGCTGTAACGTGTCCCAGTTAATGTGCGCAGCAAGAGGTGGTGAGGTTTTGGACCCAGGTCCCCAGGTGGACTGGCATTTTACACGGCCTCTGCTCTGCTCGATTAACCTTGTGCTCCTCCGTGTTAGAGCTGCCCTTCCTAACCCCCCGGGGAAGCCAGCAGACGCTTGTTTGAACTGGATTATAGATTACACAGATCCCTTAGGTTAAGGTTCTTAGTCAGACTGGTAGTTAAAATTTATTTTTGTATCCCCTAGATTTAGCACAGGGTCTGGCTCAAAAATGTTTGAATGAATGAATGAATGGACAAAAGGATGACTACCACTCCCTGGGATGGTGAAATCCCAAAGGCGGGTCCGTCTGGCAAGCTTGATGCCTTTCCTGTTCCTTGCAGACAAGAATCACCAGCCAGAGATCCTTAATTCTTCACTCAGAGCACAAGGACCTTTACAGATTTTCTTTCCTGTGCTTTGTCCTTTTTAAATGCAAACTGCGACACCGGGTTTCACAGAGGCAGAGGATTCTTACTCTGAATCACTCTATTATATTTGAGCTCTACCTTGGCACTACTTCCTGGCCACACTGGACTCTCCCATTCCCAGATGGGCCCTGGGGTTTAGTTCCCATCAAAGACCTCCCAGGAAAGTCTGATATCTTCATCCCCAGTCTGGGTACTCTTAGCCAGGCTTAGCTGACAAAGGCACCTCAGTTCTCCCTTTCCGAACCAAAGTTTCTGGTTGACAATCCCCACTCCTCACCTCAGCCCCAGGGGAAATCATTCTGTACTGAGTTATGCTAATATATTAATCAAATAAGACTCCTGTTTTGTATATCCAGGAGCCTTTCATTTTTTGATTTTTAAAGGGGCTTTGCATATCCCTGCTCTGATTTATTGGTTTTAATTTTATTTCTCCTCACGGTTTGCCTCACTGTCTACTTGATGGGGCCCCCAAAACAGCATGTGAGGGTGACCTTCCTTTTGAGTGCTCAGTACTATTGACTGTTCATGGGCACAGCCTAGGCTACAAGGTCAGCACCCTTAGTGAGTAACCTCTTTTTTAAAAATTGCATTTTTTTCCCAGCTTTATTGAGATGTAATTGACATACAACATTGTATAAGTTTAAAGTGTACAATGTGATGATTTAATACACGTACATACTGTGAAATGATTACTACAATAAGATTAATTAGTACCTCCATCAACTCACATAATTACTGTTTTGTGGTGGTGGTGTTTGTGGTAAGAACAGTTAAGATGTAGTCTCTTAGCACCTTTCGAGCATATAATACAGTATTGTTAACTATAGTCACCTTGCTGTACATTAGATCCCCAGAACTTATTCATCTTCTAACTGGACGTTTGCACCCTTTGACCAACATCTCCACCCCCAAGCCCCTGGCAACTACAATTCTACTCTGTTTCTATGAATTCAGCTTTTTAGATTCCACATATAAGTGAGAACACACAGTATTTGCCTCGCTCTGACTTATTTCACTAAGCATAATACCCTCTAAGTGCATCCATGTTGCAAATTTCAAAATTTCATCTTTTTATGGGAAAATTTGTTTTTTAAAAAATTTTATATTGGAGTAGAGTTGATTTACAATGTTGTGTTAATTTCAGGTGTACAGCAAGGTGATTTGATTATACATATACATATATCTATTATTTTTCAGATTCTTTTCCCAAAAGGTTATTTCAGAATATCGAATAGCATACCCTGTGCTATACAGTAGGTCCTTGTTTACTATTTTATATACAGTAGTGTGTATATGTTGATCCCAAACTCCTAATTTATCCCTCCCCCACCTCCTTTCCCCTTTGGTAACCATAAGTTTGTTTTCTATGTCTGTGAGTCTGTTTCTGTTTTGTAAATGATTTGTATCATTTTTTAGATTCCACATATAAGTGATATCATATGATATTTGTCTTTTTCTGTCTGATTTACTTCACTTAGTATGATCATCTCTAGGTCCACCCATGTTGCTGCAAATGGCATTATTTCATTCTTCTTATGGCTGAGTAGCATTCCATTGTATATATGTACCACATCTTCTTTTTCCATTTGTCTGCTGATGGGCACTTAGGTTGCTTCCATATCTTGCCAGCTGTAAATAATACTGCTATGAACACTGGGGTGCATGTATCTTTTTAATTAATGTTTTCATTTTCTTCTGATATATACCCAGGGGTGGAATTGTTAGATCATATGGTAGTTCTATTTTTAGTTTTTTAAGGAACCTCCATACTGTTTTCCTCAGTGGCTGCACCAATTTACATTCCCACCAACTGTCTACAAGAGTTCTCTTTTCTCCACACCCTCTCCAACGTTTGTTATTTGTGGTCTTTTTGATGATAGCCATTCTGACAAGTGTGATATGTTATCTCACTGTGGTTTCGATTTGTATTTCTCGGATGATTGGTGACAATGAGTATCTTTTCATGTGCCTGTTGGCCATCTAAATATCTTCTGCCCATTTTTTTTTTTAAATTTTATTTATTTATTTATTTATTTATGGCTGTGTTGGGTCTTCGTTTCTGTGCGAGGGCTTTCTCCAATTGCGGCAAGTGGGGGCCACTCTTCATCGCGGTGCACGGGCCTCTCACTATCGCAGCTTCTCTTGTTGCGGAGCACAGGCTCCAGTTGCGCAGGCTCAGTAATTGTGGCTCACGGGCCCAGTTGCTCCGCAGCATGTGGGATCTTCCCAGACCAGGGCTCGAACCTGTGTCCCCTGCATTGGCAGGCAGACTCTGAAGCACTGCGCCACCAGGAAAGCCCCTTCTGCCTATTTTTTAATTGGGTTGTTTGGCTTTTTGATATTGAGTTGTATAAGCTGTTTACATACTTTGGATGTTAACCCCTTATTGGTCATATCATTTGCAAATATTATCTCCCGTTCAAGTAGGTTTTCTTTTTGTTTTGTCAGTGGTTTCCTTTGTTGTGCAAAAGCTTTTAAGTTTAATTAGGTTCTATTTGTTTATTTTTGCTTTTGTTTCCTTTGCCTTAGGGTACTGATCCAAAAAAAAATGTTACTACAATTTATGTTAAAGAGTATTCTGCCTATGTTTTCTTTTAGGAGTTTTATAGTATCCAGTCTTACATTTAGGTCTTTAATCCATTTTGAGTTTATTTTTGTGTATGGTGTGAGAAAATGTTCTAATTTATTCTTTTACATGTAGCTGTTCAGTTTCCCAGCACCACATATTGAAAAGACTGTCTTTTCTCCATTGTATATTCTTACTTCCTTTTTAACCATAAATATGGGTGTTTATTTCTGAGCTCTCTATTCTGTTTCATTTATTTATGTGTCTGTTTTTGTGCCAGTACCATACAGTTTTGATTACCATAGCTTTGTAGGATAGTCTGAGGTCATGGAGCTTGTTACCTCCAGCTCTGTTCTTTCTCAAGATTGTTTTGGCTACTTAGGGTCTTTTGTGTTTCCACGCAATTTTTAAAATTATTTGTTCTAGTTCTGCGAAAAATGCCATTGGTATTTTGATAGGGATTGCATTGAATCTGTAGATTGACTTGAGTAGTATGGTCATTTTAACAATATTAATTCTTCCAGTCCATGAACACAGTATATTTTTGCATCTGTTTGTGTTGCCTCCAGTTTCTTTCATCAGTGTCTTATAACTTTCTGAGTACAGGTCTTCTACCTCCTTAGGTTAGCTCATTTAATTCTTAAAATAATTCTGTGAGGAGGTAGTAAAATTAGTCCCCTGGGCTCTGTTGCTCCCTGTATTCGTTTGCTAGGGGTTTTGGAGGCTGGAAGTCTGAGATCAAAGTATTGGCAGGGTTGGCTCCTTCTAAGGGCTGTGAGGAAAACATCTGTTCCAAGCCTCTCTCGTTGCCTTGGCTTCTCCCTGTGTCTCTTCACATTGTCTTCCCTCTATTTGAATCTGTCTCTGTGTCCAAATTTCCCTTTTGATAATGACTCCAGTCATACTGGATATGGGCCCACCCTATTGACCTCATTTTAAATTGATTACCTCTTTAAAGACCCTATCTCCAAATAAGTTCACATTTTGAGGTACTGAGGGTTATGGCTTCATCACAAGTATTGGGGGGTGGGGCATTGAGGGACACAGTTCAACCCATAACTATCCCCAAATTACTGAACTGTAGGTTTCATAACAAAGATACATGGAAGCTGGTGCTGGCAGCCTCAGTGAGGTAGAGGCAGGAGATAGCCTATGCTATGTATGAGTCACTCACAGTTCATAAACCCACTCACTAGGGTCACTCTCCAGGAGTGAAGCGTTCTACCTGATTCACTTGCTAAAGACAAAACAACAGGACCCAAATGGAGTCACTTGTGCTGAACCCACATCACCAAAGTAAAACTTAGTACCTACCTAATTGCAGTTTCAGCCTCTCCGAGGAATGTAATTTTAAACCAGTCAGTCTGGAATTTCCTGGTCAGCAGTAGCGTGGTAATCCCCTCAATAGACCCCTTCCATCCCCCAAAGAAGGATGTGGTAATCACTCTTTTGCCTGTCCCCCTCTGTCTATAAAAACCTTCCATTTTGTATGATCCTTGGAGCTCCTTTCTAATCCCTGGATGTGATGCTGCCCCATTCATGAATCCCTGGATAAAACCAATTGGGTCCTTAAATTTCCTCAGTGAATTTTGTTTTTTAACACACCAAAAAGTCAAATATTTTGATTTCTTAAAGAGGTACCAAAAGATCTAGATTGAATTAGACTTTGATTCCAGGATCAGCCACCTCTTTAAATCTGAGTGACCCTAGAAATTCCTGTAGGTTCATTTCAAGAATAAGCAAGGCCTGGGCCAGCCACTAAAGCAACCACTGAGAAACGGAACAGAAAGAACAAGAGAGAAAGGATATATTAGGAGGGGTGTGAACCCAAGGAGAAGGAAATGGAGTGTTGAGGAAAGAGGAAAGAAAAAGGAGGTCAGAGAACTGCAAACTGCCTCCAGTCACCTGAGACTTAAATTGCACCTCCTTGCTGGAGATCAAAGTAACATATATAAATATATTTTCAAAGGTTAAAAGTGTTGTTTTTACGCAATTGTAAAGTGTTATTTTCTAAGGCAGAAATACCACGACATTGTACCCTTTGGAAACTGGTACTCTAGGTTTTCTGACAGACTGCTACCTCGTCTTTCCTTCACTTAATTTTTTAGCCACAAATAAAGCATTGTAACTCTTCTGCAGGTCACCAGCATCCGTCTTCGTTGCTTTGAGGAGGTTTGTGTTATAATCAGCAAATATGAAGAACTTCCAAGGCACATTAACCTCCGTGCTAACCTAACTGGGAGTGTCAGGTTAAAACACTCCCCTTCCTCCTGAGGTCCCGGCAAACTCTTATTGTAGAAGGCAAGAGAGTTGGAATAAATGTCCCTGACTCTCAAGTTTCATATTTTGCTCCTGGTTTCGCCTAAGACCCTGTGAATAGAAATTCAGCTGTGTTCCAGAGCCTTCCAACCACTGATTCTCAAAACTACCCAAGGCCAACCTGACGGGCCTCAAACAGACCCAAGAAAGTGACTCTTCCCTTTAGTCCTTTCGGACAAACTACTTACAAGTCCATACACTCCGGTTTTTATGTACACCTAGGAGCTACTCTCTAGTAGCTTGATAAGTGAATTATTAAAAGATAATCTAATTTGGAATTCATAAACCAAAATCAATGAGATATTAGTTCTTATCGAGGATTTCTAATTTCTAATTTAGTATCCCACCAAGAAGTCTGGCTTCCAGGGAAAGCTCTGATGTAGCCTCGCCCACACCTGACTGTCTCTAGACCAGTGCTTTGTCATTGGTCTACAGTCAGTATTGCCATATTTGGGTCAAGGTCTTCAATTGCTGCCATTCTTGCTTTAATTATAATTTACTGTTAACTTAGCTTCATCATTATCAAGTTAGTTGCGATATGGTTAGCCTTAAAGCAACTAGTGTTGCATATTTGCTTCAACTGTATTTTTTGGCCTCTAATTTTCCAGTAATTATACCTAAAGACAATTATGCATTGCAATTTGAATATGAATCATGTATGCCCTGGTTGCTAAAGCACATTGACACTTAATCCCCCCCAAATATACTTTACAATGGCCCCTCAATAGTATCCCTGAGTTATTTTTCCATTGGGATGTGAGAAAGGATGGGGTTGATTGGCTGTGGGCTATTTTGCCCAGCTTAAAGTGGGCTCAAGGAGGAAAAGAAAAGGTTGAAAACCACTGTCTTACACTTGAGGAATAAACAACTGAATATACAACACATCTTGCAAATAGCTTATAAGTGGCATGTGCAAACTCTTTTCCCTTGATAGATGCCTGGGAAATGAATGTCCACACTTACTTTCTTTCACCACCTACTCAGCTGCAGGCTTGCTGTGCTTGTAGCAGGAAGCAATGGAGTCTGACGGATCAGGCGGCAGAGCAGCGGTAAGGAATGGGAGGGGGTGGGGCTGTTCCGAGCAAAGGTTTCAGGGCAACTGTAAATATGAGAGGCAGGGGCACAAACAACACCGAGCTCTGCAAACAGTGGCCGAAGCTCGCAGCCAGAGGTTTCTGTTTAGGGCTGTGATAACTGCTGGTTGTACATTAGTAAATGGCAGTGACTATGAAAGCCCAAAGAGACTTTGGAAGACTGGGCATTCACACATTCAGGAATCCCTCTAAGCTGGGTCTGGGCTGACCTCAGGCACAACCGTGGTCTCACAAGCTTCCTTTCCTGTGGATCCCACTGAATTTCATTTGTGTCTCTTTTGTAACATTGTGTTCTGTCTTGCTTTATAGTGGTTTATGAAGGTCTAATTCCCTTGCAGACTTCATTTCTTTGGGGATAGGACCAGGTTTCACCTGTCTTCAGGGGACAGCTTGACAGAATGCCAGCAGTGGAGTGGGGGATCAGCCTTCTGTTAGAATTGTCTCTGTCCTAAGTACTGAAAACCCAACTCAAGCTTTCACCAAAAACAAACAACAAACAAACAAACAAAACCCCAAACAAAGAAAAGTATTGATACACAGAGGTATTAATAGTTTACATTATGACTTAATCCAGAGACTCTAAGACTTTCAGATCTCTCTCTCTCTCATAAACAGATGAGATGGAGAAGGATGGATGGAGAGCTAGACATGGAGAGATAGAGATATATCTCTCAATGTCTCCCTTTTTTCACACACACACTCAATTCTGCTTCTTTCTGTATTGCCCTCATCTTCTCCTACAAATGAGCTTCCTCCATACAAGTAGTGGCAGTGCTTGTAAATAGTTTATCTCATTTCTGCTTAGCAACCCAGAGGGTGAAGGACTTCTCTTTCCCTGATCAGCATATACAAGTCCAAGGAAGTCTCTGATTGGCCAAATCTGAGTTACAAGCTTACCCCAGGGAGGGGAGAAGGGTTTTGTGATGGACAGTCCCACCAGAATCTACTGGTAAAGCGGAGAGAGAAAATTCCCCAGAGGAAAGGGTATTTGTAAATGCTGTTACCAAAAATAAGTATTTGGAGGGTGCGGGTGGAAAAGAAGCGGAAGTTGGGCCCACAAAATAGGAACTGTCCATTTCAATGGATGGGATGCCGTAGGTAAGGGGACAGGGCCTTGTACTGAAATAGACATTAAACTGAGCCATCCATTTCCTCCTTTGGGCAGTTCCCGGTCCCTCTGTTCTTGGAGCCTCCGACTTCCTTCCTTAAATATCCTTGTCCCAGCTGCACCTAAAGTCACTTCTGAGACTGTTGGGGAACTGCAGCCGAAGGGAGCTGAAAGGACCCTCCCCTGCTTGACTCTCTCCAGGAGCAGGAGAGAAAATGTTTTTGATCTGGAACAGAAGGAAGGTTCACAGGGAAATCAGAAAGCTGTAGTAGGAAAGAAAGGAAAGCTAGCACTGCGAGGCCATAAGGCCCATTCTCTCGAGTGCCTGAGGAGTTAGGAGCTGGGTCACAGCAAGTCCCATTAGAATTAGTGGCAGGGTTCAGAGAGGTGCCATTCAACTGACACGCAGGGTGACTGTTCTCTTTCCCCTCCTCTCTTCCCTCCTGCTTTTTCTCTTCTCCGCTGTTTCCACGTTATCAGAGACCTCCAGGCAGTGTTCCTTCCCTTGACAGAGGCTCAGCAGGAGGAGTGCTACAGTCCAGAGCTGAGGTGTTGAAGCAGGAAGCAGAGAGTGATTTAACTCGGGCTCTGATGGGCCTGGGGGTGGAGGCATAGCTGGTGTCAGTCCAGTAACCTGCTCCATGAGGCTTTTCTTGGAGTCAGTGGCCCAGAAGACATCTGCGGAGGAGGATGGTTGACAAACCAGGCTCCTGAGCCCGTCGCAAGTGTGGCCCTGGCAATGGATTCAGTGCCAGTGGGAACCAGGACCAGGGGGACGAGGACGACTACACCTGCACAAGGATTTGTGCTGAGTCCTTGTTTGTTTTTTGGTTTTGTCATTGAAATCATATTCCAGTAAGACTGGAGGTGCAGAGAGAAGGAAGTAGTATGTGGTTTCCGTAGTTCTTGGCAATAGCTGGGAGGCTAATTGGCACAAGAGTTTGGGTACAGGAGAAATTCAGTGACGGGAGTTTAAGAACCACCTGCAGGGCAGTTGTGATGCACGGGAAAGAGAATGGGATGTGGCGTCAGCAGATCTGAAGTTAAAGGCTGACTCAACTGCTCATTCACTATGTGACCTCGGACAGGTTACTCTGTTCCTCTGTGCCTCAGTTTCCTCATCAGAAAGAGTCAAGACAATAATACTTCACAGGGTCATTGTCAGCATGAAAAGAGCAAATACTGTAACATGGCATTCCATTTTTCGGGGTCTGTTACCTTCCCCAGGAAGCTATAAGGTGTAATTGTTAAGAGCTCAGACTCTGGAATTTGACAGAACTGAGTTCAAATCCCCGTTTAAAATTACAAATAGATATTTATGTATGAAATGATGAGATGTCTGGGATTTGCTTCAAAATAGTGCAGGAAGGGGAGAGTCAGTGGGGATGTTGTGGAATGAGACTGGCCATGAGTTAACAATGGCTGAAACTGGGTGATGGATATATGGGGTTTATTATACCAATCTGCGTACATTGTATATACGGGCAGTCCTCACTTTGCATGGTTCTGATATGCATGGATTGCAGTTACCATGGTTTAGTTAAATAGCACCAGTCTCCCCGCAACACAGCTCAGATTTCAGTGACCACAGGATATTAACCGTAAGTAATTGCATAAAGTACACACTTTAGTGCACAAACTACTGCGTAAAAAGCAGGTGCTCGTTATCATCAGCCGTCTGTCACAACACTTCTTTCAAAGTCTGTCTTTGGTTATTGGTCACTGCCCATCTGTTGTTAAGTTTACACACAGACACAAAGCATGTGCTGAGTTGCCTCCTTGTCTCCTAGTAATAAACCTATGTGACATTTTACAAAAATGGATCATCAGAAAGAGAGATTTGGCCAACAGAAATAAAAATGCACCAAAGAAATGAACAGTGATGACACTGAAAGTGAAATTAGAGCTTATCTACAGGTGAACTTGTAGATAAATAGCCGACTGTGGGGAGGTCGACATTGCCGCCATTCAAGGCTATGGACACAGCCAGAGGATTCAGTGAAGGCAAACTCAGGGAAAACAGTGGTTGTGACGAAAAGATGATGATATTCCAGAGGAAGTGACACCTGGAAAAACCTTCACATTGAAGGTACTCTTGGAGGTGTTTCACAACATGGAAAGCTCAAAGGACAAAGTGTTGGAAGCTGATCTACACTTAGAAAGAGCGTGACAATTCACCAAGGCATAGAAAATATGCTTAGTCGTTGTGTGACGTGAAGGCAAGCACTGTTCAAACTACTCTTGATACATTTCTTACAAAGAAATAAACACTTTCCTTTTCAAAGTGTCTAATGTTTTAAATTACAGTGTACTAAATAAATATTAGCTTTACTCTTTTTTTCATCTCCCTATGTATTACAACGGACAGTAAGGGAAATTTTAATGTTCTGACAAAAATGTTTGAAGGTCACAAAAGAATTGTAATTTTTTCATTGTTTATTAAGATTGCTTTGCGTGGTTTCAGCTTACACGACCATTTTCACAATCCTACGCTACTGTGGAAGATTTCCATTTTGACATTTTCAGTACTGAATAGTTTTTTTTCTAATCCCCATTCAACCACTTTCTTATGAAAATTATTTAATCTTCCCGTGTCTCAATTTCCTCACCTGTCAAATGGGGATAACAATAGCATTCATTTTGCTAGTTGTGAAGATTTAACAAGTTAATGCCTGTCGAGTACTCAGCAGAGTGACATAAATAAAAGATTCAGTGAACAGTGGCTGCTATTATATTTACAGATCTGGACGAGAGGGAGATAGAAGACACTGAAAGGTCACAGAGTATCATTGTGTTATAATAATCATGGTCTACCATAGATGCCTCACAGCAATTCTTGTTTGCATACTTCCTTAAAATGCTGCCTTCTGCTACACGGAAGGATTTCAGCACAACTTTTTCTCAAGGAGCTTCCAAATCTGGATAAAGACACAGTGATGTAGCTCAGTGTTTCTCCACTTTTTTTTTTTTTTTCCACTATTACCACCCCCCTCCTGCCCCACGGGAGCCTTTTTAGACATCTTTTCCCTAATCTACCCCCCAATGAAATATTAATAGCATAGCTATACTGTATATTCATGTGTTCATGTACTATATGTATATTTGTGCTTTACACAGAAAAGGAATAAAGTCCTACCCCAATCAATATTTTACCCTCTTGGGAGGATATCATTGCTATTGAGAATGATAGCATGATAGCATGATGTAGATGAAAATGTAACAGACATGTTGATTGCCTATTCAATGCACTTCTTGCCATCTTCATCTTCCTACAACTACCCCATCCACCCATCCCCAACCCACTGCTTTCCCCTTTCCAAGGGAACCCTAATATTTTATTTATGTCTGTATGTCTGTATGTTAATCCACTATGATGCATGTGGTCATGTACTTCATTAAGCCAATTAGGTAATCCCGTTCTCTTTGCTAGTGATTTCACTAGTGATTGGTTAGGAATGGGTGTGTGATACAATTCTGGGCAACGAGATGTGAGGGCAAATCTGCCAGGTGGCTTTGGGGAAAGGTTTCTTCATGACGAACAATGGACACACCAGAAGAGATGGTCTAACTTTTTCCCTTGGATGTTGGCAGGTTTAGGTGAGTTACTTAAACTCTGACAGCTAGCTACGTTTTATCCATCAGATGAGTTAGCTTAAGAACCCAACTGACATGCTGAAGATACAGAATGAATGGAAATAACCAAGGTTCTTGATGACATGGAGTTGCTGAAGTAATCAATCCTGGAGCTGCCCTACCTTGAGACTTCTTGTTATATGAGATAATACTTTTTCTTTTTGCTTTGGCTTGCTGAGTCACTGTTTTCAGCTACTTGTAGCCAAAAAGATCCTAGGTGATGTTGGGGGGAAAAAAGAGCTATGAGAACAAAATAATTTTGAACAAATGTATTACTAAAAAGTCAAGGTATCCACATAAATTGAGGATAATTGCATTTGGAGGCAAGATTGGAAACACATTCCTGAATAACCTTATCCACGTTCATAGCTCCAGCACCCAGACCCCTGAAGTATCTGGGTTTGAACCCTATTCATCCATTGATCACATGGATGGCCTTGGTAAGTTACTCTTTTGAGTGTCAGTTTCCTTTTTAGTAAAACTGAGACAAGAATACCTGCACTGGATTGTGAGAATCAAAAGAAATAATACCAACAAAGTGTTTAGAACAGGTCTGGCATATATATATTTAATATAAAATAATATATAATAAAACTTACATGTAATATATATATTTAATAAAAGGTAACTCTTATTATCATCATTTCCTTTATGCTGATGGCTTCCAACACAACCTCTCTGTCTCTGTCTCTCGTCCCAAATTTTCTCTGGATGTTCTCACTTGGATATCTCAATGTTACTATAAATCTAACTAATTTCCTGCCTCCTTCCTCTAAACCACACTTCCCTTCCTGTGCTCTGGATCCAACACTCTTAGCCCAGAATGCATTTCTACTTCAGCATCCTTAAAAAAATGTATCTGTCTGGACCCAGGTCCTTGATCCCTCAGGCGTTATAAATGGTCTTCTCTAGTCTCCCAAAGCACTTTGTGTCTCTCATGTCGTTTTTCATTATGAGTAGATTATAAACCTGTCTTCCCCAACTGTAAGCTTCTTGCAGACTGAGGCTATAATAGGGAGATGGCACAGCATCCTTTCTGCCATTCCCTGCCAGTACCCTGATTTTTACTCAAGTACTTACTCTCTGGTCTATTAGATTTGGGGAAAGATAACCCCTACCCTCCAGCTAAAGAGGTAGGTTTTTATTGCCTAGATGTAATCCCATCCTGCCTGTCAAGGCAATTAGCTTAGGCCTGGGTTTCTGAACCAGTCAATGCCTGACATTTCTTTCCACATGGGGATTGGTTTTGAAAGGAGCATGTGACCTAGTCTGACCAGTGGAAAATGAGGTGAACTTTGCTAGGTAATTCTGGGAAAGCAGGGTCTATGCTTTTAAAAGTGAAACTTCATAAAAGCTTTCCTCTCTTTTGTAAATCCTGGTATCTAGAAGAGCCATTTATCACAATGTGGGAAGCCAACCCGAAGAGGAGGCCCATGCACAGAGGGGAGATGACCTGGGAGACACCCAGTTAATTCATCCCTGAAGCCTGCCCTACCTCTCAACTTCCATTTACATGAGCCAAAAATATTATTTATTAAATTGAAGTAACTTGTAATAGGAAGAGTCCTAACGGATACAGGGACTCTGTCTTCAACTTTGTATCCACTGTATATCTGTCACATGGCAGGCATTCAATAAATGCTCGTGGGTTGGATGAGCCCATGATTCTAATATGGTACCCTGCTGGCTCTCTGGATCTTGCCTGCAGAGCAATTTTCTCCACACAAATCCCCATCAGCTCCCCTCCTCATCTGAACTTTTGGTAGGAGTAGGTTGTTTTCTAAAACTGAAACAAAGCATCCTGAAGTGACAGGAATGTTCGTGTCTATCCAGTCCAGCTCTCTCTTGGAAATTCCTGGATGAACACAGGCAAATCTAAACTCACTGACCCTCCTTTTTCTAGACTTCGGACTTCAACCTTTAGATGCCAATTGTGGTTATCATTTCAACATACTTTCATGAAGTTTTAAGCTTATTACTTCCTGGGGATAACACTGGAATCACATAATTTAATCAATAAGCAATCTACAAATCACATTTTAGGGTGGATTATTGTTATTAAGTATTCAATCACCAAATATTTGAGATGCAAAGTCCCATGGAATGATATAATTTCTAAGAAGTTTTCTGTTGTTTATTTTCTTCATTTCTGGATGTAGATTATTAAGAGCTGTATTGTCAGTGAGTAGTATTTCTTTTTTTTTTTTTTTTTAACCAAGGGTTTTTTTTTTTCATTTATTTATTTATTTATTTTAGGCTGTGTTTGGTCTTCGTTTCTGTGCGAGGGCTTTCTCTAGTTGTGGCAAGCAGGGGCTACTCTTCATTGCAGTGCGCGGGCCTTTCACTGTCGCGGCCTCTCTTGTTGCGGGGCACAAGCTCCAGACGCGCAGGTTCAGTAGTTGTGGCTCACGGGCCTAGCCGCTCCGCGGCATGTGGGATCTTCCCAGACCAGGGCTCGAACCCATGTCCCCTGCACTGGTAGGCGGACTCTCAACCACTGCGCCACCAGGGAAGCCCCAGTGAGTAGTATTTCTTGATTTAAATATCTTATCCCGTGTCTAATTTCCTCCTGCCCCCATAATTTATTGTTTTAAATGGTACTCCCCTATCTTAGGGACAGCAGATGGGCCAGAGATCGGCAGTGATCCTAAAGCAGACATCCATAAGTTGCCCAGGACCTAGGAGATGGTCTTACATGAGAGTATCATCCAACCGCATTGCTTTATACTGTGCTTGGCTAACTAGGTAAATCATCTCTCAGAGATTCTGAACGTGAACCACAGATAGAGAGGGACACATAAAGAGGAATGAAAAACTTAAGCTCAACCACATTAGAATTAAGTACTTCTGTTCATCAAAAGACCAAATAGGCAGTGAAAAGATAAGCCATAAAGTGGGAGAAAATATTTGCAACATTATGTAAGTGATTGTTACATAAAAGAATTCCTAAAAATTAACATGAAAGAGATACACAACCCAATAGCTCTATCCAAAAATTTTGAATAGGCACCAAAGGGAAAGTCCCAATGGCCAATAAAAAATATGAAAAGGTATTTAGCCTCATTAGTCATTGGGAAGTGTGAATGTAGCCCCAATAAGACACCATTATACATCCACCAGATTGGCAAAATTAAAATATCTGAAAATAACATAGACAGGGGTATGAAACAAGGGGAACACAAATACACTGCAGGAGAGAGTATAATTGCTACAACTACTCTGAGAGAGTTTGGCATTACTGAGTACCTTATGAGTCATCAACTGCACTCCTAAGAACGTACCCCAGAGAAATCTGTCCACAGTGCACCAAGAAACATGTAAAAGAATGTTCAGAACATAATAGGAAAAAAAGCAGAAACAACCTAAATAGCTATACATGATAGAATGGATAAATAAATTATGGCATATTCTTACAATGAAAGACTATTGGGCAGTGAAAATGAATGAGCAATAGCAATATGCAACAACATGTTTGAGCCAAGCTGGCAGTGAAAGAATATGGAAGAGATGTGGCCATTGTCCTTCATGGCTGATGGCTTTGCCTTCTGGGAGCTTCTTCTTTATCTGTTTCCTCTCTCACAGCATCTGAAGTGAGCTTTGGATTAAGCCCTCTTTGGAGCTATGCAGATTTCGCAGCTGGCTTCCTGCTGGTGCAAATGTTGGGGTCCAAGGGTTGCTTTCTGCCTTAAACATCTGGAGGCTTTTTTTTTTTTTAATGCTTGTAGTTTCTTTGAGAATGTAATTGCCTTGAAAATTGAGAAGGCTTCAGTCAGTTCCATGAGCCACTCACCACTCCCAAGTTCTTCTCCGAACATAGGTCTTTAAGTTGCTTTATTTCTTTGCTTTCTTGATCAACCAGTGATTTTCTCTCCCATTTTAATGATGGCTACCTTGAGTCCATCTGAAACGACACTTAGTCCCTTTTTTAAAAAATTAATTAATTAATTATTTTTGGCTGTGTTGGGTTTTCGTTGCTGTGCGCGGGCTTTCTCTAGTTGCGGCGAGCAGGGGCTACTCTTCGTTGAGGTGTGAGGGCTTCTCAGTGCAGTGGCTTCTCTTGCTGCGGAGCACAGGCTCTAGGTGCATGGGCTTCAGTAGTTGTGGCACACGGGCTCAGTAGTTGTGGCTCGCGGGTTCTAGAGCGCAGGCTCAGTAGTTGTGGCGCATGGGCTTAGTTGCTCCACGGCATGTGGGATCTTCCCAGGCCAGGGTTCAAACCTGTGTCTCGTGCATTGGCAGGTGGATTCTTAACTACTGCACCACCAGGGAAGTCCCAGACCCTTAGTCCCTTAGTCTCATCTTTGACACAGGCCTGGCTCTTGGTTTGGCTGAGAAGTTTTAATGGCCCTTTGAAAAATGCTTTGAACAACCACAATTTTATTAGCTCTTCTTGTTTGGGGTAAAGAAGAAATTGACTTGTCTGACTCTGTAAAAATCCATGATTCTGGACATACTCTGCAATCTGGTCACTTCTTGCCTGCACTTGTTGTAATATCTTACTAAAAAGCAGGAAGGAGCAGCTAGTACACACTGACAATGGAGTATTATGCAATTACTTCCTTTAGAATTAGGGGCTTAGTAGGCAAGTGGTCTGTCCTTCAAATTATCACAGATGGTGATCTTGTCAAATGTTTTTGCCTCAGCATAACAAGACACTGGCTTTCCAGTAAAAAACATCAATTTCTTATCTCTCCAGTAAAAAACAATGACACATATTTTGAGTTTTTGTAACGGCAATACCATACTTTTGGAAACAATTTCTATATTAGTTAGGGTAAGGTTATAGATGGATAACAAAGAGACCCCATCAATAATCCCACACCTTTAAGAAGACAGAAGTTTCTTTCTTTCTCAGGTAACAGTCCAGGGTGGCTCTGTTCTGCCTGATCACTCAGGGATCCAACTTCCATCCAACTTCCTTCGCTCAGGGTTCCAATCCCATCTTGTTAAGCCACTTCTCCAACCCCTAGGCCTTGATGTTATCTGCATAATCAAGGTTCAGTCAGTGCCTTGCCAGGGTTCCAGTGTGTGGGAAGGGGGAAGAGACTGGGGAGGAGACACACCCAGGTGTTAAGTGTAGGCCTGGAAGTGGACACACTCACATTCCTTTGGAGGAAATTTATTTAGCCTGTTGTCCATATCTAACTTCAAGGAAGGCTGGGAGATGTGACAAGGATAAAAGAAAGAACAGATTTGGGTGGGCCATTCGAGTTATATTACCCCCAAATCTTCAATCTCAAGTCTTCAGTTTACTTGGCAGCTCTGGTAATAGATTGAGACTCAGGTTGTTGGCCATAAAGTCGGAGCTACGTAGAAGACCAAAAATACCAGAAGTTCCCCTTTCATGTATATTATCTATGAAAAAGCCACATAATTTCACAAGCATCTGGCTGAAACAGTGGAACATTGTGATCTTAACAATTTCTAGCAGGCCAGACATAGTAAAAGGAAATTAATTGTACAGGTCTCATTATTACTAATTTCACATAAAAATTCACAGCTATGTTTTTCAATAAAAAAGATGATGAAGAAGAAGAGAAAGAAAGAAAGAAAGAACGAACGAAAGAAAGAAAGAAAGAAAAGAAAGAAAGGAAGGAAGGAAGAAGAAAGGAAGAAAGGAAAAGAGAGAGAGAGAGAAAAAAAAGGAAGGAAGGAAGAAAGAAAAAAAGAAAGAAAGAAAAACCCAGCGCCATGCCTGGCATAAAGTAGGCACTTAAGTCTTGTGAGTTCCCTTTCAGAGTATTAAGTTGTCTCCAGGGGCTGTCCTGGCTTACCTAAGAAAAGATGATGCGATCCAGGATAGTGGAGGGAGTTGATGCAGCCCAGAGAGCCCAGAGACTCAGAGAACAAAGGCAGCAGCACCAAAGTAGCACCTGGGGTTGCGCCCTGGGGAGCGGTACCCTGAACACCATGAGGCAGTGGCGGCCAATAGAACACATGAACAGCCACTTCTCACTCATCAAGACCTCTCCTGGCTGGCAAGCCTCTTCTCACCTCTCTCCTCTCTAGCCTCATTGACTATCTGCTCCAATCCCATCTTGTTAAGCCACTCTCTCTGCCTTGTAGTGGAAAGGCAACACAGCCTGTAAGGGTTGAAGCAGCTGGGGGCAAAGGCAGGGTGTATGTGGCCCAGGGGGAGTTCACCCACCACGCTGTGTGCACCTGCTGCCTGACTGGTGCGAACAGTGTGATCTCCCAGTGGCCACTCGGGTTCTTGTTTGCTCCGTTTAGGCAAGTTGGAAAGTGCAGGAATGTGATGTCATAGATTTTCCTAAGTTTCAGCAGGATAATTAAACAGATGCTTCTATTTCTAGATATTTGAGTAAAGTCCTGCCTGGGTTGCCTCAGCCAAAGTTCACTCATGTTGACTCTAAAGCCCTGTGTTGGACTATGTCCACTGTCAGGAGGTGGCTGGCCACACAGAAGGGAGGGAAAAGGACAGGACAGTAAAGACACCGCCATCGCAGTGATTAAGAATCCGCCTGCCAATGCAGGGGACACGGGTTCGAGCCCTGGTCCAGGAAGATTCCACATGCCGCGGAGCAACTAAGCCCGTGCACCACAACTACTGAGCCTGCGCTCTAGAGCCCGCGAGCCACAAGTACTGAGCCCGCGTGCTGCAACTACTGAAGCCCGCGTGCCTAGAGCCCGTGCTCCGCAATGAGAGAAGCCACCGCAGTGAGATGCCCGCGCACCGCAACGAAAGTGTAGCCCCCGCTCGCCGCAACCAGAGAAAGCCCACGAGCAGCAACAAAGACCCAACACAGCCAAAAATTAATTAATTAATTAAAAAAAAAAGACATCGCCATCTAAGAAATTCCCGTGAGAGAATAAGCACTCCGATTATTATTCTGAGCTCTGTAAAACAAATACAACACACACACACACACCATGAATTGACACATCAGCTATTTGCAAACCCTTGTGCTACTTATGAGAAGGAAAGTGGGAGGAAGGCCTTTGCTTTACAGTCCTTCAGGTGGACAAGGAAAAAACAGGGAAGACAGAATGGTCCTAAAAGAAACATTATTCGTGAAATAAAACATAGCACAGTCAGTATGTCAGAGTAAAGAGACAGTGAAAGAAATGTGTTTGTTTAATGATTCACTTATTCAGTCATTCACTCCACAAACATTTACTCAATACCAACTCTGTGCCATCCATTGCGATAGGGACTAGAGACACAAAAACAAATAGGACACAGACCCTGCCCACACAGCTAGAAGCGGGAGGCAGGAAGTTAAGTAAATGAAAGCACAGATATGTCATCAGAGCTTTTGTAGACACGGGTACAAGGGTCAGGTTGATTCTAACCATCTGGGGAGTCTGTGGGCAGAGGTCAAGAGGAGGCTTTCGAGAAGCGGTGGCCAGGGTGATAGCTGTGACAAGTGAGAATGCAGCAGCACGTAGAGAGCAGGCTCAGGGGTTGCGGTGCCAGGGCAGCTGCTATAATCTTAGAAAGCCAAGCTCCCAAAGCAACTTTTTGTTTGGCCATTGACACCTGGGATGCAACAACGATATCAGAAAGGTGCATGTTCCAGGGGAGAATGTGATGTTGGGGAACTATTGAACCTTATGAACGAGTTGGACTGCTGCTGGGAGCCCCCTGCCCTCATCAGGGCAGCTGGTTGTCATACTGCTGACACCTCACTGGCACAGGAGCCACCCTGATGAAGCAAAGAGCCAGCTGTCCCACTAAGCCTCCTTTTAGGAAATGTTACCCTAAAATTGCCACTCTGGAGCAAACACAAAGGAGCTGGAGGTCCCCATGGTTGGGACTCTGGAGGTAGACAAAACTAAGCTGGAAGCCTGGCTCCTTTTTTTTTTTTTTTTTTGGCCACACCACCTCATGGCTTGTGGGACCTTAGTTCCCCGACCAGGGATCGAACCCGTGCCCCCTGCAGTGGAAGCACGGAGCCCTAACCACTGGACCACCAGGGAATTCCTGGAAGCCTGGCTCCTTATTTAACAGATGGACAAAACACTTGTATTAGTAAGAACTTATTAGCTGTAATAGACACTCAAGCTAGGATAAGTGAAAAAGGTCAATTTAACATAAAGATATAGGGCTGTCTCTTAACACCAGAGGGCAGGACGGCATCCAGGTCCCGGGGAAGACCAGAACTGGTGGGTGGTTGCCCACCAGGAACCATTCTCCCTGTCTCTGCTTCTTTCTGGGCAACTGCTTCCTCTGTCTGTCTGTCTGTCTCTCCCCCTCTCTGTCTCAGCATAGCCAAATATGGCCACCTACAGTGTCCTTGCTTCCATCTTACAGGTCCTACCCCAGGGAAACCCCGTGTTTTTCTCTGGACACAGTTCCAGATGCCTGGGGGAGGGCTCTGACTCAGCTGAGGCCAGGAGTGCAGGGTTCACGCTGAACAGATATCTGCCGGGAGCTAGCTCTGTGGGCAAGGGGCAAGGGTTCTTGTGAGTTGGGCAGGCACCCCAAAGGAGGTCAACCATAGTTCTTCAGGGACTCTAGACCCTGAAGATAATAGTCACGCCTTACTTGGTCATCAAACAGATTTGATGAGTTAATATATGTAAAGCAATTACCATACAGCATGTCCTTAGTAAATGGAGGTGATTATAATTATTATGAGTCAATAAAGAGAGAATGTGATCTATTTTTAGGAAAACCCAATCCAGGAGGCTGGCATGCAGCCTTCTTTCCTCTACCAAAGACGTTCACATTAACATAAAGATGCAGGGCAAGGCCCCTCTTCCTTTGCCTCAGCCCCATCCGTCTCATCTCTCATCTCACAGTTACAACCTAAAGCTCCCATTCCCACTTGCCCCCAAGCTTTCTTTGCTATTACGAATCAATCATTTACTCTTTGGGCCCTTGCCACCCCAGCAGGTAATGGCTGTCTTTAGGAGTGTTAAGTTTATACGGTGATTATATGTCTTTCTTCTTTATTAAACTTTAGACCTGTGGGCTGAGAGACCACATCTGAGTACCCAGGACATTGCCATGCATCTAGTGTTCACTTGATAATATTTGTTGATTCATCGTGTTTTCACGTCAAGGGCAATATCCATTTATAGACCCATAAAATGAATCTCAAGAACTCATTTAATTCAGGCCACTGCCTTTAGGCAGGGTAAGGTTTAAATGTCGCGTGTTTTATTTCCACTTTCCTGTAGGCCTACAGGCACAGAACCTGGGATTTGGAAGGGACCTGGTAGGTCTAGGTCAGGCACCTGTGCAAGGCAGGATTCCTGCCCTGAGACATGGGCATCTGGTCTCCACTTGATACCATCCTAGAAATCTCACTCCAGCTTTATCTTTTACAGTTTAGGGAGTTCTTCTTTGTATGAAGAATCTCAAATCTACCTCTGTGTCAATTCCATTAAATGTTCCCAATTCTGTAGGACCAGAACTAATGCCTCTGAGACAGACCTGGGACCTGGGACCCTTTGCTACAGTGCTGCAGTGCTTGCATCTGGACAAAAGTCTCCTTGAGCTACAAAATACAAAGAAACTATAAGGGACTAAAAATAACTGCTGTGCATGCACAGTTGGGGCAAATTCTGGCCAAAAGATACAAAAAGACCAAAAAGACCAACTGCCACTTCTGAAGAGCCAGGAGCAAAAACAGGGGGTCGGGAGCAAAAGCAGGGTACTCGGCATGCCCCCTGCACATAACACCACAAAGGGGTGGGCAAACCTAAGCCACCCCTCGGGCCCGACCCCTGGATACACCCCTACCCTCACCCGCATGTAAGGAACCAGCTTGCCCCGCCTTGGGGAGCAAGGGAACCTGTTACTTGTTCTCGCTCACCCCTGCTGCAGCAGGGACCCCAGTAAAACCTTGCCTGAATTTCTTGTTCGGCCTCTGATCAAATTTCTATTACGGAGGCCAAGAACCCTGGGCAGTAACACTTCTTCCCCACGGCAGCCTTCCTCACACACAGAATGAGGGCCCGGTTCACTCTCTCGTGTCCCCTCTGAGCCTCTTCTCTTCCACCCAAGTGTCCTTAAGTCTTTCTCCACAAGAAATGGTTTACAGACACTTTGTCAACCCTTTGGCACCTTGATATGCTGTGTTTCTCTTTGTTTTCCTTTCTTAGGGTTCAGAACCCAGCCCATAACACTCAGTGTGGTCTGACTGCTGAGGGGAGTGGGATTGGGACCTTTGTTCTCTATCTAGCTACTATGATTTTTTTAATACTGTGTAATTTTGAGCTAGCTTTTCTTTCGGTTGGAGAACCATCATAATTTTGGCTCATATTAGTTTTAAATTCATCATACATTTTTTTCAAAAAATGGAAATTACTTTCTAAAAAATAAATGTAATATACATCATCATAGAAAATTCAGGGAAACAAAAAAGCAAAACATGAAGGGAATAACCACTATATTGTAATGCTTCCCTTTAAAGATAACTATTGTTTACATTTTGGTATATACTCTTCTAGACATCATTTCCTATGTATAACACACACACACACACACACACACACACACAGTTTTACAAAAGTGGGATTAAACTTCTGTGGCAGATTAAAGACGGCTGCTAATTCTTTTCTACTCTCCTTACTGAAAGGTGGCATCTATTTCCTCTCCCCTGCTTCTGGGCTGGGCCTGTGGCTGTTTTTTTTTTTTTTATACGTAGGATCATTCTTTTTTTTTTTTAATTAATTAATTATTTATTTATTTTTTATTTTTGGCTGTGTTGGGTCTTCGTTTCTGTGCGAGGGCTTTCTCTAGTTGCGGTAAGTGGGGGCCACTCTTCATCGCGGTGCACGGGCCTCTCACTATCGCGGCCTCTCTTGTTGCGGAGCACAGGCTCCAGACGCGCAGGCTCAGTAATTGTGGCTCACGGGCCTAGTTGCTCCGTGGCATGTGGGATCTTCCCAGACCAGGGCTCGAACCCGTGTCCCCTGCGTTGGCAGGCAGATTCTCAACCACTGCGCCACCAGGGAAGCCCCCTGTGGCTGTTTTTAACCAATAGTACGTAATGGAAGTAACACAGGGTAATTTCCAAGGCTGGGCCTAAGGAGATCTCGGCTTCTGCCTTCAGCTCTTGGAAGACTCTTCTTGGAGGCCAACCATCATATGAGGAAGCATAACAGCCCCCTGGAGAACTGAAGCCGGTGTCTGAGAACACACGGAGCTCCCTCCCAGCTGGCAACCGGTATCAACGATCAACTGTGCAAATGAGGTCCTTTTGGACCTTCCAGTTATCCCAGAGTCCCAGTCAGGACCAAGTGATACAAAATAATCCACAGGATCATAAAAAGTCATAAATTGTCATTTGAAACCACTAAGTTTTGGGGTAGTTTGTTACAACAGCAGTAGATAGCTGAAAAAATGACACATAATCACAGCAAATGGTAATACAGTGTTTTCTATGTGCCGGGCACAGTTATAAATTCTTTATACATATTAACTCACAGATCCTCACAAAAACCTTATGAAGTAAGTACTATGAGTATATATATTATGGTCCCCATTTCACAGATGAAGAAACTGAGACACAGGGGAATAAGAAACTTGCTCAGGGCCACACAGTGAGTGATGGTTCTGGGATTTGAATCCATACAGTCCAGAGTCTGTGCTCTAAACCACCATATCCCACTGCCTCTCTGCTGCTTCCTCTCGTTTAAGATACATGAACAACTTTCAAGGTCAATAAATATCAATCTACAAAGTCATAATTAATGGCCACATGTTGAAATCTGTTGAAACATTGAGTCAATTATCCAAAGTATTAACAATCTCTTCTAGTTTTGAAATTCTCTTCATTGGATATATAGCGTGTTAAAGTCGTCAAGCTGTTGATAAAATTTGTTGAATAGAACAGAGTTCAGGAGTGAACCCCCTTGAACCCACCTGAGATGTCCATCCAGAGGGCCATCATTTAGCAATACTCTTTAAGTACAGATTGTTCAACAAACTGGAATCTGCCCAGGGTTCTATTATCTTAGCCACTGGTTCCCGAGCACAGGCTGGGAGATAGGCCACATAGAAATTGTATAGGCACTTGTTAAAATACAGATTCTTAGGCTTTGCCCCAGACCCTCCAGTAATAGAATCTCTGAAAATGAGGCCCAGGAATCTGCATTCTAATGCCCTCTGTATCATTCTGATGACAGCTAGGTTTGGGAACCATTGATTTAATCTCCATTTCTCCTCATCCACATTGATAGCTCTGTCAAATCCCATACCAAATTTCATGTACACTAAGTCTGTGGGAATTTTCTGGTAGTCCTTTGAGAGGTGTCCTGGCTCTGCTGTTAACCAGATATATGATTTCATCTCTGGACTGTTTTTATCTATAAAATGAGGAGATTGGATTAATTTTCACAGTGGATGCTGTGGTGTGCCCACACATACCTTCTTCAAGACTGAGTCACTCATTCCCTCAACTGTTGGGATGGCTGATAGTTCACAGGTGACCCAAGACCGTATCTCCCCCAGAAGCATAGCCTGTATCCAGTGGCTAGCTGATGAGGAAGTATGAAGACCCGGCCCCCTAGCCTCAAGGTGAGCCAGTTCTGAAGAACCATCCCATAGGGTTGACCTGAGACCTTTGTTACATCTGCATCTCAGTTCAGTTCATCCCTCTGCCATTCCTGCTCCCTTCAGTCACCCATAGGCATGGCTGCCAAGGGCACTCAGTAAAGTTCCTGCCCACAGTCTCCATCTCGGTCAGCTTCCTAAGGAACTGATTACCACAGTGACCTTCCGCTCCTGATGTGGATTGAAGTGACAGCACAGACTCTCAAGACCTTTCCAAACATCCTGGGCTCTCCGTTCAGCTCAAGAAAAGCATTCTCCTTGTCATCCGCCTCCCATGCATTCTTCATTCATGGACAAACTTTTACTGTACCCCTACTACGTGCCAGGCCCTGAGCTCAGCCTGGGTATTCAGAGACTTTCCTGGATCTCCAGTAGTGGAAGGAGAGAAAGCACTTAGGAGTTGAATGGCTCCTCTGTCTCTTTGTCATTTGTCAGTACTGTGGTATTTCCCATGCTATAGGACTAGCCCACCTTCTTGCTCTGAGCATGACCCAATAGGCCTTTTTTTTGCCCTGATTGTGGTTGGCAAGGCCCTTCCTTGTAGGGGATTTAACCTTCCTGACGTCATTCTCATGAGCTTGTGTCTCTCTTTGAATTCCCCTCTTAGCTTCTGAGTTTCTCCTCCCAGCTCTAGTAGTCGGGCTGGGCAAGGACCAACATAGATGTTTCATTCATTCAGGACACTAATGTCTATTTTATGTTTACTGGGCTTGCAGTGGAAAATGTAGGGGAAACAAGCCCTTCCAGAAGGGCTGAGGCAGAAGTAAGGGATTAGATTTCAAATGTTCATCCAATAATCCATCAAGGACTGACATTCCTCAGGCAAAACTGGAATAAGGCAGCTACATTTGCTGCTGCCACCCCTCTCTTGTCAACTCCAGGCCCTGAGGGCACTCTTCAGCTCCATCCCCACTCCTCTTCATGGATTTGCAGCCTCCCTGCCTTCTGTTCTGCATACTTGCTACTCCCTTTGCTGTCAAACATTTTCATTTTTTACTTGCCTGAGACTTAGTCATAAGACATCTTTTCCAGGGATCACCATATTTTATGCTTTTTCTTGTATCATATTGCAACATAAAAAGTTTTGTCCAATGGACATTAAGAAAACAGAGAGGGGGCTTCCCTGGTGGCGCAGTGGTTGAGAATCTGCCTGCTAATGCAGGGGACACGGGTTCGAGCCCTGGTCTGGGAAGATCCCACATGCCACAGAGCAACTGGGCCCGTGAGCCACAATTACTGAGCCTGCGCGTCTGGAGCCTGTGCTCCGCAACAAGAGAGGCTGCAATAGTGAGAGGCCCGCGCACCGCGATGAAGAGTGGCCCCCACTTGCCGCAACTAGAGAAAGCCCTCGCACAGAAACAAAGACCCAGCACAGCCATAAATAAATAAACAAAGACAGAAAGAAAGAAAGAAAGAAAGAAAGAAAGAAAGAAAGAAAGAAAACAGAGAGCTCTTTTCAGCTCTGCAATCACATCATGCCCAAGGGCTCTTCACTGAAGAGATAGAACAATCTAGCACAAGAGCAGAAAGGACCCAAGCCCAACACTCTCATTGTATAGATGAGGAAACCAAGAAACAGTGAAGTCAAGCAGCTTTCCAAAGGTCACACAGCACTAATTGCCAGAACAGGAAAAATGGCACCTTCATTCAGTGAGGAAGGAGTCCATGAATGGTACATTTTAGGAAGGGCTCTGCCTGTCAGAGGTGCTAATTTCTACATACTACCTAAGAGTATTACTCTGATCGACTGTTTATAGAAGTAGACATATCCTTATCAGTCAGGCCTCTTTTACCCGCTACTACTCCACCAGGGGTCAAGACCAAGCCCTCGCTGCCCTTCTTAACTAGATCACGAGCAGAATAATCCAGGTTCCAGGCCACCTGGTTCCAGAACTTACAAGTTGTCTGACCTTAAAAACACCATTTAACTGCTGTATCCATGGTTCTCCAGCCTGGCCTTGCTCCCACAGCTGTGGGGCAAGGAAAAGCACGCAGGATCTCTGAGGGAGAAAGAGCCCTTTGTACCATGAGTTGTTCTCCCTCCTTCCTGTGCATTGGGATCCTCTATGGAGCTTGAAATTGGAGGAGGGAGTATGGTGGGCGAGCAGGGACAGGGGGGAATGAGGGTGGGACCTGGTGTCTGGGAAGCTTTTCTCTTTTTTTTGGAGTAAAATTGCTTTACAAAGTTGTGTTAGTGTCTGCTGTACAGTGAAGTCAATCAGCTGTATGTCTACCTATATCCCCTCCCTCTTGGCCCTCCCTCCCACCCCCCTCCATCCCACCCATCTAGGTCGTCACAGAGCACGGAGCTGAGCTCCCTGTGCTATAAAGCAGGTTCCCACTATCTGTTTTACACATGGTAGCGTATTTATGTCAAACCTAATCTCCCAATTCGTCCCACCCTCCCCTTCCCCCGCGTGTCCACATGTCCGTTCTCTACGTCTACATCTCTATTCCTGCCCTACAAATAGGTTCATCTGTACCATTTTTCTAGATTCCACATATATGAATTAATATACAATATTTGGTTTTCTCTTTCTGGCTTACTTCACTCTGTATGACAGACTCTAGGTCCATCCACATCTCTACAAATGACCCAATTTCATTCCTTTTTATGACTAATATTCCATTGTACATATGTACAACATCTTTATCCATTCACCTATTGTTGGACATTTAGGTGGTTCCCATGTCCTGGCTATTGTAAATAGTGCTGCAACGAACATTGGGGTACATGTGTCCTTTTGAATTATGATTTTCTCAGGGTATGTGCCCAGTAGTGGGATTGCTGGGTCATATGGTAGTTCTATTTTTAGTTTTTTAAGGAACCTCCATACTGTTCTCCATAGTGGTTGTATTAATTTACATTCCCACCAACAGTGCAAGAGGGTTCCCTTTTCTCCACACCCTCTCCAGCATTTACTGTTTGTAGATTTTTTGATGATGGCCACTCTGACCGGTGTGAAGTGATACCTCATTGTAGTTTTGATTTGCATTTCTCTAATAATTAGTGACGTTGAGCATCTTTTCATGTGCCCCATGGCCATCTCTATGTCTTCTTGTTATTTAAGCTCCACAGGTGATTTTGATGCACAGTCAAGTGAGGAAACCACTGACAAAGTATAAAAGACAAACAGGAGAGGAGAAATAAATTACACTGTTAGCTAAAAATAAGTCTTAGATTATCTGCACATTTTAAACTCTGTTTAGAGTTGATAACTAATTGTCTGCCTTTTTCAGGGCACTCAAAACGCTGATCTCAGGTTCCTTTCCTTCTAGAAAAGATGTATATTACATCAGTGACATTTCTCTTACCTTGCAGTCTACACACACACACCATGAATCACCTCCAAGTGTCTCTGTGCTGAAGTCAGATTCTAAGTCATGTCTTTTATCCTTTGACCACTGAGTAATCACTCTGGCCCCAGTCTATTCTTTCAGGTCCAGGAAAACAATCTGATTAGGCCTCTGGAAAATGGATTCACAGTAGCCCAAATCTCCACAGGGTGCTCTATAAACCCGACTGCTAATGTACTGCTTGGGAATATCTGTCAGAGTCCTAGTTCTCCTTTTTAAATAACTGAGTGGCCTTGAGCAAATTGCTCAATCTCTAGGTCTCCGAGATGATTATTACCTGCTCATCATGCTTTACAAGGTAGTATTTCCCTCCTTATAGCAGTTCTCTTCGGAGTACCAGTGGAATGTAATCAGAAACTTGCTGCAGTGGCCTTAACATTAAAGAAAATGGGTAGGAATGAGAAGCATAAATTTGAAGAGCATTTCATTCAGTCCCTGAGACACCAAGGTAGACACTGTTACTTCTGTCTGCCCAGCACCTCCTTCCCCTCTTCTGGGGACAGAGCCTCTTTCCTTGGGGGAACCGCTTCTTTCTCCCCCCATACGGTTCCGGGCCGCTGATCAAAGTGCCCTGGACTGTCCCTCTGGGGCCACAGGGGTGGACACGTGACCCCAGCTTAACCATAACAACAGCCCACTCATCCGGCCACAGCAATTGGTCTGAGGATTCATCTAAGGACCAACTCCCTCCCTCCCCCCCAAAAATCAGGGAATTTTCTAAATGAAGCTGGTGGGGAAACTCTTCTTTCTGGTCAAGTTGCTACGTAACTGTGACACCAGAGCTGCCACATGAGAAGGATGGGAGGATGAGACCACCATCCAGAAGTGAGGCTGTGAGAGACAGACATGGAAACAAGGAAAGAGAGTATGTTGTATGGTGTTAAGTTCCCTCTGATTAACTCTTTTTAAAAAAATAAATTTATTTATTTATTTATTTTTGGCTGCGTTGGGTCTTCGTTGCTGCACACGGGCTTTCTCTAGTTGCGGCGAGCGGGGGCTACTCTTCGTTGCGGTGTGCAGGCTTCTCATTGCAGTGGCTTCTCTTGTTGCGGAGCATGGGCTCTAGGCGTGCGGGCTTCAGTAGTTGTTGCACACAGGCTCAGTAGTTGTGGCTCACGGACTCAGTAGTTGTGGCTCGTGAGCTCTAGAGCGCAGGCTCGGTAGTTGTGGCGCATGGGCTTAGTTGCTCCACGGCATGTGGGATCTTCCCGGACCAGGGCTCGAACCCGTGTCCCCTGCATTGGCAGGCGGATTCTTAGCCACTGCGCCACCAGGGAAGTCCCCCTCTGATTAATTCTTTTTTTTTTTTTTTTTTTTAAATTTCTATTTATTTATGTTGGGTCTTCGTTTCTGTGTGAGGGCTTTCTCTAGTTGCAGCAAGTGGGGGCCACTCTTCATCGCGGTGCGCAGGCCTCTCACCATCGCGGCCTCTCTTGTTGCGGAGCACAGGCTCCAGACGCGCAGGCTCAGTAGCTGTGGCTCACGGGCCTAGTCGCTCCACGGCATGTAGGATCTTCCCAGACCAGGGCTCGAACCCGTGTCCCCTGCATTGGCAGGCAGATTCTCAACCACTGCGCCACCAGGGAAGCCCTGATTAATTCTTAATCCAAAGAATTCTTTGGATTCTTTGAGCTACCCCAAGATTTCCACCCCCCAAAGCCTCAAAGCCTCTTTTTCACTTAAGCCAGTTTGTTTTAGAATTTCTGTCACTTGCAACCCAGAGTCTTGATGAACAGAAATACTCTGACAGCTTTCCTCTCTACCATACACTTTCTGAAACTTCAAAAATGTGAGGCTCTGTGTATCGGTGAGCTGAGTGTGTTCTTGTCTCTCCTAGATCAGCGCTGGAAGGTTCAGTGGTCGGTCACCTTGCTTACACTGGTGTAATATTTCCCAGCACCCCCTTCTCTGTGAGAAGTTGGCCAAAAGTGAAGTTGCATGTGCTGTGGGGGGCGGCAGTGAAACGTCAGCCGTCACGCTCTGAAGGCCACTGTTGGCTGGAGCTGGGGAGGGGCACACCGAGAGGCAGCCAGGCTCGTGGGCGTCCCTGCTCCTCCCCGCTGCTCTGTGACTGCCGGCCCTGCTGACCAACAGTGACGCCTCCACACACCATGAGATGCTTTGCTGCAAACTCACAGAGGCAGTAGCTACAGAGAGCCAACGTCTTTCCAAAGATTCCACACCAGCCCCTTGGTGGCCCCAGTCCAGCAGCCAGACCTGCCTTGCTCCTTCTTGTAAGCTCTGCTTTGTTCATCCGCACCACGGCTGGTGAATGACTTTTCGGTGATCCTTCAAGGACTTTCAGTTCTTTACTTGCCCAGCTCCTCCCACGATTGTGCATGATCTAATTCTTATAGTATTAATAAATTCCTTATGCCATAATACTCATAGTGGTTCTGCTTCCATAACTTAACCCTAAGCCAGATGTCGTTGGGTGAACCCTAAGGAGCTTCCCGCTGCCTTTCTTTGCTTCACGCCCACACCCAGGCCTCCTGTCTCCATGGTGCTGCTCCCCTCTGGTTGCTCACCTTTCCACACCTCCATGTGTTCATGGGAAGATCTGATCCCGTTCCTGCTCATCTTACCATTGTGTTATTTGCTGTCTCAATCTACTCTTGCCTGTGGCCTCTGCCTGCTTCACTTTTACACTATTTCCTACTCTCCAGTCCAATCACAAGGCTGTCTGGCAGGTGGCCTGGAGATTTAACATAGACTGGCATCCAGCTAAGGCGAAAGCCAGGACATCCTGCCCAGAGCCTCCCACTCCTGATTTCCAGTTAGGAAATGTCATTAGAGAAGGAAATAAATACCTTCAATGAGAACTTGATGGGCACTCTGTGTTGCCCACAGATGCCAAAAAAATATTTTTAAAAATGAATTAACATAGCAGAAACTATTTGATGTGAAAATTATCAGGGAATATTTAAAAAATCAACATGGTATGCTGTTGGCCCATCGAACGCTCCATGAACAGCCCTGAAATTTCCACTGGGATGGGCTCAAGGTCTCTGCCAGTTCTGTGATAATGGCTCAAAGGCCAGAGCTATTAACCCCAGCCCGGCCATTGCTCAATACGCGACCTTGGTTGAGTCAGCTGGTCTATATAGATTAATGAAGTAGATAAAGATTTAAAAACCATGGTATCTCAGGCTTGGAAGCAACATGAGGAGTTATCCCTAATTCAGGCAGCTGACCCTTGCTTATCTCCATCCAACCCCTCTGGCTTTGCTCGACCCCTCCCTCAATTGGGGCCCTGTGGCCATGTACCACTGTCCCATCACTGTAGGCAAAGGCTAGGGATGGTGACTTAGGCCTCTGTTGGGACTCTGTCCAAGAGTTGGGACAAGTGTCTAACAGTGGAATTTTCTCCATACTTATTTAGGCACCTTAAGTTTTTAAAAGAACACTCCTGCCCAGTTTGACATGAGACATGGACGGCAGGAGAGGACTGAGAGAACTGGGAACATGCAAGAGGAAGAAGAATGTATTACAAACAACAATCAAGCAAGTAGCTGCTGGTACTGGGCATCTAGTGCTTCCTACATACTTTATATCTGTGTTGACATTTAATCCTCACAACAACTCTATGAGGTAGTTGTGTTTTCTCCAATTTACAAATGAAGGAATTGAGACCCAGTGATCTCCAGCAATGTACCTTGAATTGCACAACTGGTAAGTGGCAGATTTGGGATGCCAGACACTTTGGGGTGACCCCGACCTCTGTTCTTTTTCCATGTATAATCCTATACCTCTCTACCCATCTCTCAGTCATGCTTGATTAAGGGGCTTTTCCAGGTTTCTGGTCAGAAGGAAATTGGAAGGCAACACATCATATCATTATATCATCTATCAACCCATATCATATGCCATGTCATGTCCTATCATATCACATCCATGGTTGGTTGGGTAAATTTATGATTAAACAATGCAGTTTTCTTTCAGTCACACAGATTCAGTTATTCTCACCTCTTCCTTTTGTCGTCTACATACATTCCCCAGGTGAATAACTCCTCTGGGTATTTGGGCTGGGTGGATTCTGCCAGGCTAATGAAATCAAGGTCAGGTGACCTGACCAGGTAAACCAGGTGAGCAGTGGCCTTTACTTGACGTTGGTTTGACAAGGTTTATTTGGTTGTCCTACACATCACACCTGTCCTACATCTGTCCTCAGAACCTCCTGGAGCACCATGGGCAGCCAGCAGAGCCCTGACTACAGCCTAGATTAGAAAATGACTTGCCCTAGTCAGTTTGTGGCAAAGCTGGTCCCAGAGGCCAAGTTCCCTGACTCTCATTGCATGCTTAAATGCTTCTTTCATGTATATATAGGATGAATCTTTTTTTTTTTTTTAATTTCCTACTTTTTAAAAAAAAATTAATTAATTAATTAATTTATGGCTGTGTTGGGTCTTCGTTTCTGCACGAGGGCTTTCTCCAGTTGTGGCAAGCGGGGGCCACTCTTCATTGCGGTGTGCAGGCCTCTCACTATCGCAGCCTCTCTTGTTGCAGAGCACAGGCTCCAGACGCGCAGGCTCAGTAGCTGTGGCTCACGGGCCCAGTTGCTCCGCGGCATGTGGGATCCTCCCAGACCAGGGCTCGAACCCATGTCCCCTGCATTGGCAGGCAGACTCTCAACCACTGCGCCACCAGGGAAGCCCATATAGGATGAATCTTTACCCATGCCTAATGCTGATTTCCAGAGCAGGGTTGAGGGCTTTAGCCACCCCCTCTTCACCTCCACCAGCACCCCATGCCCACACACATTCACCTCCTTCTTTCTTATGAATAGCTGATGTTTTCCCAGTTCAGATAAAGTCCTATGCAAACATGGCAAGCGGGTTCTCAAGCTCACTTTCAACCATCAAGGTTCCTGGGTAGAAACTCTGGAGCCACTAGCACATGTTCCTGTCTCTTCCAGGAGCCACCATTCTTTTTCTTTGTAGATTCTGCCCTTCCTCCTGTCAGAGCCATGTTTAAACATCGTTTTCCACTCCTGGATGACCAGGTTGCTATGGTGACTTTGTTTTTCATAGACACAGTGCATCTGGCTGGTTTTCCCAAGTTTCTGACCAGAGGTAGCAACGGCGGGTCAAGGTGTGACCCAGATGACTTTTAGGCTATACAGATTTTAGAAGCAAAAGTGGCCATGAAACTTCCATTATCTAGAGACCTGTCTTCATCCTACAGAGAATGAAAAGTTAACTGAGATTTGCTAAGGCCAATTCTTTGCTTCTTTTATGCAGAAGGGATGCGGAAGTAATGGCCACTTTGCCCCAGAACCCAGCAAATGGGCTGGGCTCACTCCAGCAGGGAAATTTCACCAAAGTGAAAACACCTGAGGGACAACACTGGCCCACCAACCACGACCAAATGAACTCTCCAGCGGTAGGCTGGCATGGGCTCCCCTCTCCCAGGGGTTGTTGATTGCTCAGGTTTTACAATCCTCAAGTCCTGTGCCAAGGAGCTTTTGTGGTTTAAATCAATGTGCTTCTGGGAATGAGTGCCCTTATTATTCCTAGTTCACATTATTTGCCGTGCTCTTATACCACTGTGACATAATACCCTTTGTGCAGCTGTACAATAACAGTCCTTTCAGGAACCTCTAAGAGCTTTCTAATTAGGACCACAACCACACAACAGACAGAGAAACTGAAGACCAGAGACAGGGATGACAAAGCTTCGCCTTGGTCACAAAGGAGTCCAGCCCAGTTCTGACGCCTACTCGGAGGCTGTAGGGTCAGGGCTAGGCCACTAGTTTATGAAGGGCACCTCTGCAACATTGGCTGCAGAATTATTAGGCTGCCTGAGTGCTGGGTCCTTTGTAGTAGGGTCACCTAAGCAGTTGAGTTATTGAGTTGAGGACCAGAAATATCCAGCATTAGTTATGCAATAGCTCTTGAGTTTACAGTTAGTTCTCAGTGGCTAGGGTCCTAGGACCAGAAACTCTATTAAGCCTAGGTCATTAGAAACTGAATTCTGCATTAAGTAATTCAACTCAAATGACTGCCTACTATGCGCCAGGCACCATGCTGGACAGCAGGCATGCAAAGATGAACTCCCAATCCTCCCGTTGGATGTTCACAGTTTAGATAGAAGGCGAGATAGCTATGTAAGCAGGGAGATACACGTAAGCAGAGAGTAGACCAGAAGGCTAGGGTAGGACCCAACTCTGTGGGGCTTTCAGGGAAAGCTTCTTGGAGAGGAGGACTTTCAACCTGGGTAAATCTACAGAGATGGACTGAGCTTGCTAAGCAGAACCATGGGGGAAAAAAAGCATCACACACTGAATGCCAAGTGCCACAAGGGCCCAGAGGTGTGAGATGCACTGGGGTTCAGGAAACAATGAGAATATCAACACGCCTAAAGCGGCAGCCATGGTTATCTCACCGTTCTTTCTCTCTTCTGTTTTTATAGCCAAAACGCTATCCCTTTTTATTCTCAATATCTTTTTTTGGATGTTGCTAAAAAGACTGAACATCGGGTTGTTTTGTCTTTGCGTATTGCTTTAACCCTCCACTTCTCCTTAGGGCATTGTGGATGTCTCTGACTAGGGAAAGATCACATATTGGGGAATGTCCAAAAGAAAAGCAGAAAGATGAATATTTCACTGCATTATAAGGACGTAAGGGCAGCTCAGGGAACCTTGGACAGGAACTCAGCTGGGCTGTCCTTTTTTATTGTTTGTACGCAGAGCAAAAAACATGGTCTTGGATGACTCCCAAGGTTACCTGTCACAGATCCAGCCATCCAAAGGGAGTCTGTGGTCCAAAGCTCATGGGGTAGAAGTATAAAGGAAAGCAGATTGGGGGGTGGGAGGTGAGGGGAAAACATGAGCTGGCCGGCAGTCTAATAGGTGAGCCGCAGAGGAATGAAAGCATCAGAGTGGAGCTCTACGAGTCTGATTTGTGCCTGGCTCTGGAGTCAGGCTGGATTGGAGTGGTGAGAATCCAAGGCCACCTCTGCCTTCCTCTCCTTGCCTTTGTCTTCCTTGGCATCTTACGTTGCCCACTCCACCTCCCACAGGGTCTTTCAGGCAGCTCTTTATACATGAGCTCAGTTTATGAGAAGGACAATGGGGTGGACTGCTCAAGTCTCACCTCAGTGCGACTGGCACCTCAGCACCTTGGCACTGTGGACAAACATGGATCAAGCTGACACACATGACAACCACCAACCAAAGCTTCCAGAGAGCAGGGACTCTACCTGCTGCAGTGCTTTGCATATAACAGGTGCTCAATCAGTCCTTGAAAAAGAAAGGCAGGGAGAGAGAAAGGGAAGGAGGGAGGAAGGTGCACCAGAAAAAAGCTGGCTGGCAACAGTGAAACCCAAATCACCCAAAGCAACAACATATTCCAAATTCTGATCAAGAGAAGGCTGGTGCTGGAGGAAAGTGAAGGTGACTCTAAAGAAAAAGACAGATGATGGGAATTCCCTGGCAGTCCAGTGGTTAGGATTCTGGGCTTTCACTGCCAGGGTCCCGGGTTCGATCCCTGGGGAACTAAGATCCTATAAGCTGCGCGGCTGGAAAAAACATAACAAAACAAAAAACGGATGAACAGGCCTTTTTTTTTTACTTTCTTGCAAGTCTCGGCTCTGGTTCCCTCCCTACTGCCTCAGACCTCAGATCAGAACCTGAGCTGCACTCCAGGGCCCCCGCAATGGCAGTGGTATGTGCTCCTGCCTTGACACTGCTGCTCGCAGCTCAGAAATAGTAGAAAGCCTTCCCTATACCTCTTGCCTCCGAGGTGAACACTGAGTCAGCAGGCAGACCAGTTGGGACTGCTCCACGCAGGGATGTGAACCAAGGCTGGAGGCAGAGAATAGTCACGAGGGGTGGGACGGCGGAGGGAGCCGTTTTTTCTCATCAGCAGGACACGGTCACATTAGCCACTACATGTCCATCTTAACGGTGACTCCGAGGGCCAGGCAGGCTAACTGCTCCACACAAGACTGAACACGATACAGGTCATGGAGGAACTCTGGGCTTGGCTGGAGAATTAGAACATGGAGGGATGGACGAGGGTTTCAGTGATGGAGAAGAGTTTTCAGGTGGTGGGAAAATATGAACAAAGTCATGATGGTGAGAGTGTGCAAACCAAGCTCGTGGGATGCCCAGGAAGCTAGTTTTATTACAGGCTGGGATATACACAGAGATGGGGTGAGAGGTGAGGCCTGGCCACCACGCTGGAGTCTCACTGTGGAGGGTTTTAAATGACATACTGAAGAATTCAGGCTGTACAGGAAACCCAATGGGAATAAAGATTTTGGACCAGATGAGTGAACTGGGAAGCAGTGGGAAAAAGGATTACTCAGAGGAGGCAGACACTAGCGGCAGGAAAAACAGGAAGTGAAAGTGGTATTCCAGGAAGACATAATGAGGTTGTGAACTAGGGTGATGGTGGTGGCAACAGGAGGGAGGAAACACAGTGAAGGACAGTCCCCCATCCTCCAAAGTAGGCCAGCTCTTCTCCCTGCCTAGACACATATCTCACACACAGACAGACACACTTAGGAGGCGAGAGAAAACATAACCTCTTTACCACCCTCCTCTCCTCTCAGCTGTCAATTTTTGTCCCTTTAAGTCCTCAAACCTGGGACATCATCTTTAAGGCAGAGATGATCTGAAACATCACTGTTTTATGAAGCTGACGTTTCTTTCCCCGGTGTTCTCTGGGCCACCAGGCCACGCTGGCCACTCTACCACTGACACGGAAGGCAACCAACGTTTGGTGGGCCCGCCAGTAGCCGGCTTTGTGCATGTATTATTACCTTTAATCTTCACAACTCTTCAACAGGCAGGTATTAGCCCCATTTCACAGACGAAGAAGCCAAGGCTCACAGAGATGTTATGAGAGTAAACAGAGACTCAGAGAACAGTCAGGGGGCTGACGTGGGGCGTGGGACAGTGGACAGAGGTGTTTGTTCCCATTAACAGGACATGGTAATTTTAGCCACCATTTGTCCACATTCATGCCAACCCCAAGGGTCAGGCAGCAGAACATACACGAGACTGGATTTGATACTGGTCACAGAGGGAGACAGGGCACCATGTCTGGTTGGAGGAATCAGGGCCAGGGTTTCTGCTGGGTCTGGAGGGGTAGATGGGCTTTTCAATGTGGTGTAGCTGGGGTCAGGGGAGACTGCATTCTGCTTAAAGCTATTTCCCTATGACCAAGGCTTTAGGGAGCTTTCTATCCCCTCAAACACAGAATTGAAGCAGGAGGTTAAGATTGCTGTGAGGGGTTTAGCTGGGATGTAAGGAAAGGTTTAGTGAACTGGGAAGATGGTTAGATACCAAAGGAGCAGACTCTCAGGCTGAGAGAGCTTTTCCAAAGGCCACACAGCAAACAGCAGCAACTCTGATCTGGATGGTCCTGTCTAAACACACTCCTCTCCCCTTTCACTGGAGAAAATGATCAACTACCAAGGAAGCTAAGGCCCTCCTGGCATAATCAAGGCCAGGGTGGGTTTCCCACAGCCTGTGCAAAAACAAGCAGTGGCATGGCCGTGAACCCAGGGAACTTGTCTATGATTGTATTCCCAGTTCCTGGTACCCTGTACGTGTTCAATCAACATTTGGTGAAGAATAAAAGATCACCTGTTTCCAAAATTGTTTGTGTACTTGTTGGCTGTGCCTTTTGCACAGATCTGAGAAATTTGAGTTCACAAACGCTTGCTCAGACAAATGGACAAATGCTGACTGAGCTACAGTGCCCTGTGATGTCAGCTGAGTTACCTTGGTGCTTAGGATGAAGGAAAAGTGCTTTCCATCAGCTAACCTGGTCGGCATGCAGGGGAGAGAGGCAGGGGGAGGCGGTGCTTGGGGCAGACACGTGGGCCCCCTCCTGCACCAAGGGCCCTCAAGGAGATTCCAGATGTGCTCACTCCCTGAGAGAGACTACTCCAGGCAGGGCTAATACTCTCTTGAGCATCCCGGGGGACACTGTAACCACTAAGTAGGATAGATATGATCTTGCTTAAGTGATTCTGTGATTACAGTCATTTCTCCCTAATGCCCTGATATCTTGAAACGTGACATTGAGGGGTTCGTGTCCTCCAACGGCCTGGCCAGAAGCAGTAGTTTCTGCAACAGGAGACAATATTTAATTCTGAGTGTAAGTTCCTATCTCCTCAAGGCTAAATACTGACTTCACACTTTAGGAGTGTACCTTTTTTCCAAATGCTCTTTTGTTCCTCTCTGGCTTCCAAGTAGTAGGTACCCAACTGTCTCTGCTTATGTCAAAAAGATGCTCTCTGAGGAGGAAAGTACACTGCATTCGAAGTGCTGGAAAAGGAGAAAATGCCACATGACGGCCAGTTTTCTAATTACCTAAGAGCCTGTCCTGTTACATATAAGGGGGGTGCTACTAGAATTTCAGAAATGGCATCTTTTGTGCTCTGTCAACAGCTTTTATAAAGCCCTCTCCACATTCTCTAAAAATAGGTCTTTTCTGTCAAATGAGACTGCAAGTTGCTTGAGGGGTCTCCCTGTCAGTTTCCCTTTGCATTTCTCAGCCCAGTTCAGGGTCCGGCATTGTCAGGAAAGCCCCTCTCTCCAACTTGCACTTCTACAGTAGGCTTTTCATCTGCTTCTCCTGTCAAGTGGGCGAAGGGGCTGGGGGAATTTCAGAACTAACCCTCCTAATCACAGGACCGGCTGCCTTTGCTGGCAGTGGGGGTGGGAGGGGAAAGCAAGGATGGGGGACACAAGTGTTAACAAGTCGCCATCACTTTGCTCATCTCCTAAGTGTGAGATGACACATAAACAGAAAGCATCTTTAGCCTCACTGCTTCCAATGGGGGAGCTGGGGGTGGGAGTGGTAGAAATTGAGGCAGCCCTGCCTACTTTCACCTTCCATGATCTTAAGAAACAGGAAAAGCAAACATTGGTATCTTCTCATAATTCCTCAGTCTAACTCAGTTCTATTTTACTTGTCACAGTCTTCTATTTTAAATTTCTTTCTTTAAAATACAAATAAGCTACAAATAATCTTCATCAAAATCCACAAATGAAATCTCCTGAGAAAACCAAAAGGTAGAGAGTATTTCTTCTCTGCTTACAATCTGAATTTTGAGGGTACTGGGTAGATGTTCATCTTCCTGATTGTTCTGATTCATTTGGTATTACCTCACATATATAATTTTATCAAGAAAAAATCATCTGGAAACAACAATAAAAACATTTTTAGTCTCAGTTTGCCAGCTAAGTATCACTAGACAAAAGCTAGACCCGTAGTCATGATCTATGAAGAAAACAATCCCCAAACTCATTTCACCAAGTCTCAATCTTTAACTAGACCTAAATAATAAGCAAAGAACACAATTATTGCACAACAAACTGGACTGTGCAGGAGAGAACTGCTCTGGGAGAGATTAGCAAGTAAGCAGGAGGATAAGGGAAAAGATATAGACTGAAAAAATGTTTTGTAACTGTAGTAGATTTGAAATAAGTAAATTTACATTTAGCATTCTTCATTATACTGTGAAAATCAATGACTCCAGATCTTGGTATGTTATTTAAGAAAAAAAACATGACTTACACTCTGTTTAAATCTGTTACAATTAAACATCAAATTGCTCATAGAATGAGTAGACTGGGAGATACCACAGGATAGTGGACTAATGCCAGTTAAGCCAATAAAATACACAGCCCATGGAAAGGTCTTTGTGTTCTTGGGCAAGAAATGGAAAGGAAGACCACAACCTCCTGGAGTGCTGCTGGCAGGAAATCTAAGCCAATTCACCAGACTTTTGGACTTCTCAGTACTCCCATCATACTTTTAATGTTGGTGACTGATAAAACCTAAATCCAAGGGCACATTATAGAGAGAACAGGGCTATGTGGTTGAGCAACACAGTATTGTATTATCTGAAGCAAAGCAAACACACGAACCCCCGATGCCTTCTTTGCCATCCACACTCTTCCATGTGAAAGCTTTGGTGCATCAAATAATTCCAATGTACACACCTTATCTAGAAACCTACTTAAGGACTATCTAGGTCCTAAGGTAGCAGTGAATCTCATTTCTTCACTTATTACTCTTGTACTGTCCAGTTCTATAGGCAGTAGCCACATAAGGCTACTTAAGTTTAACTGAATTAAAAGTAATAAACGATTCAGTTACTCTAGGCTTACTTTAGATACTCAACAGCTCTATGTGGCTAGTGCCTATATTGGATAGGACAGACTTAGAACATTTCCATCATCTCAGAAAGTTCTGTTGGACAGCTCTGCATATACTCTGTATACCAGATGGCAGGGTCATCTTATTCTCAGTATACTGCTGGCATATACTGGCACAAAAAGATCAAATGACCTATCCAAGGATCCACGGCAAGTGAGTCTTATAAATAGAACTTAAACTGACATCTCTGGGACCCTAGACTGAAGATCTTGTTTGGCTGGTTTGTTCTTCTCTGAACCATATTTCAATGTGAAAAGTGACTGACAGCCTTCAGTTGCAAATTACCTGCTACCTTGGTGGGTTTGAGCCGGAAAGCCACATCACAAGATCTCTTAGTTTAAGTTGGACTACAATAGTACTTTAGTTTCTAAATAGTCAATATACTATGGCCATCACCACTGAAGGCAATCAGTACTTTTGGAAAGTGTTTTCATAATTTTCTTTGTACATTTTTCTTTAAATATTTTAACTAAATAGGATTTCAGCACTGCAGTAGACAGAAATTCCATTTTGTTTAGGTCAACATTAAGCTATTTTGTTCTTAATCAATGTACCCAAAATGAATATGAGGGAAGATAGCTTAAATGTGTGTTGACTAGCCGAGAAAAGGTAACTTTTATCTTGAATAAATAAAATGCTAAGGTTAAGAACTGATCTATGGACTTCCCTGGTCGTGCAATGGTTAAGAATCCGCCTGCCAATGCAGGGGACATGGGTTCGATCCCTGGTCTGGGAAGATCCCAAATGCTGCGGAGCAACTAAGCCCATGCGCCACAACTACTGAGCCTGCGCTCTAGAGCATGCAAGCTGCAACTACTGAGCCCACATGCCGCCACTACTGAAGCCTGCATGCTCTAGGGACCATGCTCCGCAACAAGAGAAGCCACCACAATGAGAAGCCCACGCACCACAACGAAGAGTAGCCCCCGCTCGCTGCAACTAGAGAAAGCCTGCGCACAGCAACAAAGACCCAACACAGCCAAAAAACAAAAAACAACAAAAAAAACAAAAAAAAACTTATTAAAAACAAAAGAATTGATCTAACACTGTGAAAAATAATACTAGGGAGGATAATAATAGCGGTAATAATAACAGCAAACACTCATGTATATCTGCTTACTATGTGCGAGGCACATTCTAAGTGCTTTATATATATTAATTCTGTATTAACTTGCTTAATCCTCACACCTAACCCATGAAGCACTATTATGCTTCCCAATTTGGGGAATAAGGAAACTGAGGCTTAGAGAGATTAAGTAGCTCATCCAAGGCCACAAAGTTAGGTAGAGTTAGGGTTTGGAACTGGACAGAGTGGCTCCAAAGGTTGGGCTTTTAGCCACCAGGTTATACTGCAAAGTCACTAAATACTGGGAAAAATCAGTCCTGTCTTCTTAAATCAATCGGCCAGTGCCTTTATCACTCATATTTCTAAAATCAGGGAACATGTTCACTTCATAATCAGTATGTTTATCTTTCTTTTCTGCATCTTTCCTTGAGCATTCTTTTCCTTTTCATTCATGAGTGTACTGTTGAAATTATAAACACAGTTTCCCCCCACCTCAAATAACTGTTTAACAGTTGATGCCAAAAATGCAGTAGATATTATACCAAAAATAAAATCAGTGTCCCAACTCCAGATCTAATGGACATCCTGAAAGAAAATAGCCTTTTTTCCTTCACAGTTACTTTTCACTCCAAACTATTTGGATTTGTTTTTATTTTAATAATTCCTTTCCAATTTGTGCCAGGGGCTCTACAGTATACCAAATCAATCAGTTTATAACTACAGCTATGAAAAGCCTACCTTTTAAGAACATAAAATACGGGAAGGTCTCAAAGTGAACTGGGGGAATTGGTAGTTTACAAAATTGGCTTCTTTTCAGACAATTCTGCCTTGAAACAGCACCAGAAACCTAAAATTAACATTGTAAAATTTCATTCTGAAAATAGCCACTTTAAAAGAAAAGAAAAGAAAAAAGATTTTTCTCAATTTAAGAAAGAACTTTTTTTTTTTTGTCTTTAGTCTTTCAGATAACAAAACTCTAGACTGGAGTCAAGAGGTCCCATCCAATCCAGTCATTTTACAGACAAAGAAACTTCCGTCTACAGAGATGACGAGACTTGCCCAGGTCACAGGGCTAACTCTTCGGAGCCTACAGTGGAACCTAGGCTTTCCGGTCAGCTCTTTCCACACCTGGTAGAAGGGCAAGAGGTCCTGCACACGTCCCCCACTACACTCTCTAGCAATTCTTCCTAAGGCTTATGTTCCCAGATGCTGTCACGCCTGTGCACATCATGCACTGTGTACATCTGGGCATCAACCACAGTGGACACTGTAGATTTACACACGTTTTATGACAATGCCCTGGCCACTGGCAGAAGAAGTGCTGTGCTGGGACAATAGCTCATGAAGCCAAGAGATCTTAGAGGGACACGAGTTGCCTGCCAATCACTTTCACCCCTAGAGGCCACATTACACACACACAAAAATCCCCCAAACTCATTTTTTTCCCTTTAAACTCTATCCCTCCTTTGAGCCAATGTCGACTTTAAAGAGAAAAAGGCAAAACGAGCAAAGCAATTGAGAGATTTATTTTAAAAGAAAACTTCCAGGGAACGTGCCCTGCGCTTCACCTTGGGAGCTACTTCCAGCCCAAGTGCCCATATCATCAGTGTCTGCAATCCTGTGATCCCTGATGTCTAGAAATCATGATCCTGAAGCACTGAACGATCCCAAATCAAGAAAGAACAGTTAAATTACATGTAGTATACTGTGTTAAGAAAAGAAAGTGTATTATTATTATATTTTATAATGGTTTTCAACCAGTATTGACATAGAAAAAAAGGGGGTTTTCTGGCTAACGAGAAAACTTCTATTCCCTGAGCATCCCAACTAACTGAGGGTGTATTATAAAGAGACTGCTGTTTCTAGACAACCAAGTTTAGCGTTACCTAACTTGCCAAGAAGAATCTAAACCAATCAAAGGAAAAGATCTGCCCTCCTAACATTAAATGTGATTTTTTTCATTCTTAGAAACAATAAAAAAGTCTGTATTGCATAAAATCACACATATATTAGAAAAAACAAATTATTAATTTCCAATCTTTCTATGTAATTGTTAGCTGCTCTTTGGGTCAATTAAATACTAAAACAATAAATTAAGATTGCTTTAGCAGAGAATAGATAGGTAAACAGTTGAAATAATACGGCAGGATGTTTCCATTCTGCTAGACTGCATGCTCTCAGAATCCACAAGACTGGATGTTTCAAGGGACACTTTCAAGTCCAACTACGGGAGTACTCAGTTTCTACTACCCTGGGTAAACCCGGCACATACTGGTCAGAACTTCCAAAGGCCCAGCTCAGAATCAGAGGTCTATGTCAGGCAGCAAGTGATATATTCTGGTAGGAAAGCAGTCAAATTTACTAATTCAGTGATCCCAATATGTGACTTTTTTCTGAAAGAAAAAGAGAAGGCTCAGCAAAAATAAAAGTAATAATAGCAAAACAATGAAAGTGCTAAGTAGGAGATGAAGGACTTGGTTTAAGAAGAAATAAGGGGAAAAAAATCTTTCTGGTTAGGAACCCAATGATTTCTCCAAGTAAATTTTTAAGAAATTTTTTTTCAGAATGTTCTATCACAGAAAGCAATGAATAAACGGACTCCACAGTCTAACTTTTGTACCTTTATCCATATGAAAAAGCAAACTATTTTCGCTAATTTGCTCAGTCCCTGGGAAGTCTGTAGTGCCTCTGTTGCACGGCTAAAACCGCGTGTAGGCATTTCGCTGCTGCTGCTGTTGTGACGGCTGCTGGACCTGCTGCTGCTGCAGGCGGATCTGCTGCGAATAAGGGTCTTCCAGGGATTTTACAAATATGGTGGTTCTGGGACCAGTCTTCCATACGATGCCGTTGGCGTCTTTCACAGAAGACTCCACTGTAATGTTGTGTGTGCCAAGGATAGCAAAGTTCAGCAGGAACTGGGTACTGAAGTAATCATTGTGAGGCTCGACCCTCTGCTCCATCTCATTGGTCATATTGTCAATGGGTATCTGGAACGAAGAAAATCGTTCAATAACAATAGCTAACGTTTATTGACTGCATGCTGTGAGCTAGGACCAGTTTTAAGTGCTATTTAAATCCTTGCAAACAACCAAAAGGTAGGTACTAATATTATCCTTGCTTCATGAATGAGGAAGCTGAGGTGGGGAGGTTAAGTAACTTCTCCAAGGTCATACAGCTAATGAGTGGTGACGCTGGCATCTGAACCCAGGCAGGCTAACTCCAGAGCCTGTACTCTTAGTATCAGGTGACACTGCCTCCTCACTAGAAGGAGCTTGAGTAGAAGGAGCTTTCTCAACCCCTTCTGATGCTGGCCTTTCTGCCTTGTGAAGCAGTTCAGAACATGCCACCCCAAATACGCTGCTGTGGCACAGCGATTATTTTGAGCTAAGGGCACTTGAAAAACAACAGATACAGAAAGGGCTCTCTGACCTGCCCCTTTTTACCTAAAACATAAATCAAATTTTCCATGAGAAGGTAAACCTCCCTGCACCAAAAAAGAGAAGACTATCACCAGAGACTGGGAATCGATGTTTAGATGGATCTGTACAAACCAACCTAAGAAAATAACCCGTACCTTCCACTAGCCTCCCCCAGTGCCCCAACACATCTCCTAGTCATTCTCCCTCAACTTACTGTCCCTAGCCCCAAACCCTCTGTCTTGCCATTTTGTCAGGAGTTTACCATCTGTGTGTCTAAAAGGTATCTAAGCTTTCTGTTCTGGTCACTTCTTCGGGTCTTCATCCTCCTGTGAAGACTCCCATATATATGTAAAATTCTAATAAAACTGGCATGCTTTTCTCCTGTTAATCTGCCTTAAGGTCAGTTCAATCTTAGGCTCAGCTGGAGACCCTAAGAGGGTAAAAGAGAAATTTCTCCTCCCCTCTCCTTGTTCACCCAACCCCAACTCCAATTCTCATCTTTCTTTGCCCTGTGAAGAGATATTCTAAAGAAACTGGATGCAACCACCTGTTTCAGTGAGTTTAAAATCTGAAAGACTGAAAAAGAACATAATGCTATGCAAATATATGGTTTTTCCCCTCCTAGCTAGTCTGATTTTATATTACTTAAGTAATGTAGTGATTCTTCCCTCCTTTAACAAATTAACTTTAGAACTTGCATGTTGCTTACTTAAAAATCAGTGTCTTGTTCAGATGGGCAGTACAACATATTATGAAACACAGATTTATGTATTTAGCTAGATACTCATACCTTTGTCCTTCAAAGAACAGAGTAACACCTGCAGGTGTATCTCTTCTTGTACCCAAGATGAAGTATGTCAAGAGAGACACTTATTCTAAGAATGCATACAGAGGTAATCAGAATGAATATTTGATTAGACTGCTCTATGTTTATGTGTGTATTTCTGTTGTGTAATTAATTATATAAATGTGCCCTGAAGCTTTGTGTCTCAATAAGCAGTTATCATGAGGTCAGTTTTCCAGAGACACTGATCTGTAACATTAATGAAATGAAATCACCACAAATTCAAGAGCTTAAAATTATTTATAAGTCCTTTTTCATTTTTTGTTTGCACATTCAACTTTTGTAGGATTTTTATTTCCCTAAAGAATATGCACACCAAACAAGAACTTCCTTCAAAGGACCAGAAACAGGCCTAGTAGGCAACCTGATCACTCTGAACGCATGATGCATTTTAAGTTGCAAACTCACTGCAAGTAACATTACAAAGCAATCATGTACTACCTGGCTTATTACGTCAGCTTCTTGACTTTAACCAGTGCCTCTTGAGAGGTAAGTCAACAATGAGAAGACCAGTAGTACTTCTCGACTTGAATGCTTTTTTTAAAAACAGTAGAAATCACTATATATAAGAACAAAGAGAATCATGGTTACTGTTCTTTCAAACTCAAAATGAGCAGAGAGCTGCAGACAGGGATAAGTTGACTATGTACATTCTCCTTATGATCCTCTGTAACAGAGATCACTGAAACATAAGAGAGTTGTACTGTAAATACAGTAAATGATTTTTTTCATTATTCACCAAATATCTACTGAGTGGCTACATAAGGTGCCATGCTTTGTGCCCTCGAAGTCAAAAGAGAGGGAGAGAGTGAAGGCTGAGCCTTCTCAGAGTGGGTACAGAGCCCCGGAGAGAGAGAGAAAGTTACCAAAGTAAGGAAAGTAGTGATGGCTTAAACCAGACCTTCCTTAGGCCTTTTAGCCTAAAACCGCCAAAGAGAATAAAATGCTCTCATTTTATATCTTTACTGATACCCCTTTCCTTGCTCTGGACCTCAGTTCAAGGATGCCCACAAATAAACCCAGACATAACCAATTTGGACATTTAAACAACTCTGTTCATACAACTGTGCACTTGTTCACTTGTTCCATTTACTGTGAATAAACCACCAAGGAACTGGAAAGAGATGTCTAAAGAAAGGAACATTTTACATTTGGAACGTTGGTGTTTCATGGGCACAGATTCAGAATCTTAGCTTTGGCTACCAAAGCAAGCATGATTTTGGTTAACCTACCTCATGATTTCTCAAAGCAGCAAATTTCTAGGGTTCAACCCTTAACGAAAGATTTTGCTTCATCTGATCACTATGTCAATATAGTATACTTTTTTTGGAACATGCTAAAATTTACTTAAAACAAAGGAAAAATAAATAGATGTGTTCTTTTGGGGTCAGGGGGTTAGGGAGAAGGTATTCTCCACTCCTGATACTTCCCTCCATGTGGAGGGACCTTTCATTAGATGAACAGTACTGGTCTCTAGGGGAGAAGGTGCATCCTACTGATTGGTAAGCTGTGGGGTGGAGACTGGGCCTGGGGAGCTAAGCACCTTCTCTCTCCCTTCTTTGGGCTTCAGGGTACTGCTCCTCCCAGTTTTACAGGGGCAGACTCTTGTGTGTACTGGCGGAGGCTGGTGGGAAAACTCAATTCAGAGCCACAAGGCTAGGCAGTCCTTGCTGCCAACCTGAGCTAGGTTTCTCCCCAGCTCTAACAGCAGTGACACCCTTATTTTGATCTCTGCCTGCCTGGATGCTTTGTCTATCAACTGGTTCGGGCAGGGAAAAGAGAAGTGTTGTTTATCAGCCCCCTTACACCCTAATACGTACTTTTAACTTATGTCCATCTGATCCCTTCGGAGGTATAACTACAATCTGCTTAACCATGAAAAACACTGGAAAACTTCCATCAATGAGTTGATAAAACCTGCATCACAACTCTGCCTCTTTTCTAAATTACCTTGTAGTCTTGTCCAGATTTACTCTGCAGTGTGGAAGAAACATTCAGACAGACAGACTGAATTTTGCGGAAGAGTCCTGGTTTAGATCCGTGCTGGACCACTCCCTCTACCTTCAGCGCTAGTTGCTGGTTATTCTGGACAGCAATGGGTTCAGCAGGGTTCCGGGGGGATGGTGACAGGGCAAGCTGGAAAGCCAACATTAAAATAAATGCTAACAACCAAAAGCAAGCTTCCTTCCAACAAACATGTCTGTGCTAATCGTTGATTATAGATTCAAACGTTACTTGTACACACACAGGCACACATACATACACACAGACACACCCCTGCAATGACCCGACTGTGCTGGGACAACCAGACAGATATACCTTTAAAGTCAAGGGTTCCTTATCCCTAATGTCTCCTTTTAAATACCACTGTTTTGTTTTTTTTTTAACCCCCAGCCCCAGTTCTGTTTGAGGGGAACAGAGGATTAGAGAATAGCAAGGGTACTGTTCTCCCAATTTCTGAGGTGGGGCATTTCTTTGACAATGAACCAACTCCAGTATGGAAATGCACTATATAAATTTTCATGTCCAGCTGCTGTCTCTATGGTCTTAGGTAATTTTAAATAAACTAAATTCAAATGTAAATGAATCTAGAATTCTAGGATTACATACGCTATCAAGTCAGCATGGTATAAAAGTCAATTCCCACAAATAAACCAAATGACATTTTTAACCTCTCAGTTTTTCTTTAAAAACATATTAAGAATCCTAAATACCCTTTAATTAAAGAAAGCTCAAATCTTGCTTAAATAAAAATACGGAAGAAATTGGGTCTTTCTGGTAATGTCGTTGAGTCACTGAACCCTGGAGACATCTTACCTTAGGACTTCTTATCTACATAATCAATTTTCCTTGTTATTCAGGTCATTTTGAAATGGAATGCTCTATTATTTGTAATCAAAAACATTCAAATAGATGCAAAACTGCACTGAAGACATTTACTGATAGGGATAATCTAGGGAATCTCTTACAAATGACAATTTCCCCCCTTTCCCAACAATTTCATTCTTTGAATCAAAATAGCTTTTGAATTTTGAGTGGCTTAAATATTTTAAAATACTGACTCTACTCATTGCCCAGCTCCTCAAAATTTGTTATTTGAAGACAAAAGTGCTTTGCAGATAGGGCTGGTGATGTTTTACTGGACCTGATTCATTCTAAGTTGGGTTTAAACAGTTTGATCAGACATGGACTCAGCGCAAGATCCTTGTGGGCTACTATGATGAACAGCACTCAACTCATTCTTGAGGACAGGGACAGAGCTCGAGGTACCCAAATGCCTGTCACACTGCATATGGCACTATCAGGAAAGAAAGGAGAGGAGAGGGTTTAACTCCCAAATCACTTGATGAAGGGAGGAAAGGCTTACAACTGAAGAGTGTAAGTTCTGTCCAAACCAAAGGTAAGATCCTGAAGCAGAGCTATGCCCCCTATAATCTTCAGAAGAAGGTATTAAACTATATTAAACCTGAGTGTTCTTCCTATATTACCTTGATGCTGGTAGACTGCAGTTTCTGGAAAAAATATCTCTGAAATGAAAGAGGAACTTTCAGCAAAGAAATGATGGCATTGCAGAGGCATGCTGTATGCTGGGGAAAAGAAAGAAAAATCAAAGGAAAATAAATTTCCAAATTTCATCAACAAATAGTTACTTTCAGGAAGAAGTGTAAAAACTACAAACGCTCATAAGATTACTACAAAAGTACACACCAATCAGGTTAAGAGACATAACACTCAGGAACTGCATTCATTTGTCAAATCACTCATGTCAAGGAGGACAATTACAGATTTTTACTTTATTCTGAAATATATTCAATAAAAAATGACAGAGAAAACCCACACTCCTCAAGACCAAGCAATGTGCAAAGTTTGCGTTTCTATGGAGCTTAGAGCTACTAGACATATATAGTTATTTTAGATACTAAAATATAAAGTAACTACCACGTGACAAAATATGATAAAGAACATGTATGCGGTAAAAAATGAGAGCAAAATATTGACATCTGAGGCTCGAGTCCAAATCCCCGTGGAACCTTGTCTTGGAACTGCCTCATTCTTCATCCCGTCTCTACCAGGTGGCCTCCCTGTCCACGTGGCCAGGAGTCTCCAGCAAGTGAGAAACGGTGGAAACTTACTGGAATTCAGATTACAGATTACCATATAGTCCAACTCTATAGATCGCTGAAACTTAAATATAACACCTTTCTAAAATCTATTTCACAAATTTAACTGAGTTTTGAAAATCCCAGCTTAACTGCAGAGGAAAAGAACTACTCTAACGAATCTTTTGAGTCTTAGTGAAAGGGGTCATAGGACCAGAATTTAAGAATTCAAAGATTTTATTTATTTATTTGTTTATTTTCAACTACTTTCTTGAGGTACCACTGACATGCAAAAAGCTGTACATACTTAATGTATACTACTTAATGAGTTTGGAGATAAGTATACACCTGTGATACCATCAAAGATATTTTAAAGATCACCCAGTCTAACCCTCAATTTTGCTGATGACACAGGTCACCCAGACAGCTAATGGAACAAGCTGGGACTGGAACCTAGGTCACCAGACTAGGTCACTCAGTGATTTTGTTTTATCTCACCAATGATTTGCAAACTTAACAGAAAAAAAAAATTACAGTACCGGAACACCTGTAACTTTGGGTGACCCAGAACCATTCCTGCTTGGTCTACCATCCCCTCCTCAGTCTACTCCTCTCTCAGTGGCCCCCAAAATACCACAGGCTGAAAACTATTCCACTATACAGTGCTGTCCGTCCTTTTAAGTTCCTGCTTCCAAGCAGGGTATCACCTAGTGCCTCTGCTGTAAACATTTTTAAAAAGTAGGGCATTAAGGCTAAAAGCCAGAAGAATCCATTCCTCATTGGTTTCAGATTATTGAACATTCTGTGCCTGACAGACTACTAATATAAATGCCAGGTCTATTACTTGAGATAACCACAACACGGATTTAGAGACACTGCGTCTACTCAGGTTTAACTGCTAAAACAGCACTATTCATCTTCTTGCAACAAGGGATCTGAGACGCGTTTGCACGGACATCCTACTTGTGGTGGAACATTTGATGCCACAACAGTATTTAAGGAGAGAAACATCTTTAAAGGACGGACTTAGAGGACCACAAGTGACCTCAGGCTGTTCCCGGGCAAAAAGGTACCATTTTCCCTTTTAAAATAGATGCAGATTTTGTAATTCCCCACTGGGAAAGCAGGACTGCCTCTGAGGCCACTAGCCCCTTGGGCACACTTCGACACGTATGTTAGTTGCAGATTATTATCAAAGTACCAGTCTGGGCTTCCCTGGTGGCACAGTGGTTGAGAATCTGCCTGCTAATGCAGGGGACACGGGTTCGAGCCCTGGTCTGGGAAGATCCCACATGCCACGGAGCAGCTGGGCCCGTGAGCCACAACTACTGAGCCTGCGCGTCTGGAGCCTGTGCCCCGCAGCGGGAGGGGCCGCGATAGTGAAAGGCCCGCGCACCGCGATGAAGAGTGGCCCCCGCTTGCCGCAACTAGAGAAAGCCCTCGCACGAACCGAAGACCCAACACAGCCAAAAATAAATAAATAAAGTAGCTACAAAGTACCAGTCTGGAGATGTGAAATCACATATCATGATTAGTAAACCGATAAGAGGACTATCGCCATCACGAACGCTCCCTTCGTTGCCAAACCGAATACTTTTCAGCCTTTGTGTTTTTTGACACTTCTGTGGCACCTGATAATGCTCTTCTTCCATGAAATTCCACTTAACGGCCCCTGCCCTCCCTTCTGATTCTTCCCTTCTCCACCTTCTTTCCTAAGATTCTCTTCCTTTGTTTGTTCCTTCGGTGTTGACGCTCTCCTTAGTCCTTTTGTCTTCTCAGTCCACTTGTTCTTCACAGGCGGTTTGCTTCACTCCCAGGACTTTAAGAAGCTGTATGCTCGTGACACCTCAAGCTTTACATGCATCCCAGCCTGCCTCCTTCTGACACCAAACCTGTTATCTAACTGCCAATGTTTAACACGTTTAAAAATGAAACCACCTTCTTCCGCTATCCCTCTGTATTCAGTCTCAGTCAAGGATCAACCATTTGTGCACCTGGTCACCTAAGCTGGAAACCCAGAGGTCATGTCTCCATCCTCTCACATCTAATTTAAAGAAAACAAAAAACAAACAAAAACCCAAAACCAAGCCTTGAAAGTATTACACCTAAATAATCTTTCTTATGTATCTGTTCTTCTCATTCTTGCTCCCACTTTATCAATTTGGCCCCTATGTTGGATTACTGCGATAGTCTTGTAACCACTCTTCTTTCCTTTAATTTCACGCCCTCCAGGCCATTACCTGTTCTGTTTCCACATAACAATAGTGTACAATCTTAGCTTACCCACTTCTCTCCCACACCCATTTAAAATTCCTAAAGAGTGCCCCCACTGTCTATGGGATAAAGTCCAAACTCAAGACTGTGTTCAAAGCCTTTTGTCATCTGGCCTCCACCGAACTCTCTAGTCCTGAGCCTGCACATTATGCTGCAGCAATAACACACTGTTCCCAGAAGACATCATGTTATTTCATGCCTCAGCTTTTTTTAAAAAATAAATTTATTTATTTATTTATGACTGCATTGGATCTTCATGGCTGCGTTGGATCTTCGTTGCTGCGCGAGGGCTTTCCCTAGTTGCGGCGAGCGGGGGCTACTCTTCGTTGCGGTACTTGGGCTTCTCATTGAGGTGGCTTCTCTTGTTGCGGAGCACGGGCTCTAGGTTTGCGGGCTTCAATAGTTGTGGAACGTAGGCTCAGTAGTTGTAGCTCGCGGGCTCTAGAGCGCAGGCCCAGTAGCTATGGCGCACGGGCTTAGTTGCTCCGCAGCATGTGGGACCTTCCTGGACCAGGGCTCGAACCCATGTCCCCTGCTTTGGCAGGTGGATTCTTAACCACTGTGCCACCAGGGAAGTCCTCATGCCTCTACTTTTGAACATGCTGTTCTCTGCCTGAAATTCTCTACACCTCCTTATCTGCCTGAAAAACTCATATGCAAATACCTCTTCTCTCTGATGTTCACCCTCACCCCAATTCCCCTATCCTTTGACATGAATTACTTCCTCTTTTGTGCTACAACTCTACTTTGTGCAGACCTCTATTACTGCACATATATTATATTGTATTTGTTTACAAAATCTTTCTTATCAGACTATGGACAACTTGAGGGAAGAGCCTCTTTGTCATTTTTCCATTCACAGGATTCCATAAATACTTGTTAAACTGAATTTTGGGTTCAGAAAGTATCAAATCTATAAAATACAATTTGGAAAGGGGGAAAAGGGAATCAACATTTATTAACTACTCCTTATATGCCAGGCCAGGCACTGTGCCAGGCATTAGGCATTATTCCATTTAAACTTCACAAAAACCCTATGAGGTAGATATTTTTCCATATCATAGAAAAGGGTTTTAGAAATTTGTCTAAAATCACGCCTGCTGAGTGGCAGAGGTAGAATTTGACCCTAGGGCTCTTTTCTCTGTATTGCGTACCTACTGGGCAGAAAATTCCCATTCTTTCCATTAGATGCAGTGGATTGAACTCTGTCAAACTCAAGGTACTATCTGGCATCTATTTAATTTCCTAGGGTGGAGCTTAGAGGAAATACATGTAAATAATTTAATCAATGTCTCACATAAATATGTCTACTTCCTACAAAGATAATCTTTACAATCTTCCTTAGCAACCAATCTCAGTATCAAACAGCTACCTGTGTCATTTCAATTCAGCAAATATGTATTGACAATCTTATGTGGAAAGCAGTGTGCAGAGCAAAGTATCTAACCTTAAAATCTAATTTAACTTTTTAATGACACATCCTGTCAATTTCTTCTAGAACACCTGATAAATGGTGAGTTCAGAATGAGAACAGCAGGAGGCAGAAGAGAGCTACAGGAAATACCAGTATCCAATGTGTAGGCAGGGCAAGAGAAACTCTCCAAGGTGTAAAGTTCAAAGACAGTGCTATGGACTGAATGTGCTGTCGTCTCTAAATTCACATGTTGAAGCCCTAACTCCCAATGTGTTGATATTTGGGGGTGGGCCTTTGGGAGGTCATTAAGTTTAGATGAGGACATGAGGGTGGGGCCCCTGTGATGGGATCAGTGCCCTTATAAGAAGAGAAGGAGAGAAGAGAGCCCCCCCTCTCTCCAACACGTGAGGACACAGTGAGAAAGCAGCAGCTGGCAAGCCAGCGAGAGACCCCTCACCATGAAACAAATTGGTTGGCACCCTGAGTCTGGACTTCCCAGCCTCTAGAATTGTGAGAAATGTCTGTTGTTTAAGCCACTATGTCTATTTTGTTATAGGAACCTGAGCTCAATACAACACTGGAGAATGGCCAGACAGGGAGGAGGAAATCTGGGTGAGAGTGTCAGTGTGTCCTGTGACTGGGAAGTCAGGGGATAAACAGCAGGTGTTCAACAGTGCCAAAGGCAGCAGATTCAGTAGGCTAAGTGGACATGAGTATTAAAGGACAGCAGTAGCATCACCTGGCAGGAACTGATTTACTGATAGTCAGAAAATAAGCCCAGTTCCTTCTATTTTAATTGGCCAATAGTTTTCAACCCTGGTGGGATGACAGAATCACCTGGGAGCTTTTAAAAATACTAATGTCTGGGCCTCGCAGAGATTCAAAGATAACTGGCCTGGGGTGGGGCCTGGATATTGATGTTTTTTTAAAAATAGCTTCCAAAGTGATTCTAATGTGTAGCCAAGGTTGAGAACAATTGCAACTTTAGTTAAATTGTTAAAAAAGGAAAAAAAAAGTTTTATCTGCATTCTGGTAGAGCAGATTTGACATGTTAGTGTGACTATGTAGCAGCTACAGATGTGCCAAGTGCTTTCATGGATTATCTCATTTCATCCTCACAACAATACTATGATGTAGGCACTGTACTAACCCTGATAAAAAACAGGCACAGAGGAAACAGTCACAGAGAGGTTAATGTGTTGAAGTCACACACAGTAAGTGCCAGAGACAGATAAAAACTCACTTCCACATAATAATACTCAATAAAACAAATGTGACTTGCCATATAAGAAACAGGGGTATATTTCCGACTGAGTGATTCCACCTCCTCCAAGACATGATTATATACAGACATCATTCTTCTCTCATATTCACTATCAGCATGGGCTGCTCCTGTAGATCCATATTCCTGGAAACTGAAGTCAAAAATTAATATCAATCAATCAACCAAAATAGTAACTAATTTAATGTCAAAATGTGTCAGGTATTTTCCACACACTCTCATTTAACCTTTAAAATAATGAAGTAGGCACTGTTATTTCCATTTCACAGATGAGAAAACTGAGGCTTGGAGACGTTAAGTAATTCGCCTTCAGTCACACAACTAGTAAGCGACAAGCTAGAATTCAAATCCAGACCTGACTTCAAATTATACAAGTCTTAATCACTTTGGTTGTTAGCTAGTATAAAAATGTTTAATTAAACCTTGTCCCTGCCATGAGGTGAAAGAGACATAAGACATTTGAAAAGGTAAACTATCAATAAAGTCAGCAGACAAGTGCCAAATAACCAGTAAAGATATGCAAGTAATCAGAATATAGAGGGAGCTGAGGAATGCCACAGAAGAGATAGGTCTTGGACAAATCACTATGCAAGTAGCATGGATAAGATCTGAAGAGATGGAAAGTTTGGAGGGCATTCATAACTGGAGAAATGGCATGAATCTAAAGCAAGCAGGTGAAATGCACAAGAATGTTCAGCAGAGAACTAGCATATAGAGCATGCTGGAAAAAGTTCTACCTAGATTTCTTTTTCTTCTACTGCCTCAAACCCAAAGACATTTCTGAAAGTATTTCTAAATGGGAAAAGGTGGCAAACTCCTGCATTCTAACTAAACTTCAAGAGAGCTATTGGAAAATGCAATATAGGTAACTTAACTATGTTGGGTTAACACTATTCTTATTATTCCCTTATTATCCTTTAAATGCTTACTATGTGCAAGGTACTTCAGCTGGGTACTTTACATAGGTTTTCATTTAACCATTACAACCACTCTAAGAGACAGGCATTATTACTTACCTATAGTTTATGCATACGTGGCTCAGGGAGACGAAAGAACATGTCTCTGTTCATACTCACTCCTAGCTGTATGTACATGTGTATCTGCCTGGCTCTAAAGCTTTGTTCCCTACTCTGTACTATATCTTAAGTTCTATTAAGACAAGAAGTGAACCTCATTTAGTGATAGACTTTAAACTATACCACACAATAAAGCATAAAGATTTAAAAGTCTTTGACAAAGTGTCCTGCTAATAAAAGGGTATAAAATCAGAATATACTGTTCCACCTTCTACAAAAGGAGTATTCCTTTATTTATTTTTAATAAACTTTATTGAGATATAAGTTACAAAATCGCAAAAATGCACCCTTCCTAGTCAATCCCTACTTGTGGCCCCCAGCAACCAGATTAGCTTTCTATCACTGTAAATGAGAGTTTCCTAATATTGGATATAAACAATCATACTATATGTAATATTTTGTGTCTGGTTTCCTTTACAGCACATTTTTGAGTCATTAATGTGTTTTGCATATTTCAACAGGTCATCCATCTATATTGCTGAGTAATATTCCACTGTATGAACATACTACAATTTATCTACCCACTCACCTGTTGAGACATTTGGCTCTTTCCAGTTTTTGTTGTTACAAATAAAGCTGCTAAGAAAATCTGTGTACAGGTCTCTGTGGAAATATGTTTTCATTTCTCTTAAGTAAGTAGAAATAGAACTGGTGGTCATATGGCAACTGCCAAACAGTTTTCCAAAGTGGCTGAATCATTTTTCAGTCCCCAAAATGTATGGATTCAAGCTCTTCCACACCTAATACTTGGTATTAAAGGGCTTTTTAACTTTAGCTATTCTAGTGGGTGTTAGTTGTATCTCACTGTGATTTTAATTTGTATTTTTCTGATACCTAATGATGTTAAGCATCTTTTCATGTGCTTATTGGAATTAACATATCTTCTTTTTTGAAGTGTCTGTTCAAATCTCTTGTCAATTCTTAAAAATTGGGTTGTCTTGAGTTGTATGGTTTTCTTAATATTCTGACAGAATATGTTTGAGAATATTTCACCCTACAACCTATCTTTTCATTTTCTTAATGGCATCTTTCAAAGAGCAGAAGTTTAAATTTTTAAATCCAATTAAACGAATTTTTCTGTACAGTAAAATTTTGTGTCCTGAAAAAATCCTTGCTGATCTCAAGGTCATGAAGATTTTCTCCAAAGTAGTATTCTAGAAAGTTTGGAATTTTATCTTTTACAGTTTGATCTGTGATACACTTGGAATTAATTTTTATGTATGGTGTGAGGTAAGGTCAAGATTCTTTCCCCCCATACAGCGTGTTCCAGCACAATCTGTTGAAAAAACAGATTGTCATCTTTGTCAAAAATCAAGTAATACTCCTATGTATCTATTTTGGTCTCTCCGTTCTACCCTCAAGCCAATATCACATTGTCTTAATTACTGGAGCTTTATACTAAGTCTTGAAATCTTTAGCAAGTCCTCCACTTTAGTTCTTTTCCTTTATTTTACAATATGGTGAATTACACTGATTGGTTTTCTAACATCAAACCTAGAATTTCCGGAATAAACCCTACTTGGTTTTAATGTATTATCCTTTAGAGTTTTGTTAGGTTCAATTTGTACATGTTTTGTTAAAGATTTTTAAGTCTATGTAGAATACTTGAATTTTTCCTGTTCACCTAAACTATCACATTTTTTGGCACAAAGTTATTATTCCTTTAATATGCTTTTAATATCTATGGGATTTGTGATGGTACTCTTATTTCATTTCTAATATTGGTAATTTGTGTTCTTTTATTTCCTTGTTCAGAATAGCTAGTTTTATCAACTTTATTGATCTTTTCAAAGAGCCAGCTTTTGGTTTCTTTGACTTTCTCTACTGTTTATTTATAATTCACTGATTAGCATGCTCATCTTTACTATTTCTTTGCCTCTAATTACTTTGAGTCTAATTTCCTCTTTTTCTTGCTTTAATATGATAGAAACTAATGTTATTACTTTTAAACTTTCTTTTGTGTGTGTATGTATGCATTTAAAGCTATAAATTTCCCTCTAAGCTCTGTTTTAACTGCATCACACAAGTTTTGATATGTCATGTTCTCATTTTCATTCAGTTTAACTTACTTTCTAATTTCCCTTGTGATTTTTTGACCAATTGGAATGTTTAGAAGTCTTGTTTAATTCCTAAACATTTAGGGATTTTCCAGAGATCATATTCTAATTTAATTCTATCAGATAACATATTCTACGTAGTTTCAATGCTTTTACATTTACTAAGACTTGTTTTGTAGCCCAGCATATGGTTTACTTTGGTAAATTTTCCAAATGCGCTTGGAAAGAATGCATATGCTGCTGTTGGTAGGGCATACAGGTCAATTAGGTCAAGTTATTCAAGTCCTCTATATCCTAAGAAATCTTCCGCAAGTTGTTCTAGCAATTATTCAGAGGGGAGTGTTGAAAACTCCAACCATAATTGTGGATTTATTTCTCCTTTCAGTTGTCAGTTTTTGCTTTGAATATTTGGAAGATCTGTCACTAAGTATATAAATGTTTAGAATTATGTCTTCTTGATGAATTGACCCCTATTATGGTAAAATGTAGCTCTTTATCAAGTCTTTGTCCATAAGTCCACTTTGTATGATACTATCACGCCAGCTTTTAGGGTTCCTTTTCCATCCTTTTGTTTACTTTTAATATATTTGTATCTTTGTATTTAAAGTGGGTTCACACATATGGTCACCTTATCTTTGATAAAGGAGACAGGAATATACAATGGAGAAAAGACAGCCTCTTCAATAAGTGGTGCTGGGAAAACTGGACAGCTACATGTAAAAGAATGAAATTAGAACACTTCCTAACACCATACACAAAAATAAACTCAAAATGGATTAAAGACCTAAATGTAAGGCCAGACACTATAAAACTCTTAGAGGAAAATATAGGCAGAACACTCTATGACATAAATCACAGCAAGGTCCTTTATGACCTACCCCCTAGAGTAATGGAAATAAAAACAAAAATAAACAAATGGGACCTAATGAAACTTAAAAGCTTTTGCACAGCAAAGGAAACCATAAACTAGACAAAAAAGACAACCCTCAGAATGGGAGAAAATATTTGCAAATGAAGCAACTGACAAAGAATTAATCTCCAAAATATACAAGCAGCTCATGCAGCTCAATATCAAAAAAACAAACAATCCAATCCAAAAATGGGCAGAAGACCTAAACAGACAATTCTCCAAAGAAGATACACAGACTGCCAATAAACACATGAAAGGATGCTCAACATCACTAATCATTAGAGAAATGCAAATCAAAACCACAGGAGGACTACTGGACATATACCCAGAGAAAATCATAATTCAAAAAGACACATGCACCCCAGTGTTCATTGCAGCACTATTTACAATAGCCAGGTCATGGAAGCAACCTAAATGCCTGTCGACAGACGAATGGATAAAGAAGTTGTGGTACATATATACAATGGAATATTACTCAACCATAAAAAGGAACGAAATTGAGTCATTTGTTGAGACATGGATGGATCTAGAGACTGTCACACAGAGTGAAGTAAGTCAGAAAGAGAAAAACAAATATTGTATATTAACGCATGTATGTGGAACCTAGAAAAATGGTACAGATGAACCGGTTTGCAGGGCAGAAGTTGAGACACAGATATGGAGAACAAACGTATGGACACCAAGGGGGGAAAACCCCGGGGGGGTGGGGATGGTGGTGTGCTGAATTGGGTGATTGGGATTGACATGTATACACTGATGTGTATAAAACTGATGACTAATAAGAACCTGCTGTATAAATTAAAAAAATAATAATAAAAAGCAGATGATTAATATTTAAAAAAAAAAACCCACAAGGAGGTATCACCTCACTCCAGTCAGAATGGCCATCATCAAAAAATCTACAAACAATAAATGCTGGAGATGGTAGGGAGAAAAGGGAACCCTCTTGCACTGTCAGTGGGAATGTAAATTGATATAGCCACTATGGAGAACAACATGGAGGTTCCTAAAAAACTAAAAATAGAACTACCATATGACACAGCAATCCCACTACTGGGCATATACCCTGAGAAAACCATAATTCAAAAAGAGACATGTACTACAATGTTCATTGCAGCACTATTTACAATAGCCAGGACATGGAAGCAACCTAAATGCCCATCGACAGATGAATGGATAAAGAAGGTGTGGCACATATATACAATGGAATATTACTCAGCCATAAAAAGAAATGAAATTGAGTTATTTGTAGTGAGGTGGATGGACCTAGAGTCTGTCATACAGAGTGAAATAAGTCAGAAAGAGAAAAACAAATACCGTATGCTAACACATATATATGGAATCTAAAAAAAAAAACGGTTCTGATGAACCTAGGGGCAGGACAGGAATAAAGATGCAGACAAAGGGAATGGACTTGAGGACACGGGGAGAAGGAAAGGTAAGCTTGGACAAAGTAAGAGAGTAGCATTGACATATATACACTACCAAATATAAAACAGATAGCTAGTGGGAAGCAGCTGCATAGCACAGGGAGATCAGCTCGGTGCTTTGTGACCACCTAGAGGGGTGGGATAGGGAGGGTGGGAGGGAGACACAAGAGGAAGGGGATATGGGGATATATGTATACATATGGCTGATTCACTTTTTTAAACAGCAGAAACTAACACAACATTGTAAAACAATTATGCTCCAATAAAGATATTAAAAAAAATAAAAAAAGCAGCCCACAAAACCTCATAATAAACCTATGAATTAAGATGAGATATAAATAAATAAATAAATAATAAATGGGTTACTTGTGGTAAGCTTATAGTTGGGTTTTGCTTTTTTATCTGTCTGATAATGTCTTTACTTAGAGTAAGACTATCTACATTTATTGTAATAACTGGTATGACTGGGTATAAATCTACCATTTTGTGATTTGTTTTCTACTTTTTTCATCTGTTCACTGTTTTTTTTTTCCTCTCTTCCCCTGCCTTCTTTTGGATTAACTGAGGTTTTTTTTAAAGTATTCCATTTTACCTCCTCTATTGGCTTATTTATTTTCTAGTGGTTGCTCTAGAGTTTATTCATCCTCCATTACCACAAGTTATCTTCAAATAATATATACTTGATGTAAAATGTAAGAATCTTACTACTGTATTAATTCCAACCCCCACCCCCATCATTTGTCTCACATCACACATTTTACTTCTATGTGTCATAAACTCCCAAATGCAGTTATTTTTTTCTAAATGGGCAATATTTTTTAAAAAAAATAAAAAATGAGGAAAGTCTTTTTTATTTACTCACATATTTACCATTCCTAGTGTTCTTCTTTGTAGATCTGAATTTACATCTCAAATAATTTTTCTTCAGCCTGAAGAACTTCCTTTAACATTTCTTATAGTACAGGTCTAGGTCTGCTGGTAACAAATTTTCTCAGATTTTGTCTGAAAATGTCTTTATTTAGTCTTAATTATTCAAGGGTATTTTTACTGAATATAGAATACTAGGTTAACTTTTTTTTTTCTTTCAGGACTTTAAAGATGTTGCTTCACATGTCTTCTGGCTTGCATTATTTCTGATAAGAATTAGTAAAAAATTCTTATTTTTATTCCCTTCTACATAGTCTTTTTTCTTTGGCTGCTTTATATTTTTCTTATCACCAGTTTTCAGCAATTTGATTATAATGTGTGCCTTGTGATTTTCTTTATGTTTATGCCACTCTGGGTTCGTTAAGCTTCTTGGATTTGTGGGTTTATATTTTTAATTAAACATGAACATTTTTTAGCCACTTAAAATATTTTTCTGTCCCTTGTTCCCCTCCTTCTAAGATTTCCAGTTACATGTATAGTAGTACAAATGACACTGTCTCACTGGCAATTTTAACTTTGTTCAGTTTTTCAGTCTTTTTTCTTTCACTGTCCAAATCAGACAATTTCTATTGCTATGTCTTTAAGTTCACTAATCTTTTCTTTTGCCGTATTTAACCTACTGTTAAACCCAACCTAATCAACCTTGAATTCTATATTCATCAAAACTATCTTTCAAAAATAAAAGCAAAATCAAGATATTTCATTCTTATGCTCTAGAAGTTCCATTTTCTTTTTACACCTTTAAATTTGTTCATTATCTTCTACCTTTAAAATTTTGAAAATACTAATAGTACTAAAATACTATTTTAAAGTCCAAGTCTGTTAATTCCATCATCTGTCATTTGTGAGTCTTTTTTCTAATTGGCTGAATTTTCTCTTGGTTATTTGTCACATCTTCCAGCTTCTTCTCATGACTAGTAATTTTTGATTGGATGCTAAAATTGTGGACCTTATACCTTTGAGTTTTTGGATTTTGTTGTCTTCAAAGAATGTTAAGATTTTGTTTTGGTGGACAGCCATTACTTGTCATAATCCTGATTCTGTGAAGGATCACTTAAGTTTTGTTAGGACAGGTCTAGACTAGTCTTCACTTTAGGGCTAGTTTAGCTTGATTACTAAGGTGGTGTGACCCTTCTGGTGTCTCTTCTGAATGCCTTGAGTGTTCAACTAGGTCTCTACAGTTTGGCCGGTTGGAACTCAAACATTTCTCAGCTCTGCATAAGCTCTGGAAATTGTTCAGTTTACAGCTTCCTGGTAATTATTCCCTCCCTAGTAGCTGTTTTTTGCCTGGCCTTGTGGTATTTCACCTTATATATGTACAGCTTAGCATTCAGCCAAAGATTCATAGCACTCTTCCTCTGGAAAGCTTCCTCCACCCCTGTACTTGGCCTGCAAATTCTAGCTTCCTTTGTTCTCTGAACCCTGATATCTAGCTCTTCAACTAAGCAAGACTACCATGTTTTACTTTGGTTACTCCTCCCTGAAAGGCAGTCTAAAAAGTGCCTCCAGGCAGAGGAAAGCAAGGACTAATGTAAAGTTTACCTTATTTGTGTCCCTTCCCTGAGGGATTACATTCCTGGGCTGCCTATTGGCCAATGTCTGAAAACAGTTAAACTTATATTTAAACTTGCATATTTTATCCAGGTTTCTAGTTGTTTACAATAGAAGGAAAAGTCCCATACTTGAATGGCTTCATGACCAGAGCCATTCCATTATATTTTAGGCAGTAAAAATAAAGGTTAAGTGCAAAGCTAGAATAGAAAAATGTAACGGACAAGCATCTCAAAATATTTTTTCTTAATAATCCTAAAAGGTTGGTATGAGCTAGATAATAACATTTATAATTATAAACATAAACCCCATCCTATCCCACACTTACTGATACTGGCTCAAGCACAATGTTAGCTGCTAGAGAAGCTAGCTAGAAGTTGGATAAGACAAGGTCTCTTCTCCCCAAAAACCTTCTAGGCTATGAAAGATATACACAGATTTTTGTAAAAACTATAGCGAATTTTATCAATGTCATGCTTCACTCTCTTGAGGCTCTTTTTAGCAGCAGGTCCTTCTTTATATGAAAGGCACAAAATATATAGTATCAAGAAGAGAAGTTTCAGAAGGAATCTACTCTTTGCAGTTTTACACCAGTATGACTGAAACCCAAAGAGCTCTCCTTCAAGGTACAATCTTTCTTTTCCAATTTTTCATTGCTAGGAAGGGCAAAGGCTAGGGGAGTGGGTTTAGGGGATAAAACGGATGGAGAAGAGTGAAGAAAGGTGGTAGGAAGTGGAGAGGGTGACAGTGAGAGTAGGATTTGAGAGCTGACTAGATAACTCCCTTCACCCCATCCCTGCTGACAATATGTGTTAAAAAATCAATCAAGAAAAATACTAATTTCTCTTATGTCAACCAACAGTACAATGACATTTGTGTGCTATGAGGTAAAATGAGTACGGCATGATCAGAAATGGCATGAGCCTGGAAGTATCAATTAACTGGCAAAAACTGAAAAATATGGAGGTTAGAGAACATTTTGAAATTTTAAAGGGAGAAGCTTAAAAAAACAAAACAAAGGGGAAAATGAACATAGATCAAAGAAGGATAAATGGAAAAATAAGTAAAAATTAGTATGTCATCGAAATATTAAAATGAATCAGACGAGTGGAAAAAAAAATAGCCAAGTGGCCTAGTCTGAGAGTAGATAGCACTTTAAAACAGAAGGCAAGGATTTTGGTACTGCCTTGGAAAAAAATGGTGAGTCAATGCTTTAGGATAGAGAAATTTAAAATGCTCTGTTGATTATATTCTCTTTGAGGAAGCTGATCTTGGAATCACAGGCCTTACTAGATTGGAAATATATTATACAGTTGAAAATGCATGTTCCAAAACAGAATACTATAGTGGGAAAAAATAATGGACCATTCTTCAATAAAAATATTTTGAACAATTAATCAGTTAATTAGAGAATGGAGAAGAATTTTAATAAAGCAAGAAGAGGAATATCTTTTTGTTTGGGAAACCAAAGAATAAAAATTTCAAGTTCAAGCTTAATTATACTATTAACTCAATTTTTTACAGCGAAATTTAGTTATAATATACCAGAAGAAAATGTTCAAATTCAAAGAACTTCTTCCTAGTTATTTAGAAAACAGGACACAGGAGGTAAGTAAACAATGGAGACAGAAAATCTAGGTTTGTCACTAGCTATATGACCTTAGGCAAATGCTAGAGAAGTTCTTCCTCTTTGTTTCTTCCTCTACAAAACCTCTTCCAAAACAATGTTGTGATGATTAGGTAAGATAACATATTTGAAAGTGTTCTGTAATATAAACTATTTAAATACCTTGCTGATTCTGGATCCAAAATCAGGGCTTCTATTGCGTGAGATATCAGTAAACAGCTCTGCTGCTGTCTGCATTATGTTAAGGTTATACATTATATATGATAATAGAGAAATGTACTATAGACTTTGTATTATATGAATATTAAACAAGGCAAGATGAAAATCATATTCTCAGTGAAGGTAACCACATGTTATTGACTCAAATAGTCTGTGGCTCTATTTTTTTCTTTTTAAGGGATATATGTTGTCTGTGATAGTTCCAGGAAGAGTACTTCAGAGGTTAATGTTGGAAGGAGGAACCACGCAACAGGCTTCGTGATTCAATCACAGAAACTTTTTTATCTATCTTGGATATAGGGGTTTCACTGATGAAAGTTTAAAACAACCACCACAATAAGGGTCTGTAGAGTGGTTACCCTGGAGGTTCCTAGGCTGGGGCTCAAGGGATCTGTTAACTCTCCTGAAACGGTATGCAAATTTTGGGGGGTATGTGCATATATGCATTTTTTAGGGGAGAGGGTCCATAGTATTCATCAGGTTTTCAATCACTAAATCAAAATGCCAGGAATTACTGATTTATAGGTCCTGCAACTTAAAAGCAATTTATCTCTTCCCTCCTTTCAAAAAGGATCTGAGGCTGCTAATAAGAAAATACGGAGAACTTAATGGGGGCTTAGGGAACATAAGTGATGACTGAAACGATTGAATATATCATTAATAAAGGTGATGGGAACTAGGGTTGTTAGCTGTGAAGAAAAGATAGGTGAAGCAAGACAGAAAATGGCTCTCTGGTGGAAAAATATTTTGTGCTGTCCATTGTAGCTCAAGTGAGCACAAAGTATTCAACACTGTTTGGACCTGGGTTTTGGATGCTCTTCCCAGAGGTGGAAAAAGACCACCACTGAGTCACCACTTTTTAAAAAGCCTGGTTGAAGTAAAAAAGTAAAATTATACTGCTCATACTAGGTTTCAAAAGAGAAATTATTATTTATGGTAAATCTGTAGGCTTATCTAATGTATATGTATATTTTAGTTAAGCGTATCTGAAATATTTACTCTACATTTAAAAGAATACTTCCAAAGAACAGGAAATATTGGGCAAGTTTAGGATACAGTTCTACATTCCTCAAAGTTGCGGAATCAGCATCAAAAGATGCCTGATAAAGATCCCCATATCGGGAAGCAAGGCTTCGGAATTCTTCCATGGACAGTTTCATCTATAAAGAAGGAAAAATATCAATTATGATAAATAAACAAATATGCTATCATTATTGTATAAACAACACAAAAGCCAAAACATAAGAAAACAATCCTCAAACAATAAAAAAAAAAGAAAAAATATTTCAACTCTTTTTCATTTTCAATTCATTCATTTTTATAAACCCTATTAAAGAAAATTAACAAAGATGGCAAATGAAACTACAAATGTGTACAAGATTACAATTTACACATGATGTATAGAAACAAAAAACATTGCATTTTTAGCTTCTTCAAAGTTTCACTAAAATAATATGGTTATAAACATCCCAAAGTTTCTTTAAAATGTATGTCCTTTCTCTTTATATAAATATGTAGCATCTAGTGAGATATCATCAATCACTCTGTCATTTTAATAAGACTTCAGGCCTGTTTTTTGCAACACAGATGAGTTTAGAAGTATTTGATGTTGCCTCTGAGTCAAACCGCTGATTTTTAAGTTTCAGAATTTTTCATCTCACAACTAACCTCAAAAACCTCTAAAGTGTAAATAAAAACTGCACTGAAAATAAAGTTAAGACATACCTGATTGGAGATGCGACCGCACCGCTGGAGGTCGTTCCCTAAGGTCATGGCAATTGTTGTGGCAATTGCAGGTGGCGGGCTTGTCTTGAGGCTACTACAAGTACAGATAAGTTGAGAGAAGGCTTGGAGAAGGTCAATCCTGAGCTTTACAAATTCACACTGAAAACTTAAAGGATTCAGTGGTGTACTGGCAGCCTGGGGAATAAAAACAAGCTATATTTAAGACAAAGTAAGCATAAAAGGAAGATGCTGAAGGACAAAGGATTTGTCAGAGTCTGCAAAAGAGCAGTAGTTCTAATGATGGATAAACACCTACATTATTAGGGGAGGATGTAATATTAGAAAGAAAAACTTATTGTCATTAGCATCAACTCTGAAAAACTATGTTCCATCAACACTCAGGTTCCTTACTTCCTACACTTGCAAAGACCCCACAAGACATGGGTTAGCTAGACCGTCATCTGTAAGATATCATATGAGGGATGCTTCACAGACATTACCATTCCCCCCAGATCCCCTTATCACCTTCCTACCTTTCTAACCTGAAATACGCATGCTGGAATCATTAAACAGAATTTTTTAAAGTTGGGAGGGGGAGAAAAGAAAGGTGAGGGCAGGAGAAGTATATTGTTAGACCATCACTGTTAAAAAAGTATGCTGCTGGCAGAGGTGAGGAAAGAGCCAGCCAGACCATGTGGGGCCTTCAGACCACAGGCAAGGTTCTGGATTATATTTTAAATGCAGTAAAAAGGCAGTTTCAACAACAATAACAAAAACAAACAAACAAACAAAAAAGCATTTTGCCTCATGGCTGCTTTCTTCCATAACTAGCCCAGATTAATTTTAAAAAGAATGTCTCATTAGACACTTGAGAATGCACAGAGAGGCCACCAAGGAATAGGTTATAACACACAAGTAAGTTTCAGTGAGAATGGAGGGGTGTCAGGGATAAGTCTTGAATAGCAAAAAGTAGCATTAGCTAGGTAAAGGGAGCAAAGAATGTAAGTTAAGCCAGCGTGGGCAGAGAACTAAGACAACGTTTAACTATTTATCAGCTATCCTAGTGGAGAACCTAGCATGGTGCTTTCAACAAAAGGCGTACTAAAAATATGCTAACTTAACAATAAATGGAGGCGTAATGAAATTAACTTTCTTCCCAGCATGACTCGCTTAAAACATGCCGATGCCGTTCTTAGATAGTATTTCACACTATTCTTTTAGCAGGAGAGCCTGGTGTGTGACTTGAGGTTCTAGAATAAGTTACAATATTATCCATCTGACCAAGTATTGACCTTAGTGTAGTTCTCTCTAGTTTTAAGTGTCAAATGATAGTTTTATTATTTGGTGGAATTCATATTTTACTCTAGGAAATAGTTCGCCACTTCCTGTATCCTTTATAAGAACATACACTTGCTCTAGTATCCCTCTCAAATTGCAAAGTTACAGCTATATAAAATTATGTAAGCTAGAGGTAATAACTGTAATCAATATATTGAATTCTGTGGTTTTCAAACTTTTGGGATGTTTTGTTCTAATCATGAAACAGCACAGATTAGGGATATTAAAGAGACTATTTCAATTGTTTTTAATTTCTTGGAGATTTGATTTGCTCTTATAGGAAGATAAATTCCCCCTTCCTCTGCCCCTTAAGCTGCTACTTGCTATTTTTTATTTACTGCTTGTCAATAACTTTAGAAGGGTCAGGGATACAAGTGGGTATATATGATATATATACAGTTATACAGTGTAAACCATCTTACCAGACAAAAAAACATTTGCAATATTGTCCTAACATGCATTATGAAACTGAAAGCGAAGCAAGATGTAGTTATAATGAAAAAGATTTACTGCTACTCTGAATTTATTTCTGACTAACAAGAAATATTTGATGATATAAGATGGTAACTTTGAAAGTGATTGTGCATCTTACATCATGTTATACTGAAGGAAAACAATGTTAGATATAGTATGCATGTTCAAAAAGAACAGAGAAAAGATAAACGTGTGATAAAGGTCAATCAAAGACTTTAAAAAGGTAACATCATCCATGAGAGACAGAAAACATATAAAAATAAAATTTAGACTATAGCGCTATGAACAATGCCAATGAGAAATAAAAGGGATATTATTTACTTTTCTTTACATGGGGTCTAAAGCTTAAAACAGAAGTGGGTTCTAAGGTCAGCAGGTAAAGCAAAAATTGTATATAGTCAAAATTATCCCTGAAAATTCCTCAAGAAGGAACTACTTCCAGTAAACTTAACATAGGTGAAGGAACAGCAAACTCAGAGCCCCGGCGTACAAGCTAATTGAGAAGAACTGTGCCCACTATTTAAACTGCTATTTTGTGTCCCCATTATTTAAATAGCTACTTTCCCTCATTCTTGTTTTTTCTTTCTTGATTTTTTAAAAGTCTAAACATACAGAGGTAAATCTGTGTTAAACACACATATAATGCTACTTCACTGAATTTCTGACTTGTGGTACATATTCTGTTTTCTATATGGAGCAGCTAAAAAAACCAATGTGGCTGAAAGGAAAGCTACTTGATAAACTCAGTTAAAAATATTTATATATATTGTGGTAAAGAACATGTGACAACCAAGAGTAAACCACAGCGCAAACAATGGACTTTAAGCCCCTAGTAACCACCACCCTACTTTCTGTTTTTATGAATCTGACCACTTTCATTTAAGTGGAATCATATAATATTTGTCTTCTTGTAACTGGATTATTTCACTTAACATAAGCTCAGTTTTTGAAAGAATAAGCCAAGCTTAAAGCAATGGTAGACTAAATTGTTTAAAACCAGACCTCCTGCTAAGAACAAATGGAAAACTGAGTAAAATATTATGAACATCTATCTAAAAGCACTGAAGAGCTACTAAGGCAACAAGGAGCCAAAATCATGGAGAGATGGGCAATCCAAGAAGATAAGACTGACATCTGGTGATATTTGCTAATTTGAAAGCTGCTCCTGGGAGTCTGAGAAGCTGAGCGGAGCTTTCAGCAGTCTCATAAGACTAAGAGGGCTGTGGAAAACACTTCCGGCTTTTGGCTGTAACTTCAAAGGGCTATACCCTAGGAGTTAGGAGAACCAAAAATATACTGGCTCTTCCAAGGACTGAAGCTTAGCTCTGAATCAGTTCAATCCTTGGCTGGATTCAGGTAACCTGCCCTTAGCCTAACTGCCTGCCAAAAGCAAGAATGACATAATCATTGTAATTTTTCACACACACTGTCCAAAACTAACTAAAAAAATAACTGAGTATACAACAAAGACAAAATTCCTCAAACCGAAAGGGGGAAAAAAGGTCAAAGACACAAACCACAACAGATCCAGATAACAGACTATCATATATGAATTTCAAGATAATTACAATCAATATGTTAAAGAACTTAAATGACAAGATAGAGAATCCTGGAGAAGAACTACAGAATATAAAATAACCAAATGGAAATTCTGGAACTGGAAAAACACAATAAATGAAATTAAGAACTTAATGAATGAGTTTGACATGCTGATTAGACACAACGTAAGTGAGAATTACGGAAATGGAAGATAGGTCAGAAGAAAATAAAGTATGGAGAGATAAAAAGGTGGAAAATGAGGAAGAGAATATAAGAGATATATGAGTCATGGTAAAAAGAATTATCATGGGTGCACTACGTCCTAAATGATGAAGAAAGGGACAGAAGCATTGGCTGAAGAGATAATGGCCAAATGTTCCATAACTGATCAAAGTCATCAAGCCTTATATCCCAGAAGTACTATGAACCCCAAAAGGCATTTATACTGATAGTAGTATAAACTGGAAACCACCATAGGCAACTTTTTGGTAGTATTTATTAAAGCTGAACTTAAGTGTATCCTATGGCACAGAACTACCATCCAGAAGATATGCACACCTATACCAAAAGATGTGTGTAAGAAAGTTCATAGTCAAATTATTCTAAATAGCCCCAACCTGGAAATAACTCAAATGTTTCTCAAAAATAAAATGGATAAAGAGATTGTTATAACAGTTATCCAAAAGAATATCACAATGAAATGAAAATGAACAAACTAGTGCAATATGCAACAAAAAGCATGAATGCATCACACAAATATAAAGCTGAGCAAAGAAGCTAGAATCAAAAGCATAATACTGCATGATTCCTTAAATAATAATGAAAAACAAGGCAAGACTAATCTATAGTTTCAGAAATCAAAAGTGACTTCTACAGAGAAAGGTAAAGGTAGTGACCTGAAGGGAAAACATTTCTTAAAGTGATAAAAAGCCACAAATCAGAAGATAATATTTGCAACTCATATAACCTACAAAAGATTGGTATCTAGAACATCCAAAATGAAAAGGCAACCTAATGAATGGGAGAAAATATTTGCAAATCATGTATCTAGTAAGGGGTTAATATCTAAAATACATTTAAAAACTCATACAAGTCAATAGTAAAACAACAACAACAAATAATCCAATTAAAAAATGGGCAGAGGGGCTTCCCTGGTGGCACAGTGCTTGAGAATCTGCCTGCCAGTGCAGGGGACATGGGTTCGGACCCTGGTTTGGGAGGATCCCACATGCCGTGGAGCAACTAGGTCCATGAGCCACAATTACTGAGCCTGTGCGTCTGGAGCCTGTGCTCCGCAACAAGAGAGGCCGCGATAGTGAGAGGCCCGCGTACCGCGATGAAGAGTGGCCCCCGCTTGCCGCAACTAGAGAAAGCCCTCGCACAGAAACGAAGACCCAACACAGCCAAAAATAAATAAATAAATAAATAAATAAATAAAAGGGCAGAGATCTGAATAGGCATTTTCCCAAAGACATACAGATGGCCTATAGGCTCAACATCACTAATCATCAGGGAAATGCAAATCAAAACCACAAGCACAAAAATCAACTCACACCTGTTATAATGGCTATTATCAAAAAAAACAAGAAATAACAAGTGTTGGCAAGGATGTAGAAAAAAGGGAATCCTGGTGCACTGCTGGTAGAAATGTAAATTGGTGCAGCCACTATGGAAAACAGTATGAAAGTCCCTCAAAAATTAAAAACAGAACTACTATAGGGCTCTGCAATTCCACTTCTGGGTATTTATCTGAAGAAAACAATAATACTAACTCAAGAAGATATCTGCGCCTCCATATTCACTGCAGCACTATTTACAATAGCCAAGATATGGAAACAATCTAAATGTCCATTGATACATAAATAAAGAAAATGTGGTATATATACATAAAATGGAGTATTATTCAGCCATAAAAAAGAATAAAATCTTGCCATCTGTAACAACACAAATGGATCTAGACGGTATTATGCTAAGTGAAATAAGTCAGACAGAGAAAGACAATTACCGAATGATCTCACTTATACTTATATGTGGAATCTAAAAACAAAAACAAAAACCAAGCTCATAGATACAGAGAACAGACAGATGGTTGCCAGAGGTGGGCGTAGGGAAGTGCATGAAATGGGTGAATGGGGTCAAAAAGTACAGTTATAAAATAAATGAGTTATGGGGATGTAATGCACAGCATGGTGACTATATTGTGAGGGAGTGGCAAAGATAGCAGAGTAGAAGGACCCTGAGCTAATCTCCTCCCACAGGCACATCAAAATTACAACTATTTACAGAGCAAATATCAATGAAAGTGACCCAAAGACTAGCAGAAAAGAACTTCTACAGCTAGAGGTGTACAGAAGGAACCACAGAGAGATGGGTAGGAGGGGTGGAAATATGGTATAGTCAAGACCCATACCCCAGGTTGGTGACCAACAAATGGGAGGCTAATTACAAACTGCAGAGGTTCTCCTCAAAAAGCAAGGGCTTTGAGTCCCACACTGGGCTTCCCAGCCGGGAGCCCCTAGAATGCTTGGCTTTGAAGGCCAGCAGGGCTTATTTTTGGGGGAGCCAGAGGGCTGTGGGAAATAGAGACTCCACTCTTAAAAGGCACACACAAAAGAAATCATAGAAGGAAAAGATCAGAGCAGAAATAAATGAAATAGAGACTAAAAAAACGATGGAAAAGATCAATGAAACTAATGGCTGGTTCTTTGAAAAGATAAACAAAATTGACAAACCTTTCACCAGACTCATCAACAAAAAAAAAGAAAGGCCCAAGCCAATAAAATAGGAAATGAAAAAGAAGTTACAACCCACACCATAGAAATATAAAGGATCATAAGAGATTACTATGAACAATTATACAACAATAAAAGGGACAACCTAGAAGAAACTGACAAATTCCTAGAAATGTACAATTTTCCAAGATTGAATCAGGAAGAAATAGAAAATAAGAACAGACCAATTACCAGTAATGCAACTGAATGAGTAATTTAAAAAACTGCCAACAAACAAAAGTCCAGCACCAGATAACTTCACAGGTGAATTTTACCAAACATTTTGAAAAGAATTAACACCTATCCTTCTCAAATTATTCCAAACTGCAGAGGAAGGAATGTTTCTGAACTCATTCTATGAGGCTGGCACCACCTGATACCAAAACCAGACAAAGATACCACAAAAAACAGAAAATTACAGGCCAATATCACTGATGAACACAGATGCAAAAATCCTCAATAAAATATTAGCAAACTGAATCCAACAATACATAAAGAGGATCATACACCATGATCAGGTGAGGTTTATGCCAGGGACGCAAGAATGGTTCAAAAATCAATGTTATACACCATATTAACAAACTGAAGAATAAAAACCATATGATCATCTCAACAGATCCAGAAAAAGCTTTTTGACCTAATTCAACATCCATTTATGACAAAAACTCTCCACAAAGTGGGTATAGAGGGAATACACCTAAGCATAATAAAGGTCATATATGACAAGCCCACAGCTTGTTCTCCACTCAATGGTGGAAAGATGAAAGCATTTCCTCTAAGATCAGGAACAAGACAAGGATGCCCACTCTCACCACTTTCATCCAATATAGTATCAGAAGTCCTAGCCACAGCAATCAGGCAAGAAAAAGAAATAAAAGGAATCCAAATGGGAGAGGAAGAAGTAAAAATGTCCCTGTTTGCAGATGATATGATATTATATATAGAAAATCCTAAAGACACTACCAAAAAACTACAGGAACTCATCAATGAATTCAATAAAGTTGCAGGATACAAGATTAATACACCGAAATCTGTTCTGTTTCTATACACTAAAAAACAAACTATCAGAAAAAGAAATTAAGAAAACAATACCATTTATAATCACATCAAAAAGAATTTAAAATACCTGGGAATAAATCTAAGGAGGGAAAAGACCTGTACTCAGAAAACTGTAAGACATTAATAAAGGAAACTGAAGACGACACCAAAAACTGCAAAGATATGCTATGCTCATAGCTTGGAAGAATTAATATTGTTAAAGTGCCTATACTACCCAAGGCAATCTACAAATTCAATGCAATCCCTATCAAAATATCAGATGGCAGTTTTCACAGAACTAGAACACATAATTCCAAAATTCATATGGAAACCTTACAGGACCCCAAATAGCCAAAACAATCTTGAAAAAGAAGAACAAAGGTGGAGGTATCACTCTCCCTGATTTAAAACTCTACTACAAAACTACAGTAATCAAAACAGTACTGTTTTGGCACAAAAACAGACACATAGATGAATGGAACAGAATAGGGAGCCTTGAAATAAACCCACACGTATATGGTCAATTAATCTACAACAAAGGGGGCAATAATATACAATGAGGAAAAGACAGCATCTTCAATAAATAGTGTTAGGAAAACTGGACTGCTACATGCAAAAGAATCAAATTGGACTCCTTTTTCACATTACATACAAAAATAAACTCGAAATGGGTTAAAGACTTACATGTAAGACCTGAAACCATAAAATTTTTAGAAGAAAACATAGGAAGTACACTCTTTGACAGAATACTGTCTTATTGAGCTAAGTATTCTGTCTTACCTAGCAATATTTTTTTGGTTATGCCTCCTCAGGCAAGGGAAACAAAAGCAAAAATAAACAAATGGGACTATATCAAACTAAAAAAGCTTTTGCACAGCAAAGGAAACTATCCACAAAACAAAAAGGCTGCCTACCGAATGGGATATTTGGAAACAATATACCTAACAAGGGGTTAATATACAAAATATACAGAGAACTCAAACAACTTAACATTAAAAAAAAGCAAAAAACCCAATTAAAAATGGGCAAAGGACCTAAATAGACATTTTTCCAAGGAAGACATACAGATGGTCAAAAGGCACACGAAAAGATGCTCATCCAGGGAAATGCAAATCAAAACCACAATGAGATACCACCTCACACCTGTCAGAACGGCTACCATCAAAAAGACCACAAGTAACAAGTGTTGGAGAGAATGTGGAGAAAAGGGAAACTTGTGCACTTCTGGTGGGAATATAAATTGGTGCAGCCACTATGGAAAACAGTGTGAAAGTTCCTCAAAAAATTAAAAACAGAACTACCACATGATCCAACAATTCCACTTCTGGGTTTTTATCCAAAGAAAATAAAAACACTAATTAAAAAAGACATATGCATCCCTATGTTCACTGCAGTATTATTTACAATAGCCAAGATACAGAAGCCACCTAAGTCCCCATCAATAGACAAATGGATAAGGGAGAGGTGGCATATATATATATATACACACAATGGAATATTAGCCATAAAAAAGAATGAAATCTTGCCATTTGTGACAACACTGATGGACCTAGAGGATATTAGGCTAAGTGAAATAAGTCAGACAGACGAAGACAAATACTGTATGATTTAACTTATATGTGGAATCTAAAAAACAAAACAAATGAACAAACATAACTAAACAGAAAGAGTCACAGATAGAAGAGGTGGTTGCCAGAGAGGAAGAAGGTGGGGAGAGGAAACTGCTAAGGGAGATTAAGAGGTACAAACTATCAGTTACAAAATAAATGAGCCACAGGTATGTAATGTACCATATGGGGAATATAGCCAATAATTATGTAACATCTTTGTATAGTGACAGATGACAACTAGACTTATCATAGTATCATTTTGAAATATACACAAATACTGAATCAGTATGCTGCACATTAGGAACTGAATTTCATAGGTCATTAAATGTAAATAAACAAATGAACAAACAAATTCATAGAAGAATAGATCAAATTTGTGGCTACCAGAGGTGGAAGGCTGGGTGGGGGTTGGGAGGGAGAACTGAATGAAGGTAGTCAAAAGGTACAGAATTCCAGTTACAAGTAAGTCCTAAGGATATAAGGATATAAATACAACACAATAAAGATAACTAACACTGCTGTATGATATATATGAAAGTTGTTAAGACAGTAAAATCCTGAGTTCTCACCACAAGAAAAAAAATTGTTTTTTCTATTTCTTTAATGTTGTATTTATATGAGATGATGGAAGTTCACTAACCCCATTATGGTAATCATTTCTTGACGTATGTATGTCAATCATTATGTTGTACACCTTAAATTTATACAGTGCTGTATGTCAATTATATCTCAATAAAACTAGAAGAAAAAATAAATTAAAAAAATACTATATTGAATATTTGAAAGCTGCTAAAAGAGTAGATCTTAAAAGTCCTCTTCACAAGAAAAAAAATTTTGTAACTACGTATGTGACGGATGTTAACTGTCACCATACTTACTGTAGTGATTTCACAATATATACAAATATCGAGTTGTGTTGCACATCTGAAACTAATACAATGTTATATATTAATCATACCTCAAATATATAGATATATAAAGTTTAATTGCATTAGTAATTTGGGAAACTCCAATCATAACTTCCAGAACATACCAAGTGAGGGGGAAAATGTAGAGTAACAGGAACTCTTATACACTACTGGACGGATTGTAAATTTGTAAAACCACTATGGAAAAACTCCTGGTATTAGCTAGTCAACTGAAGATGTATATACCTTATGCAATTCCACTCCAAGGTAGTATTTTAGATCAGTATCTCTTAATAGGGGCAGGAGTATCCTCAGCATTTCTGGAGATTAAGCATCTCCAGCCACTGACCATTAGGCCAACAGCAGTCCCTCCAACCCCTCTATCACTGGGACAAACCCCGCACACATTTCTAAATTGGAGCAGGGGGCAGATACATAGTTCTGACTGAGTAACGCCCTAGAGAAAGGGTTTTCAATCTCAGTATACTAGTGACATTTTGGACCAAATAATTCTTTGTTGAGGGGAGATGTCCTGTGCATTGCTGGATGTTCAGCAGTATCTTTGGCCTTTACCCACTAAATGCCAGTAACACCTTGGCGAGTTGTGATAACCATAAATGTCTCCAGACATTGCCAAATGGAGCTAAAATCATCCCCAGTTGAGAATCAGTATCCTAGAGAAACCTTTACATAGGTGCATCAAAATATGTCCAAGAATGTTCACAGCAGTAGTGTTTTAATAACAAAAAACTGGAAAAATCAAAATTTCCATCAACATTAGAATGGGAAAATAAATTGATGTATAATCATATAATACATGGGTATACAGCAGTGAAACTGACCTAAAGCTTTATGCAACAAGATGGATGAATCTTAGGAATATAATTTAGATAACCAAAGCAAGTCAAAGAAAAATACATGATTCCTTTTTATATAAAATTCAAAAACAAGCAACATAAAACAATACCTTAAGAGTTAAAGAAAAGCATGTTAAAATTGTAAAGAAAGGCAAGGGAATGGTACATACAAGGTTCAGGATGGGGACTTCCCTGGTGGCGCAGTGGTTAGTGGTTAAGAGTCCGCCTGCCAATGCAGGGGACACCGGTTCAAGCCCTGGTCCGGGAAGATTCCCCATGCTGCAGAGCAACTAAGCCCGTGTGCCACAACTACTGAGCCCGCGTGCCACAACTACTGAGCCCGTGCGCCTAGAGCCCGTGCTCCACAACAAGAGAAGCCACGGCAATGAGAAGGCTGCATGCTGCAATGGAGACCAACACAGCCAAAAATAAATAAATAAACAAACAAACTTATAAAAAAAACAGATTCAGGATGGTGGTTACCTTTGTGAGGTAGGAAATGGTACACAAACATGGAGGGGCACACATGAATTTTAAAGGAAATGGTAATGTCCCATTTCCTAAACTGAGTGCTAGGTATACTTGGATATTTGATATTTTTATATACGCCACATAATATATATGTAGATATCATACCTATTCAATATTTAATAAAATAAAAAATAAATTAAAAACCCACCATTGCAGGCAGATTGCTAAAATCGTTCCTCTAACTCATGCCTCCACTCCCACCCCCGCCCCAGTCTCCACACCTTATATAATCTCCCTTAAAGTGTGGGTAGAACCTGTAACTTGTTTCTATCTAATGGAATATGACAAAGGTAATAGATTTTGAGGATGTAATTTAGGTCCCTAATGAGCTGACTTTATATTCATCAAAAGGGAGATTATTCTGGGTAGATCTCTCCTCATCAGGTGAGTCCATTAAAAGAGGGTCTTGAAGGTAAGAGATTCTCCTGCGTGCCCTGAAGCTTCCACAAGTCTTACAGCTGTGAGGAAATAAATCCTGCCAAAAACTATATGAATTTAGAAGAGGACCCTGAGCCCAGGCCTCAGACAAGACTGGCCCTGGCTGACACCTTGATTGCAACTTTGTGACAACATGAGCAGAGGACCCAGTTAAGTCATGCCTGGACTTCTGACTCACAAAAACCGTAAAATAATAAATGGGTGTTGTTTTAAGCCACTAAATTTGTGGTAATTTGTTACACAGCATGGAAAACTAATACAAACACTTTTTACAATTTTTATTTCTAAGAAGCAAGATAACTCTCATTAAACACTCCATTGGGAAATTAGGCACCCAACATTGCCATAGCGCCCCACAAGCACAGAATTTTTAACTTCTCTTTAGTTTGGTTGAAGAAGGCAAAAAGTATAATCCTCATAGCTGACAACCTCAAATTAGAACATTCATGTGCCAGAGAGTAAAAGGGCAATTCATGCTCAAATCATCTTCGTTCAAAAGACAGAAAGCTACCGTCAAATCCATACTTGTCAAATGAACAGATTTTCTAAAAACCTTAAAACAAAACAAAACAAAACCCTGAGAGTATAGTACAATCAGAAATGTGAGAAGTTCCAAATGATTGTACGGATCATACTGCCTTCCCCTTCAGACTATTCTCAAGTGGAGAATCATTTCCTGATTTCTTTTTATCCTCAAAGCAGTGTCTGGCACATAGCAAGTGCTTACAGTCTGTTGAATAAAGGAACTCCATTTCAAAAGATGATTTGAGGCTCAATAACCTGCCCTTGCCTGTGTTAATGGCAGAACGGAGACAAAGACAAGGGCCTTCTGTCAACTGGGTACTTTCTTCCTACATCAGAATTCAGTCCTTAATTACTGCCAAGCCTCATTAAACACACATACCACACAAATCATTAAAAGACTATTAAATATTCAATGGGATTTTTCATAATATTAATTCTATCTGCCTCACTGTTTTGTGAGCCTGTTTCACATTTCTTACCATTTACTGTACTGCATGATTAACAATTTTCTGTTCCACATCAACTAGAAAATGAAATTACCCTACTGGTTGGAGGCAATAACTGTACTTTTTCATTTTCTGAGGTATTTATTAGCCTAATATAGGCAACAGCATCTTTTCCTAGGATAATCAAGAGGAGAGAATCACAGCAGTCAATGCTACCCCTTAAAATGGAGGGCAGCCATTCCTATATTCCTGTTTTAAAACAGCTGTTAATCAATAAATCATTCTTCAAAAGATATGTACCCACAGTAATCTGAATAGTCTGTCTCTTTTGTGACATCTGTTTATTCTTTGTTCTACTTTGAAACATTTCTCTTTGCATGGCCCACCATTAAAAATATTTTAGATTATGTGATAAATATAAAACAGGTAGCAAAAGTTTTATGGCCCCATCTAAATATATACAATTTTTAAAGTCATGTGACAATACTTTAAACATGTTTAATGCTGATTACATAAACCCTTTACTCTTAAGGGGAAAAAGTCCTTGCATTAATACAGAAAATGCACATTTTAGGGAACAGGTTCTTACTTAGGAATATAACTAGTTTCAAGGAAATGTTAAGGATCTGCTCTCTCTGCCACACCCTTTCTTTCTTGGCAAAAAAAAAAAAAAAAAATGGAAATAGTAGCTGGCTGACTGTTAATTTGGAATAGGAGGATATCATAGTGGGATAAAAGGTGAGACACTAGCATCCCTCATAATTTCCTCTTTATTTACAAAGCAAGAAACTCTAGTTTCTTAGTGAGTAGTTGCCAGGTATGAGATGGGGTGGAGGGTTTATGTTTGACGGTAGCAGTGACCCAGGCTGGGGTCTTACTAACAGGAGTCTGGAAAGGGAGGATCCTATCTCCACTTTATCCTTCCTGCATGGATTCAGCAATCCTCTTCACATGTGTACCTGATACTTGATTAAAAACAAAATGATAAATGTTCACCAATCTATGAATGTTAAAAAGTGGGGGAGGGGTTAATGATCTACTTCCATGTCCTATTTATTACTTTAATACTGCCAAATACATATATATCAGCAGATTTTTCAAGGTTAAAAGAGGATAAGCCCCAAAAGAAAAGGGAGACCATCATCACACAAGTCATCATCACCAAAGGAGAATTAAGAGGACTTACTGTTAAGGAAGCAATCCCTTTGTGGTAGAATTTTAAAGACTCAGCAATGCAAGAAAGTGCTGAACTATAATTCTCCTCTTGCAACCCAGTGAGACACTGCTCTGCATGTGAGAACTCCTTCAAACTATTCAGCCAGAAGTAGAAATGTTCTGAGGCAACCTGAGTCAGCAAACTCTGATAAAGCTCTCTGGCCATGTCGTGATTACCCTAAGAAAAAAAAGCGGGGGAGGATAATGTTCTTACACTTGAATTAGTTGATGTAGCAGCTAAAAGAGAAACCCAAACCTTGGATAAGTTTTAACAGTCACTCCTCACATTATAACTCTGTGAGACTCAGTCTAAGTATTTCTTCAGAGAAAACATGCTGAGCTGCTTTTATGTAACATAATGACTGAAGTTCTCTACCAAAACAGTTCCAAAGAGAAAATGAATGGAAGTAACTATAACCCATGTCTAGAATTTTAGTTCAAAATATAGAAAGTATAAATACTTATTGTATGTCATTTTGTACGGGCTATTTAGTGGGGTGGGGAAAACTCCAGTTAAGTTCCATCCAGCGATTACCAAGAGGAGCGCTGCGCCCTCTGGAAATGACTGAGGGAAGGGTAGTTGTGGGAGGATGTGAATGCCCTTTAATGCCTGGGGGCGAGGGAGGCTCACTGTCCTGCAGTGCTTGGATGCTTGGCACAGTTGGGTATAATAAAGAAATATCCTGTCAGGAGTGCTTCTTCTCCCATTTGAGAAACACTGTAAGATGTGAACATGCGCTTCAATCACCTAGAATAATGCTTCTCAAATTTTGTTCTCTGGACTTATCCCCAAAGAATTTCTATACTATCCAAGCTCTATATTTCCTCTCAAACAAAATTAATAAAAATCGTTAGGCTTTCCATATGGTTGAGAGGGAACAGAATACTAAAACTTTCCCGTTTCCACATAAGAATGATAAAGTTGGAGAGGGAAAGGGAAGAACTAACTACACGGTGTACTGAAAGGGGAGAATACAAACGTGGGTGGGAGGGAGCTGTGCTTGCGGGAGCACAGGACAAAATGAAAGCGTTGCTAACCACCTACAGCCAGAAGGAGCTCATATTTTTGGGATTCCCATGGAACTTCCCCATAACAACACATATACCATTCTCCGTGTATATGTTAAAAATTAGGTCCTTTCCTTCATCATCTTTTAATCCCATGACTAAAAAGTACTTCTACCTTCATCTTTAGTTTGGACTAGGAGTAACAATCACACAACCTAAGGTTGGTAATCTGCCATTTTCACCAACCCAGTTCACACAGAAGGATAATACATACCATTCGGGATGCCTGTCTGGCAATTCGGTATACAGTCCATCCATTGGAGACGCTTTCAAGCTGCTGCTTAATTACTGCCTTTACTTCAGCAGACAGTGCTTTCTGACTGGCTACAAAAATCACAGTGGCCAAGCTCACCTAACATCGAGCAAGAAGTAAGAAAATCAAGAAAATCATTAACTCTATGCAATGTCAAAGATAACTTTACCCAAAAGGGTGAAAAACTAATTAGAGCCTATCAAAAAAGAACAAAATTTGTCTTCCTTTGACATTTATAAAATTTCCACTTCATTCCTTTGCTCAGAGCATTGTGTGTAACAGCAAATAATTAGAAACAATGCCCATAAATATAGATAAACTATGATATAATCGCACAATGAAATACTATAGAGCAGTGAAGTGGATAAACTAGAAATACAGTTATCAGTATAGACGATTCACACAAAACAGGCAAAAATAGGCAAAATGCAAAAGATTATATGCAGTATGAGAACACAAAGTTAAAAATATGCCAAAAATATTGCATATCACTTAGGATATATACTAAGGTAGTAAATATATAACAACATGCATGTGAATGACAAACACCAAATTCGGGAGACTGGTTACCTATCCTGATAGGAAGGAAGACGACACTAACAGAGAGGTACACAGCAGGGTACAAGTCAAGTGTACTAGTAACACTTTTTTCTTAACCTAGGTGATGGATGCAAAAGCTTTCATCATGGGCTTCCCTGGTGGCGCAGTGGTTGAGAACCTGCCTGCCAATGCAGGGGACACGGGTTCGAGCCCTGGTCTGGGAAGATCCCACATGCCGCGGAGCAACTAGGCCCGTGAGCCACAACTACTGAGCCTGCGCGACTGGAGCCTGTGCTCCGCAACAAGAGAGGCCGCGATAGTGAGAGGCCCGCGTACCGCGATGAAGAGTGGTCCCCGCTTGCCACAACTAGAGAAAAGCCCTCGCACAGAAACGAAGACCCAACACAGCCAAAAAATAAATAAATAAATAATAAAAGGTTTCATCATATTATTCCTTATGTGTTTTTGAATATTATCTTTCATAATTTAAAGTTGCTTTAAAGTCGTACTAAGAAAAAAGCAATAAAAAACATTAATTGAAAATGCTGCTTCAATGAAAAATAAACTTGGCTAACTGCTTCTCAGTATTCCAAAGCTGATACATACAAGGACCCATACAGACTGTGATAACTGCCTGAGTCCCATGAGCACTGACGGCCACTTAGTCATCTGGGTGACCTTTCCCGATAGCAAATGATGAAATGGGGGCAATCTTTTACACAATGCCCCCTGCAGGATTAAACATAAAATGGGCTTGAGTAAGTAATTTCACTAAGTTTTTTCCCAAGCCATAAAGTCAGATGACCACAAACAATATGGAGTGGCTACTTTAAAGCTTACATATAATTTATGCATATTTAGAACGTAGTCTACTCTCAGCCCTGGAGAACTTTCAACTAAACATTATTATACAGCTTGCACACCTTCTGGTTTTTTCTAAGTATGTACCTTTCCCAACCCCAGGACTGTACTGAAACCTAAACTGGATCCTAAACAGCTAAAGAGGTCCTGGATTGGCAAAGAGGAATTGGGTTAACTTATGGTCATTGATATCACTAGGTCTTTAACTTACATTTTTGGAAGTACAATACACGGTTTGGTTCACCGTTTATTTGCTTTGTATAAAAAAGAAAAAAACCTTCATTTTCCTTTTGTCCTTTGTAATAAAACAAAAATATCAGATTGAAGGCTTTGGCTACACTAAGCTGATTTGACAGGGCTTAGGAAGAAAGCAGTTTTACATGTGAACTAAATGGGGCTTTCTATACCAAAAGCGGAAATGGTAAAAAGCTCCAGGTCCCAACCCTATTTGGACTTCAGCATGCTCTTGGTCTTAGCTGATTACTTTAACCTGTGGAATTCTGAAAGTAATTCCCACTGGACCAGATCCTATTCGTCCACAGCAGGTTCAAAAAGTGGCTCCTTACCAGAAGTTCTTGTTGCTTGTCTGTGGCTGATCGTCCGATCACCTTGTAGAGCTCCATGAGGTCACCGAGCATTCCATCGCCCAACACGGGCAGCTGCATGGCAATGGCAGCCAGGCAGTGGCACATCAGGATCCGGGAAGCGTCCTGAGCACTGTGCAACTGAGTCAACAAGGTCTCAACTACAGACTGGCTGAGATGGGGCCTACCCTTGGCCAACTTCACCATACAATTCAGAGCGATCTGCATATTGAATAGAAAATGGACCAGTTACATTCTGAAGGTATGAAGTGAAGCTTTAAAGAAAGTAACTCTCTACAAGTTACTAGGAAAAATCAAGGAAAAGGGTTTTTTGTAGGCATGACATTTTTCTTCGTAAGAAACACATGACATTGAATCCCATATTAAGATCTGCAAGTGTGCCATGTTTAAAACTAGAATAATAAGACAGGATGGTACATTAAACACTCATTTTAATCTAAGACTATTCAGTCTAAGACTTGAGATGAACATCGTAAGGAATAATGCTGAAAAGGCCAAATAAATGCCAAACTGACTGTCATATTACTGCACTTTCATTACTTTTCAAGAACTGCTTCTAAAGTGTGGTTTGTAAACTTACCCATAACGGCATCTCCTAGGATGCTAATTAAAATATAGATTCTTGGGCCCTATCCATCCCAAACTTAATGAATTAACCTTTTTTTTTTTTTTTTTTTCTGGTGTTTGGGTTACTGAAAGTTTGCAGTTTAAAAAAGGTGCCCTAGGTGACTTCAGCACACTGAAGTGGGGAGGAGGCTTCTAATTTTCTCTTATTTCTCAACAGAAATCTAAATATCAGTTGGTCTCAGAGCTTCTATTCAGGCCAGTTAATCACAGCCCTAATATCCCAGCCATCAAAACTAGAAACCCAGAAGTCCTCTAACTAACATAGCCAACAGGTTGCTAAACCTAGTCATTTCTACTTTTGTCAAGTCTCTAATATCCATCTATTTAGCTCCCTTTCATTCTCTCTACTACAACATAAATGTCTCCCTAATTCCAATCTCTTGAAAAGATGGGCCCATTAATCCATCCTTCACGCTACAACCATGTAGCTTTCAGTGTGTTAGGAAGAATAATCATGTCTTTAGGGTCTGACAGACCCAGAGTTTAAGGTCAGCTTGCCCTTGACTGACTAAGTGTCTGTGAACAAGTTATTTTATCTCTCTGAGACTTAATTTCCTCATTACTACAAGAGGAATACAAATTTCACTAGTTAAGGTTATTGTAAACAGTGAAAGATGTATATACAAGCCTTCAACAAAGTTTGGTACATAATAGACATATTTAAATAACAATAATAGCTATAACAAAAGTTAGAGCATGGTCACTACTTCAAAATTTTAAGATCTCATTACCTACAGAATCAAGCAAAAGTTCCTCAGCCTGACATTTGATATCCCCCATGATCGAGCTACAAACTACTTTCTAATCTCCCTTTACATCAACCAGCCACAGTGGGCTACTTATCATTCTTCCAACACAACAGGTACATTTCTGCTTTCCTGTCTTTCATAACAGTGGTCCCTCAGGTTCAAATGATCCTTCCTCAATACTGAAATTCTACCCCATCTTTCAAGGCTTAATTCATATGACATCTACTTGTTCAAGTCTTCCCTAATATCCTTAGTTGAAATTAATCACCCCCCACTCTGCCCTCTCAATTAGAATTGCACTTTTGTTTATACTACCAGAGAACTTGCGACATTCTGCTTGGTATTACAACCGCTTATATAAATATCAGTATCCTCTTATGGAGAGCTCCTCTAACAAAGGGACTTTGCTTCACCACCCATGTACGTCCCACTGTGCTGAGTCCAGTGTTTTATTGACACCTACGATTGGTGGCAAAGGTTTTGGTTTGCTTTCTTTCTTTTTAAACTTTTTAAGTAAATGTATTGCGGTTCCAAAGGGATTCTGTGGACTTGCCAATCACATGTTGCCTACTTCCTTCACCACCCCTTGATTATCAGCTTTTATTTAATGGTACTAGTATCTTTACTGTACATCATCATGACCACAACATACCTTTTCTTAACATGCTAAAATAAGTCATGACTTCCCTCAAGCCATACCTTAGACAAGCTATAGTTCTTACATTCTCCAATGTCTACTTAATAGCCTTTTACTTCTATTAATTCGACTTTTCTTAATTATTTTGTACCATCAAAAATTATATTTTATGTTTCAATCCAATACCAGTCTCATTAAAAAAATTTTTAACTATCTCTAAAATGATTCTATAATTAAGTGAAAGTGAAAAGCCCTTAAAACTAGGGCTTCTATACTCTAGAAATTAATAAACACTTACACATTTATGAGTTTGACTGCAGTAATTTCATCAGTTCTTTGTGATCTTATCAGTGTTACCTTAGATTATAAACTTCCAAAAGTGCAGGAGCTCTGTCTATTTAACTTTACATTATCTAGGACCATCATATGTATCTATTACAACTTAATAAACACTTTCAACTGACGGCAAAATAGGCCAAAGCTCAAATTTTTACCTCGCCTATATTTTGGAATAACAACAGTCAAAATGCTAGTTTTGAAAGTGAAGATCAAGGGCAAATATTTGTTTAAGCCAGGAGTTGACAAACTCTTGAACTTGGGCCAAATCCTGCCTGTTTTTTTTTTTTTTTGAAATTTTTATTTATTATTTATTTATTATGTTTATTTTTGGCTGTGTTGGGTCTTCGTTTCTGTGTGAGGGCTTTCTCCAGTTGCGGCGAGTGGGGGCCACTCTTCATCGCGGTGCGCGGGCCTGTCACTATTGCGGCCTCTCTTGTTGCGGAGCAGAGGCTCCAGACGCTCAGGCTCAGTAGTTGTGGCTCACGGGCCCAGTTGCTCCGCGGCATGTGGGATCTTCCCAGACCAGGGCTCGAACCCGTGTCCCCTGCATTGGCAGGCAGATTCTCAACCACTGCGCCACCAGGGAAGCCCCCCTGCCTGTTTTTGTAAATAAAATTTTACTGGAACACAGCCACACCATCACCCTTCCTTTTTTTTTTTTTTTTTTAAAAAAAAAACACATTGTCCATGGCTACTTTTTTTCTACAGTAGTAGAACTGAGCAGTTGTGACAAAGAGTGCATTGCCTGCAAAACTTAAAATATTTACTATCTGAACCTTTACAAAGAGATTGCCGATCCACACTTTAGGCAATGAAGACAGGCATTATATTAAAATAACCGATGTTTTCACCTTTAAAGTGGCTTGAGCACCTGGGCTATCATCTTCACTACAAAGTACCAGAAGGGATTCCAGGCCAAAGACAGCATCTTGTTCCAGTGCCAAAAGGTCTACAGGAAAAACACTAATTTTTTTTAGCGATCAAGTAGAGAAGGTTAAATGTACACACACACACTTAGAAGAAGAAAACATTAAGGAGTCTAAAATATAGGAAATACTTCAATGCATAAAGCTAACCTTCCTGAAAAAGTACATGTGGCATTACTTCTAAAATGCAAAGGCTATCTTTAGACTTGTATATTTCCACTACTTTATTGAAGATTATAAAAATATATACATTATATCAAGCCGAAAAGCTTCTGCACAGCGAAGAAAACCATTAACAAAATGAAAAGGCAAGCTGCTGAATGGGAGAAAATATTTGCAAATCATATATCTGATAAGGGGTTGTTAATATTTAAAATATATTAAGAATTCATACAACTCAACAGCACAAAAACTCAATGTGATTAAAAAATGGGCAGAGAATCTGAATAGACTTCTTTCCAAAGACGACATACAGATAGGCAACAGGTACAGGAAAAGATGCTCAACATCACTAATTATTAGGGAAATGCAAATCAAAATCACAATGAAGGATCACCTCACACCTTTTAGAATGGTTATTATAAAAAAGATAGGAAATAAAAAGTGTTGGCAAGGATGTAAACAAAAGGAAACCCTTGTGCACTGTTGGTGGGAATATAAATTGGTGCAGCCGCAACGGAAAACAGTATGAAGGTTCCTCAAAAAATTAAAAATAGAACTATTATATGATCCAGCAATTCCACTTTTGAGTATGCATCTGAAGACAAAAACATTAACTCAAAAAGATATGTGTACTCCCATGTTTATTGCAGCATTATTTACACTAGCCAAGATACAGAAACCACCTAAATGTCCACTGATGTATGAATAAAGAAAATGTGGTATGTATGTGTGTGTGTATGTATATATATATATATATATATATACACACACACACACACACACACACACACACGATGGAATATTATTTAGCTATTTTTTATAAAAGAAGGAAATCCTGTCATTTGTGACAATGGATGGACCTTGAGGGCATTATGCTAAGTGAAATAAGTTAGACACAGAAAAACAAATACTGTATGATCTCACTTAAATGTGGAATCTAGAACATACAAACAAACACCAAGCTCATAGATACAGAGAACAGACTGGTGGTTGCCAGAGGTGGCGGGGAGGAAGCTGAGGGGGGGCGCAAAATGGATGAAGGGGTTGGAAAGGTGCAAACTTCCAGTTATAAAATGAGTAAGTTATGGGAATGTAATGTAAAGCATGGTGACTATAGTCAGTAATACTGTACTGCATATTTGAAAGTTGTCAGGAGAGTAGATCCTAAAAGTTCTCATCACAAGAAAAAAAAACTTTACAATGACAATGTATGGTGACAAATGTTAACTAGATTTATTGTGGTGATCATTTCACAATACATACAAATATTGAATCATTATGTTGTACACCTGAAACTAAAAATACACACACATACATTAAACCAAGATCTAAAGCCACAAAGGTATAAATAAAGCCTAACTGAAACAGTGTCACCAGCTTAGCTAAGGAAAAAACTAGCAAACCATGTAGCATGTGTCAATCTTCCAAACAAGACATAAATTATGCAGGTCCATTTTCACCTAAGATGCAACTTTCTCACGAAAGTGGAACTACTTTTAGGAAATAATCAAGACCCCACTTAATCTTATAAATGTTTTAAGTCAGATCATAAAGAAATGAACCCTTTAGATGTCTCATGTAATAGCAGTACTATACCATCTTTTCACTACCTTTGGGCTAAAATTTCTCTAAAGTTTCTAGAAAGTTCTGAATAAATTACTTAACCACATTTAGGTTAATGTATGTCAGCTTTGGGACGTCCCTGGTGATGCAGTGGTTAAGAATCTGCCTGCCAATGCAGGGACACAGGTTTGAGCCCTGGTCTGAGAAGATCCCACATGCCACAGAGCAACTAAGCCTGTGCGCCACAACTACTGAGCCTGTGCTCGGAGCCCATGAGCCACAACTACTGAGCTTGCATGCCACAACTACTGAAGACTGCACGCCTAGAGCCCGTGCTCCACAACAAGAGAAGCCACTGCAATGAGAAGCCCGAGCACCACAACGACGAGTAGCCCCTGCTCGCTGCAACTACAGAAAGCTTGCACACAGCAATGAAGACCCAACGCAGCCAAAAATAAATGAATGAATGAATAAGTAAATAAACGAATATGTCAGCTTTGAGGACATACAGCAATTTGCTGTGTTAAATGGTAGAAAATACTTATTACTATGGAAAAATAAAACAAGATTAGTTATTCAAATCAGAATCAACATACAACTTAAAGAAATGTCTCCTGAGTTAGTGTAGGGGCTTGGCAAGCAATGTCTAGTGAAGGTCAGGTTGCTAGGAAAACAAAGGCACTAGTAACAAGCAGTGCTGAAGCCTAGTGGGGATAAGAGGGACTGCTGATCCTTAACAAAGATCAAAATAAGCACTGAAACAGATGAAACATCCAAAATGCACTTCCTGTTTTTGAACACCAGCATGAACTTCTTTAAGTGTTTAGGTCAAAAGACGTTAGGAATACAATAAAATATATGCATCATTTTCTATGCATGTCCTTCTTGATTGTGCAAATCATTTAATGCTATAGATACCTAGAGATAAACTCCATGAAAATTTAATTTGCATTGCTCTGTTAATTCATTTGCCCCTAGGTGAAACTGTTTGTTATTTAAGCCACTCGATAACTTCATATGTTTTTTTTTTCCCTAAATTTTCTAGGTTTTTTTTTACAGGTGAACAAACTGATACCACTGGATAGTTATAAGCAAAGGTAAGCAATGGGAGGAAATGGGCAATGCTCCATAAAACCTTTCAATTCTGCAATCCCAATCCTAAAGTCCTCATTTTTTTTTAAAATAAATTTATTTATTTTATTTATTTATTTTTGGCTGTGTTGGGCCTTCGTTGTTGTGCATGGGCTAATTACGGTGAGCGGGGGCTACGCTTCGTTGCGGTGCGCAGGCTTCTCACTGAGGTGGCTTCTCTTGTTGTGGAGCACGGGCTCTAGACAAGTGGGCTCAGTAGTTGTGGCTTGCGGGCTCTAGAGCACAGGCTCAGTAGTTGTGGCGCACGGCTTAGTTGCTCCGCGTCATGTGGGATCTTCCCGGACCAGGGCTCGAACCCGTGTCCCCTGCACTGGCAGGCGGATTCTCAACCACTGTGCCACTAGGGAAGCCCCACTCTATTTTTTTCCCCCAAAGGATTAAGCAGTCTTGAGAAAATCTGCCCTAAGAACATTCAGGAGGAGGCAACCAATAGATAAAAGCACACAGGCTAAAAATAATAAGGGATTAAAAAACCAAATACACACAGGATTCTGGTCAAACTCCAATCTAAAAGTTTATACATAGTATCAGTCTTGATCAAACTTACCTTTTTCTTGACAAGAGACAGTAATATTAGTTAGGACTCTCACTCCATGAGCTGCAATGCCCCTATTATTATGGTAACAGCACTCTTGGGCTAATTTGACTAAATCAGAGGATCTAGGGGAAGAACCCACATTTCCTAAACAAGAAGAGAAAAGTAGTACAGATTTAATTCATTTATATAGTTCATAAGCAGTTCATTTTAAGCAGTTCATTTTTATCATTTTCAAGAGAAAATCTCTAACAATAAATTTCAACAAAATTTTCTACCTCTACCCCATGATCAATATACATCACCATTTCTTTTTCTCCTGTCAAGGTACCTAGAATAAGTATATGCTAATAGTTTTGTAATGATTAAAATCTAAAATCAATATACTTTCCCACAAAAATATTAATAAAAACTGACTAAAGAATACAGCAAAAGCCAAAACAACTATAGATTGTATCTTGGGCATTCAAATAGTCTCTCATTAAAATGGAGTCATTACAAGGCTTCTTGTCAAATAAAACCTTACATTCAAGAGAGGAGAGAAACAAAAGTTTTAAGTTTGCTGTTCCCACTTCAATTGCTGGCACATAGTTACACTGCAAAAGGTTTATACAGGAATTTATTATTTTAGAGCTAGAAAGGACCTGGGGATCATCTGATTCAACAACCTACTTTTACAGAAGAAATTGAAGCCTAAAGATTTTAAGCATCTTGCCATGGAGGTCATAAAACCTGTTAGTTATGCACTGGCCTTGTGCTTTATATATTAAGTTCTATCCTATAGTTGCAGTAACTTTTAAAAGTCACACCTGAAATTCTGTAACATAAGGTTTATGTTGTGCATGTTTTTATTTATAGTAGAGAAGCTCTCAGTTATAAGTGAGTGAGCTTCAGGAAGAATCAGGAGATTATAGCTCATTCAACTTCTCAGCGGGGTCTCTCATTCCTGTCTTCCTTTCCCCTGCTTATTTTCCCATGATTCCTATCAACTGCAATCTTTTACACCAACGGCGATCATATTTTTTGAGGTTTGAAAAGGACACTATTATAAATAACAACAGGTATAAACCAAGACTATCTCAGGCAGTGTGGGACATACGGTCACCTTACTGATTTCCAGCTTGACATAAAAGTACTAGCTTAGGTAAAACCTCAGTGCTTTTTAAATAGGCAAAACATTTGAAAGATGAACCTATGAGTTCTCTTTACAAAACCATGGAAATTGTAATTTCCTCCATTCTTTTTCTTGCCCATGTGATATGGACAACGCAGACTCATCTGTAAATTTACAAACGTGTTTTCGAACTTACTTTTTTCCTTTTTTTTTTCTCATCAAGATATTAAAGAAAACTTGGGGAAAAAACCCAGAAAAACCCAAAGAAAAAAACAAAAATCATCCCCAAACCCACAAACCAGCATGACCTTATTATTAACTTTCCGGAATACTTTAAAAAATCTTTTTCCCCCATGCACACCAATACAATTTAAAAATTCATATATAATCAGGATAAGCAGATACTTCCAATTTCTACCTTTAAAATATAATATTTGTGAGCATTTTTCTATGTCAATTGTTTTAGGAATAAAATTATTATTTTCAATTTTTTTTACTTAGAAACAATTTACTAAGATAAATTCACAGGGTTCAAAAGGTTCAACCAATAGCAGAAAAAGGTAGAAAGTTAGTAAGAGAAAAGTCTTCCTCATCCACCTAATGTTATGTTTCTTGTGCATCATTCCAAAGAGTATAAAACAACAAAAAACTTTAGCCTTAAGTCTGTTATGTAAGCAAGCTCCTCACAGGGCATTAACAAAGGCATTTTGGAGTTAAATCATCTTAAACAGGCAACTAGGAAAGCATTATTGAACTGGGGTAAAGTTTTATTTTAATCATTTTCCAGAAGGATAACATACGCCTAAAAGGAAGCATATGACATTTGCTTTTAAAATTCACCACTGCTTGGCCTTTGAAATAACACTTAAATCCAAAGGGCATTTTAAGTCAGAGACATATAAAAGCAAACCAGCTATTTTAAGCACCCTCAAAAATATTGTTTCATCCACATATAATGCAAAAAAGGGCAAATCGAGAAAAACTATAGCCTTGAGTTAAGATCAAAGATGCAAGATTTTATTATCTTAGGAATTAGTTAAGAAATCATTTTCAAAGAAATTCCTAACATATAACCATATGAAATTGAAACCTTTCCTGATTTGAAGCTTTACAGAGGAAACGACTTGAAATATCAACATGAATAAAGGATTAGCATGTTATCCATATATTATCTCCTTTCTTCTCTTTACCTGAAGCTATGCTGAAGTAATGTTTGACGGCGATGGTCCCTGACAGCGTGGAAAGAACAGACAACATCCCAAGTTTCAAGCTGTCATAAGGAGTCTGGAGGGCACATTCACAGAGTGCCTGAAATGCAGAAGAGAAAGGAATACAGAAGTTAAAACATCAGTATACCTTAAAATTGTCTACTCGTTTTAAATTTTCTAGCTTTTAGAAAAATTATATCTTTTTCTCCGTGATAAAAAACTTCAAACTGCCACAGCCAAGAGGAACCTAAGGAGACGCATTAGCTAAATATAATGTTGTATCCTACATGGGATCTGGAACAAAACAAAGACACTGGGTAAAAACTAAAGAAATCAGAACAGAGTATGAGCTTTGGTTAATAACAATAATGTACCAATATTGGTTCACTGAGTGTAACAAATATACCATACTCATGTAAAATATCAATAATTGTGGTAACTGGATGTGGGTATGTGGGAGTCCTCTGTACTACAGTCTCCATTTTTCTGTAGATCTATACCTGTTCTAAAAAATAAAATTAAAAAAAAGTCATAATGAATGACTTTTTATTAAGATCACTATGAATTATGTACTATTTAGTCCTCACAAGCAGAACCTCCAATATATTTTGCTTACCTGACAGATATCAGTTCATATGTATATATGTGTGTGTATATATATATATATATATATATATATATATATATATATATATATATTTTTTTTTTTTTAAATAGTAGAGAGTGTAGCATTCTATCTAGCTAATAAGTGAGTGAGCTATCTATCTATCCTCCTCCATTTCAGGTCGTTTACTCTACTCTTGACTAAGGTGATCTGAAGTATTACCAAAATCAAGATGCTAGTTTTTCTTTCACTGCAGTTAACCTTGAATATGTGCTCCTAGTACAGTGAGTCTTGGCTCATCCTGTATAGTTACTCTTACGACTCTATAACATTATTGCATGTAATGTAAATGGTCAAATAACTGTCCTGTTAAATTAAACCAACTCCCATTCTCTCACAAAGACAAAGTTTCAGAAAATGAGCAAAACTGAAAGACTAGGGAAACAATTAAAAATAAAATTTCAGGGACTTCCCTGGCGGTCCAGTGGTTAAGATTCCGCGCTTCCACTGCAGGGGGCGTGGGACTGATCCCTGGTTGGGGAACTAAGATCCGCAGGCCGCACGGCGTGGCCAAAAAAATAAGAAATTAAAAGAAAAAAGAAAGAAAACATTCTTCAATAAAATAAAATAAAATTTCAGAAAGGGTTAAACAATAAATTTAATATGACCCCGATAAAAATATCAACAGAATCTTGGGGGGAGGGGAGAACTTAGATAACCTGTTTACAAATCAGAAAATATGCAGAAAATTCTGACAAAGTATAATGACAAACAAAACAAGCCTTACCAAATATTAAAATGTAATCTATAGGAATAAAATAAGTTTTTCCTACTTGTGGACAGAAATCAAAAGAGAACTGGTCCCAGAAATAGGTTCAAATACACACAGAATTTAATATATGATAATGGCATTTCAAATCAGAGGCTATTCAATACACAGTTCAAGGGCAACTGGCCAGTCATCTGGACAAAATAAAACTTGATTCTTGCTTCCTTTTTATGGCAAATAAAAAACAAAACTGTAGAAAGTACTAAGATTTAACATGGGAAAAGAAAAAGTAAAAAGATAAGTGCCAAAATTGGGGAAAAAAATTTGTATCTTGTAAGATCAACAAAGGCCCAATAATCTTAATATATAAAAAGTTCTTAGTAATAAATGGGCAAGCAGCCCAAAAGAAAAATCAGTAGTTCACAGAATTTATATAAATGTTTTTAAAATATAAGATGTTAAACCTCACTCATAATTTGAAAAATTTAAATTAAAATGAGTTGCTTTCATCAATCTGATTGGCCAAGATTAAAGTTTAGTAATACATAACACTGAAAACAGTGTGGGGGAAATAGGCACTCACACACTGCTGATAGAAAGGTAAAAGGGTGTAAATTTCATTGACGGATAATTGGCAATAAATATAAAAATATTTTTAATATATATATATATATCACTGAGCCCCCAAATTCCTCTTTTAGAAAATTATGTTCACAAAGGCAACTTTTTTTAACAAACTCGTCAACGGAGCAATGTAAATGGCAACAGCAAAAATACTGGAAACAACTCTAGCGTCCATCAGTGGGGGACTGGGAATAAAGAGAGAATACCACACAGCTGGTAAAAGAATGCAGTGGATTTATGTGCTAATATGAGATGTTCCCCAAGATGCATTCTTTTTTTTTTTTTTTTCCCTAATTTATTGTATTTTTGGCTGCATTGGGTCTTCATTGCTGTGTGCAGGCTCTTCTCTAGTTGCGGTGAGCGGGGGCCACTCTTCATTGCAGTGCGTGGGCTTCTCATTGTGGCAGCTTCTCTTGTGGAGCATGGGCTCTAGGCACACGAGCCTCAGCAGCTGTGGCACTCGGGTTCAGTAGTTGTGGCTCACGGGCTCTAGAGCGCAGGCTCAGCAGTTGTGGCGCACGGGCCTAGCTGCTCTGCAGCATGTGGGATCCTCCGGGACCAGGGCTCGAACCCGTGTCCCCTGCAATGGCAGGTGGGTTCTTAACCACTGCGCCACCAGAGAAACTCCCCCTAAGATGCATTCCTAAGTGACAGAAAGTTCTTAACATGCATAGAGTATATTTGCATTTGTACAGAAAAAAGATGGGACATACACATGCTTGAGTGTGGATGAAAAAATTCAGGAAGGATACCTAAGAAACTAGTAACAGTGATCACCTCTACAGAGGAGACCTGAGGGAAGAGATAGAAGACACTTATATTTTGCTCACTGCACACCTATGAACTGTTTAATTTTATCACGTGCATGTATACTTTTTCAATTGAAAGAAAAACTTAGTTAATAACAAAAATAGCAGCAGCAGCAGCAAACATTATTGTGGAAGGCATGGAAATGGACTTGAAACACAAAGTAGGTTTTTGGTAATGGAAGGGAAGACAGTCTATGTGATACAAACAAGAACTGGGGCAACAAGGCCAGAATATGAAGTGTTTATTTGCGGTAAGAGGAGATATATCCAAAAGGGATGAAGGCTAAGAGAGAGAAATATTGAGTAGGGAAGATTAGGCCAGATTATAGAGGGCCTTGAATATTAGGCAGAGTAATTTAAACAGGATGAGAAAGGAAAAAGGAAGCCACCGGAGAGGAATAACGTCATCTAAAGTGTTGGGAAGATTATTCTGGCAATGGTAAACACAACAAGTTAACAAAGAAAGTTGAGAGGTAAGGAGCCATCCTGTAGCTTATGGCAGTAATCCAGGCAGGTTGTGATTGGTGATGGCCTGAACTAGAACTCGGTGGCAGGAATGGAGAGTAGAGGATAAACATGAGAGACATTTTGAAGGAGATTGTATACGAGGGAATGAACAAGAAGGATTCAATTATTATTACAAAATTTCAAAACTGATGACCAGAGAATGTTGGTTCCATTTACAAAGACTGAGAATTTATGTGGATAAACTAATTTTTGAGTAAGAACAGAAAACAGGAAGAGATATGAAGTCCAAGAAGAAATATCCACCAGGCATTTGGAATCTGAGATGTAGCAGATTTTTTTTTTTTTTTAATGGGCATGAAGTTGAGTTTTTAAATTTTTATTTATTTATTTATTTATGGCTGTGTTGGGTCTTCGTTTCTGTGCGAGGGCTTTCTCTAGTTGTGGCAAGTGGGGGCCACTCTTCATCGCGGTGGGCGGGCCTCTCACTATCGCAGCCTCTCTTGTTGCGGAGCACAGGCTCCAGACGCGCAGGCTCAGTAGTTGTGGCTCACGGGCCTAGTTGCTCCGCGGCACGTGGGATCTTCCCAGACCAGGGCTCGAACCCGTGTCCCCTGAGTTGGCAGGCAGATTCTCAACCACTGCACCACCAGGGAAGCCCTGTAGCAGATTTTTTTTTTTTTTTTTTTTTTCAGATTTTTAACTGGAAGACTCTCATTAGAATTCTGGCTTTGCCGCTCACCATCTCTGTGATCTGAGCCAATTACTGAAATCTTTGAGTCTCAACTTCTTTGTAAAATGGGGGTAAAGATTTATACAGAATTTATACATCTCTGGAAAAACATATAAAAAATTAGACACTGGTTGCCACTGGGCAAAGGAGCTGAGTGGATGGCAGAAGAGTGGGAAATATTTTACTGTATAGCCTTTTGTAGCATTTGAATTTTGACACATGAATATACTGGCAAAGAAAGGAAGTGAAATTTAAAATAAAATATAAGGCGGGCAGTGATATCTATTGTCTGTAAGATTAAACAGCTACTGAGAGTCAAAGCACTTCACAACCTCTGCAAGCTACTATGTTGGAGAGCAACTGAGCTCAGGTAAGAGGACTAGACTGTTAGAAGACGCATGTGCTTATATTAAGGGAAGCCCTCAGAGTGGCAGAGAAGAAATGGAAGAAAGGGCCTACACTGAAGTCAACTCAAAGATTCAACTCTGAGGAAAAGGGGGAGTGAAGAATCCAGAGAAGGTGCAGTTCAGAGAGCGGGAAGAGTAAGTGAGGACAGTTAAGGACCAAAGAAGGGGGGTGCTGACAGTGTCCAATGTATCAAAAGGAAAGATGATAAAGGCAGAAAAAGGCTCTGGATTTAGCATTAAGAAGAACACTGGTGATCTTTTAAAGTAACTAAGCAAAGTAATAAGGAAACAGACCTATAAGCAAGTATGTTAAAGAACGAGTAGGGGATGAAGATATAAAAGCAGATATAGGGCTTCCCTGGTGGCGCAGTGGTTGAGAATCTGCCTGCTAATGCAGGGGACACGAGTTCGAGCCCTTGTCTGGGAAGATCCCACATGCCGCGGAGCAACTAGGCCCGTGAGCCACAACTACTGAGCCTGCGCGTCTGGAGCCTGTGCTCCGCAACAAGAGAGGCCATGATAGTGAGAGGCCCGTGCACGGCGATGAAGAGCGGTCCCTACTTGCCATAACTAGAGAAAGCCATCGCACAGAAACGAAGACCCAACACAGCCAAAAGTAAATTAATTAATTACTTAATTTTTAAAAAAAGCAGATATAGATGCTTCAAAAGAAAGCTTTTTTACAAAAGAAAAAAAAAGTCATTGCCATTTGGTAATATTACAGTTTTAATTTATTTATTTAAATATGTAGGCTACCTCCATTTATCCACTTTTTACTGCCTAAATTGTTCTGCCTTGTACTGTTAGTTTGTACTTAGGAATAAAATTATTAACCAAATAGCCCCATAGGTTATGTCCTGTATTTACACATATTCAAAATTATGTCTTATAAAGTGCTCTATGTATAACAGATATTTAACCACTTGGGATAATCAAGAAGGTTGAGACATGTTACATAAGATGATGATATTAATAATTTTAAAGAAGAAAAGATTTACCATTTAAAAAATTGAACAAAGTGTTCGAAAATCTATAAAATTATCTACAGTGTTATCTTCTAATTTCTGTCACTTTGCACAGTACTGGATACCTAAAATGCTCTCTGTAATTACATACTGGTTTAAAGGTCCATTAATTCAATGTAGTAAGCTTAATGGAGCACATCAAAGTTCCCCAGAAATAGCACATCAGTCATATTTCAATGATGAAATATGGTTCAAGTTTCTGTTTCAAGGATGTTACCTATTACAAAATTGTTCTTACCAGGACCATTTTTCAAATGAACAAAAAGGAAAAATCTAACTCTTCAAATGGAGCCCCCTTTCTCACACACCACCACTGTCACTGTCACTGTCACTGACTATTTGGTCTGAATTTCTCTCTCCAGGCTGGTTTAACTCACTGCTCAACTGAGGCTCTGTCCTGAATTACTGTTTTCTGGGTCAGCTCCTAAATGGGGGCTTCTCCTCTACTATAGAATGGGACTGGCCACCAGGGATGTGTTCCAAAAAAGCATGGCAGAAAGTTTATAATCTTCAAAATAAAGAAAAATGTCATGTTAAAAGTACTCTGTGAAGGGGATTAAGAGGTACAAACTTTCAGTCATATAATAAGTCACAGCATGTGATGTACAGCATAAGAAACATGGTCAATAATACTGTAGTAAGTCTGTATGAGGACAAATGGTTACTAGATTTATTGTGGTGATCATTTCATAACGTATTTAAATATTGAATCACTATGTTATACACCTGAAACTAATATAATATTGTATGTCAACCATACTTCAATTAAAAATAAACAAAAGTACTCTGCCAGAGACACAATACCTCTAAATTTTCTATGTCTCCATTGTACTAACTACAAAAAGAAAAAGATTATTAAAAGAGCTCATTCTCATGTTTAACTTGTCATTCCTTCTAGGATCAGGTAAGATACAATCAGAAATCTTAGGAGAGATCAAGTCAAAAATAAAATTACATCTTTGAGAATACCCAGAACAAATAATCTTTTGCTGTGTAACAGACAGGTTGCATAAATCAACCTCTTCAGATAAGACAATAACATCAGAATAGTGTAAACTATTAATACTGATCAACACAAATGGATATTATAGCAAGACATATAAAAAAAATCCAAAGAGAAATACAAACACATGAAAAAATATTTTTGTTCCTATGAAATTATTTGTTTTTGACTACCTTAACAATAATACGCTATACTTGGGCCTTGATTTAGGCCCTTCCTTCCTTCAGGTTTTTAAGACATTCAGAATGAAAGTATTTCCTTTAAACCTGGAATATCTGATTACAGGTGGAAATTATAATACCTACCAACACACCCGTAAAAATAGCAATAGAATGCACACAATTTGCACCTGAAATACCAAAACTCAAAAATCAATCAGCAGTGATAAGACTGGCTGAGAGGAAGAAAGGGAGGAAAGAATGAAGAAAGAAAAGAAAGAGGGAGGAAAACCTTGAAGAAAAATAATTACTCTTGGTGACTGAGAGTAAAATTTAAATTTGAAATCAACAAGCTATTACCTTGTAAAGGTTAAATCATTAGAACTGTTTTCTTCTGCTCTATTTCAATATTTTCAAAAATACACCCAGGCTTTGAAAAAATGATTATTTGACCACATCCATTTAATTAAAATCAATATGCTCAGATTTCAGGCACAGTGGGAAAAAGTTCTTTGTGGGAGAGACAAATATTTAATAACATGTATTTTCAATTAAAAAGAACTAAAGAAAAAAGCCACAAGAAAGATAAAGATAAATCAGAACAAAAAACTTCAAGGAAGATGTGGTATATTGAAGAAATACTCCTAAGCTGTGAAATCAACGAAACAGTTAACACTTAAGTAACCATTAATGTGGTTGTGAAGTTCAATGCAAATATTACAAAAAAAATTTCATACGATAACTGCATAGTATAAAAAAAGTAACTGGTAATTAAATTCCAGATTATTTTAACAACATACAGGGGGAGGAGGGAATGAAGGGGAGTAGAAAAGAGGAGAATTTAAGCCTGCTAAATTTGCAATATTTCAACCACCATACTTTTCATTCTTTATAGAGATACACAAGTTCTTATATTAATATATTAAATATAGAGGTAGGAAAGTAAGAATAATGTTTAATTACCATGCTAAAATCTTTTTAATTCACTAGAGAATAAAGCAACAGTGAAAACTTGACCAAAATAACAAAGTAATGAAACAAAGGAAACAAAAAAGGACATATTATAAACAGTCTAAAATAAGACTGTTTATAAAAGAAGTACAAAAACTCAGTTACATCAATAAATGTAAATAAGTTATACTACTAAAAAAGACTCAGATTAAGTCTAAAGAGGTAAATCTAATTATATGCTATTTATAAGAATCAAACCTAAATGACAGAGAAAGGCTGAGGATAACAAAATTGGCAAAGACCTAATAGATACGTGGAAAGAAAAATAAACAAGAGGCAATATTAATATTACATAAAGAACTTGAGGCCAAAATAGCTTTAAATAGGAGAGAGGATTCTTTTACATTAATAAAAGCTCTATCTGTGGAACAACATAGCATTAAGATTTTTAAATTAAAATGGTTACATATAAATTGGCATGAGAAGCTAATGAATATCAAAACTTCACAGATCAAAAAGAGAAACTAATTTAAGATATAGTATACTTGAATAGTATCAATAAGATTTCATACAGTTTTATACTGAAATATATATTAATAATATATATTAACACATAATATATATATGATATATTTATCTGTATTACTTAATATATATATATTACATTATATAGAAAATATACTCTTTTCAAATTCTGTGAACTGTTTACAAAAAATGATCCTACACTGTGCCACAAAGAAACCTTAAAATGAGGAATTAATAACAAAAGGTTAACAACAACAAAAATTCCATCAACAAATATAAAAAGCTTATCACGTCAAAAATAGAAACTTCCAGTTATAAGAAAAATAAGTACTAGGGATGTAATGCACAACATGATGACTGTAGTTAACACTGCTGTATGTTATACAGGAAAATTGTTACAGTAAATCCTAAGAGTTCTCATCATAAGCAAAAAAAAATTTTTTTCTTGTTTTTCTTTTTATCTATATGAGATGATGGATGCTAACTAAATTTACTGTGTTAATCATTTCATAATATTTGTAAGTCAAACCATTATGCTTAAACTTATGTATGTGATGTATGTCAGTTACATCTTAATAAATAGGATAAAAGAAGAGTAAGAAAAAAGGGGATAAAAACATTATTTAAACTAATTCCATGGTCAAAGAGGAAATCAAAACTGCTCTCATGGAAATTAAAAGAACAAAATCATTTACAATACAGTCGCCCCTCAGTATCCGCAGGGGTTCCAGGACCCCCCCACTCCCTGCTGAGGATACCAAAATCTACAGATGTTCAAATACGACTGGTGTAGTATTTGCATAGAAATTGCATACGCACATCCTCCCACATACTTTAAATCATCTCTAGATTACTTATAATACCTAACACAATGTAAATGCTATGTAAATAATTGCTGGCAGGTGGCAAATTCAAGTTTTGCTTTTTGGGACTTCCTGGGATTTTCTTTGCAATACTTTTTTGAGTCATTGGTGGTTGGTTGAATCAGCAGATGCAACACAGAGGGACGATTCTGCAACCAAAAATCATGAAACACCTAGGAATATCTCACAGAATATAAGCAAAATTTGTATGCTGAAAACTAAAAACCACTGATGAGAAACTGAGGAAGATCTAAATAAATGGAGAGATATGCCATGTTCATAGATTAGAAAACTCAATACTATTAAGATGTCAATTCTTTCCAAATTGATCTATAGACGCAAATACCAATCAAAATTCTAGCAGACTTTTTTGTAGAAATTGACAAATTGTTTCGAAATTTTGTATGGAAAGGCAAAGGACCTAGAACACCCAAAATAAAGAAATACAAAGGTAGAGGACTCACAGTACCTGATGCCAAGACTTACAGAATTCCAAGCTACAGAAATCAAAATTGTGTGCTATTGACTTAAGAACAGATACACGGACCAAAGGAACAGAACAGAATCCAGAAATAGACTTATATAGATAAGGTCAACTCATTTTCAACAAAGATGCTAAGGTAATTCACAGAGAAAGGATAGTCTTTTTAACAAATGGTGCTGGAACACCTGGCTATCCAAACACACCTCGATTCCTACCTTGCACCATATACAATAGTCAACTCAAAATGGATTACATAGAGCTAAATATAAAACTTAAAACTAAAAAACTTCTAGAAGAAAATATATGAGAAAATCTTTGAGACTTTGGGTTAGGTAAAGACTTCCTAGATAAAAAACAAAAATACAACCCCAAAAGGAAAAAAAAAAATTGATAAACTACATTTCATCAAAACAAAAAAACTTCTGTTCTTCAAAAGATACTGTATTCAAGGCACATACTGGCAGAAAATATCTGCAAAATACACATCTGATAAAGTATTTATATCTGGAATATGTAAGGAGCTCAGTAACAAGAAGAAAACCTAAAAAAAAAAAAAAGCAGCATAAAAGATTAGAGCAGGCACTTCACTAAAGAAGAGATCTGGATGACAAGCCTATAAGATGTTCAACATCATTTGTCATTAGGGAAACGCAAATTAAAACCACGATGGGATACCACTACACAACTATTCAAAAGGCTAAAATTACAAAACCATACAATAAAAAGTGCTAGCAAGGATAAAGAACTACAACTCATACATTGCCGGTGAGTATGTAAAATGGTACAGCCATTATATAAAACAGTTTGGCAGTTTCTTACAAAGTTAAACATACATTTACCACACAACCCAACAATTCTACTCCTAGGTATATACCCAAGAAATGTCCTACAAAGATCTGTACAATAGAAGTTTTATTTACAATAGCAAAAAAACAAAAACAAAAAAAACCTGGAAACAATTCAAATGTCCATGAAGCTGTCAACGGATAAATAAACTATGGTCCATATACTGGGATACTACTCAGCAGTAAAACGGAACGAACTACTGCTTCATGTTACAACATGGGTGAATTATGCTAAGCATTATGTTAAGCAAAAGAAGCCATACCCAAAAGGCTACATATTTTATGATTCCATTTATATTTTGGAAAGGCAAAATTATAGGGATAGAAATCAGTTCAGTACTAGTCAGGGGTTAGGAGAAAGACTGACTAGAGGGGCCCAAAGGAACTCTGGAGTGATTTGAAAATGTTCTATATCACAATTGTGGTGGTAGTTACACAACTGTACACATCTGTCAAAATCTGAACTGCATATCTAGAACTGTGTACCTAGAAAAGTTTCTGTAATTAAATTATACCACAAAATCTCACTTAAAAAGTGCATTTCAAATTAATGGCAAAGGGAACACTAAAAGTTGTAATTTATGGAATGTGGCCAACCTGCACTAAGAAGAAAATTAATAGCCTTAAGTGCTTTCATTATTAAACAGAAGAATAAAAATAAATGTACCAACCACTTGAAAGGCACAAGAAAGCCATGCTTCTGGCAAGAAAAGGGGAATATAAACACAAACACAATAGTAAGAATAAAATAAAGATAAAATTTTAAACACGGAGATACTAAAAATTATAAAGGTTCTTTATACTGATACTGATGAATCTGCAAAATAAATTAAATGGAAAACGAATTATCAAAACTGATTCAAGGGGTAGAAAACTTTGATAGGGCAATAACCACGTAAGTAATTGGAAATATTCTCAAAACTCTATCCCTGGAAGAAGTTCCAGGTTCAGATGGACTTACGGCACTTTTAAAGCTATACCCTCAGAAGACCGAAAATTCTTATGTCATAGCTCTTAACCATTTCAGAGCATGGAAAGGGCAACTATTTACACTGAATTTACATTTTATTTACAACTACTTACATAATATTTACATTATATTAGGTATTGTAAGTAATCTAAAGATGATTTAAAGTATATAGGAGGATATACATAGGTTATATGCAAAAACTATACCATTTTATACAAGGAACTTGAGCATCTGAGGATTTTGGTATTCAGCAGGGGGTACTGGAACCAATCTCCCAAAGATATCAAGGGACAACTGTATCGCAATTAAAGGAAAAAAACATGCAACCACATGAATGAGTCTCATCAGTATAATGTTGAGCAAAAGAAGTAAAAACAAACAAAACTAAACAATATTTTTAGGGAGGCATATATATAGGTGGTAAAACTATAAAGAGCAAAGAAATGATTATCACAAAGGTCAAAACAGTGGTTTCCATTGGGTGGGTATTAAGGCTCTGATCAGGGAGAACCATGTGAGAGAAGGAAGCAGGGTTCTGTGATTTTGCAGTGTTCTCTTTCTAGCTGGATGGTGGTTACATGGGTTTTGATTTACAATTATTACTTAAACTATTAAATATACATTGTACATACTTTTTTGTATGTGTGATTTATCTGAAAATAAGGAAAGAAATGAGATGGAATAATACAGTGCTCACACTTGGTTTGGTTCCCTAAGACTGAGCACATTCTCTTCTTGGATAATATGTTTAGTAGAAAAAAACACCAGAGGTCAGAGCTCTCTTAATTCTTAATTAAGTCCTCTTAAGAAGCTCTCTTAAGCATATTAAGCCTCTCTGAACCCTAATTTGCTCATCTATTAAGTGCAAATACTAATTACTGTCCTTATGTCTTGGGATATTTGTGACTATCAATCATAATATACCAAACATGTTTAGAAAATTGCAAACAAACAAAAAAAACACAGCAGCTCAGTTTTCATAATCTGAAATTCAAAGGTTTTTGTTACACTGTAGCTATGATCATATCAAGAAATAATAAAATCCATGAAAGTAAGATTTATTTCTGACAATTTTCCATTTCACTTTAAGCAGCATTTTTTTAAAAGTGGTGCATCTGTCATCAGTAATGGGTAAACAAATGGGGTTCCACTTTGAGAAAAAATAAATATAAAACATTAATTTAACCTAGGAAATGCTATAAAAGATGTCACATTAAAAGTCTAGAGATTGAGATCTGTTCTTGTGTTTACAAAAGAAAACTTAAGAATGTCTTTTCCTCTGTGTGAAAAGGAGAAATACACTTCGCTAAGTTACCCATCCAGTACCTTTCTCTAATAAATACAGTCAGCACCAAAACTGTTCTCCCTAAATTGAGTAAAGGAGACAAGAATAAAATAAACAATTTAACTGGGCTTCTCAATTAGCCTTGGTGCTGCTATGGGACAATTAAAAAGAAACTGAGAGGCAAGTCTAATTCACTAAAACAAACCTAAACATTAAAGGATGTAAATTTTTCAATAACTAAGTAATATCTTTGTATGGTGACACAGCATAACTAGACTTATCATGGTGATCATTTTGAAATAATGTATAGAAAGATGACTACGTTGTGTAACAGAAACTAACACAGTGTTGTAGCTCAGTTATACTTCAAAAGCAAGCACACAAACAAACAAACATACAAACAAACTCATAGATAAAGAGATCAGATTTGCGGTTACCAGAGGCAGGGGGTAGTTGGATGAAAGCAGCCAAAAGGCACAAACTTCCAGTTATAAGATAAATAGGTAACAGGAATGTAATGTATAGCATGATAAATACAATTAACACTGCTGTTAAGTTATGTATGAAAGTTGTTAAGAAAGTAAATCCTAAGAGTTCTTATCACACAAAATATTTTTTAAATTCTTTAATTTTGTATCTAGGAGATGATGGATGTTCACTAAACTTACTGTGTAATAATTTCATGATGTTAAGTCAAATCATTACACTGTACACCTAAAACTTATACAATGCTCTATGTCAATTATATCTCAATAAAACTGGAAAAAAAATAAAGGGAAAAAAAGAAAGAAGTTTTATATATTTACTTTGCCACTTCTAACTTCTGCCACCAATATCAACAATGCTCTTAGAAATTTTTTAGATTGAAACACTTAGAAAAAGATAATATTGTGTTGGCCAAAAAGTGCCTTCGGTTTGTAAGTAAAACTAAAAGACACCTTTTTCATTTCCACCAAAAGCTTTACTGAACAACGTATTCACCCTTTTGTGCCACTACCTTCTGTCATTTTTTAGGCAACTTCATAATTCCATCTTCCCAAAACTTTTTATCTTTTTGAGCAAAGAACTGTTCCAGGTGCCTTTTACAGTCTTCCAGGGAATTGAAATTTTTTTCCATTAAGAGAATTTTGTAAAGACCAAAACAAATGGAAATCCGAAGGTGCACTGCCTGGTGAATACGGCGGATGAATCAGAACTTCCCAGCCAAGCTCTAACAGTTTTTGCCTGGTCATCAAAGAAACATTCTGTCTTGCATTATCTTGATGAAAGATTAGTCTACTGACTAATTCTAGACACTTTTCGTCAAGTGCTACTTTCAGTTGGTCTAACTGGGAGTAATACTTGTTGCCATTAATCCTTTGGTTTTCCGGAAGATGCTCATAATACAGGACTCCCTTCCAATCCCACCACATACACAACATCACCTTCTCCGGATGAAGACCGGCCTTTGGTGTGGTCGGTGGTGGTTCATTTCGCTTGCCCCACGATCTCTTCCGTTCCACATTACTGTACAGTATCCACTTTTCATCGCCTGTTGCAATTTGTTTTTTTTTTTTTAACATCTTTATTGGAGTATAATTGCTTTACAATGTTGTGTTAGTTTCTGCTGTATAACAAAGTGAATCAGCTATACGTATACACAATTTGTTTTAATAACTAAACGTTTTTGTTACGTTTAAGTAGAGAATCACACGTGGAAATATAACTTACGTGGAACCCAAACATCAAAGCGATTAACATAACCAAGCTGGTGTAAATGATTTTCAATGCTTGATTTGGATATTTTGAGTACGTCAGCTATCTTCTGTGGGGTATAATGTTGATTGTTCTCAATTAATGTCTCGATTTGATGGCTATCAACTTCAACTGGGGTATCCAACCGTGGAGCATCGTCCAGCGAGAAATCTCCAGCACGAAACCTCACAAACCACTTTTGACATGTTCAGTTAGTGACAGCACCTTCTCCATACACTGCACAAATCTTTTTTTTGAGTTTCAGTTGCGTTTTTACCTTTCTTGAAATAATAAAGCATAATAGGTCGAAAATGTTTTCTTCCATCTTCAATATTAAAATGGCTACACAAAAATTCACCAATTTTGATAAGTCTTGTATTAAATGTACGCTGATATGACAGCTGTCACACACAATCTAACAAAATTGTTTCGAATGAAGTTAAAGACAACTAAGTGCCACTAGAACGATCTTACAGGAAAAACCGAAGAAACCTTTTGGCCAACCCAATATAAAAATGTAAAGCAAAACAATATGCTCTATTATAATGCTATATTATTTTTCTATATAAAATATTAATGTTCAAAGTTCTGCATACCTGAATGTTTTCCCTACTCCAAGTATGTGGTGTTTTATTGGCAAGTAATTTCAGATCTTGAATAGCAAGTCTCTTTACTGCTTTCCTGGGGTCATTCTTCAAATACTGCAATAGAAGCTGAATCTACAAAGGAAATAAGTCACTCCATGAATGATACTGTCACTGAAATTATCATTAGGGATGCAGTGTAAGTTAGTGAAACTTATATTTGAGACAGGGCTCATTTCGAATTACAGCCCTGTCATGTATTCGCCATATGCCCATGTTTGGGCCTCTTTCTCCTCTTGTATAGAAATATACTATCATTTAACTTGCAAGGTTCTAGCACAAGACCTGGCCTCAAACACTAAATTCTTCCCTTTTTTTTCCCCGCCAACTCCATGCTCTGCCATGTACCCCCACCTCCCCCTCACTTCTCTCAAGGCTCCTAAGAATCAGCACTATGAACAGAGGAAAAAAGCAAGCAAAAGGAAATGAAACCTTCTCTGATCTTTATCAGAGAAAGGGATCTTAATGTTATCAAAACTTATGGGTTACTTATTTTTTAGCATATACTTAAAATGCAAGTTTATTGAAGAAAAGGCAGTTAAAGAAAATTGAAATTACCTGCTTAGGCGTATCAACCAAAGATGAAGCTGCAAGCAGAGTAAAGGTGTGCAAAGAAACAATCACCATTTTGTTGGAAGGATAGGATGTGACTAGCTGTTGTAAAAGCTCACGAGCACTGGACGCCAATATTGCATCATGGTGCATGTGCTGCAGGATAGGGATCAACTTCAGCTTCAAGTCTACTGGCGTGGCTAGACCTAGATACAGAAAGATGCTTAGAGATTTCTGATCATCATCCTGGATAACAGTCACGGTTAAAAGGTCTGATTCAATTAGCAAAATGACCATTTAAAAACAAACAGTAGACTAGTATTATGGTTATAACATTAAAGATGTTATACTAGAGCTAATCAACAAGTTCAATAGGTGTTTTTCAAAAGTATTTATCTTAACATTAAGTTGTGGGTGCTTATTAAACTACATGCTGATAGTAGAAAATGCCCTTAAAAGGCACAGTAGAAAGCAGTCATATTTGCTGCCTGTTTCTTCCCAAAGGATACTAAAAGATATACACATACATGTATACATATACACACGTATATGCACAAACGCAATGGCGATGATTTGATTATATTTACAATTTTAATTATTTCCTTCAACTCTAAGATCAGGATGTGAACAGACTGCGTATGGAGCAGTTCTGAAACTCTCTGAACTTTGTGTAGCAATGCCTTTCTTTACAGCATACATAGCTGGAACTCCATGAGGATTAATTCCAAAGCATCTTTTCCTGTCAACACTGGAGCTACATACACAAAAAAGTCTTTTCTTCTACAGCATGGCTTTGAGGTGACAGTGAACAAAAAACTGTCAGTCATAACGTACTACACATATGTCAAAAGCTAATTTATCTCTGCTGATCACTGGCTTTGCCACTGTGAAGTAACTGTTAGTGTGAATATATAAATACCATTTCAACATCCAACAGTGGCTTACATCAACTAAGTCCCTTATTATTTGGCCTCTCTTTGAGTTTAGCCAAAGCAGAGAGTCCCAGGAGATGGGAGGGAGAAGAATGAGGTCAGAGCATTTACTCCCTGGTTTTCTCTCTTCAGGACCATATCAGGCTTATGTTATTATTGTTTTGATCCTTAAGGTACTGAATGCATTTGAATGACCAGTCTATCTTTGAAACTCTTTCTCAATAGCTTCTGCTTTTTCACACTCTTCCTGGTTTTTGTCCTTTCTCAATCTCTTTGTATTCTCCTCTTTATCCACACTTTAATTTCTGGTATTCCTTGGGCTTGGTAACATATTATCTTCTCACCCTATGTACTTTCCCTGAGTGAGCTTATATAAACCCATGGCTTCTATTACCAGCTATATGCTTTTAAAGACTGCCTCCCCCTCTCCTCCCCGCCCCCGGAACTTCAGATATGTATATCCCATTACCTCTGGTCATCTCCAATGGGATGTCTCTAATGTATTTTATACTTAATACAGCCCAAAGAGAACTTCTGATCTTTACTACGAAACTGCCCCTCCAACTTTTCCCATTTCAGGATATGACAATTCCATCATTACAGCTCCTCAGAACTTGGAGTCTTTCTTGATTCCCTAATTTCTCTCACACCCACATCCAAATTTATCAACAAATCTTGTTGGTTTCTATCTTCAAAATATAACCCAAATCTGTCTTTCCACCTTCATTGCTATCACACTGGTCCATTTCCAGCACCATCTCTTGACTGGATCATTGCAAAAGTGTCCTAAGTATTGTCTCTACTTAGGCCTTTCCCCATGGCAGACTCCTGTTGCATATCCCTCCCTTCTCCTCTGCAAGTCTATTCTCAATCCAGCAGTCAGAGGGACTCTTTGTACTTATAGACATTTTTACTGAAGGCTTAGGGAGACTCAAGATTTTACTTTGCAGAAACACAAGCAACTTAAAATTTAATTTAAGGATACTTTATTCCTAAAACTTGCTCACCACTTCTATAATTTGAGCTCCAATCTTCCTCTACCTTGCCCCCATTCCTACCCTTGTGTTTTTCTCCGTCTCTCTTTCCATCTCCTAATTCCTGTTCATTTGCTTTCATTTTAAATTTATTTATTTATTTGTTTGTTTGTTTTTATTTAATTATTTTTGGCTGCATTGGGTCTTCGTTGCTGTGCGTGAGCTTTCTGTAGTTGCAGTGAACAGGGGCTACTCTTCATTGCGGTGCATGGGCTTCTCATTGCGGTGGCTTCTCTTGTTGCAGAGCACGGGCTCTAGGCGCGTGGGCTTCAGTAGTTGTGGCACGTGGGCTCAGTAGTTGTGGCTCGCGGGCTCTAGAGTGCAGGCTCAGTAGTTGTGGTGCATGGGCTTAGTTGCGCCGCAGCATGTGGGATCTTCCCGGACGAGGGCTCAAACCTGTGTCCCCTGCACTGGCAGGTGGATTCTTAACCACTGCATCACCAGGGAAGTCCCTACTTTAATTTTTAATAGATAAAACTTATGGAACAAAAATGAATCTTAAATATGCATATTAATGGATTTCTACATATGAATATATCCATAGAGCCACCACTCAAGCTATACAGAATCCTCCAGCACCCTAGGAGGCTTACCTCTATAGCTTACATCAACTCCCTTGCTATTTGCCTTCTGTCTGGGTGGAGAGCCCCAGCAGATGGGAAGAGAAGAATGCTCAGGTCCGAGTATTTACTCCTTGGCTCCTTCTCTGCAGGGTCACATCAGGTCACATCATTCTGAAGGTCAGTTTTTCAAAGTGGCCCTCTTGATGTGACTCCAGGTTCTGGTAACCATTCCCTCTCCTGCACCATAGAGGGGTACAGGACTACATCATCCCCTATAGTTTACCCTGCCTACACCTTTGTAAATGGCTCCTTCATTAAACCCTACTTGAATTATCTCAGCTCCAGTGTGACATCTGTTTCCTGCTGAGATCTTGTCTGATACAGCAGGCATTCCATAAAAACCTGCTCAATGAATGAGTGATGCTTCCTTCTAATGATAGCTTTCTGCAGGACAGCCCTTTTCTGGCAGCAGGGGAAAAAAGACAAAGAAATAAACGGAAAGAGGCCAAAGCTCAACGACTGTATCTTGGTCTTCAATTAAGTGATTTTATTGTGGCTCCATTTCCTTTTCCATAAAATAGAGGTAGTAGTATTACCTATCCAAGTCTGCCAAATTGTGCAATTCAAAGAAATGCCATCTAGAAATACACAAAGAAAGTCATGTTCTCTAGAGCTATGCAATGCTGTAACCCCACAGCTTCCTTTTATGAATATTATGAGGGTAAATGGGGTAATACATGTGAAGCACAGTATGGAAGATGAGATTAGAATACTAAGGCTTTGTAGGCTACAGTAAGGAATTTGGATTTGAGTTTCATTGCAATTGGAAGATACTGGAGGGACATTAGCAGAGTGAAGAGAGTTCCAGAGCTCCTAACAGCACAGCTCTCCCCCAGGTCAGAACGCTTTCCCCCTAAATATCTGCATTTCTCACTCAAATATCACTTTATCAGAAGTCTTCCTTGATCAACATATATAAAACAGAAACTTCCCCCCTTCTATCCTGCCATCTGCTCTGGGGACTCTCTATCCTTCTTACCGCACTTGTTCTCCACAGCACCTGATATGTCATAAATTTACTTATCTGTTGCTTCCACCAACCCTTCCACCATTAGAATGTAGGTTACATGAGGGCAAGGGCTTTGTTTTGTGTACTACTGTATCCTAAGCATCTAGAATAGTTCTGGCATTTAGAAGACACTTAATAAACATTATTTGAATGAATAAATGAATGAATAGTGACTAGCACACAGTAAGTACTTAATAAATGTTAGCAGCTATTATTAATATAAATCCCATTAAGTTACTTCATAATACCAAATGAAGCATACATACCTTGAATCATTTCACTGATTTTGTTACAGATTCCTACAGCAAAATCCCTTTGGAAAGAGAAAACAGCAAAATCTTTAAAACCAAACAGTTAAATTTGCTTCAGTTTTCTGAGGACTTAAAAGAAACAGAACACAGTAAGCACAGGAGAAATGCAATACTCCAAATCGTAACTAATATTACTAAGGTCAGGTGCCAGGTGGGGTAAGAAGTGCAACTGTAAACCAAAACTCCAAACAGCAGTGGGCTTATGCCAACACTGTTCCCACATGATTTTCAAGGAAAGATGCTCTGATTTATGAGCATTGTTGCAATTTGCATTACTAAATGACTGAAAGACTCAAGGTCACTATCTCAGTCTACAGTGTTTTAGGACACACTTTTAATTAACAGAAGCTTTCAACACACAAGCGATCACTTACGTAAACAATAAAATATATACCAAATATTCTGAATTTTAGAAAAACAGAGTAAGTATGAAGTAGTAGAAACGCAGTAGGAAATATGGATAGAATCTTACTAAGAGCCAAATTATTTAAAAGTGGCCATTTTTTAGATTAAAGACCTAAATGTAAGACTGGATACTATAAAACTCCCAGAGGAAAACAGGCAGAATACTCTTTGACATAAATCTTTTTGGATCCATCTCCTAGAGTAATGGAAATAAAAACAAAAATAAACAAATGGGACCTAATGAAACTTAAAAGCTTTTGCACATCAGAGGAAACCATATGCAAAGCGAAAAGACAACCTACAGAATGGGAGAAAATATTTGCAAACGATGCAACAAAGGATTAATCTCCAAAATACACAAACAGCTCATATAGCTCAATATCAAAGAAACAAACAACCCAATCAAAAAATGGGCAGAAGGTCTAAACAGAAATTTCTCCAAAGAAGAAAGAAGACATACAGATGGCCAAAAGGCACATGAAACAACGCTCAACATCGCTAATTACTAGAGAAGCACAAATCAAAACTACAATGAGGTATCACCTTACACCAGTCAGAATGGCCATCATCAAAAAGTCTATAAATAATAAATGCTGGAGAGGGTGTGGAGAAAAGGGAACCCTCCTACATTGCTGGTGGGAAGGTAGATTGGTGCAGCTACTAGGGAGAACAGTATGGAGGCTCCTTAAAAAACTAAAATTAGGGCTACCATATGATCCTGCAATCCCACTACTGGGCATATACCCAGAGAAAACCATAATTTGAAAAGATACATGCACCCCAATGTTCACTGCAGCACTATTTACAATAGCCAAGACAAGGAAACAACCTAAATGTCCATCAACAGATGAACAGATAAAGAAGATGTGGTATACATATACAGTGGAACATTACTCAGCAATAAAAAAGAATGAAAAATGCCATTTGCAGCAACATGGATGGACCTAGATTGTCATACTAAGTGAAGTAAGCCAGACTGAAAAAGACAAATATGATATAGCTTATATGTGGAATCAAAAAAAGTGATACAGATGAACTTATATACAAAACAGAAATAGACCCACAGACATGGAAAATAGATTTGTGCTTACCAAGGGGGAGGGGGAGGAGGGATAAATTAGAGGAGTTTGGGATTAACATATACACACTACTATACATAAAATAGATAACAAATAGGACCTACTGTATGGCACAGGGAACTATACTCAATATTTTGTAATAACCTATATGGGAAAAGAATCTGAAAAATAGATATATATATATATGCATAATTGAATCACTTTGCTGTACACCTAAAAGTAACACAACATTGTAAACGAACTATACTTCAATTAAAAAAATAAAATAAAAATTAAAAATAAAGTAGGCATTTTAAAAATACTATATACATGTAAAGTATTTTCCAAGGTGTTGCTTTTGAGTCTGTTGCAATTGAAATATCACTGAGTGTTGCAAAAGTTATTAATAACATGAATGTTTGGGACAAAACATTATATAATATGTAAGGAAATATGATACAGATAATATGATCTAACTTGGCTCTTTTAGTCATGATAAATGATACACAGGGCATGGAATACTTCCCCTCTGCAGTTCAGATGCCTATATAAAACATTTTCTGCCATTAAGATATTATTTAATATTCTCTGACAAAATGGAAAGCACACATCAAGTACACAGTGGTTGTCTGCAGGAAAAGTACCATGCAGTCATTTGAGTTTCAAGATGAGCTACCCATTTTTTTTCATGAAATTCCATAATTATTCAGAGTTGGCTATTTGCAGGTATTTTCTAAAAAGATCAATAAAGTAAGCTTGTAACTTTCAGGAAAGTAACTGGGAAAATTTTTTGCCAATCTTAGCTTCTCAGCAAAAATTAGCATTTCAGAAAACTTATATCTGTCACCATGAGCTTGACAGCTTAATATTTAAAGACCTTCCTGATGAGATCAGTGGTGATAGCAACAAATGTGATCCTTTGATATTTTACAATGAAAAAGGTCAACATTTGGAAGACCTGCATAACACAGTGAACCAATATTTTCCAGAAGACCAATATCTAAGTTATAAAACCATACACGGGTAAAAGAGGCTAATGGCTTTCAATATAACAGTACATATTCACTGGTGGTTTTAGAGTTCACAGGGCAATTAACCTTTAAGAACCAACACTTTTCTAGTTTTGGTACAGTATCAAAGAAAAACATCCATAATTACCTATAAAGCCTTTAAAAACACTCCTCTCTTTTCCAACTATGTATCTGTGTGAGGCTGGATTTTTTTTCACATATTTTAACCAAAATAACATTGCAACAGAAACAGTGAACACAGAATCAGATATGAGAATCCAGCCAGACATTAAAGAGATTTGTAAAAATGTAAAACAAGGCCACTCTTCCCACAAACTTCATTTCTGTTTTCGAAAATAATTATTTTCATAAAGATATTTTTATGTTAACATATTAAGAATTTGTTACTTTTTAAATGAACTAATAAATATTTTTAAAATTTAGGCATTTTCATTCTAATACAGTAACTATCAGTTGATATAATCCACATAAACAAAAAAAGCTCTTTGAGGACTTCAATAATGTTTGAAGAGTGTAAAGGGATTCTGATACCAAATAGTTTCAAAACTACTGCTCTGGTATCAGCCTCACATTTGATAAGAAAAAGTAAGTTGTAACTGTCTTTCAGGTATAAGGCAAAAGGTGTATTAGGTATGTATAGATGACCTGTTCACATTTCAGAGTGCTCTTGTACTTGTTATTCCTTCTGCTTGGAATATCCTTCCTCTAGATTGCTGCCTCTTCTTCAGCACCCAGTATCAGCTCAAATGTCACCTCCTCAGTGAGGCCTTCCCTGATCACTCTACCTAAGCAGCTCACTCAGGTCATCATCACAATGACAAAACTGTTCTATTTTTCCATAACATTAATGAGCAGCTGAAACTATTTTGTGTTTACATCACAACAGGTCATTCATCTTTTCCACTTCTGTATTCCTGGTGCTTGGAATAGAGTCTGGACATGATGGATATTCACTAAGTATTTCTTCACTAACTATATAATAACTTTTTAAAAAATATTATCTTTTTTTTTTTTTTTTTTAATTTTTGGCTGCGTTGGGTCTTTGCTGCTGTGCTCGGGCTTTCTCTAGTTGCAGCGAGCGGGGTCCACTCTTTGTTGCGGTGCGCGGGCTTCTCACTGCGGTAGCTTCTCTTGCTGTGGAGCACAGGCTCTAGGCGCGCGGGATTCAGTAGTCGCGGTGCGCGGACTCAGTAGTTGTGGCTCGTGGGCTCTAGAGCGCAGGCTCAGTAGTTGTGGTGCATGGACTCAGTTGCTCCACGGCATGTGGGATCTTCCCAGACCAGGGCTTGAACCTGTGTCCCCTGCATTGGCGGGTGGTCTCCCAACCACTGCATCACCAGGGAAGTCCCACTAACTATATAATAACTTCTATAACAACTCAAAGTTTAAAAGTCTGTTACACTCCTCTATGGTCAATAAACTGCAAGTTAGAAACCTGCAGTTTTCTTTCTTTTCTTTTTTTTTTTTTGGTCTAATAATATTTTTTTTAATTCTTAATGTCAGCATTAAGAATATGTTAAGAATATATAGTCTCGTATGGTGAAATAAACAGAATAATCCGATTCTCCAGCTTCTTCCCACCACCCCCCACCCCCAAATTCTGATGTCACACCATTGGTCATACACTCCTGCACTGTTACCATCTACTGGTACCAAGGGGCTACTCCTTTTAGATGGTGAGTGCACCCTTCAGTTCACCACAGTCACCACGTGAAGTCACCTCTCTCATTGACAACGCCTCCCTGGTCCCTGAAGGCATTTGGGCTTGCAACTCCTGCTCTGGGACTAGCTCTTAAAAATTATAACCTTTTTCAGAACAAGTCACATGTGGTTGTGGTAGCAGACAGGTGGAAACAGGATTAAATAAATTCTTAAGGTCTTTTTTGGCCAGTTTCTCTAATTTGCTTAAGATCCAAAATTGATGGAGATACTAACATAAAAATCCATCAGTATTGGTTGAGATATTTGATCTCAAGCCAGGTCATCATTTCTGGGGGAAGAGGTAAATGCTAATCTGAAAAAGACGTATTTCCTTATTCACACTCTGATACATCTAGATAGGTCCTTCAGACTTTCCTATTGCACTAATTTGGTATTTTTAAACATCACAAATCACAAGTATACCATATTGAAGCCTGGTATGTGAAAAACTGCTTCTACATAAACTATTAAATGTTTACTGGTCATCAATTCAATAAGAAAAAAATGCCAACTTTCAAAAGCACAAATAGGAACTGTCTTTACTCAGATATTTCTCTTCCTCAATTATTGCCACACCTACTACTTTCGATCAGTGAATTAAAAACTATATGCTTTCTATTCTCTAATCTCCTTTTCCAATGAGTAATCCTGGAATTCTGAAGGCTTCGTAAGAGCAGCTGAAGAGATGAATGTGTATGTACTAATAAAGTATAAAGGAAGACAGCTGGTGATTAACTCTTTCAAGTCTTATCCAAATTTAGCAGAGGCTCTTAATGTAAATGCTACTTTTTATTGAAAAAAATTCATTAGTCATCTGATTATAAAACCAAAACTTGCTCCTAGCAGGATATACAAAAATTCGTAAAAAAGAAAACAAAAATAAGATAACCATCTTACCAACCAGAGACAATATTTCGATATATATCCTTCTAGTCTTTTCTCTATTCCATAAATATAAATACTTGTTTTTTAAATAAATCTATAATATCATATAACCTATTATGTAACCTATTTCCAAATATATTTCTAAAATATATTCGTTACAAAAGCTGATATAGTATTTTGTTGTACGGTCATATCTATCTTATTAGCACACTGGTTGGAATTTAAATTGTTACTAATTTTTTTGGTTACTATAACCCTATAACTAGCATCCTTGTAAGTAAATATCAGTACACATTGCTGACTCCTTAGGGTAAGTTCTTATAAGTGGATTTTCTAGGTCAAAGGAATGTACATGTTTGAAGCAAAATACATATTACCAAAATGTCCTCCAGAAAGCAATGCTACTTCCCCATCAGTCACTAAAGGGAATAATATATATTTTTTAGAGAGGATAATCAAGCAAGTCAAACACAGTAATAAAACTATGGTCAACATTTCATCCAAAAAAAAAAAATATACACACACACACACACACACACACACACACACACATAGATATACTGTTTTGTAAGACAGTAGACTATGACATCCCAAAGAAATTAAAATTGGTTTCAACTCAAGTTACTGTCTCTGTCAAACTGTGCACAGTTCTACTGCCAAAAAGCTAAACTTGAGAAGACAGTAAGAAAGCAGCAATTTAGTATTAGGACTGTATGTCTGGGGAAGGCTGTTCAGTAGACAAAGCTTCTGCTCCCCAATGAAGCCTTCCCCAACTACTCTAATCCCATGCTGATCCTGTCCTTCTGGAAGCTCTAATTTCATTTACAGTTAATGCCAACATCTGTACTTAACTTTTCTGTTTTATGGATTTAAGTCCTGTTTTCCCAACATGACGGAAACCCTCTTGGAAAATACACCTTGCCATTTACATTTTTCTGTATCCCTTAGTGTTTTATATACACAGATGAGTTATTCCTTCAAAACCTCTTCCTGGGAAGCCAAATTATAAAAGGCCTATGCTTACTTTGATTGTGCAGAGAAGTTAGCAGCAGCAAAAACAGCAGCTTCAACTTCTACGTTATCATGTGAATCCAGACTCTGACGAATACTATGATGAGCATTCTTCCTCTCAGGAATTATTGATGCCAGACTTCCCAACATCCTGCACAAACAGAGAAACCCAAGAAGAATGGAAATACAATAAGCTCAAGGTCAGAAAAGGAAGAAACAGGCAAAGCTAAATTACCAAAACTAAAGTTTACAGGTCATTCCATAAATCTCAGGTTAATAAAGTATCAATTTTAGAAATCAAGCAGTGACTCAAATTCTAAACACTTTTCCATACTTCAATATGTCAGAAAAACTAACATGGCTTATTTAACACAAGCAAAACTTTTAAAAATCACCTTGAAGTACATGCCAAGTACCAAAGAAAGCCCAGAAAAAGAAACTTTTAAATTATTAAAGCATCAAAATATCAATTTTCCAATGTTGTATGAAGAAGTCCATTTTAGCAAAGCATTAAGAGTTCAATACTTTTGTTATTCAGCAGATCCGCAAAGTAAAAAGTAAGACTTCTCAGTCTTTTTTTCAACATCAGTGATTACTTGTATCATGATTTTCAAATCTCTCCTCAATATCAAGAGAAGAGAGGAGAATGCCCCCTGGGGCTCATATCAGAACTGAGGAAGGAAGAGTTTAGGAAAGTGAGTTTCAAACAATCCAAAAATTACGCATATAATTTCACAGATGATAGACCTAAAATGAGGATATTGGTTCAAGCTGGATATAAGGCTTACAAAATGAAATTCTAACAAAACTTAAAAAAAAATTTTGTTTAATGCCAAGAAAGAAAAGGAAAGGCTGAAGAAACTAAGATGGTTATATCTGGCATTCTCCAAGGAGTCCAGATATAAATTATCATATACAAAAACAAGCACATAACCAAGGATGAATACAGAAAACTGACATGAAACAGTAGGACAAGGTCAGGAAGGTAAAAGTTCAAAATAAGCTGAGGCTAAGCCACATTCACCTTAGAGTTATCAGATCAGAACATCCACCCGCAAAGAGAAATATTTCAAACGTGAGTTACCGAAACAGTATCATAGATGGTTAGCTGCAAGGCATTTACAGATTAGGATGGTTACCATATTTTCTCATTGACTGTTAGTAGAAAATATAAAAATAAATTCTTAATATTAGAAATGATAAAAGTAAATATATTGCCTTTTGGGGATATATAATCACAACTCAAACAATCTTGTGGTGACTCATTAGCATAACAGAGTATACCGGAGTGTGATGGCTCTTGCTACAGGATCATTACTATGAATCACAGAGAAAATCCTCTTCACAAATTCATCCACATTTAGAATCTTCTCCAAATGCTTCTCACTTTGTTGAGTAACTTTAAGAACACATAGCCTCAGGAAATTGTTTCTATGAAAAACCACAGATAAAATAAATTAGATCACTTTATAAAGTAATATTTAATTAGGAATCAAAGCAACACTAATGATATTAATAAATTTTAGCAATAGGCCAATGTTTTTCAATCTTAATATTCTCTGTCTTACCACTGAAAGAGTTAAAGTCTGTACAGTCATCCTGTGATATCCATGGTGGGGAGGGGGACTGGTTCCAGACCACCCCCTGCCATACCAAAACCCTTGGAGACTCGAATCCCTTATACAAAATGGCATAGTATTTGTACATCCTCCCACACACTTTCAAATCGTCTCTAGATTATTTACAATACCTAATACAATATAAATGCTATATAAATAAATGTAAATACAATGTAAATAGTTGCCAATGTGTGGCAAACTCAAGTTTTGCTTTTTGGAACTTTCTGGAATTTTTTTTCCAAATATTTTTGACCCATGGTTGGTAGACCCCATGGATGCAGAACGCTTAGTTGCAGAGGGCCAACTGTACATGAGATGCGTACTAAGCATAAGCAGTTAGCAAAGCCTGCAGTCCTGCTGCAAGGCACCAAAACAGTACTAACATAAAGAGAAGCCCTGGACCCAAACTCAATCTCCTCAGTCATATTATAATCAAGGAGATGGTCATCTTCCTCTCAAGCTAATTCTACAACATCATTTCTCCAAGTCTGATTTGGTGTGTGTATAAGCACATGAATGCATGGAGAAGGGTGGAAAGAAGTGGGAGAGGGAATGGCAGAGAGAAAAAAGTAGGTGTATATTCAGTGCTTGCTTAGATGTTTCAGGCACTTCACAGTGACCCATAATCTCATGTAACATGTAATCTCATGTTATAAAATAAACTGTTAAATCAGAAACTTCTCCAAACTATCTGCACAAAGCCACAGATATTTCTGAAATATACAATAATATATTAAGGTTGCCTTAATTTTGAATTATCCTGTCCCCAAAGACATAAGTACTCTCTGACTTATATCCTTCACTTTTGCTTAAAATGCCATTAAATTTCACACCAAAATTTCTTGCAAATTGCCATGTGCATCCATTAAAATGGTAATGAACCATGTGGAAGTCCTAAAAGGCAAAAAGAATACAGACCACAATATAAAACAAAGAAATATGAACAATGTGCTTTAGGACACCAAGGCCTTAAAAAGACTTACCCAACTCTGAAAACATCAGCTAACTTTAGGAAAGCAGAATTGATGAGAATGGGGAATGGATACTTCTGAAAGAGCCTGGGAAAGCGGACAACTGCTTCACACTGTTCACCAAGTTTGCCAGATCTTAGACCTATGAAGAGCATAAAAAGGGAAGAACAGATTACAAATTTGTGGCTACAATAAGGCAAAAATAGCAAATATCAACACACTATTACAGAGTAAAATTATTTACACAGTAAAGTAATAATCATTCTTAACAATTAAGTAAAGTACAATTGTAACTCATTACCTTTTCAAAAATAAAAATGGCATATGAAATAGTAATTTGGTAAAGTGTCACTTTTAGATATAGAATAATGAAAAAGAAACAATTTTTTAAAAAAGATTGAGTTGATAAAATAGTTGGGGCCATAAGTAAACCTCAACAAATTTAAAAGGACTGAAATCATACTATGTATGTTCTCTGACCATAATGGAATTAAATTCAAAATCAGTAAGAAAAAAATCTCTAAAAATTCCCAAATATTTGGAAATAAAGCAACACACTTATAAATAATCAATAAGATGAATCACTGAAAGAAGTGAAAGAAGAAATCAGAAGGGAAATTTAAAAAAAGAAAAGAAAAAAGAAACTCAATCCTTAATTTGCACCATATACAAAAATTAACTCAAAATGAACCATAGACCTAAATGTAAGAGCTAAAATTATAAATTATATAGAAGAAAATACAGAGGAAATCTTTATAAGCTTAGGTTAAGCAAATAATTCTTAGATAAAACAAAAAAAGTGGAGTTTTTAGATTAAAAACATCATAAAATTAAAAAGTGATAAGTTAAACTCTATCAAAATTAAAAACTTCTGCTCTCGGCTTCCCTGGTGGCCCTAGTGGCACAGTGGTTAAGAATCCGCCTGCCAATGCAGGGGACACAGGTTCGAGCCCTGGTCTGTGAAGATCCCACATGCTGCAGAGCAACTAAGCCCCTGCGTCACAACTACTGAGCCTGAGCTCTAGAGCCCGCAAACCACAACTACTGGGCCCGCGTGCCACAACTACTACAGCCTGCGTACCTAGAGTCCACGCTCCACAAGAGAAGCCACTGCAGTGAGAAGCCCGCGCACCACAATGAACAGTAGCCCCCACTTGCTGCAACTAGAGAAAGCCCGTGAACAGCAACGAAGACCCAACGCAGCCAAAAATAAATAAATAAATAAATTTATTAAAACAAAAAACTTCTCTTCAAAATATACTGTTAAGAGAATAAAAAAACAAGCCACATACTGGAAGAAAATATTTATAGAACATGTATCTGATAAAGGACTTCATCCATAGTTCTTATATCTCAATAAAAAGAAAACTTAATTTTTTAAAATGGGCAAGATTTGAAGAGAAATTTCACTAAAGAGGAAATAAGGATGGCAAACATAAGCACATGAACAGACGCTCATCATTGTTAGTCATCCGTGAAATGTAAATTAAAAACCACAGTAAGACACCACTACACATCCACTAGAATGGCAGAAAAGACCGACAATACCAAGTGATAAGAGGATATGGAGCAACTAAAACTCTCATACATTGCTGGTGGGAATGCAAAACTATACAGTTCTTTGGAAAACAGTTTGGTCATTTCTTATAAAGATAAATATACACTTATTATACACTCAGCAATCTTACTTCCAAATATTTACCTAAGTGAATTGAAAATATCTGTCCATACAAAGATCTGTATGCAAATGTTCACAGCAGCTTAATTCGTAATAGCCCCAAACTGGAAACAACCCAACCCAGTCTATCAACTGGTGAATGAATAAACAAACTGTGGTCCATACAATGGACTCATACTCAGCAATAAAAAGAAACCGATCACTGATACAACAACATGGGTGGATCTCAAAATCATTATGCTAAGTGAAAGAAGTCAGTCCCAAAAGACTACTGTATATGACATTCTGGAAAAGGCAAAACTATGGGAATAGAAAGCAGAACGTGGTTGCCAGAGGCTAAAGAAAGAGAACTGACCACAAAGGGGCACAGGGCAAGTTCTGGGGGTGAAAGAATTGTTCTAGGTAGTGGTTTCATGACTGCATACATTTGGTGGATTTTATTATATACAAATTATACCTCAAAGAAATCTGATTTTTTTTTCCCCCACGCCACACACAGCTTGTGCAATCTTAGTTCCCCGAACAGGGGTTGAACCTGGGCCCACGGCAGTGAAAGCGCACTGGACCGTCAGGGAATTCCCTCAATGAATCTGATTTTTTTTAAAATCCAACAAATAAAAGGAGTTAATGTTCAATCCTTTAAAAAATTCATTAAGAATGAGTATCTTGATATGGAATTAATAGTATCACCTCCAAATATTTTTCTTTTCGTATTTTGCCATTTACAAAATGCTGATTATATCTGCACAAGAATAAGCGCCCTAGAACATCTCTGTTCAGTAAAGTTTGTTCACTGTTAAAAAATGACAAAGGAAATGTCTGAGGTGTAAAACAAGGAATGTCGCTTGCCATTCAGTTCTACAAAGATTAAGTCGCTGACCTACAGCACACCCTGAAAGGAATTTAGGACAAAGAACAAGATGAGGCACCCTGTGCTTTAGGGAAAACAGGCAAAACAGGCCCTTAGATAGTTATATTTCAGGAAAAAAAAATTTTTATGAACCCAGATTCTTGCATCTTCCCACACTTAGAAAAGCACTAAAATCATTAACTGAGATATCTGTTCCTTAGACTAGCAGCAACCGTCTACCGAGACATATGCTGGATTGCACATACTCCTTAGCCAAAATCACATGTATACTGACTTCTCCATCTACCTCTTTGGAGCAGTTCCTCAGAGCTATCTGGAAGGCTGTCTCCAAGGCTATAGTCCTCAGTGAGACGCTGAATAAAACTCAACTCACAGCTCTTACATTGTGCGGTTTTCCCCCAGTTGACAGAGGGCTCTTTACTGGTTGCCACTTTGTTCCAATACATAAGACAACCACAAAGTAAATCTGCACATGCAATTTCTACAACTTACTAATGAGTTAAGTTCTATAGGTGCACTCATGTTAGTTATTTGGTACTTGGAAAATATTTCCTCATAGGAAAAAAAATAGCACTATCAGTACTCATAGTACTCCATAATCTAATAACCACTTATAATAGAAGTTCCTCTGGGAAAATTAATTCAAAATTAACTCTAATTTCTAACTGAGATATTTAGAACATATCCCTTCTTTGCCTGCTCCCCTCTCCCTACACCCCTCACCCACCAACTTCCATACACACAAGAACTGCCACTAGAAGCTCTAGGAGTCTTCTTTCCACTAAATGCACAGTACCAACAGAGACACTGTAGGTTACTGGCAATGGCTCCTGTATCCTTGAAAAAGGGGTCAAGGGACACACAGATAGGGCAGTGAAGGACACAAGGGAAGGGGAGAAAAAGAAAGGCAAGTCCGAGGATGGAGGTGTGAGAACAGAGAAGGAAGAGATGTGTGTTTATGTACGTGTGCTGGGGGAAGGGAATGCTGGGAGAACCCACAGTAATTGGACTTGTTTCCTTCTCTTCTCTCTCTCAAGAGTTGAGTGATACAAAGGTTAGTAAAGTTCTGTTTGTAATAAATTAACCTTGGTTGGGATGAAAAAGGTAAAGTAGGAAGTGGTCTACGTACAGGGAGTCTCCTCAACAGAATATGATCCGCTTCACCTTCCCTTTAAAAACAGGACCACAGACCAAATCATTTATTTAAACATGCTGATTTAAAATGTACCAAAGATAATTTTGCATCTGGTCAAAGAAAGGTTTTGATTTCTCTAGTGTGGTCAAATTTTATTTCTTTAAGATAAAGTAGACCCTCATTCCTATAACAGAGCCATCAGGGTACATGAGCTAAAGAATAGTAAATGTCTCGCTTATTTTCTGATATGAGTTTTATGAGAGAGGAAATGAGAAGCTAGGCTGGCTCAGAAGGTCAGAAGCTAGGGTGCAAGAGAAGAGAGAAGAGAGAAGCGCATTAAGGCCTGCGATGCAGCAACAATCCTAGGCTGGGGCAGTATGGTACCCAGCTTGCTTGCTCTAGGTCAATTCCAACTCCAGTATAAGCCAAGCACCTGAAAATAGCAGCTCAGCACAAGCAGATCTTATTCTTAGAGGGGTTTAAGAGGTTATTCACTTTACTTCTGTTGCTAGCTACAACAAATCTGAGGGAAAATACCCTGATCAGAAGACCAATGATCATAAGAATGTCACCGTAAGACCCACTGTGGAAGGATGTGATTGCTGTTTCTACATTTTACTTTTTATTCTCCCACCAAAGAAACAGAGATCTCTTCCTTTTCAGTGCCTGGAGTTTAACAGTGCTCAACTTAGTTGCAACATGCAGGTAGACTAGGAAGAACTAAAATAAGTTGTCCGTAAATTGCTTATTCAGTCAAAATCCATTTGGCAGCAATGAAATTCATTATTCTAAACGTATTTCTCACTTAAAATGTGCAGAACATTTTGCTACACTAGTGGTTTATCAGCTCTGGTTCTGCATCAGAAACACTTGTGAAATTTTTCAAAAATGTCTATACTAGGGTTCCTCTCCTACCTACCAAATCTCTTCAGTGGAGGCCCAGGCATCTATTTAGCTGTTTTGAGAAGGTAGGCGAGTAGATCCTCAAGCTATCCTCTGCCATTTATCTTATTTGACTGAAAACTAGTAGGCTGCTGAATCTGGCCCTCAGAGTAATTTTATGATACAATGTTTTCAAAGGTTTTGAATTCATTGTCAAATCTTAAAAATGAAATGAGATTCCACATAAAACCCAGGATTTCTGGGGTTTTGGGTTTTTTTTGAAAATTTAAAGATCTGAAATGTCACTAAAGAAGGTGAGAGAATCCTGACTAAAGAAACATTGTAGTATTGCAGGTCTGTGTTGAAGGCCAGTTTGGGTTTGTTTCACTTCTGATAATAGCCACATACAAAAGTTGTATGACTTTCTCGAGCAATTTTTGGCTGCCTTTGGGCACACATGACTAAAACAGAACCTTGGATGAGAATTTAAAGTACTGGTTAGAAACTTAATGAAATTAATGAAATGAGGGACCATAAAATCTAAACTGGATAAAGAAGTAAAAACACAAAGGGATTGAGAGGTAAGGGAAGTAGAGAGGTGAGTATACTGAGGTCTGAATGAAAATAAAGAATGGTTAAAATAGCAGTTAATCATGATGATGATGATGATGCATATTAAGTGCTTATTCTGTGCCAGATACTCTAGTAAGCATTTTACATGTATTAAGCTCTCACTGTACTCACAGAAGTTAGGTATTATTCAATAATTCCCATTTTAAAGATGAGGACACAGGTAAAGAATAGTTAAGCGACTAGCCTAAGAAACAACGGCTAATAAATGGCAGAGATGGAATTCAAATCCTGGCAATCTGGTCCTAATTATTACACTAAAATGCATTTCTAGCAAGCAACTAGAGGACAGAGGTTAAGATTAAAGAAGAGATATTTGAATGGGATTTCAGAGTGGTATAATTCTGAGGGATGACAAATTCCAAGGAATTGAAGAGAAATAACGTAAATTATGGTAAACTTGGGATTTGTGATACATCAAGTTTTCAAAATAGCATACATTTCTAGGTAGCATGTATCAGTCAGAGTTCTTAGCTGCAAGCAACAGAAGCTAACTCTGACTGATTAGGCAGGAAATGAGTTTCTATTGAGTGTTTACTAAAGTAATAAGCAGTTTCAAGGCAAAACTCCTAAGAACACCTAACTCCACACTGCCAAACTGATTAGATGAGGTACACTATTGTTGCTGCGAAGCACCAGATGCTAGAATTAGCTCTCCTATCATCTAGGAATGTAGTAGCCATTGCTGCTACTACCGTACACTATGGACTCTGCAGCCACTGCTGCTGCCAGGGAAACTGCAAGTACTCTTCAACTCTGCCTTCTTGCATCTCTAAACGAAATCACACAGCCTGGAGGAGGTTTGTCTGATTGGCAGAGCCTAGTTCACATCCTGTGCTTTTTTTTTTTTGGCTGCACCGCTTGTGGGGATCTTAGTTCCCCAACCAGGGATTGAACCTGGGCCCTCGGCAGTGTGGGCATGGGGTCCTAACCACTGGACAGCCAGGGAATCCTCTCCTGCGCTCTTAAAAGGGAAACCAGGAAAGTGAGCTTTTGCTTCCACCTTGATGAGACAGTGTTTGTGGTGTGAGCCATTCCTCAAGCATAGGATGTTCACAAGATGCTAAGTGACCACCAATATGACTAATATCCACTACAAAGAACACTGCCAATACACACTACTATGCAAGCACATTTTAGGAGAATTTGTTGTATACATTTGCTTTAGCTAAAGGGTGAGAATGATTCAAAATGGAACCATAATACCCTAACATCTTAAACCATAACATCTTAAAGTCTATTAAAAGTGAGGTGGGGAGGGGAGAAATACAAACACAAGTATGCACCACACATTACACCAAGGCAATCTCATAACCCACAGCTTAGTAAACTGATCACGGTAACATCTCAGTAAATTATATTTAAAAAGCAAGAATAAAAACAACTAATAGGATAGTCAATTCAACTGATGATGCATTAATAATAAAGCATCCTTCCCCCAAACTTTAGAATCTGTAAATATACATGGTGAGAATGTACACAATATTGTGCAATATGCACAAAGAATACTGATTTAGAATCATAAACAAATTATTTTTATGAATACCAACTTTTAGGAATATTTAATAACTTACTTTGTAAGTTACAAAATAATAGCTTTTAGCCATATGTAAAAATGAGTCTATGGATTTCAGTAAGAACTAAAGAAGGGCCTTGGATTTTTGGATCCGTTCATAGTCCATCAAGGGATCACCAGCCAGGCTTTAACAATCAGTCCTTTATAATGCTGGTTTTTATGTGGCTTTGAGTTAAGAGTCTGACCTTAATTCTACATGATCTTACAGGTCCACTTCTCAATACTGCCACACTAAGTTTGGTCTGGTAGTACAGATTCTCAAGAGAAAGAATTTGATTGACTCAGTGTGGGTCACATGTCCACTTCTGAATCACTTATGGCCTGGAATTAGTCACTTGGTACAAACTTGGCTGCAGAGACCTCCCTCTTTAGTAGGGGATATGGGGATACTCACAGGGCCTCATATTTGTTTATCATAATACCAACTACATCTGTGCCAATATGGACAGAGTAAAAGCAACCTGTGGTCTCTTCCACAGTCTGAGAATTCAGATGTTTTGGAACATAGGTGAAGTGACAGCATCTAAGGGAAAACAGATAGCTGTCCTGATTTACATCAATTTTCTATTTCATAATTAACTTTTTCATTGAACATACCATCAAGTTTTCCATGCAACATTAAGTTCACCAACACCTCAGACAGCAACTCCACCCCCTATGTTTCCTCCCTTCTCATTGCCCAGGTGCAAGAAAGGGAAACCACTCCCTTCCCCATTGCTCTTTGATCTCATCCCCCCCACAAGGCTAACCTTACAGAAAGCAGATAGGCTGAGTGATGTCATTTAAGGTAGACTCTCCTTTTCACCCAGAGTGAAGGAGATCTTGCATAAGTTTTCCTAAATCACTGGGACAACTTCTCATCAGCTGACTTAAAAATCTTCAGACTGACAGTGTAGAAGTTACATTAGGGAAAGTTACACTGAGTAACTTATGGGAGATATGTCCTTTGTAATACCTATATTATAGAAATGATTGATTATGAAATGTGTCAGATATGCATAAGTTATACTTGATTTGACACTTAACTCTGCTCTGTCTTCACAGCTCAGGCAGCATGGTTATCAGCTTAAAACTTTAAAAAAAGGGAAGGCAAAAAGACCTCTACATAGGAGCTAAAGTGACCTTCAAAAATGTAAACCAATCCATGTCAGTCCTCTGCTTAAAGACTTTCAAGGTCTTCCCAATGAATGCACTTTGCATAAATCCAAACTTCTTGTCCCAACAAGGCTGTATTTGATCTAGCCCCGTCTGCCTCATGTGAGCTTCTAAAAGCTGTTTTGTTCCCTAATATAGCCCCAAGTCTGAGTGCCTAACACAGTGTAGGTGATCAGTAAATATTTGTTGAATGACTTAATGGCTATCATATGAATGATGATTTTCCTGTGTTACTAACTACATCCTAAATGAACAGAGTTAAGTCAGCTTTAAAAGAGCATCCATTTATTCCTAGAGAGATCAGAAACAAGTTGCTTACTGCCATGCTTGCTCAAAATGCTCAGAACAAAGTGCAATGGTTATAAACATATAACAGATTATAAATGGCAGCATTTCCCAAGTGTATTTCTTGACACTAGTGCTACAGATATTTCTTTATAATGGAGTTCAAGTATCACATCTGTATATCTAACTGCCTACCCAACATCTCCATCTGGATGTCTAAGAGACCTCTCAAATTTAACAGTCTCAAACTGATCTGATTTTCATCCGCTCAGTAAATGGCAATACATACTTCCAGTAGCTCAGACCAAAAACCTCTGAGTTTCTCCTGACCACTTAACTCTCACATTCTCATCTAGTTCATTAGCTACTCTTGTTGGCTCTACCTTCAAAATATATACAGACTCTCAGCACTTCACACAGCCTCACTGTAACCACCCTGGCCCAAGCCACTGTTCTCTTCTCCCTGGATTGTTGATACAACTGCCCCCTCACTACAGTAGTCCCTCAGTATCTGTGGCGCATCCATGCATTCAAGTAACCCCACATCAGATTCTACCTGTAAAATACTCACCCAAGGCACTGCTGGGAGGATTTAACACCATCACTTAGCATCTAGGACAGACACCTGGTTTACCACTCAATAGCCACCTATATATTTCTTACAGATCTGAAATATTCCTATTTCAATTTTTAAGTAGGAAAAATTGTGTTATATTTTTTCTTACTATAACTGCAAGTTTTTCGGAATTAAACACTTCTAGATTTCTCATTTCTTCAAAGTCCCATCCCAATTCTGTTCCACACCACTGCTCTACTGTCATTATGGGATGAGTCCACCTGGACCACAGTGGTAGAAAATGTCTTTACAGAATTAGTAGGAATATTAGATATCCAGACCTGCAACTCTTAAGAGGGTAATAAGGAAGGAAATATCAGAATGGGGAGGAAAAGATTATGTAGTGCATAAAAAACACATTTAATGTTATGACTTTATATTTTAGAGGGAAAAGTCCCCATAGATTTGTTGAGAAATCAAAGCTCAACATCATTTTCTTGGCTGATGGACCTGCACTAAAGATACTGTGACTCAACCAAAGGAATATCTCATTGGAGTGCTGTGGCATTTTTATGTTGATCAAAAGGAGTTAAAAGCTTTTTTAAAAAGTCTGAGAAACTCTTATCTAGACGAACCTGCTGTAAATGTTTACAGGTTAAAAAACAAACAAAATAAAGAGTCCCCAAAAAGTATAAGATAGTGTCAAGTCGGAGAGCTGGGAAGTGGCTCAAAGTGGACTTTAAGAAAAATCCTTCTAACCTCTAGTTCTTAATATATTACACATTGGTTGTAGTTAATTAAAACTTAACTGTATACCAGGTGGCAAAATGGTTCCCCATTCAATAAAAATCATTTAAGTACACTGAAAACAAAGGTTTCATTTTAATACTTGAGTTCTTTACTGACAAGTATTTGCCCTTGCCTCCCACATCCATATCTAAGAAAGAAGGCAAATCTCTTTTGCATTTAATAAAGGCTTCTTTTGCATACCATTATATCACAATATTTACAACAATCTTGCTAGCTCAATGGTACTTTACCCACTTTGCACAGAAAAAAAAACCAAGGTTAGGTTAACTTAGGTTAACTTAGGTGACCTGTCCATGATCATAAAATGAACGATATGAGAATTCAACTCAGTCTATCCAAAGCTCCTACTACTACACCAAGCTCCCACCACTCCAACTCCCGTAAGGAAATAGAACTCGTGGAATCCGTCTGCAGAGAATGAGCAGGGGCTCTGATTTTCGGATGGTCTTGGCCCTATTTTTAACCTGCCTAATAACCGGCAGGTAAGAGTTACAGAAATCACATGAATCGTTGTAAGTCGGTACAAGATTATTATTCAGCACTCTTGGTGAAGACCTGGTCTCAACTTAACATACTGAAAAATAATTTCACAATTTCAATTTATCATTTTTAGAAACTGCTTAGAAAATCGGGAGACTGCCCTCAAGTGGTCAAAACGGCCCCACTCGCTACTTTTTCACCTGTACGAGGCCAATCTAGCAACGCTGCAATTCCCTGGCAATCTCGCAAAGCGGCAAAAGCCCTGGACTCACCAAAAGCACGGGCGCCAGCGCCAGCCCCCGCCCCCGCCCTCGCCCCCGCCCCCGCCCCCGCCCCCGCCCAGGGAGGATAGGCGCATGCGCCTTCCCGGCTTCGCTCGAGGCTACCACCGCCTGGGGGCGCCACTTCCCCCCACATGCGTTTCACCCGCTCAGCCCGCTCTTTCGAATACCTTTGTCTAATTCCATAAGGGCAGAGTTAGCATCCAGCTCCTGTTCGCCATAGCCGGCATCTGCCAGAAAAGACTTAGTTGAGTTTGACGCCATGACCCGAATAGTTACTCGACTAGCCTATTCAGAAACATTGCAAACTCTGCCCCAGCACCGCCATCTTCCTCCACCACCTTCTCGCGGATTTTTCCTCCGCGCTCTGTCAAGCCGTGTTACGCATGCTCCCTGGTCTCCCAGCCGTTCGCCAGCGCCTCTGCGGCCCCCCGCGCAGGCGCTCAGGGAGCTCAGGAACTCTAGGTTCCCGCGGCTGGGAGAAAAGGAGGCGGGGATTCGAAGGGGGAAGTGACTCGGACGCGCCCGGACGCCGCGGCGGGAGCCAATCAGAGGGCGTGACGTCAGTTTGGCGGGGAGTTTGGTGGCCGGGGCTTACGGTGGCGGGAGTTGGAGGCAATAACTAGTCGTGTTCTAAGGGACGCCACATAAGATTTCTGCTGAATCTGGGGGCATTTCCACGGCTTCTCCCTCAGTTGAAAGTTTTCCTCCGGCCCAGATGCTCTTCAATTCGGTACTCCGTCAGCCCCAGTTTGGCGTCCCGAGAAATGGTGAGTAACGGCCCTAACCGCTGCCTGTTGCCGGCGGGATTCACCTCCCCCCGAACAACACCTCGGACCAACGCCGACTCCAGTTCTGTTTCCCAGCCGCCGAGTTCTCCCACAGCCAGAGTGAGTTCATGTTAGCGAAGAGTACTGAAAAAAGCTGCACTTTCGTGCTCTCGAGACACTTTTAGTCGTAATCGGGATTTTTTCAATTGTAGTGTAGGCTGATGGAGGGAGGGACGCTGAGTTAACTGGCCTCCATTACGGCTATGCCTGTTTTGCACATTAACTGGAAAACGCGTTCATTGGAGTATGTGTGGTTTTCTCAACAGCTATGTGAGATCGTCAAGACTCGTATTCATTGATTAATTCATTCATTTGTTGTGGAACCTTAGTGAGCCCTACTCTTTGCTATATATACCGGTGACTATGACCCGCTGTTAAGGAACTCAGTCAAGCAGAGAAGACAGAACATCTGCTTCTAGCATGGTCAGAATTTTTTCCTCCTGATTAATACATGGGCATAAAAACTCGTAGTTATAGAGCGAAAAATGCCCATAAGCACATTTCCCAGAAATGACCATTATTAATAGACTGAAGTATTTTATTCCAAGTGTTCTTCAATGCCAGAGGTAATAAGTATTGTTATTTACAGAAATGGGATAAAAATGTTTTGTTTCCTTAACGGTAAAACTTGGAAATACTTCCATGTTAGTGCATAGATATCTGATTTATTCTCTCCAGTTCTTGAAGTTCCTTAGGTTAAAACATTGGCAATAAGAATTTTGAGCTTAGGTTTGGGTGTCATCAACCTGAAACTTTCTGGTAAGTTTCTGATAAGGGAATTACTACCCAGACTAAGCTTGGCTGCAAATGAAATCTCATTCATTTAAAGATGGACTAGGTCTTTCCGCTTGAAGCCATGTGGAAAACAGGAAGAAAATAATGTGAGAAGTGAACTTTTTGTATTTAAGGCATAGGTCTAGGAGAAGGATATTGAGAAGGAGACTGGGGAGTAGTTCCTCCACTTCCTGCCTCCAATCTAAAACCCTACCATCCTTACCTCTTAGACAGTCTTTAAGTTATACTCTAAATGCTTCTCTTTCTGTCTCTCCTGTGACCTTGCTTAAGATACTTCTCTATCCTCTGTCATGAGTGTCAGTACAGCATGGTAGTTATGATCTCTGTCTTTGGAGTTAAACTTCCTGAGGTTTAATTCCACCTCCACTCCTTACTGAATCTGTGTGACTTGGAGCAAACTGTGTAGCCTTTGTTTTGTAACAGATTTTCTCCTAATTCTACATTCTGTCTGTCTACTTCCCTTTTCTCTCTCATTCACAAATACTTATCAGGGAGGGGTAAATTTTCCCCTCTACCCCTCTTGAGTATTTATGGCTGCACTAATAATAAAATTGACACAAGACAGATTAGCAAGAGAAAAACAAATTTTAATTCATGTACATGGAGGTCTCATAGAAATGGGACTAAGAAATGGCCAAAGCAAGGCAGCTTTTATACTTTTCAGACAAAAAAAAAAAAAAAACCAATGTACTTGTGAGGAATTGACAGGACAAAGAAACTTAGGTTTGGGATACTTACTAAGTGAAGAATCTAAACAGAGTTTGGGCTTCAGGTAGTAAAATAAAAGAAGTAACAAGGTTTGTTTACACAGGCTTCTTGGCTCTGAATTCCCAATCTCTGACGGATTAGGGTGACCTTCTACCTCCAGTTGCAAGGAGTGCACCTTTCATAAGAGATTTATTTCCTGCTTTTCAGGGAGACAGGGAGGTCAGAGTTTCCTTCTTGTGTCAGCTGCTTCTCAAGCAACTTCAATGCAAAATGATCAATATGCCATTGTGGCATGTTTTGAGACAGCCCACCCTGAGCCCCCAAATACTCATGCGTTGTTATGTGTTAGGCAGTGAAATTCATTCATTGTTATATATAATGCACTGAACTTTATAGGACCATCTTCTTCTTTCCCCTTCCATGAGGGTGTTCCATCCTAGGCCCCTTTTCTATTTCTACCTACTCCCATGGGTGATCATAGCTGTAACCAGGGTTTTTTTCTACTACTACCTGCAACCTTCCATTCCCTATACTTTACATCCATTCCTGTAAGAGTTGTATGAGCATCTTCATTCAGATGGTCAGTCCTGTAAGCATCTCAAACTCAAATACCCAAAACCGAACTCACTTTTTCCCCAAACCTGCTGTATTACCTATTTTAGGAAATGGTCTCATTATTTTAAACTGGTCTTCACAGTCAGAAACCTGAGAGTCAATCAGAATTCCTCCATTTTCCTCAAGATACGCATTCAGAGAAGTCCCCTTAAAATCTCTAATCCTTCCTCCTCGGTATCCCCACTGATTTTGCCTCTTCACCCTATCTTGGAGCTGTCCTATGCTTACCATTCTATTTCCCTAGGTTGGGCCATAATACGTTCTTGTCTGAACTGTAACAAGTCTCCCAAATGGCCTCTTAGTTTCCCTCTTTCCAGTTTATCCTCCACATTGCTGCCAATGATCTTTCTGAAATGGAAACTGATTACTCTTCTGTGTATTTTTAAATTGGTATCTGAAAGTTTTTATCATAAGTTTAAACAGATGCAAAGGATGTCATCTCTGGCCATATTGTGAGTGATGATCTTTTTAAATAAAAATGCTACTGCTACATCAGTCTTTAAAATGTATCTAATAGACTGTAAATACTGTAGTGATTTAATAATCACATCAATCATTTTTAAAAAGTATGAACTAATTCTAACTGCTAGATATTCTACATAGTTGTTTTTTCCCCTTGAGCTTATTACCACTTTATTTCTCCTACAGAATTTATCTTAATGTGATTTGATTTTAAGCTTGAAACGTCATTTTATTGATTACGCTATCTTATTTCTCTGTGTAAAAAAATATGTTTAAGTTGATGTTTTCTGTGATCATAAAGCTCTAAATGTTAAAAGTTTCTTCTGGGTTGACCTATCATTACTATTTTTAGTAGTATGTCGTTGATCAAAACAATATGGATTACTAATTTCAATAAATAATTAAGCAAAATAAAAATTTATTGAAAGTCTATGTTTTAAAGAGATGGATTTGGGTGTTTATGATGCCTTTATTAAAGGAGTTATCCAGTTGTCTCAATGGGGTCCCAGGAGTTTTTGTACCTTGAGTCAACGCAAGGTATAAGATTGGGTCATGGAAATGCCTTTCTTGAAAAGTGGAAGAAAGGTAGTGATGAAGAGGGGGAAAAGCTTCGACCTCGACATTGTAGACAGGTCAGTTTTAGAAATACATATATATATATGGAAGTTGAGTATCTGGAAATTAGTTCTCCGACAGCTCTCATTCTCCTTGAAAAATCTGCATGTAACCCCAGGGGCTTAAGTTGTGGGTTGAAGAAATAATAGGCTTTTCCAAATGAGTGTTGTGAGGGAAAGCATTACAAGCTCATGTTGGAAACAGAATAGAACAATAAGGATCCAAAAGTAGCTTACGGGGCTTGTCCATGAAGTGTGTGTTGTCACAATCACAGAGGTGGAGGGGTAAATAGGGACCAGTTACTAAGCCACATTAGGCCATTTGTTGGTGTTTGGATATAGTTTGTAGGCAATGAGACAGAGTTGAGGGGTCACTGTTTAATTGTAAAGAATTTAGGTCTCCAGAGCTTATCATCTTCAGTTCCACTTAAATTGTTCAAGATTCCTTTTGAATTCATGAGTTGTGATCATTAGTTTTTGGTTTTGTTTTTTTTAATCCCAAACTACAAGTGTATGTTTATATAACTTTAGAACAGAGGCTTTTGTTTTAAAATTCATTCTGTAGATGGATATTTGTGAACTCGACCACATAACGAATTATTGTATTCATATTCTTCTTTTAGTGGTCTTTAATGGCTTGTTTACAATCGTATCTGGCCTTAAGGTAATACCCCCAGGAATAATTACTAAATCTGGGTTGAATTTATTTGCCTCGTTTGCATTTCTTCAGGTTATTTCTATGAACATGCAAAACCAGATTTGTCTGAGGTTATATCAGGCTAAGATGTCTTCTCCAAATGGTATTTTTTTATGAAAAGTGAGAATTGAAAGTACCCTAAAGTATGAGTTTGTTAATTATTTAGACAGCTCTCTAGGTTGTAACTTCATTGTTTCCTCCCATGCTTACTAAACATTTGGTTCTCAGTAACTATATATTGAATGAATGTTTCTTTTATATATTTAAAATATGTTGACCCACATATCAAAATGATAAAACAAATCAAGATGGTTTACTATTTTTTTTAATTAATTAATTTATTTATTTATTTTTAGCTGTGTTGGGTCTTCGTTTCTGTGCGAGGGCTTTCTCTAGTTGCGGCGAGTGGGGGCCACTCTTCATTGCAATGCGCAGGCCTCTCACTATCGTGGCCTCTCTTGTTGTGGAGCACAGGCTCCAGACGCGCAGGCTCAGTAGTTGTGGCTCATGGGCCTAGTTGCTCCGCGGCACGTGGGATCTTCCCAGACCAGGGCTCGAACCCGTGTGCCCTGCATTAGCAGGCCGATTCTCAACCACTGCGCCACCAGGGAAACCCCAAGATGGTTTACTATTTTAGGACCATAGTACACATCAGCTTTCTGACCCATTAGCAGGCCGATTCTCAACCACTGCGCCACCAGGGAAACCCCAAGATGGTTTACTATTTTAGGACCATAGTACACATCAGCTTTCTGACCCAAGCGGAATAAACTTTCCCTCCACCTTGAATTTCTTCCTCTCTCGTATACTAGGGGCTACAGTAGGCACATTGACATACCTTATTTCCTTTAACTCTCTGACCATTGGCTTATGTGTGATGTTGCTGGTAACTTGAGTTTGCAGTAATGATTTTAAAACTCTGAAAACATAAAATTTTAATTGACGAGAATGGCAGTTTTAATGGCTGTGGTAGTCTTTGTGGTTGTGTTTTGTGATTGTCACCAAAGGATGGGGGAAGGGGTAAGATCTTTTCTAATGTGCAAAGGCCACTTGTTTCTTGCAGTCTTAAATGTATTGGCAAGAGTCTCCATTTAAGGTGATAAGTCCAAAGCTGTATCTCATCAGAAGCTGAGATTGCTCTTTCATTTTTTCCTTAGGACCCCTTAGGAAAATACCTGAAACTGTGTTCTAGAGGGCCATGGATAATGAGTGGATCTATACTTAAGTATATAAAGTTTTTAGAAATGAATTTATAACCTCTGCATTTGTAAAAAGTACTGAAATGTGATATATTGGAACTCTATAAGGAATTTTGTCTTACCTTAGGATGGTCTTCACAATACCCTCTACAGTCCCTTCTTACTGGTTATCAGTGCAACTATAATGATGAGCACACTTCTTATGGAGAAACAGGAGCCCCAGTTCCTCCTTTTGGATGCACCTTCTCTTCCGGTAAGGGAATTACTGTATAAGCTAGGTTTGGTCAGAAATGATCTATTTCACTCTTCAGAGGGAAAATATCTTGGGGTGTCTCCCTTTCAAGAAAAAGTAAATTAGATAGATGATAGAGTTTTTCTAATAACTGTTCTCCCCTGATTTATGAAATAGACTTTTCTTAATCTCTATGCATAATTACATATTTCTGCTAAGGGATAAGATTCTTATAGCACCATTTTTGTTTGTTTGTTTGTTTGTTTTTTTAACTGATATCAGGAAAGGGTTGCAAAGGTTCAGCCATCATGAAAACTTTTGCCCCTTTTGACCTGATTGAATCTGTCTCTTTCTACAATGCATTGGGGAACATATTAACAGAAATAGAGTACTTGTCCCTGCTGTTAAAAGTTTAAGAAAGGAAAAGTAAAAAATTGTGAAAAGGGAATATAAAATTAATAGGTTCAGCCTGCTGGTGGCCTGTATCGTATGCTTTTATTTGCCATGCCTATATCATATGCTTTTATTTGCTATTGGCCAGTACCACTTTTGTTTTGTTTAATTACCATGCTTTATTCAGCCCTTCTTTAAATAAGAGATTATTTGAGGATTGGTGTTTTTGAGTCACTTACTGAATTAGGTATTACGGCAAATTTTAAGCCATCTTTAATTCAGAAAAACCTCTCTACCATAGCAGATGCTATTTGGGTAGGATCATCTTACCTCTTTTCAAATAGATTGTAGCTATTCAGTTAATTTATATTATGTTGTTTATATAGATTTAAACTCAGCTTTAAATTTTTTTGTTACTCTTTATATATTTTATTCTTTATTTCTTATTTAGCTCCCAATATGGAGCATATACTAGCAGTTGCCAATGAAGAAGGCTTCGTTAGGTTATATAACACAGAATCACAAACCAGTAGAAAGAAGTGCGTCAAAGGTAAGTCGGGGTCTAAAATATTTGTTTGAACATTTTAAATTCATAAAGCCTCAAGGAAGTTGCTATTTGAATAAATTCTCAGTGATACTCACTTCTGATTAAGCCTGTTTAGGGGCCAGGCTGAAAGTAAATGGTGGACTGCCTTTCTGTCAATAACTGTTAACAGCAGCAAAGCCTTTACTGAAAGTTAAGAAAAATACATTTTAGGATTAAAAACAGTTTTTCTTTTAAAAAATTAAAATTTGTTATATTATACTTAATGTGGGGAAATGTTGCTTTAAAATATTTATATTGAACAAACATCTTCCATACATAAGGCAAAGTTCTACTGACCTTAGGAAGGTAATAATCTGGAACTAGTAAGTCAAGTGTTGAGGTAACTAAAGTAAAACAAAGGCTATAGATGATGTAGAGGAAATACAAAGAAAACGCCACAGGTGTCACAAAGAGCTCTTACGTATCAAAGAAGGTGAGGAAAATTTTTCATGAAGGATGGAACATTTGAGGCAGACTGTGGTATTTAGACCTGTGGAGGTGGAATAGGACACTATTCCAGGTGGAGAGAAAAGCATTAGTAAAAGCCTAGAGATAGGAAACCATAGGATATAATGAGCATATAGGGAGCGCTCCGGTTTGGTTGGAATAGGATATACAGAGAACAGTAAGAGATACGGCCAAAGCGAGCAGAATTTTGAATGTCAAACCAAAGTACTTTAAACTCCATTCAGAGAGCATGATGAAGATTTTTGAGAATGTTTCATAAAGATTCCATTTTAGAGAACATATACCCTCATGGAAAACAATCTGATATCAAACGGTAGTTTTATGGGGTAATGAAGGGAATGTGCTATGTGTGCAAGTCCACAGATTCTCTTTGGCCCATGGACCTTAGTGTGCTGACCACTGATGTTTTCACTACAGCTGTCAAGGCACTTCAACTGCTATTGGTATGGCTACCACAAGACATAGTTTAGACAGTTCACATTTCACCATTTTCTTTGTTTAGAATGGATGGCTCACTGGAATGCTGTCTTTGACCTGGCCTGGGTCCCTGGTGAACTTAAGCTTGTAAGTGACTTTCATTTTATTGGGATCTGGGTAAACACTGGTAAAGGGTTGCTTTATTAAACTGTGAAACCTTATTTTTGAAAGGTTACAGCAGCAGGTGATCAAACAGCCAAATTTTGGGATGTAAAAGCTGGTGAGCTGATTGGAACATGCAAAGGTCATCAGTGCAGCCTCAAGTCAGTTGCCTTTTCTAAGTTTGAGAAAGGTAGGTATATGCTTACCCTCTTTCATCTCCTTAACCTCTTTCATGGTGAAGTAATAGTAAGCTGTAATTGTTTCCACCCTTTCCCCTGTCAAAGATGCTCCTTTACCTACGTAGATGATCGATTCTTAATATGACTTGGAAACCTCAATGATATTAAGTTGGATTTTAGTCCCATTCTAATGGATATTATTTCCAGCTTGTCCCTGAAAGTGTCTTCAGAGAATTTTTTTCTATAATCTTGCAGATAAGGTAAAAATTCACAAATAGCCACAATCCCTCTGTTCAACTTTGAGTGGCCTTTGAGGTCGAAGCCTGTACTGGACACTGATTAACTCCATTTGTAAAATAGTTACTTTAACTCTACTTGTAAAATTTAAATGGAGTATGAGGCTGGGTGGGAAACCTGATAAACTGGACATGATTCTTTACCTAAAAAATTTACCACATAATTACTTTAAATGGCCCAGTTCCCTGGTATGTTTTCAACTGTTATTTACTCACAATTAATCTTTCTATATTAACTATTATAATGGAGAAGGGAGAAGGAAGATTTAAAGACGGCTATAATACAGACCAGTACTATAGTAGCCAGGGAAAAACTTAGCAGGGGTATCTTAATGAGCTCTTCATTTCTGTTTTTTTGTTTTCTTTTCTCCTTCCTCCATTTGTTTCTCACTAAATAAGAGTGAGACAACAAACATTCATCTCAAAGAAGTGGCTGATCAATCTGATTTTAATCTCAGAATAATAGAAATAAACAGTATAGTTTCCTTTATCATTAAAAAATATTCTATTTTTAAAAGGAATGTTTTTGTTTATTCACCTGAGCACTCAGGAGTACTAAACTGAGTTGTTGAGCTGGTTTGGACTTTAAAAAAAGGTCAGTTGGTTGCTGTTGAGACTGGAACCTTGAAGAGGAAATACATGACATAGTTTTTATCTCTGCATAACTTTTCATTAACACATCTATTGTATAAAGTTAGGTATGCTTGTGTTCTAGTTTACTACACCCCTGTGTCAGAGTTCATTGTAAGTTTATAAAAATAATTTAAAGTCATGAAAATGTACTTAAAGTAAATTTGTTTATTTAAAGGGTAATAGAAAAGGGAAACACCGTATCTTTCGGTCCCTTTGCTTAATTTTTAAAACTCTGTGCATTGAATCTATGCCAGTGTGGTCTAGTAGAAAAAGTGGTAACCTTTATCACGGCTCCCAGTAGTTCACAGGTGCCCTAGTGTGAGTAGTCTGGTTGGACACTGCTCCCAAGTCTTCATAGTTTGGTCGCTAAAACACAGATTTTAGCCCCTACCCCCTCAGCCAAGTGTTCTTGTGCAGGGCATACTTTTACAACCATACATAGAAGCCCTGTGTTTTGTTCTGCTTTCTGCCTTTAAATTCTTGGGCAAAGTCATTTTTATCTCCCAGGACCTTCATTTCCGAATTCACAAAAACATTGTAAGCATAAAAATGAAGTGTGATGTGAATGCACACACACACACACCAAAACAAACAAACACAAAACTGAGGAGCATATAAATGCTTAGTGGGTTGGTTTTTTTGGGGTTTGTTTTTTGGTTTTTGGGGGGGTTTTTTTGTAGGTAACATGGTAGGAAAGATCATGATCCAGTTCTTTCAGCCCTACATGGGCAGGATACAAAAAATCCTAAAGGACATAGTTATACTAGTGGAATTTGCCTTCCCTAAGTATCTACCACCTGAAAACATGGAAAATGTTTTCATCTCTAATTGTCAGTTACTCACAGATGTGTGTTTTGTGTGATTAAAATGGGTGTTAGAACTTCTAGTGGGTCATTAAAAATAATTATAAGTGTTTTTCTATTTCCCCTCCTACAAACTTATCTTCAAATTTGCACCTTCTTTCTCATTCTTCATTCTCCAGTTTAAGGCCAATCCTTCTTCCTAGGGCACTGATTCTCAACCCTGACTCATTAGTCACCTAGGGAGGTGTTTTGTTTTGTTTTGTTTTTATTGAAATATAGTTGATTTACAACATTGTGTTAATTTCTGCTGTATAGCAAAGTGACTCAGTTATACACATTGGGGAGGTTTTTTAAAATACCAATTAAGTGTGAATCTCTAGGAGGTGGGCCAGGCATCTATTGTGTTAAAATTCCTCAAGGGATTCCAGTGTGCAGCTAAGGTTAAGAAACATTCTTGATCCTCCCCAAGACCTTATGCTATCACTTACATCCCCACAGCTCCTCTGTCTTCAAGCTTTCCTTCTCTTGGCTCTTTCTCCATAGGAAAAACTCAAGCATATCTGTGGCCTGTCCAGAAAGAAACATCTTAACCTTGTATTCTCCTTCAGCTATCATCCTGTCTTATTTCCTATCTCTTCTAAGTTTCTTAAGAGTAATCAAAACCTGGTTAAATGTCCTCATCTCAGTTTGGTTCAATCCATTCCATCTCTCTTCCTGAAATCACCCTGCCTTCTACTTGTTCAATATTTGACACTTCTGGCAAGTTATTTTAAAATTCATGAAAATTGTTTTCTTCCTTGGAATCTGTGATACCACTCCCTCTGGTTATCAGTATTTCTGTTTATTCCTTCATAATTGCTTTTGTGAACTCCACTTCTTTACCTAACTTGAAGTGTTGACATGGCCCAGGATTTGGTATTTGGCCATCTTTTCCTTTCAGTCTGTACCTTCTCCCTGGACAGTTTCATCTATTCCAATTTTGTTTTGTTTTTTGCTCCACTTATATTGAACCAGATTGTATTTCCAGCTTTCACTTTTCCTACAAGCACTTCAAGTTCAGCATACCTAAAACTGAACTCATGATTTCCCCCAGCAGCACCATCTTTCCCCTGTCCTCTGAAATCATTTCTCTTCAGCCTGAAGAACATCCCTTAACATTTCTTGCAGTTCGAGTCTGGTTGTAATTAATCCCCTTTGTTTTCCTTTATATGAAAATTTCTTTATTTCATCTTCATTATTAAAGGATATTTTTGTTGGATATAAAATCCAGGTTGACAGGGTTTTTCCTTTCATTACTTGAAGGTGTTGTTCTACTGTCTAACATGGTTTCTGTTGAGTACTCTGTGGTCATTCGAATCATTTCCCTGTATGTAATATGTTGTTTTTCCTGACTGCCTTTGGGATTTTCTGTCTTGGTTTTCAGCAGTTTGACTGTGATGTGTCTAGGCATGGTTCCCCTCAAAGTTATCCTGTTTGAGGCTTGCTGAGCTTTTTGAATTTGTAAATGTACAAATATGTGTCACTGAATCTGAGAATTTTTCTGCCGTGATTTCTTGAAATATTTTTTCTGCCGAATTTTCTCTCCTGGGACTCCAGTTGCTCATGTATTAGACTTTTTGAAATTGTCCCATGAATCCTTGAAGCTTTGTTCATCTTTTTCAATTTTCTTAAATTTGAGATATAATTAACACCCCATAAAATTCACCCATTTAATGTGTACATTTCACTGGTTTTTAATTTTCTTATAAAGTTATGCAGCCATCACCACAATCTAAGTTTAGAATGTTTCCATCAACCCGAAAAGAAACCAGAACCTGTTAGCAGTACTTTCCGTCTTACCAGCCCTACACAACCACTGAACTACTTTCTCTCTCTATAATTTGCCTCTTCTGCACCTTCGTATAAATGGAACCACACAATATGTTGTTGGCTTCTTTCACTTAGCATAATGTTCAATCTTATTTTTCTCTCTTCCTCAGATTGAATGATTTCTGTTGATCTGTCTTCAAGTTCATAGACTTTTTCCTCTGTTTCTCCATTCTCCTCTTAAGCCTATCCAGTGAATTTTATCATTTCAGAAGTTGTGGGCTTGGGTTCTAAAATTCCATTTGTTTTCGATAAGTTCTGTTTGTTACTCTGCTGAGATTTCTCACCTTTTCATTGATTATGAGTGTCTCTTTATTTCACTTGACAGTCATATCTGTTTTACAACCAGACCTGATAAGTCAACATCTGGGTTGTTTTGAGGCTGGCCTCTGTTGATTTCTTTTCCCTTGAGAATGGCGCATTTTCCTGTCTCTGTATATGGCAAGTAATTTAAGATCATACCCTGGGCATTGGGAATGGTGTGTTGGACTCTGAATTCTGTTATGTTGCTCAGGAAAGAGTTGGTGTTTTTGTTTTAACAGGCAGTTAAATCATTTAGACTCAAATTGCATAATGTCAAACCTGTGGGGAGGCAGTCAGTTCAGAAGGTCGGATCTCAATTCAGTTCTTTAATTTAAGCCTTAGTTGCAAGCTGCTTTTAGCTTTCCTATGCACATATGGTTTGGGGGTCAGCCAGAGACTTGAGCTAAGTTTAAACACAGAATTAGGGTTTCCCTTTCTCTGCTCTCCAGGCTTCCCCACTTCCTCTGGCAGCTCTTGTTGCCCCTGTCCTCTTTTCCTAGTTCCTTTGGCTTGAAAGATGGTCTTTTTGTTGGCACTTTGGCTGCCTGGTTCTGATGCTACAACTGTGGCTGCCCTCAAGGTAAAACCTCAAAAAATCAGGAACTTACCCTAGGCCAGTCACTTGCTTCAGGTGTTGACTCCCTTACAAAAATTTTATGTTTTTGGTCAATCTCTATACGACCCTCAAGTAGCTGTTTTTTGTATTTTGACCAGAGCACTTATCTAATTAATCCACCTGCATTAGCTATAAACTAATGCAGGTGGATTAATTTGATAAGTGCTCACTCTTTCATCAGGAAGCAGAATTTTTTGGTTTAATTTTAAAGAATAAAGTATGACAGATAAACTGGAGTTCCCCTGTGTTCCCTCCTCCGATCTCACTGCCCTCCTTCCATCCCCAGAGGCAACCCCTTTCACAAACTTTATGTGGATCTGGTTCGTATCTTTATACTGAGACAATACAGCTTGGAGGTTTGGAATATGGGCTCTGGATACATACTGCCAAAAATAATAACCTTTGCAAGTTACATATCCTCCCTGTGCCTTAGTTTGCTTATCTGTAAAATGGGGATAATAATTCCCACCTAAAAGGTTGATAACAAGGATTGAGGTCATTTATAAAAAAGCACTTAGGATAGTGTCTAAAACTTAATAAGCACTCAGTATATTTTGGTTATTGCTTATTTATCGTTATTCTTACTACAACTTTATAGTATAGTATTTCATGTGGTTTTAAAGAAAATTTACAGAGAGGGATTATTCTATCAAGTTTTTGCTCAACATAAGCATTTTGAGTTCTTTGTAATCCTTTCCCTTCACAGCTTTGTTTTCTTATTTGTGTTGAGCTATATATTTTATCATTTTTAATCTCCAGTGCCAATTACAGTACCTAGCATATAATAGATACTCTAGGAAATTTAAATTGAAATATATGTGTCACTGACTGGTTTTGTTAACTTCTTGATAAACTGTTTATGTGTCTGCAGCTGTCTTCTGTACAGGTGGAAGAGATGGCAACATTATGGTCTGGGACACCAGGTGCAACAAAAAAGGTAATCTAGTTCCATTTTAATTTTGATATATGTGGGATTGCCCCATAATAATTCTGAATGAAAGAATCAACTATTTCACCTGATTACCACCAGGGGGCACATGTTCATAAACCCCAATTCTGCTCTGTTCAGTTCTCAGGATCTTAGTGATTGTTTTAAGTATTACCCTCCATATTTACCTCATATTGTCTTCTGAACTATAATGCCATTTACCTAAATTATTGATTGAATTGAAATTATTAGTACATGATCTTTTATTTTAATTTTAAAAATTTGGGAACTTTAAAGAATTGGATTAAACTAAATATATAATTATACTCACATTGCCCCATGATGCTATTAAGCAGAAAGCAATGATCATCTCCCTGCTTCACTTTTTTTTAAAAAAATTATTTTTAATAGGCTATTTTTTAGAGCAATTTTAGATACACAGCAAAATTGAACAGAATGTACAAAGAGTTCTCTCTGTACTGATATACCTCCTGTTCCCACACAGCCTCTCCCACTGTCAACATGTCCAGTGTCCAACCAGAGTTGGACATTTGTTACGATTGGTGAACCTACTCTGACACATCATTATCACCCAGTGTCCGTCTGTACTTTACATTATGGTTCACTCTTGGTATTATACATTCTCTTGGTTGTGACAAACGTATAGTGACATATACCTACCATTATAGTATCATACAGAATAGTTTCTCTGCCCTAAAAGTCCTCTGTGCTCTACCTATTCATCCTGAACGCCCCCCTAACCTCTAGCAATCACTGATCTTTTACTATCTCCATGGTTTTGCCTTTCCCAGAATGTCAATTGGAATCACACAGTATGTAGCCTTTTCAGATTGCCTTCTCTCTCTTAGTAATATGTATTTAAGGTCTGTTTATGGCTTGGTATCTCATTTTTTTTTAGCACAGAATAATATATCATTGTCTACATATACCACAGTTTTATTCATATATTCCCCTACTGAAGGATATCTTGGTTGCTTCCAAGTTTTGGCAGTTATGAATAAAGCTGCTATAAGTATCCTTGTGCTTATTTCCTTTTTATACATCATCATCTCACCACAAGAGATGTAGTACAGTAGCCCTGCTGGCTTCTAATTTCACTAATTTAATAAAGAATATAATTAATTTTGACATCTTATATATAAATGTTACATTCAGCATGGGAATAAAGTTCTGAAACCTAAACCATTTACCTTGGAATATTTTTCAGATGGATTTTATAGGCAAGTGAATCAAATCAGTGGAGCTCACAATACCTTAGACAAGCAAACCCCTTCAAAACCTAAGAAGAAACAGAATTCAAAAGGGCTTGCTCCTTCTGTGGTAAGGTTTTATAGCTGTATACATGTGTGCAGATCTTGACAGTAGCATAGAGTCTCATTTTAGGGAATTCGTTGGGCATAAAATAGGAGCTAGAGATTCAGCCAATGAATGAGAATCTTCATTTCCTCTTGATGTCACTGGTTTATTGCTTAATACCAGTTCAGTACCTACGGTACTGGTACTCAAACTCTAGTGTGCAACAGAGTCACTTGGGGAATATGTTAAAAATTCAGTTTCCTAAGACTTATCCCTAGAGATCTCCATGCATACACATCATCTACAGTATGATGTGATTCATTAGGAAAGGGAGATGGGTAGTTTGAAGAAGCATATTAAGTACCATGATACAGTATTCTGTAGGGGAAAGGAATCCCTGTTGTTCTTTTCATAATACAAACTGCAGAAAAGATATGGGTTTTTTAGTTTTTTATTTTTTTAATATTTGGCAGAAGATTATAAAACATTTTGAGAAATATTGGGGTAAAATATAGTACCTCTTTAACATATTATAGTCAAAGCTCAAACAATGCCATAATACAGCTTTTTTCTTTAAGAAAAATCACCAGTGCTCTTATTTGAATTTGTTTATTTTTCTAGTATTCTTGGTCTGTAGAGTCTTAGTTAATATTTTGGGGACGTGTGGTTGCTAGAACATTAGGACTTAAAATTACACGGGCATGAATGGGAACTGACAGGGTTAGCATGTGGTTTTTGGAGGCCAGATGAAGTTAAAATGAGTAACATTTCAGACATTTCATCAGATTCTTAGCCAAGAAAACTTAACAGCAATTAGGAGGTAAAACTCTACTAGCTCCTTTAGATATTTCAGAGCATGTAACCATCTTTCATTCACAATTCTTTAGACACTCCTATATGACAATCTGGATAGACGGCAACATTTTATAGATAAAACAGGTACAGGTTAAATGAGGTTCCTAAGGATAGACAGTAAGGATGATTTCAACTAGAGCCAGTAGACTTAGACAAGTACTAAAATCTTGTGTTAATCACCAGTTTTTTCTTGAATACGAGTCAAAGTGTTCATACTATGTAATATAACATGATGTTTAGGCCATTTTCTTGCTAAAATTACTTCTTGGTCTGCATATATATCTGACTAGGATTATTGGAAGGGCAAGATCTAGTCATACTCAGTTCAGGGGAAGAAGCCATCATTTTAGCACCTTGGTCTCTTGATAGTGAAGATTGTTATACCCAAAATAGGATTTCCTTCTTTTCTTTTTCTTCCTTGTGCTATAGGATTTCCAGCAGAGTGTTACTGTGGTCCTCTTTCAAGATGAGAATACATTAGTCTCAGCAGGAGCCGTGGATGGGTAAGACGAGTCTTTATTTCTTGGTTCTTTTGGTGAGCTGTCTTTCGTGAACTGTGATGGGGAAGTCACCTAGACCCATTATAATTCAATGTGTGTGCTTTTAGCTTTCAACATAGTGAGTACCCAGCTGAGAAGAGGAATTACAGATCACACTGGAAAATATCTAGTTAGGACTCTTGCTCAAATAATTAAATGAGATAATGTATCACACTTAGCACATTTCTAGCATATAGGAGGAGTGTTGGCTGCTGCTGCTATTATAGAGAAGCTGGCTGGGTAACTTGCTTGTCTGTGCAGTATAATTTAATCAAGGATTCTTATTTTGAGGAGCAAAATTTCTGTTACAGGTATATATCAGAGATATTGCAGGTTTGGTTCCAGACCACTGCAATAAAGCTAATATTGCAATAAAGTGAGTCACACGAATTTTTTTGGTTTCCCAGTGTATATAAAAGTTATATTTATATTATGCTATATTTATATTAGTATATCATAGTTTATTATATTACTATATAGTTATATTTACATTATAGTCTATTAAGTGTGCGATAGCATTATGTCTAAAATAATCAATGTACAGACCTTAATATAAAAATATTTGGGGCTTCCCTGGTGGCGCAGTGGTTGAGAATCTGCCTGCCAATGCAGAGGATACGGGTTCGAGCCCTGGTCTGGGAAGATCCCACATGCCGCGGAGCAACTGGGCCCGTGAGCCACAATTACTGAGCCTGCGCGTCTGGAGCCTGTGCTCCGCAACAAGAGAGGCCATGATAATGAGAGGCCCGCGCACTGCGATGAAGAATGGCCCCCACTTGCCGCAACTAGAGAGAGCCCTCACACAGAAACGAAGACCCAACACAGCCATAAAAATAAATAAATAAATAAACACAAAGTTTAAAAAAAAAAAAAATTTGATTGCTAAAAAATGCCAAAACAATTACAATAGTAACATCAAAGATCACCAATCACAGATCACTATAACAAATATAATAATGATGAAAAAGTTTGAAGCATTGGGAGAATTAGCAAAATGTGGCACAGAAACATGAAGTGAGAAGATGCTTTTGGAAAAATGGCACCTATAGACTTGCCACAAACCTTCAATTTGTAAAAGAACGCAATATCTGCAAAGCACAATAAAGTGAAGCACAGTAAAATGAGGTATGCCTGTATTTTGGATTTTATCTTCTCTGGTTTAGTAATATCCTAAAAGGAGTAATTTGATTCTGGGCATGTAACTGGCATTTCTGGGAGCAATCTAACTAGATTGATAGGCCTAAAGATTTTCACATACTTTCCTTCTATGATTGCTCTGAATTTTTGGCTTCCAAATAAGTTTGTGATACTTCTTGATTGTTTGCTTTGTTGGAATTTAAGTTCACTGAGTATAGGGGCTCTTTCTTTTTAAAATTCTCTTCTTTGCCCCATTTTTGCCCATTATATCTCCCAAGGCATCCCTCCCTTCAAAAGTTTTAATTTAAAAATATGATGGCTTAATAAACTAGAATTTCTATTGTGTCCTCTGGACACTTAAACTCTTCTGTGGACTGAATTCTCAGGCACAAATGTAGAATTATCTAAAGGTTATTATTTATATTTGTAAATGGCTGTGAAAACTTTGCTTCCAAGGATACTTCCCTTTTATAACCAAGCTTGTGTTTTCAAGTTGCCTACAAAGTAGATGTAGAAAATTAAGAAAATTATTCCAGTAGATGAAATGAAAAAATACTTTATTTCACAGGAAAATTTGTTTAGACTAGATTACTTAAGGAGTTAATATATAGAGATATAACCATAGGGACAGAGCTTAATACTTAATGATGTCAAAGGTTACATGCAGAATGTTAAAGGCTTAGGAAGTGCTTTTTTCTGAAAACAATGAAACAATGACTATCAGCAGTCAGCCTTCATCTTCCTCTTCCGCTCCCTTGAAGTAAACTCAGGGCAACCCATCAGTGGGTCAGATCGCATCTGTTTCCTTTCTGCCAGAATTGTTAGCCTGACATTGGAGACAAGAGTATGAGATAGTTCAATCTGGTTCCCAATGACATATCCTCACTGTACCTGGTTGATGTGCCAGAGGAATTAGATTAAAAGTCATTTCACATTTCAAACGTAGTTGAAACTGATTGGTGTTGGAGAAGGACTACAAAATAACTATTTCTTTACCTTGGTTTTTAGGGTAATCAAAATATGGGATTTACGTAAGAATTATACTGCTTATCGGCAAGAACCCATAGCATCCAAGTCTTTCCTGTACCCAGGTAGCAGCACTCGAAAACTAGGTAAGCCTTTGCGTATTCATTAGGACTTTTTTGTAGGACTTTTTTGGATATGTAAGTTTTTGTTAAAATTTTTAAAGTAAATATCAAGCTAGTTTTCAGCAACTATTATTCTCTGTTGACTTGAGAAACTAATATATGGAAGTATCTTTTTGAAGTTCAAAAGATAGAAACTCCCAAGAATAATTTTGGCTTGTATATACTTTAGGGAAGAAGAATTTTGATGATTCTTCTTGTGAAATGATCTAAAAAGATCATTTTCACCTCAGTTCTACTCTCCTTCATCAGCACATGCTAACTAAAGTTTCCTTTTTCTAGGATACTCAAGTCTGATTTTGGATTCTACTGGCTCTACTTTATTTGCTAACTGCACAGATGACAACATCTACATGTTCAATATGACTGGATTAAAGACTTCTCCAGGTAGGAGCTTAGTCATTCAGATTCTCTTTCCTGGAAACTAATATGGTGTTTTTTGTTAATGAGAATTTAATGTTGATTTTTTTTTTTTTCTGTACCAAATTTATGAAGACATATAAGGACTTTGGGGTCTTTGATTAGTTTCAGTGATGTTTTCATAGATGTATTTACCTTGTGATGGTTTCACAAGTGAACAGAATCCTGCTCTATATGGTAACTTAATAGTGAGTCTGTCCCGAAATTATACCCCTTTGGGTATACTTAAAATTATCTCAGTTTTTGTGGGATAGAGAAGGCTGTTCTGCCTGGGTTTTGTCCTATTTGGGAACTGTTCATTAAAATTAGGGGACCTCTGGGTGTTTTCCCTAACCTCACCTTTTTATTTTTCTTCAAGAAAATTATAAGTGGAATCTGACTTTAAAGCTGATAAATGACATTTTAAAAAATCAAAGTTTTTCAAGCATACTCTAAAAGGGTATGAATTTGAATTTTGAATTTCATCATTTTAAGAACATTATCAATTATTTAAGCAAGCTGCATATTTGTAACCTACTTCTCAGGTATAGCTCTGTCAGAAACTGACTTTGAATTCTATAACCAATCCCTAGAGCTACCCGGTTCCCAGTAAAGTAAGATGTGTTGATAAAAAAGAAATCTTAAAATAGTACAGAATTTAGCTGGGCTCTTAGAGACATTTCTAAAGACTGACCCCTAGCCATTGTTAGGACTTTGGTATCTGTGGCAGTTACCCAATTGGTATTTTCAATGCCCTGGGTTAGGTCTGACGTTGTCTAAACAAGAATAGGAGTATTTGGAAAAGGGAAGAGGTTTTATAACTTTGCTTGCTGTCTTCGTGAATGGAATTAGAACTTGGACAACTTCTGATTTATTTAGCCGTATAAAACAGACTCTTTAAAATTTTTCCCTAAAAGATAAAAGCCTAATTATATTATCAGATGTCCAAGAGCTCTTTCTGTATCATTTTGTTATAGTCTGGCACCAAAAGGGGCTTTGAATTTAGTTGTCCTTCTGCCGTGAAAACAAATATGCCCAAGGCCACTTTACTAATAATTTAGTAACCTTTTTCCTGTGCTCCTGAAATAATTTGATTGGCTCTCATATATAGATAGGTAGGTAAGTAGATAGATAGGTATGTTCCTTAGAAATTGAAAGACAGACGTGTGTGTGTGTGTGTGTGTGTGTTTGTGACACATCTGGTAATTGCTCGTCTTTTTCAAAACTTTAGAAAGGGTCCTGGACTCAATACTTGATCTCCTATACTTTTAATTCACAGCATATTATTACACTAAGTGATGTTCATAGAGATGACTCTGAAGCACTTTAATGAAGCATTTTAAAAGCCCGAACTGTCAAAGATTAAACTAAACTAATTAAAGCCAATATAGGTTTTAGAAGGATTTTTCACATGGTTTGAAACATTTACTGTGTACTTTATGTTGGCTTTCTTAGACCAGCAGAGGGCAATAAATTCTTACGAGTTTAGTGGGAAATTTGGTCTATAGTTTTCCATTCATAGCTAAGAGTTGAGAAAGATGAACAATTGTAGTTTTGGAGTTGTAGTCAGAATAAAGGAGCCTGTTTATTTTGTGGGGATTTATCTATCATAGTAGCTCTATAATATGTGTATCTGAATTGATTCATATCCTGCTTAACTTTCACAGTAATAGTATTTGATGTGGGGGTTATTTGATGTGCAGGCTTTTTCTTAAAGGTCTATAAATACAAAGGTTTTTTTCCAGTGTTATTCTAGCAAAAGGAAGGGATTTTTGTGAGTACTTACAGAAAGCTGTTAAGTCCCTTAATAATTCTCTTTTCCCCTCCATTAGAAGATTGGAGTGAAATATTTTTTCCTGCCTAAATGTATCCTTAAATTTTCTAATGACTGAGATTTTTTTCTTTTATTTCCTAGTAGTATGCTGATGCCAGAGGCCTCAGGTTTTGGTCTCCTTAGGATAAAAGAACCTGTCAAGCACATTATGCTAGATTGGATAGTGAGAACTCTAAACCTAACCTAGTTGGAGTATCTTACATATGAATATATAGCTTACCCCACTGGCCACTTCTACTCTTCAGCCTATTTAAAGTGCTAGATTAAAGGTTACCACATCTCAGATAAGCTATCCATAAATCTTAACTCTCCTTTCATTGATTTTTACCTATTCATACAACAAACGTTTGAAGATCTCCTCTGTTCAAAGCATTATAAGGTCTAAGTGAGGAAAGAAAATGATATTTATGAAATTTATCCTTAAGAGATTTAAAGTCTAAGAGGAGGAAAGACCAATGTTTAATGCAATGGAAAAAACCTAGCCTGGGGTGGGGAGAGAGGGTCTAATAAAGGTATTTTACTAAAGGTTTGGACCCCGGCTCCGTTCTTGTCCTTTAAGAATATTTTTCATCACTTTCTTCTCTGCATCCAGCTCCATACCAAGTATTTGGGCTTAGATTGTGAGATTGGGTCTAATATAAAGCCTCTTTCTAGGATTTCCATTCTTTTCCTGCCAATGTCCAGTTCTTTTTTATTTGGTGACTAGCTTGACCATCTGCTTCAGTAATCAGTACACTAATAAAACTTGTTAGAACATGTATACTCTGCATTTATTTGAAAACTGGAAATACCAAGAGCCAAGTAATTTGATTTTTTTTCCTCTGGCAGTGGCTATCTTCAATGGACATCAGAACTCTACCTTTTATGTTAAGTCCAGTATTAGTCCAGATGACCAGTTTTTAGTCAGTGGCTCAAGTGATGAAGCTGCCTACATCTGGAAGGTAAGTTACCAAACTTTCCCCACAAAGGTGAGGCTGAAGTATTCTTGCAAATATTTCTTCTGTCCAAGATGAAGTAAGGTTAATGTAAACACATACTTTAACTTTTCTGTATCAGATGTTTAGTAAAAATTGCTTCTTGCCTCTTATATAGCCAAAACTTCACTCTGATTCTGACAGAAGATATCACACTTTCATGGTCAGCTTCTCAGAAATTGACAATCTATATCCTCCAACAGTTTTACAGATTATCAGGAAGTTGAGAATTCAAAAGACTGGAAAGAATCTTCAGTACTTTGTCTTGCTTCCTGGAAAAACATGCTGTTCTGCCTTTCTGCCCTGTGTTTTCAAACTCTCATTCAAAACACAGTGTTTGAATCCTAGAATCCTACCCCCGAATCACACTTGCAAAAAACACTCACTCAAAAATATTCATATAATAATTGTGTTCTTTACTCTCCTCTAAGTGGCCAATCTTCAGGTTATTGAAATAGATGTGGTTGCTTTGTCAGTTTTGTATATCTTTAATAGCATTATTTATTCATTTATTTATTTATTTTACAGATTTCCCATTTCTGTTACAGAAATTTATAATTTCTTTTTTTACATTTTAAATAAACAGTGGTTCTAAAGTGACTACTATAGGCTAAGAAAGTTAATGCTGTCAATTTGAAGTCAAGTAGAGAAAATTGAAATATAAGTAGCACTTGCTGACCACTGGAAAATGTCTCTTGTGGAATAATTAATTATAGAAATGTCTGAGTTCAGAGAAAGAATAAGCATTAGGCATTGTTTTCCTAGGGCTAGAAATTATTATCTTCCAGATTGCCCTATAATATCATAAACTTCCTTGATATTGGTGAATTGAATGATCAGAGTTCATGCATTTTGGATTTTGGAGTCATAATGTCTAAAACTTCATAGACCTATAGGTTCAATATTACCAAATTCCTTCTCAGGAGGAAATTGTATCATTCTTAGTACTGCCAATCTCTAGAAAGTCATATCTTTAATGCAGGACAGGGGTAGATCCTGTCAGGTATGAAGCATAATTCTTCAGCTTAATTTCATCTGGTCCTGAGGGAGGTACTAAAAAATGCTTTTTCTATATACCTCTAGGTTTGCAACTCTAGTTGCAAAAATGCAACACTACCTTATCAAAAGCTTTAGTAACAATAACCTAGATGGTCACAAGGTGGAGATATTGTTCTATCCAAGATGCTTTTGTGTTGACCTTACCTCTTTTTCTTCAAGCACATTTGTTGTATTTATAAAATGAAAAATTTGCTTATAAAATATATACTTGAGAACCCCCTCTTATGGTAAGAGTTTTTACATAGCTTCCTGTCTATAAAGTTCTTCTGACTTGAGCTTTAAACTTTATGTGACTAGCACTAATGTTTCTGTCTCATAATCTGGTCTTATGCTGCGTATTTATTGCCTTTTGGTTTTCCCTTTCCCCTTCCCTCACTGTCTTACCTACATTTTCCTTCTCTACTTTGGTTCCCAACTTAGTTAGAGGATTTTATTCCTACCAAGGTCTGTATCTTTTTAAGTTTTTTCTTAAAAACAAAATTTCAGACATACCAAAAAGTATAATAAAGGATTATGCAAAAAAAGAAAACTTTAGGCACTGATCATTTCTTTAAATCATTTAAAATCAGCTTCTTAATTATATATATACATAATTAAAGTTCCTCCCTAGCTCTAGTACAAATGCTTGCTTTTTTTTTTTTTTTTTTTTTTTTTTTTTCCTTCTTGGTTTCAAGAAATCAGTGTTGAGGGATGCTTCCTCTCTTTAAAGACATGCAGTAAAGATACTTGGCGGTTCATTAGTAACCCATTTTCAGACATCCAATCAGTGGGTATCACACACATGGGTGACCCTTTCTGAATTCTAGGCTGGGTCACATGTCGGTGCTGAATGATGTGGTTCAGACATGATGTTCTCCTGCCTGTCCACACATAACTCAGTGTGCAGGTTCTGATATTTGAGATCCTGGCAAACTTACTGCTCCTAAAATTGAATGTGCCTAGTGAGGTGGCTCAGTTTCTCTTTTCCATGATAAGGAAAAGTGGGAGGGGTGTAGTTTAAAAAAAATTTCACACAAGCTGAGTATTCAGGCTGTTAGGTCAGAATTCTCTCAGGTGTTAGGATTCTCCTATGCCAAAAAAGCCCATGGGCCCAAGAAAACAGGGTGAAAGAAGGGAGTTTTAGATCTCAAGACAGAAGAGAATGGCCTTTTAATCCTCACCACTGGCCGGGAGATGTAACGTAATTAGACTTTCTGACACTGAGGCCTAAGACTTAAGAATAAAAAGATTTAATATTATGTTATTTTTCTTTTTTAATTTCCTACCGCTTGTCCTACCCTCACCTCTACCCACCTCCCCTTCCCTGGTTCATTGCTGATAGAGCCACTGAATGGTACTGAAGTGGTTATAAATAAACTGATTCAGCACCGTCATTCTACCACTGACTGGCGAAACATTGAGCCTGACACGTTAGGAAGTATAAATGATCTCATGGCAAAAATGAAGATTAGGTTTGGTTTCTAACTGGGCAGAGTAAGGAGGTTTTTTTGAGAAAAGGTGCTGATCTTTTTTGCATGTTCAAGTATACAAAATGTTTTATGAAGTCTGTAGGTTAGAGCCAGTTACTTCATAGTTCTGGGAGTTTTAACTTCGGAATTTCTCATGCCTTGAGTTAGTCTTTATTCTAAAACAACTACAATTTGTAAGAGAGGACAGTTTTCTGTGATTTGACCATTCCCAGAATGCATAGATGTTTAAATGTCTCTTGGATTTAATAGTCTCCTCTTCCTGTTTGAAAGTAGAGGGAGGTTTTTAAAAAATGAAATTCTCATTGTGATAATATTTTTATAATAATGAAGTGACAATAAATAAAAACTTATTTGAATAAAAATGAAGGATTTAAAAGTCACCTGAGTTTCATTAGAAGAAATTAATCTTCTTTGAAGTAGTCACCAAGTATAGTTTACCATACTAGGGTAGTCCTCAACTGTGAAAACATTTTTTTTTTTTTTTTTAATTTTTTTATTATTTATTTATTTATTTATGGCTGTGTTGGGTCTTCGTTTCTGTGCGAGGGCTTTCTCTAGTTGTGGCAAGCGGGGGCCACTCCTCATCGCGGTGCACGGGCCTCTAACCATCGCGGCCTCTCTTGTTGTGGAGCACAGGCTCCAGACGCGCAGGCTCAGCAATTGTGGCTCACGGGCCCAGTTGCTCCGCGGCATGTGGGATCCTCCCAGACCAGGGCTCGAACCCGTGTCCCCTGCATTGGCAGGCAGACTCTCAACCACTGCGCCACCAGGGAAGCCCTGTGAAAACATTTGTTACTAACATTCATAAAAACTTGTTGGACATTAGTTCTCATTCCAGCCCACAACATGCCCTTCCCTCCACTTTTTTTTGTTGAGATAGAATTTGTATAATGTAAAATTCACCATTGTAGTCACCTTAAAGTGTACAATTCAGTCATTTTTTTTTTCATATAATCACAGTATTGTGCAACCATCCCCACTGTCTCATTCCCAAACATTTTCATCACCCCATATACCCTTTAAGAGTCACTTTCAGCTTCTGGCAACTACTAACCTATGTTCTGTCTCTAGGGATTTGACTATTCTGAACATTTCCTATAAATGATCTTTTATGCCTGGCTTTGCTTTCACTTAATGTTTTCAAGGTTTATCCATGTTGTTGAATGTATCAGTACTTCATTCCTCTTTACGACTGAATATTCCACTGTATGTATAGACCTTGTTTTACTTATTTATTCATCAGTTGATGGGGATTTAAATTATTCCACTTTTTGGCTTTATGAACAAAGCTACTATGAACATTCATGTACAGATTTTTGTTTGAACATGTCTTCAGTTCTCCTGGGAGTGTATACCTAAGAGTAGAATTGCTGGGTCATATGGTAATTAATTCTGTGTTTAACTGTTTGAGGAACCTTCCCCTCACTTTTAATGCTGTGTAAAGTGCCTGGCTCATGGTAATCATTTCAATAAATGCTGACTTTTGTTACTATTATTATTCCTGCCTTATTATCAAATTGTAAAAAGTTTTTCTAACAGGTCTACCCTTTGTGTTTTTTTTCTTTTAAATCCTATAGATAAATGCAGAAATGTACATACATTCTATTGGTGGATATTTGTTTTTTCTTGACATTTATTTTAATCTTTGGTATAGACAGTCAGGTTTTCCTAGGTATTTTAATGCCTAGGAAACTGAGGAAGGGGCAGGATCATGAAATGAAGAGCTAGAAGCAATAGGCAAGCAAACCAATGAGTAAAATAATGTGTTGTTACCAGGGAGGGTCAGGAGGACATGAGGATTTCCTCTTCCTTTTAACTTGCTGCTTGCAGTACTCCTTGGGCCTCGGGTAGAGAAACTTTATGGGCTGGGGCCATAAAGAATTTCTGTGACTGCTGAGATAGAGACTATCTTGAAAGTCTTTTCTAAAATATGCTACCTTGTGAAGGAGTGAGCTCTTGTTCTCTGTGGCATTGTAGCAGTAGACAGCAAGTGAGTCCTTTTAGATCTCAAGAAAAAGCCCAACAAGGCAAATTAGATTCTGCTCTTTGTCTTCTTTGGCTTTTTGAATCATTACATATGTGCCATTTAACCCAAGAGAGGAGTAGTACTAATTGAGTTGGATAACCTTATGAATCAGTGCGTCGAATCTCCTTAACTACAGTCTGAGGAGTCCATTAAGCTTACTTAGTCATTCTCACAAATGTTCTTCCCAGAATGCCTCCACTTTCATCATACAAATGAGCAATGATTCAGAGCCTCAGGAAAATGAAAAGAGAATAATTTCTCTTTTTCAAACACACGTGCTAATAATAGCTGTGTGAGTTTGTACTCCATGTTGTGCTGATTAATGCCCATGGCCTCTGATAGGGATTGACAGCTCTTGAATGAGTCAGCTGTCAAACGCGTATCACTAATGGCATCCAATGAGGGTGAAAATATTCTTAGTCACGTGTAGTACTGCACAATGTGACACTTCTTTAGACATTAAAATGTATTAAGGTGTGGCAATACTTAACTTGAAAATTCAAGATTTCTTTAAGCAAATGAACTTAAATAAAATTTTAGAGGAATTTTTTTTCCAAAAAGGATACAAAGTGCCATGTAAAATATAGCTTATACCCCTTCAAAATGAAGGAGTATAACTTTGGGCTTTCTTAAAAGTCAGTGAGTCTTCTTTTGGAAGAAAGACTGTCCTCTTGTCCCAAGAGATCTGCTAGCACGTCTCAGGTACCTTCAGGACTTAGTAAGTGCAGCGTTCCTGGAAGTAGCTGACTAGAGAAGATCTAAAATTATCTAGGCTCCACTTGAAGTGTACTACCTAGCTGCTGAACCTTACCCTTTCAGTCTTGAGTTTTAGTCAAAATACATATAGCTAAGTTGTCCTGATTTGAAATAAGACCTGTCCTGGTATCTAAGCTCATATTGTTTACTTATTTTGGCTATTTTCATTGTTTTCTCACATTAATGACAGAAATACTTTCATTGCCCATTGGGACTTTTTCTGAGCTATAAGTAGGCATGTCTAGGGGCTTTTGGTAACAACCCTAAAGCTCTCTAAGGTACAGATATGGAGAGATTCGAAGCCTCTGTCTGGCAGAACTACCACTGCTCTGCTGACTTGTTTGTTTCTTTTTGATGGTGTGATAGGTCTCCATACCCTGGCATCCTCCTACTGTGCTCCTGGGTCATTCTCAAGAGGTCACATCTGTGTGCTGGTGTCCATCAGACTTCACAAAGGTTTGTAGGTGAATCTGTGGTTGGTTTAAAAAGTAGATCACAGGTTTGTAGGTTTTCCCAAGGTTAGCTTGAGAGTTAATACAGACTTTTATGTTTAAATAGACATTTAAAAGATCTAGAGGCCATCCAGGATCTGTATCATCATTAATCACACATATTCTGTTTTTTATACCAATAGATAAACTGTATTATGCACTAAAGAATAAGTGGATTTCTTAGTTGCCTAGAGTCATTCCTTTCCTAAACATAGAATTTAAGTCTTTAACATTAATAAAATTTCATTTTAAAATCGAAGGTAAAAAGAAAATCTAAGGTGAAAACTAGTGTTTCTAACTTTCTACATATTATCAATGTGGTGTATTAAAGGTAACACCTTGACTGTTCTTCACAGTTCAGTTTGGGTTCTCACATGCCTGAAAAATGCTTTCTGTGAAGTCTTAACGTGTTAGGCTGTCTGTGACTAAACTAGAGAAGAAGTAGCTCCAAAGTATTTTAGACACTTTGAAAAGAAGAAAATATACTCACTTAAAAAATTTTTTTAATAGTGATACTAAAAACAAGTAAAAAACCTGAAAGGTAGAAATCCCAGAAACATAAACAAACTCCACGTATATGTAGGGATTTCATATAATAGTGGCCCTAGTTCCACTCACTTCTCCAGTCCCCTACCTTTGGTCTTCGGGTTATTTTGGGTTTGCAGGAAATGTCCCTTCTGTGGAGAGCTCCTTTTCATCTATTAGGTTTTGAAGGTTTGTTGCCTATTGTTCCCATCTGTTTTTTTATCTTCCAGAATCTTCTCATGGTCTGATCTACTCATGGCATCCCTGCTAGCTTTCCAGTACTACTGTGGATTTCCTTTTATTTCTATATCCCTATATAACCATTTCTGTGATGAGCTTCATGATAGACTTTTTTTGAAATCATTGCTTTAATCACCAAAAATTACACCCCAATGGCATTTTCCCTCTAAGATTCCCTGTGATTTCCAGTGAAACACCTGCTTTTAATGTGGAATTTTATATCTTCAAAGAACTTACTGAGATGAATTTTTTTTATTATTCATTTAATTATCATCTTTTTCCATCCATCGTATATTGCCCTTATCTCTTTGCACAGAAAAAAGACTCAAAGGAAGTAACAGGGCTGTTTACTCATACCAATTTAACAACCACCTTTTTAAAAGGTTCTTTAAAATAATTTTGTCCCGAGCCTAGAATTAGGAAGATAAAATACTGCTTTAAAAAAAAAAAAAAGATTTACACTTTGAAATTGGAAAAACTTGGATTTAAATTCTAGCTCTGCCACTTAATTGTGGTGACCTTGGGCAAATAACTTAATTCCCATTTTATGGATGAGGTTATTTGAGTATAAGGCTTTTTATATTGTGAGAATTAAATAAGATAAAGAACATAACTTTTCGGACACTCAGATTTAGTAATTGCTCTGTAAGTAATGACTTGTTTATAGACTATAGAATAACTGGGGGTTCCAGGCATGTCTTTTGAGCAGCTAAATATGTGTGTCTTCTTTTGGCCTCCTAGTGAGGAAAGGAAAAAGCTGCCAGCCTCTTGGGGACCAAGACTTAAGAGAACGTGTGTTCTTTTTTTTCCTCTCTCTTTAGTTACTGAAATAGAGAAATTATATAAACAAATGCTGGGGAACAGCTCTGGTACCAGTGGCCATTTGCCACAAGCTCTTCAAGCTGGACTTTCTCTGCCATAAAAGGCTTGGGACCAAGATCAGGAATGGTTAGATATTTTTAAAGGGGCAAAGGTTATTTTTAACTTTTTTCAGTCTAGTGAACGTGTCGTTTTCCCAGATTGCTTCTTTACCTATCTGAAAAAGAATCTCAGGGAATGGTTTCATTCTACTTGCCACAGCATACTAGAGTCATGGACTAAATCAGATCTTGGGAATTATCCCATTACTTTAACAATAAGCCAGAACTTGAGGAAGTCAGTGGAAAGTCATACAAATTAAATGTCAGTGACGTACACTGACTGATCTTTTAAGAGAAAGAGTAAAAATGACATCTTAATTTAATTACATGTTTCGTAGTTACACAGAAGGTGATAAAGATAATGACTTGCCCAACTTCTTGAGAATAAAATGAAATGAACCTGGTTTTATAGTAGAGCTTTAGGTAGCTAAGAAATGACTGGTCACAAAAGTCATACCAGCAGAATGTATATAAAGAAGAAACTAAAGGATTCACTTCGTTGGAAACCTGGAATGATTCCTGAAAGCAAGGAATGAAAGTATCTGACCTTTCAGATAACATTTTCTATATCCTGTTACATCAGGCAGAATAATTCTCTAATCATGAGCCCTTAAGACATACCTGCTTTTTACTTTGTTGTGAATCTTTGATTGAAACTTATTAACTCCCTTCCTGGTTCTCTGTAGATTGCTACCTGCTCTGATGACAATACACTGAAAGTCTGGCGCTTGAATAGAGACTTAGAAGAGAAATCAGGAGGAGATAAACTCTCCATAGTGGGCTGGGCCTCTCAGAAGAAGAGAGAGGCGAGAGCTGACCTAGGTAAGGATCCCATGCATTTTTCTAAGTTTTTTAATCGTTTGATTGGTTTAGTTCTGTAGTACAGATGGTGAGCTAGATTTGATCTTATTTGGTATATTTTCAGAGGAAAGTACCGTCTCATTGACATTCTTTTTAATACATATTTTCTGAACACTACTATGTTTATCATCTACACAAGGCAGTGGACTACACCGGTAGATTTATTTTTTAAGTATTTGTTGAACATCTACTATGTTCTAGGCACTGTTCTAAGTTGCTGGGGATTCAAAATCCCAAAGATGTAAATGAAGCTTACATATTAGTGTGAGAGTCAGTAAACAAGTTAAAGAAGTAAAATTTGTCAGATGACAATACGTGGTTAGGGAAAAAGGAATGAAGGAATGAGAAAATAGCAAAGCATGCTGTTAAAATTTTAAATTAGGTACCCAGGGAGACCTCAATGAAAAGATGATATCTGAGTAAAAAAATTGAAATAATGAAGTAATAAGCCATATGGATATTTTAGAGAATGTTCTAGGCAGACAAAACAAATGCAAAGGCCCTGAAGCAGGAGCAGGCCTGGCATATTTTGTGTTCCTCAAAGAGGCTAATGTAGCTGTAGTCCCTGTGGCTAAAGTGGGCAAAAGAGAAGAGGGGAATAGTAGTGGAAAATAAGGTTCTTGTACGATTTTGGCTTTTATTCTGACAGACAAAAAGCTGTTGGAGGGTTTTGAATAGAGAAGTGTATGATCTGACTTTTCTTAACTTGACCATTCTAACTTCTGTGTTGAAAACAAATTGTAAGGGGATCAGGGTACAATGATGGTGACTTAGACCAAAGAGGTAGCAAATGGTAGGACAAAAAGTCTTCAAAATCTGTATATATTTACATGATGGAGCCAACAGAATGTGCTGTGGGATCAGATGTGGGACGTAAGGGAGAGTTATCAAGGATAACTTCAGAATTTTTGGCTTGAGAAGCTAGAAGGGTGGAGTTGCCGTTAACCTATATAGGAATCACTGCAGGAGGAACAGGTTTGGGGGAGGGAACAGCTGGATATGTTGTTTGATATTATTAGACATCTAAATGGGGATGTCAGAGAGGCGGTTAGATGTTTAATTCTGCAATTTAGGGCTGGAGTTGAAATTTGGGATTCATCATCATATAGGTAAAAGGTAGCTATAGATGGAAAAGAGAATAGGTCTGGGGTCTGAGCCTTGGAACGTCCTAATATTTAGAAATTGGAGAGGTGAAGGGGCAGGTACAACCTGAGAAGTAAGAGAAAAACCAGGAGAGTATTGTGTAAACTAAGGAGAGAGGGATGAATTTGGTCAGATGTTTTTGGCATGCAATGTAAGATGAAGGCTAAAAACTGACCCTTAGATTTGGCAGTGCGGGCAGCCTTAGTGAGAGCAGTTTTTGGTGGCGTGTTGGTGGCCTGATTAGTGTTGTTCAGGAGGATGGGAGAAGAGAAGGCTCTTTCAAGGAATCTTCCTAGAAAGGAAAGAAGAGAGATGAAGTGGTAGCTGAAGGAGGAAGCTGTGTTGAAGTTTGTTTTGGTTTGGTTTTGTTTTTAATGAGAATATAGCATTTTGTATGTGATTGAAAGGATCCTATAGTGAAGGGGAAGATCGATGCAGGGAAGTTTGCTGGACCAGTGTCCTCGAGTGAGGGGATGATATCTAATATACATGTTGAAGAGTAGTCCTTTGTCAGGGGTGTGGATAGTTCATGCATAGTAACCAGAAGGCAGAAACATAGGCACAGTGAAGGTAGGTGGATAAATGGGATGGTCAGAACTTGTGGAAGTTTCCATCTGTTCTGACAGCTTCTATTTTCTTAGATAGGAATCAGAATCATCAACTGAGAATAAGGATGAGGGGTGGAGGTGATAGAGATTTGAGGAGAGAAAAGAAAGTCTGGAATAGTCATATAGAGAATAGAAGAGTAAATGGACCAGGGAAATATGATGTTGGGCATAAGAGTCAACCTAAGGCTAGCACTCATTCATTGAAAGTGAGCAGTCAGCATGGTTGTGCATCTGCTGCACAGGTACAGGTACACTGTAGGTGGAAAGTTGGTTTTAACCAGTCATGTGGTATTTTTTTTTTAATGTTTTTCAGTAATTTAATAGTTTATTTATTTATTTATTTTTGGCTGCCTTGGGTCTTCGTTGCTGCACGTGGGCTTTCTCTAGTTGCGGTGAGCAGGGTCTACTCTTCATTGCGGTGCGCGGGCTTCTCATTGCGGTGGCTTCTCTTGTTGCAGAGCAGGGGCTCTAGGCTCACGGGCTCTAGGCACGCGGGCTTCAGTAGTTGGGGCATGCGGGCTCAGTAGTTGTGGCTCACAGGCTCTAGAGCTCAGGCTCAGTAGTTATGGTGCAAGGGCTTAGTTGCTCCGCAGAATGTGGGATCTTCCCGGACCAGGGCTCGAACCCGTGTCCCCTGCATTGGCAGGCGGATTCTTAACCACTGTGCCACCAGGGAAGTCCCAGTTTATAAGAATTTGCCTGAAGTACTTGTCATTGCCTGTAAACAAGGGACAAGACACATAGAGAAGAGTTCTATCCACTATTTGATTTGCTTTACAGAGAGCGTGCGTTGAGTTTCTGAAATGTTCTTTGAAGTTCTTTGGCTTGTGGAAAATCATAAATTGTAAATTAAGGTGGAAAGCCACATGAGGCCTGATAACAAGTAATTGATGGAATTACTTCTTATGGAGATTAAAAACTATCTCCATTTAATAGATGTGGAATGCGAGGCAGAGGAGGTGAAAGGTTGTGCCAAGTCACATAGTGATTGTGCCAGACTGTAGACCTGTACGCTCCTTAGTGGGCGGTGCCTCTCTGCCCTGTGCTCAGAAGTATACACAGGAATGCTAATGGCAACTTTACTTATGAAAACAAAATATCATTAACAACCCTAATGTCTTACTGTTACCTTAGAACACTTTGTAGCTGTTAAAAATGATATAAATCTGTATTAATGTGGGAAATGTTCATGATATGTTATGAAGCAGGTTACTAAATATTTGGTACATCATGGTCCCATTTTTGTATAGAAAAAAGAGATGTATTATATCACATGCACAAGTATAGAAAAAACACTAAAAGTGGTTCACTTGGATGCTGTTAAATTTTTCTGTAATTTCTAGATTTTTACAAGTATGTGTTTTACAGCAGGGTGTTTGGCGGGCTGGCAGTTAGGAAAAGGGAAGGAAAATGCCAAAAGGGTCCAGTAAGAATCAAATGACTTATGTGATCTACTCACTGGGAAATCAACCCCTGGATGATTAAGTTAGCTATAATTTTCCTTCATGAGAACTCGGGGATATTCTATGGCTTTCACTTGTGATTTTTGTGACCCTCTTTTCTTTTTCAGTAACAGTGACAAGTAGCCAGAGTACTCCTGCCAAAGCCCCCAGAGTAAAGAGCAGTCCATCCATTTCCTCCCCATCATCAGCAGCTTGTGCTCCAAGCTGTGCTGGAGACCTCCCTCTTCCTTCAAATACTGCCACATTCTCTCTTAAAACCCCTCCTGCCAAGACCCGATCTCCCATCAGCAGAAGAGGCTCCGTGTCTTCTGTCTCTCCCAAGCCACCCTCATCTTTCAAGATGTCCATTAGAAACTGGATGACCCGAACACCTTCCTTATCACCACCCATGACTCCACCTGCTTCTGAGACCAAGATCATGTCTCCAAGAAAAGCCCTTATACCTGTGAGCCTGAAATCATCCCAAGCAGTGGCTTGCTCTGAGTCTAGAAATAGAGTAAAGAGGAGGCTAGACTCAAGTTGTCTGGAGAATGTGAAACAAAAGTGTGTAAAGAGTTGCAACTGTGTGACTGAGCTTGATGACCCAGTTGAAAAGCTTCATTTGGATCTGTGCTGCCTTGCTGGTAACCAGGAAGACCTTGGTAAGGACTCTCTAGGTCCTACCAAACCAAGCAAGATTGAAGGGACTAGTATGAGTGTCACAGAGCCTCCTTCTCCTGCCAGTCCTTATGCTTCAGAAGGCTGTGGAACACTACCTCTTCCTTTGGGATCTTGTGGAGAAGGCTCTGAAGTGGTAGGCAAAGAGAATAGCTCCCCAGAGAATAAAAACTGGTTATTGGCCATGGCAGCCAAACGGAAGGCTGAGAATTCGTCTCCACGAAGTCCATCGTCCCAGACCCCCAACCCTAGGAGACAGAGTGGAAAGACTTCTCCAGGCCCGGTAAGTTGGCAGTGGTAGAAGATGCATTTCCCAACTTGGCCAGGGCAGGCACAGATCTCTTCTCAGAAGTCAGAATGCTTTTTTTTTTTTTTTTTTTTTTTTAAAGTAAATCTATTCCTAGGACTGCCAGATTTAGCACATACAAATGCAGGACAGATATTCATGGGACATATTTATACTAAAAGTTTTTCATACTAAAAGTTATTTGTTGCTTGAAATTCAAATGTAGCTGGGTGTGTCCTGTATTTTATCTGGCAACCCTATTTACTTCCATTAAAATCCCATCTGTCAGGGTCCATACCCCTCAGCCCCCTTGCCTGATTCATCAAAGCCTTCTTCATCCTCCAGGATATCAATTCAAAAATATCTTCCCTCTCCTTTGTTTGACATTATTCCCTCCCCTACCCCCCAACCCCTGCAGCCTCTTTTTATAGATTCTCTCCCCTTTTTATAGATAAAGCTGTAATTCATGGACAATTTGCCAACATCCATAAATAGATTTTCAATATGTAATTACAGCTTATAATTATTTAAAATAAAGCAAAATTAAGATACTTACAAAGCAATTTAAGTGAAGAATCCTTCTAGATTTTTACGATTTCTCCCCAATCTTTCACGATCATCTTGCTCACACCAGTATTTTTGACAACTCACCTGTATCTGCCTTTTTTTTAAACATTCAGTTTAACTTATCTTTTTATTTAACTTAGATAATTTCAAAAACAGATATTGCTGGCAGAAATAGCTTTGTGAACCTTGAAAAGCAAGTGACTCATTATGGTGGAGGCAGAAGTAGCTGTGAGCATTGGGTGAGCTATGGACACCAGTCAAAGGGAATAGAAAGCTTCTGCTACTCAGTTTGCAAGTTAAGGATGGAGGTGGGTTAAGGAAGTTTCTCCTGTAGTTCATAGTAGCTCTTTCTCTGTGTTAGGGAGAAGGTGGAAGAATGATTGAAACCCAATTTAGGAGTCATGATCAGTGACATCTGCCCATTTAAAGGGCAGAGGCTAGATGACCTTAGGCCAGTTCTAGTTTAATAAGTGCTCATATCCCCCTCCTACTGTCATGAAGCCTATTCCATAATTTTAGGAAAGATAAACTAGAAATATTTTAAAGATTACTTCAAAGACAAACTCCAAGACCTGCTACAGAATATAAAAAAAAAAAGCTATAAGTAGTCTTTCCTTTCTTCTCTCAAAATTATCACTGTAGGTGATCTTTGCCCCTAGCTAAAATTCCTATTATTATAGGAATTTTATTTCAGGGAGCTGGTCCGAGCTATGTTTTAGCAGAAAAGCAATTTGAATAAAAAATTGTTTTCATGAATGTGTACACCTTAAAGGCTTTAAAAAAATAGTGCGCTGGTCCAAGATATTTCTGGCTTTATAATTTCAATCTTTGAAGCTTAAGTTTCTTTAAAATAATTTTTTTCTTTATGTACATGTTGATAATGTAGACTTCAGAAAGGAGTAGTATCTGCCATTTGAATACTTATCTCGTTTGTAAATTTGGGAGGGTGATTTACACACATATTTCAAAGAGGATGGTAATTGTAACCTCTTTGGTTCCTATTATGAGGCTTAACTGGTAAATATTTTCTGTTCACATGAAAAATCTGTTTCTTCCTTCCTTGCATGCTGCCTTAAATTTTTCTGTATTTAGTACAAATCAACCAAAAGAGACATTGCCATCAAAGTATTTGAGACTGAAATCTATCTGACTAAGTAAGCAAATTTCTAGGCATCCTATCTTAAAATACCCTTAGTGATAACTTGCTGAGGTAACAGCTGAACTTTATCTTAGACAATCTTTAAAATCTAAACTTTCTTCTTCTAGGTTACCATTACTCCCAGCTCCATGCGGAAAATCTGTACATATTTCCATAGAAAGTCCCAAGATGACTACTGTAGTCCAGAACAGTCAACAGAATTATAGATTCTCATCTGAGTGAGTTAACTGAACTTTGACCCATTAAAACAAGATAAAAAATTCAACAGAGTGACTCTGTAACTCTGGTTTTAAGAAAGCTACCGTTTTTTCCTTTTTAGAGAAAATCCTTTCAACTCCGAAATTTACCTAGCCTGGTTCTACTGCCATGGTGTACCTGCAGCTTCCTCGGAAAGAATGCTGTGTTTAAATTTCATAAAGTAAGTTTGTCACTGTGTAACATTTTGAATGAGTAGTCTTTACTTTTTAAATTATGCATCTTCTGTACAATAATGACATCCCGTGTCATAGAGGCAAAAAAACAAGTGTTGTCTCTTGTTACTCTGAAACTTTCTGGGCACAGTGGAAAGTATCTGCGGGCCACAGCAGCAGGCCTGTCTGTGAAGGTCAGCTGCTGAAGAGGACCCTGGGTCTCTGCTGCTTCCAACAAATACAGTTTCATATAAAATATATATAATCTTTTCACTACATTTTTGCGGGTATTTTTAAGTATGTGGTAAAATGTGATGTTTAGACAAGCAAATTTATATTGATTCAGTGTTAAAATACAATCTCAAGTTAAAATCATCTTTATTTTAAAAGCAGTGATAAATATCAGCTCGTTGGAGAAACTTGGAGAACACTAGAAATGTTTGTCTTTTTTCCGCCCATATACATCTCCCATATGAGATCTAAGGTTCTCATATTTTTACCAAACAATCTACTATGTTTCCAACCCAACATCACGTTCTAGAAGAGGTTATAGTTTTTGCCATTTACTGGAGGAAGATGTTTATAGAATCAGTAGTCACTGAAGCTGCAGTTTGAATTCAGTCTTCAGTTCTCTAGGGGCTGCTACTTTTTTTAAAAAGAAGTCATCAGATTTTAAGAAAAAGTAACGATTTTTTATTGGTATTTTTATAAAAGTAGGTAGTTCTTAACTGAAAATCCAGAACCTAAAGAGTAAATCTTGACTTTAACTTGATTTTTTGGATTCTCTTTATATACGAAAAAGCAGTGATCTTCTAGTAGAGCCCTGAGCCAAACATCATGGAATTTTCTCTAGGTATTTAATATAGAGAGTGTATAGACTGACTCTCAGTTAATAATGTGCAAAATGTCTTGAGTATCCCTTACCCTAAAGTTACGTATCAATCAGCTTGAAATGAACCATTGTTTTATATTTTAGCCCTTTGTAACCTCATAGAAACAAGCTCCGTGTACTTTCTATATACTGTGTCCTTGGAAGGGAGTCCCCTTCCGATCATGAAACTTGATTCATTTTATCCACATCCCTGAGGACTGTGTAGACTTTATTCATACTTATGTCATCATTTTAAAATCTATTCTTAATGATAACTCTTCAATTCCTTTGATTCTTATAAATGAAGGTGTAACAACAAGAACCGCATGGGTCAGTTAAGCATGGGTTCTCCTGGTTTTATCCAAGGAGAAAGGTAAATAAAGGAAAGCCACAGAAATGCTATTTTCGAAACAAAGTATGCCGTAGCATTAACTGAATATTTAAGAACTCTACTTATATTTGACGTTTGATTTTTGTGTGTTTGTGGGAAGGTGTTATTTATGACCAATACCTGAAAATAATGCAGTCTATCTTTCTTGATTTGAAAGCCAGTGGGGAAAAGGATCCATGAAAAAGAGAACTAAAGTAGGTGGTTTTCTTCTTTGTATCCCTGCTCATCTGACAGTTTCTGCTGAGTGAAATTGGGGATAAATGTGGCTGTCAGAAACTGTGCTGAGAGTCTACTGAGTGTAACATTCCCACTTGGAAAACTAGTACTTCAAGTGGGTGCCAAAGGTCAAATGTAATGAGATAATAATTATCCCTGCTTGTGTCAGTGTCAGACTTTGAGCTGCTCCTGAATAATAAAGCCTTTTACCTTATCTGATGTTCTTTTCTGAGCTTTTGCATTAACCTAGAAGCAGTCTGTCTACACAAAAGAACTATAGCAGTAATCAAGAATCCCTTCTACTTGCTCATTGAATAAAATTTGTTTATTCCCAAGGACATGATCTAGTTCAGGATGAAAGAGGTTTTCATAAAATACGTCTTGCTTGATCAGACCTTGAGTGTTTAAGGTGGCTTGGATTACCTGATAAAGGAGGGTGGAGTGGTGTAATTCTTTTTCGAAACAAGTATTTCCAGCCCAAGCTTTTCTATTTGAATACACTCCAAGCGCTATTGCTACAAAGCTGTATTAAAGTTTCCTTTTGGCTGTTTCAACACAGGCCCTTAATTTACTTTTGCAAGGGTTGACTAATTAGTCCTTTAAAATGTCTCTTAATCTAGGCTGCATTTTCAGTTGGTGGTAAATCAGAATCATGTGTAGCTTACCCCGTTGGGGTGGCAGAAGGCAGGTTCAGCCCACCATCCCTATCCCCAGCCTTAATAACTTAAAACTTTAAGATTTTTGGGATACCCTGTGCAGGAGGCATTTTTTAAAACCTCAGCTGTGCAATATGCATGTCTAGACATTACTTTTTTCTTTTTAAGTGTGTGTGTATGTGTGTGTGTGAGAGTTGCTTTAACCCTCACCTTGAAATTAGCCAGTGGCAATGATCTTGTATAGGTCACAGCAGTTTAACATATGCTTTCTGAGAGCCTGTTGTAGCCGACACACTGCTGCTCTTAGGTCTGTTCTTCTGCTTTTCCTAGTCCCAAAAGGGACAGGACTTCCTCTCACACTGCTCTTAAAGCAAAGGACAAGCAGTCTCACAGAGAGAATCCGTTCCACAGCTAGGCAGTGCGGGCAACATTTTACAGATGTGCATCAGAAGAGAAACTGGGTGAGAATGTCGTACCAGAAAACCTGAGTTCTTGTCCTCCTTGTGGCAGTTCAGCACAGGTGGTTTCTGCTTTGTCATTTTATACAGGGCTGAATGCTGGCCCCGTTGAGCATCAAACCGCTTCCCACACAGGTCTCCATAGGAGATCCTTTGCCTGCCCTCGGTTCGGATCATGCCACATCTCGGATTAACCGGTTACGCATCAGATGCCTAGGAATTGTGGAAAAACCTGCATTGTGCATGTGCACTTTAGAGATTGTTTGGACGTTATAAGCAAGCCAAGCAACATTTTGTTGGATGTGAAGTGAGTCAAATACTTCATTAGATCCAATGCCAGGAATACAAGCCCAGCTTGTTATAAAGGACCCACTTTGTCATCTAAAGGGGTAGAAAAACCTGTTTTATTTCTGAGCTACGTTTGAGCGCATGCTAAAAAGTGGAAGGGTTGTTAAAGAATTATGTAAAGTCAAGTCAGCCTTTAAAAAAAACATTAGGCAGCTTGTTTGGATCAGTATGCCTACAGCAAGTATGTACAACACAAATGAGAGGTGTTATAATATTAAAGCATAGGCTTATTCCATCCCCGAAGCTCATCCCTCCCACTTCCCTGCTAAGCCAGGAAAGAGGACTTCAAGGATATATAACCAGGTTCTTAATTTTGAATTTCAAAGGTTTAATATTCCATTTATACCCCATTTCTCTTTAATTTCCTTAACTTGCCACTTGCCCTTTCCCATTTTGACATTCTAAATAATTCAAGCCATTTTGTAGAATATGAATAGCACATTTCAAATGCCTTTGATTGGAAGACATTCAATTCAGCCAACACATCCATCACCTGGAAGATGTTCAATTCAGCCAACACTTATTCACTCCTGCCAAGCCCTGTGTGAAGCACCTGGTCTGCAGAGTTCCTCCCTTTATTTTCAGTAGTCAAAGGAGTCACTTTATCTGTGGCGCTTTAATAGGCTAAAGTCAGCATTTGAGGGAAACGGGCAAAGATCAGATTTTCAGGTCCTTTGAATGAAGTTGTGAGCAGCTACGATGTAGCAAGTGCTGGCTAGATGCAGACTCTTCCCTCCAGGAACTTCATTCAACTGCCACTTAAAGCACCTTTAACTTTTCAAAGTAAAATGCTTTCCTCATGCATGTTTCATATTCTTTACAACACTGTAAATAACAGTTAAAAACATGATCTCTAGACTGCGTAGCTTTGAATTCCAGCCCTAGCTGTATGACCTTTGGCAAGTTCCTTAACCTCTCTGTGAATCAGTTTCCATGAGATGTGTGGTTATTACATGTACAGTTCTTAGGACAGTGCCTAATAGCACGTAATAGCTTACATATATTGAACAATTACTGTTAGCTATTATTCTCATAAGGTAGGGAGGGCAGGGGTTGTTAACCATATTTGATAAATGGACATAAAGGTTTAAGTAACTTCAGTTCTTCTGACATTCCTGTTCCACTACAGTTGTGATCCTCAGTTATGGGAACTAAATCAGAATCACCTGGGAAGCTTTGCCTGGGCCTCCAGTCTTAGCACTTTTCAAAAGGAGCAAATGGGCCTCTGGGAAAAAAAATCTCTATTTCCCCAGGTGTTTGAGATTCATGACTCTTTCTCACCAGGTGTACATGAAAATTACAGAGGTTATTTCATATGTAGCCTCAGCCACTGTTTAAAGAGGCTGTGGTTTGCAAATCTATATCCTGGACTCTCAAGTAAGCCAAAGACTTTGCTCACACAAAGCCCACCCTCCCGTTTCCTGACTGCTGCCCCCAGCTGTGCTACATTGTTTAAGATGTGTTCACCTTTAGGGAGGAAGCTGCTGCTGGGGGACCTTTAGAGCCAAGGCTTGATCACTTGTTAGGCTATTGTGTTCCCTGGCCAGTGAGTAGGCAAATAAATAAGAGGTAAAGCTCAAAACAGACCATGCTGCTGTATTAGTAGCTCTGATTTTGTAAGAAACTTAAGAGTCAAACATTTGATCGAGGAGTACTGTGTAAGTCTCTAGATTCTTTTCCCTCACTTCAGTGAGATTCTTCCCTGGGCTCTTTTTCAATGCCAGTAATACTTAGTGCCTTTATCTCATCAGTGCCAAAATACCAGCCATGAAGGTTTGACATTTTGGTGGACAAACCCAACACTGGGGTTTCAGTTGGCATCTGCGTAACAAACTGTGTTGCCACTGCTGCTGTTCAAGACCGTGGTTTCCAATTACGAGAACTTATAGAATGTAGCATTCTCTTATTAGGAGCTGGCACCTTCCTCTCCAAACAGTCCTCCATGCTGGACCCCTTCATCTGTTTGTGTCAGAGTTATCAATTCAGGTGAAGATGTAAAGGGCTGATTTTTTTTTTTTTTTCTGTTAACAGCCTTACTGTTAAATCCAGAGTCTAAAAGTAATTATACAAGTGGGCCCTTCCCTATTATATTACCAGATAATATATGTTATTGAAATAACAAACTATAAATAAACCATCTGGCCTTGCTATGCTGATACGAAGTTAGCACATACTGTCATACGTCACTCGATAATCATTCAGCACCAGTCTTTTCCTCTTTTTAATTTCTCTTCCACCTTTTCCCCATCACCTACAGTACACTCAAACACAATTTTCCAAGAATTATTTGAAAAGACGCATAATAGGATTTATGAAGTGTAACTGTCAAATAATAGCGGTATAGGAACTGAAAAGTTAAAATTAAAATCCAGTAGGCATTGTTGCCCCGGTAATGGGTCAATAATTGGCCCAACAGTTAGTGTCAAGTTGGAAGTGCTACTTCCATAAAAGCCTTATTAGATTTTTCTAGCTTTATGTGGGAGTACGATTCCAAGTCCAAAAATCAATGTCTTCACAAAGAGGTTGACTAGCAGACAAGTCGAAATGAATATTAATAACCTTTGAGTGGGGAAGAGAAATGATAAACATTTCTCAGCTCCCTAGTTAGGTAATGAGGTATTGGCCTTTAAGTGTTGCAGCTATAATTAAGTATGTGGTTTTGGAAAACTACCTCCTAAAACTAAGAAATGTAAGCAACAAAGTCTGGAATTATACATGGAATGCCTGCAGAGCCAGGAAAATTAGAATGTGGTTTTTTGTTGATTAGGAATGGTTTCTATTCCAGCCAACTCTCCTGTACAATAAATTGCACAAAGAGAGGATGCTGTTTAGAGCAGCTCGTTAACTCGAGTTATCCTGTGGTGTCCTCGTGCCTTCCTGTTTACTTTGACAGCATTTCTAATCCCATTCACTTTTTCATGGTATTTTGGCCAGCTGAACAGTAAATGAAGCCAGGGTTGTGAGTTGGATTCCCAAATGGCCTATTCACTTCACTCTGTTCTGTGGCCACAGGCAGCCTGTCACATGCCTCCCCTCGCAAGCCACCCCACAGAGGGGTGGCTAGAGTGCTTAGGCTCAGTATAAACAAACTCATAGTATGTACCCTCACTACACACATCCTGAAGGCATTCTGAATTCCTGTCTTTCCTCAGTTCTCCCTATCTGATGACCAAGTTTAGAAACCTCTTTTAATCAAACTTATAGATTCTTTCATGTAATACACACAGTAACCCAATAAGTGACTATAATTGTTATCTACATTTTGACAGATCCACATTCAGACAGAAACTAAAGCATGAAAGTTCAGTAGCTTGCCCAAGGACACATAGCCAACAAGTGGCAGCTTGTAGATTGGTATGACTCGAAAGCCCACAGTACTAATTCCCATACTATAATAACTCACAGAAAGAAGCCTGGCCCTGGCCCTCTGTTAATCAAATATATGCTTTTCATTTTGTGCACATTTGAAAGAGAACTCTCAAAATACTCCAAAGACATTTCCTACTTGAGTAATAAAAAAATTACTCTTTGGGAGAGGAAACCATTCTTAACTACAGGAGGAAGGTGATATATAGGTCGAGAAGCTTGGACCAATACTGATAACGTTATAAGAACACAAGAAGACTGACAAACAGGATCAAAAGCTAGTAAAACAGGAACAAAGGCACAGAAGTTAAAATTCTTTAGGAAAGAAAAAGTGGAATAAAGCTTGCCCATGAATATAAGGGAGAGAATGAAGGATGAAGATGAGGATACACATAGCCTGTGACCCAACAATTCTACCCCTGTGCCCTAGGGAAACTCACATGCACTGGGCATGTGTACAGGGATGTTCATAGCAGCATTGTTTATACCGGCCAAAGGCTGGACACAACCCAAGTGTCCATCTACAGTAGAATGGATAAAATGGGATACTCATAACGGAAGACTGTATGAAAAAGAATGAACTAGCTACACGTGACAATGTGAATGAATGTTAGAATGTTGAACAAAAGAAGCAAGAACAAAGGAATGCATACGGTATGATTCCTTTCAAATCAAGTGTTAAAAAACGGGATGCTGAACTAGTATTTGAGGGATACATATATGGATGGTAAGAGGCAAAGATGATTATTACATTAAGTCAAGACAGTGGTTCCCTCTGGAGGGTTGTGCTTGGAAAATAACACTTGGGGGGCTTCCTAGGTTATGGCAAGTCTCTGTCTCTTGCTCTTGGTGGTGACATGCTTGTCTGCTCTGATTATACCTTGCATTTATGTTTTATGTACTTTTCTGTATATGTTTTATGATTCACAATGTTTAAAGGAATGAAGATGAGATCTCTAGAGAAGACAGGCAAGAGGTGGGGATGGAGAAATTCTAGATAGACTGGATAATAACAATTAATAATAACAATTATTCAAAGGGAATGAGTTACTAGGGGAGCCCGTGGGATCTTCTTGATACTTTCTACGGAGAAAGGAAAATCCCCTGTTCCCTCAAAGCAGAAGGATGAACTAAATTGCTTCTACATTTACTGTCAGGATTCAGTATACTCATTCAGTTTAAAAGAAAAGAACTGAGCCTTCAGAAAACAGTGCAATGGCTCAAACATGGGGTCGGGGTTTTCATAACGGATTAAGCCAGAAGTTAGCGGGGGGACCTGACAGTGGGAGAGAATCCTGCAGCAGTGCCAGCACTGCAGCCTTTAGCCACCTAAAAACTCCACGCTATATACATTTCTTCCTTTCTCCTTCTTTCCCACTCCTGTATTTTCTTTCTCTTCCCAAGGTGGGTCATCAAATCAAGACAGAAATGGGCCATAGAAATCAGATTCTTATTTTAAAGGTGTAGAAACTGGCCTGGGGACGTTAACCAGCTTGACCGACATCACAAAACTAGATAGTCAGAATCCATTCTGGTGTCCCACTTTCTTTGCGTCCCGGCCCTACTCATCTATTAGCTACTCCTCCAAATAATGTACTATCCCTCCTTTGTTCAAGGCGTCTCCTCTGCCTGGAATAGTTTTTAACCCCTTATGTCTGCCTTTAAAGTCCTCGTTTTTTAAGGTCTAGTTCAAACACCCCTCTCTTCCTATAGGAAGTATTCACAGATTTTCCTAATTAAACCTTCCTTCCATTCAACCCCATAGTGCCTTGTTTAAACACTAAATAGTGCTTATCACATTTGTCTTAGAATTATTGGGTTGGCCAAGAAGTTCGTTCGTGTTTTTCCATAAGATGTTACAGAAACACCCGAACGAACTTTTTTGGCCAACCCAATATTTCTCTATTTCCACCAGTAGATTATCCCCTCCTAGATGTCAAACTGGTCTTACTCGTTTCTGCATACCCAGTGGTATGCTAGAGCTGGCTCATACTCATGAAAGCCAATTATTAGATATTCAAGAATTTTGTGAGCTGGTTGTTAAAATGTTGGTAGCCTGAAATCAGTCTAGTGAGAGTATTTATACCGTGGAATAGACAAAAGCTACAAATCATGGCCTTTTTTTTCCCGAGAGAGCCAGCGTATCAGCACATCCGGACCCATTTCCCACCATCACCATCAACCCGTGTGCTTGCTATAGTGCCCAGTAGAGCAGTTGCAAAAAGCATGAGGAAGGGAACCAGTGAAAGTGCAGACCGAAATGTAAAGAGAATTCAAAAAGCGTCTGCTCAGTAGCCCAGGGAAGAGAATTCTTTGAGAACTGGGTAGCTAACTGCTGCTCAGAAGTTTATGATAAGGCCAGCACATCTTTGTTCTTCTCCGGAGCTATTTCAGTAGCATGATAGGGATGAAAGATGGCTGGGAATGAAAAAATAGGGGTGGTTAGGAAATAGGCAGTGAGGGTAGATTCCTTTCAAGAAAAGAGAAAGCAGTCTTTCTCCTATTAAACAGCTATTTGCTAAACACCTACTATGTGTCAGGCATTGCACTAAACAAAGATGACAGGACCTGTCCTCAAGCTGCTCGCAGACTCCTCGGGCAGACAACAGGAGAACAAAACACAACGTGATATAAGGTCTCTGATCAAGGCATGATGTGCAGACTGTGGGACACATCCAGCTGAGCCTGGGCATCCAAGGAAGGTTTTATACAGAAGTTGACTCTGAGCTGAGCCCTAGAGAAGAAAAAAAATTTCCAAATGGTAAGTGAAGGAAGGGCATTCCTCATAAAGGAAGTAGCACAATAGCACGAACAATGGTTTGAGGGTGAGAAAGAGTGCCCGTTGGAGGAACTGTAAGTATCGATGATTCCAGTTTCTCCCTAGGGCGGGAGCACATAAAGAACAGCAGGAGATGTGGCAGTGGAGGTAAGCAGGGGTCGGGGCATAATAGCCCCACTGTGCCACTATACGGAGTTTGGACTTTATCAGGAAGGCACTAGACAGCCACTGAATGACTAGGCAGGAGACAAACACGATCTGGTTTTTAATTTAGAAAGATGATTCTGGTAGCAGTGTGGGAAGTAGATTGGTAAGGAGCCAGGCTTCAGGCAGTCGACCCCGTTAGGAGGTGATTGCAGTAATCCCAGCTCGAAAGGCAATGGACCTGAAGGAAGCAATGGCAGTGCAGACTAGAGGACAGTGTCAATTTGAGAGATGCTCCTGAAATGGCAAACTAGTGGTTTTTTTAGGTGAGTAAGCGAGAGAAGAATCAAGTCAATCCAAGGATCTGACACTGGCAACTGGGTAGATGGTGGTATCATTTGGGGGGAAAGGGATACAGTAGAAATGACAGGATTACGGGAGGAAATTATTTTCCCTGTAAACCCCTGATGGGAGAGTGGAGACGCCCTATAGGTAGTTATATGTATAGAACTGGAGCTCCGGAGAGCAGTCTGAGGTGGAAAGAATTTTAGGAGTATTAGGTGTGAAAAGAATAGTTAAAGAGGAGATGGGCCAGGGAGAATGTGTAGGGCAGTGGTTCTCAAACTTGAGTGGACACTCCACCAGTTTTTAATTCAGGAGGTCAGAGGTGGGACCTGAAAAGCTGCATCTCTAACAAATTCTCAGGCCGTGTTGATGGTGCTGGTCTGGGAACCACGCTTTGAGGACCGTTAGTGTGGAGAGAAGCCAGCATTTCAGAGTGATTAGAGAAAGAAGAGCTGACAGGAGTGACTAAGAAGGAACCATTTTAGGAAGAGATGGCCCAGGACAGAGTTTCAAGGAGTAAATTTCAACCATGTCGGGCAAGACGAAGAACAAATAATGCCACTTGCATATGACAATTTAGAAGGTAATACTGGAGCCAGGTGGTCGTGTCAGGGAGGAGAGGGGAGGTGGCAAACACAGTTTCCTCTTCCAAGGGGTTTGGCTGAGAAGAGAAGTGAGAAAGGATGGACACTGGGGGCAGGGGGAGGGTCATGGTCAGGACGAGACCTATGGTTGGGAAAGACTAAGTACATGTGTGGGCTAGGAGAAAGGAGGCAGGAAAGAAGAAGCGTTTACAGGCAGGAGTGGGGATAACAGGAAGGAAGGGGATCCAGAACACAGGGAACTTTGCCTTAAGGAGGAGGAAGAAGCCCTACCTGTGAGGCCAGAGGAGCCTTCAGGATGCAGGGAAAGGCCAGAAGAATCAAGGGGGAGAGTTTTGAAGCCTAGATGTGCTGGAGTAAGTTTGTAATATTTGTAAGCCAACGGGGAAGGGGTCTGCCCAGAGGCAAGGGCCTATGCTATGGCTCAGGGTCCCGGAAATGGAGGCTTGGGAGGGATGGCATCAGGAACAAAGACAGGCAAGGATATAATTTAGGAAGTGCCCAAAGATGCAGCTGCAGTCACCACAGTCCTATGTATAAACTTGAAAAAAAAAAAGTTTAATCCAAAAAAATCAAAAACACTAATTCGAAAAGATACATGCACCCCAATGTTCGCAGCAGCATTATTTACAATAGCCAAGATATGGAAGCAACCTAAGCGCCCGTCAACAGATGAATGGATAAAGAAGATGTGAGATATATATATATATATATATATAAAACGTATAAAGTGGAATATATATAATATGTATATAATGGAATATTATTCAGCCATAAAAAAAGAATGAAAATTTGCAGTAACATGGATGGATTTGGAGGGTATTATGCTAAGAGAAATAAGTCAGAGAAAGACAAATACTGTATGATATCACTTATATGTGGAATCTAAAAAATAAACTGGTGAATATAACAAAAAAGATATAGACTCATAGAGAGCAAACTAGTTGTTACCAGTGGGAAGAGAGAAGCGGGGTGGGGCAGGAGAGGCATAGAGAATTAAGAGGTATAAATTACTATATATAAAATAAATTAGCTCAAAGATATATTGAATAACTCAGGATAATAGCCAATATTTTATAATAACTATAAACAGTATGACTTTCAAAATTGTGATTCACTATGTTGTAAACCTGAAGCTTATATAATATTGTACATCAACTATACCTCAATTTTTTTAAAAGTTTAAAAAAATAAAATAGATCAAAATAGATTTTCCAGCAATCATTGGATGTTGGTTAGATAAATTAAGATATGACTGTTAGGAAAAATGTTATTGTAATGATAGGAAAAAGATAGGAAATAATATAAATTACCAAATAATAGGTATAATATCTAATTTTGTTCTTAAAGGTATAAACAAATTTGAATATAAAGGTACTGTAGTAGTAGTCAACACTGGAGAGTGGGCTCACAAGTGATTGATTTATTTTCTAGATTTTTCTACAAGCATATGTTAGTTTTGTAATTTTTTTTTAAGTTATTTTACAAAATACTTTTTAGTTGAATCTAGGGAGGAAAAGAGTTACTTGTTTCTCAGAAGCAAAAGGGTAGGAAGAAATAATGAGCAAAAATACAGAGAAGCTTTGTATTTTCCCCCCCTAGGGTAAATAATTCCACAACAAACATCTTTTTTTGTTTGTTTTAATAAATTTATGTATTCATTTATTTATATTTATTTATTTTTGGCTGCATTGGGTCTTCGTTGCTGTGGGGTTTCTCTAGTTGTGGCGAGCGGGAGCTACTCTTTATTGTGGTGTGCAGGCTTCTCATGACGATGGCTTCCCTTGTTGCGGAGCACGGGCTCTAGGCACACGGGCTTCAGTAGTTGTGGCACACGGGCTCAGTAGTTGTGGCTCATGGGCTTAGTTGCTCCACAGCATGTGGAACCAGTGCTCGAACCAGGGCTCGAGCTAGTGTCCCCTGCACTGGCAGGCAGATTCTTAACCACTCACCACCAGGGAAGTCCCATTTCCACAACAGACATCTTTGTGTGTGTGTAAAAACATAGAACATAGAATCTTATATATAGAATACTTTAAAATATATGTAGTATAATTATGTTATAGAATTTATACATAGAATACATATACACATTTCCCCTACTTCTTCATAAAAGATTCCTAGCGGTGGGATTACTGTGACAAAGGGTCTGAAAAACATTAAGGCCCTTACGTTAAAAGTGCCAACTCATTTTTGGGAAAGTTGTACTTTGAATGAGAAATTTCTGATACCGATATAAGGGAAATTGAGGAAATTCACTCAAAAAGAAAGTGTCAGGGACTTCCCTGGTGGTGCAGTGGTTAAGAATCTGCCTCCCAATTCAGGGAACGCGGGTTCAACCCCTGTTCAGGGAACTAGATCCCACATGCGTGCCGCAACTAAGAGTTCGCATGCCACAACTAAGGAGCACATGTGCTGCAACTAAGGAGCCCACGAGCTGCAACTAAGGAGCACACGTTCCACAGCTAAAGGAGCCAGCGAGCCGCAACTAAGGAACCCGCCAGCCGCAACTAAGACCCAACACAACCAAAAATAAATAAATAAAATAAATAAAATTTAAAAATTTTTTAAAAAGGAAAGTTTCAGAGTCATCTGCAGAGAGTGAAGAAACAAATGGGTGTGGGGAAGAGAAGGAAAGGAACTAATATGTGCCTGTTTGTGCCCCAGTCTGTGCTAGGCACTTCAATAAATGCAACCCTACTAAGGGTATTGTTATTATTCCCATTTTACAGATAAAGAAACTAAACCTCTTTGAGTTTAAACCATTTTCCCATGGAAGCTAGTGAGTAGCGGAGGAGAGTTTTAAGTCCTGACCTCCAAAGCCAGATCACATGGAAATGGCTTTAAATAACCACTATGAGAATTGCAGTATCTTCTCCCTTCCCTAGAGAATGGAAACTAGGACACTGTGGCCCAGCTAAAAGCTGGAGGGATCTGGGGTTATGGTATATGGAGTCCTGAGGGAAGCTCATGTGGGCACTGATTCAGTCAGACACGAGGCAGAAGAGAATGGAAGAATACCCCAAGATTCTAGATGCTCACCAGGACTCCTGAAGCAATGCCTTTGGTCTCTGGTCTCAACTGACCAAAAATGATAGAGTCAGAATTGAAATATACATACCTTCAATTAGGAGTGAACAAGGGATGATTTAAAAGATTGTTGAACTACAGGAGGAGATCTGATGAAAGTCAACAGACATTTCCCGGAGTTTATGATCATCTTGTGGTGAGACATAGTATAATGTCTCACCCAGATTCTAATCTTGACTCTACCGCTTAGTAATTCTGTGACCTTATGCAATTTACTTAATCTCTCTGAGCCTCAGTTTCCTCATCAAAAAAATGAGAAATGTAATAACAGTAACTCCTTCATTGTCATTGCAGAATTCAATGAGTTAGTAAGTATAAAGTCCTCAGACAAGTGCCAGGCAAGTGCTAAGTTTTAACTTTTTACAGTTGCCCTGAGGGGCCAAAATTCCTACCTTGAAGAGCAAATGGTGGGGAAGAGAGTCAGACACACATGGTCTTTTTTTTATTGAAGTATAGTTGATTTACAATGTTGTGTTAATTTCTGCTGTACAGCAAAGTGATCCAGTTATATATATGTATATGTATAAATATATTCTTTTTCGTATTCTTTTCCATTATGGTTTATTACAGGATACTGAATATAGTTCTCTGTGCTATACAGTAGGACATTGTTGTTTATCCATTCTATATATAATTAGTTTGCATTTGCTAATCCCAAGCTCCCAATCCATCCTTCCTCCACCTCCCCTCCCCCATGGCAACTTCAAGTCTGTTCTCTATGTCTGTCAGTCTGTTTCTGTTTCATAGATAAATTCATTTGAAGACACATGGTCTCAATGGAATGGTTTGTGAGGGCTCAAACACCACAGAAAGCTTGTAACTTTCCAGCATAGCTCAGCAGTCTGGGAGCAGAGGCAAAGAAATCTGAGTTAGGGATTACCTGAGATGGGGAGTCAACAAGGAAAGGCCCAGAGAAGGATAAAGAATGCGGGATCCGTGAGCAGCCTGGAGGCAGCAGGCCACAAGGTCCAGGCTGGATGTTGAGGAAGCAAGAGGTTCTGGGAAGCATGAGCAGGTGAGGAATGAAATACCTTGACAGGTAGAAAGAGTTAAGTATGTTGTGGTCAGAGTAGGATTATGAGAATTTGAAATGCCATGGGCCATTTTGTTGCCGTGCCCAGGTTACGTTCATCACAGTGAGTGACAGGTTGGCAGAATTTAGGGTCATTTGTAGTTTTTCAAAATGATGGTGAAGCCAGGGTGTCAGAAAGATCAAATAACAGGTGCCCGGGATGAAGTGGCCAGGAAAGCTGAGAGGCAGGTGTTAAGCCACTGAGGAGGATAAGAGAGTGCTGGAGATCAGGAGACAATCGAATGGACAGGGAAGCCTGTAAGATGGGATGGTCTGCCCACGAGGGGTTGGGGAGCCATGACCTGGAGAAATACCAGCAGCTCAGAGAATGCCAGCCTCTTCTCCTGACCTCGAGACCCAGGGGAGGGAGAGAAGCTGCCTGCTCCGGAGAGAGCCAGAGGACAGGACAGGCCGTGTTTTCATTAGGATAAGAAGATGGAAAGAGTATGTGTTGAAAAGATGGAGGAGGTGAGGAAGTGCGTTCACCAGCTAACTGGTGCTATACAGCCGAGGGGCAAGGAGACACTTCAAAGGCATAGGAACAGTTAAGTGAAGCTCCGTCTTGTAATAGGATTACTGCCTGACAGGAAGAGAGAGTGGGAGGCCAAGAGATGTCCCCACACAGCCCTGCCTGGGCCCACCACGCCAGGACAGGACCCTGCCAGAGGGAAGAGCCGACCTATTTCTGTTCATTCAGGCTGCTGAGTAATGGCTCCAGGGGCAGTGCCCGCATCTCATAGGGCACAAGGGGAAAGTGAGAAGTAGGGCTTGGCACCTTATTTTGGGAGCAGTCGTCAAAGGCCCAGCCCTCTGGTTCGTGTGTCTGACACTCCTCTACAGTTCTCACTTGGAGCCTAGATGACCAGCACTGCTCAGAGAGACAGGTGCCCAGAGAGAAAGGCCCGGTAAGAAAAGAAAAGCTCTATGGTTTCCCCAAAGACAGGGAATTTTGAGTACTTACTCCCTGAAGGAGATCAACAGTCAATCCAGTTGGTCAATACAACGAGGCTAGTGCCTCAGCCTAAGGCCCTCAGGAGTGAACCCTGTTTTCTCTCCCTGCTCACACGTTCTTTAAAATGACTGCAAAATGACGATGACCTGCGGGATACTTAAAAATACTCTGTTCTAAACCTTAGGGGTCAAGGTGTGTAGTTTGAGTTAGAGTGTATTTGAGCAAGTTTCCAAAGGCGGGGGTGCCAGCTACACTCTCCCAGCCAGTCCTCTGTGTGTCCCCAGTGATGCACATGTGTGACTCTGCTGGTTGGGACTAGGGCTCAGTCTAATGTGGAAACAGTCACATATACACAAAGGTCAAATCTCTGACCACATGGTATCTTGAGCTAACTGGCCCTGCGAGCCTCTGGGACAAGCCTTTGGATTAGTTGCTGCTGAATGCATAGCTCCGACGACTCTGCCCTGGGGACACTCGTGGCTCTATGATAGTAGGTCTTTAGTTACCTTAAACCCCCAAACTCCCTTAGATCCATTCAAGGACTCCAAGTCTGGACTCTAGGTGAATCCCATATCTTGACTTCCTATATACTACCTCCTTTTCTTAAAAAGTAAACTCTGTTAATTCTCTGGGATTTCTTCTTAGGAATTCAAGTTCTCTCTTCTCATATTAAATAGCCCTATGAAATAAAGGAATTGGGATCCAACAGGGTTGAGTGGTTTTCACTGAATCATAACTCTGCAGCACAGCAGTGGTTAGAGCTCAGCGGGGTCCCTGCCTCTTTCAGTTGGCCCACGCTGCACCTGCTTGCCTCTGGTTTGTGCCAGTCTAAGAACCAAACTATGGATGGCTACAGGCATGCGCCCCTTCTCCATCACTGCCACCTGTCTCTCTGGGACAGTCTTGGACATCACTACATCAGGTAGAGATTATCATTACACTGGAAAACTTTCTGACACATACCTTTCTGTGATAACCCCACCTGGGTGGAATTATACCCAGCTCAAATATTATTGTCCTGCAGTCATGGCTTCTGATGGTTTTTTCCTGTCATTGATCTGTCATGACCCACCTGTAGTCAGAATGACTGTCTCGTGCATAGAAATGCTCAGACCTTTGTTCTGAATTTCATTAGTTTTCTGTAGCTACAACCAGGACTTAATCATTTATCAGATTAAATGCCATAGTGTTGGGAGCATAAGTTTCTACACTTGTTCTCTGAAAAGCTCAAGGATTTCTTAACCATTTGGGGGTTATCCTCATTTGGGGGAATCTTTGAAATCTAGGGACACACACCCCAGAAAAATTCACAAGATACTTATACACAAAATGTTGCTTATAAGAGTGGAGGTGGGGCTGCAAGTTTACAGACCCTATGAAGCCCACTGATGGACCTCAGGAGCTCTCTGCAGGTCTTGTGTTTAAGGATGCCTGGCTCAAGCTACTATAGGGCAGTTCAGCTCTAGCCCAACACTAGTGGAAGAGGGTTCACAGGTTTAGTCCCTCTGTGGATGAGTTGACTTTACATACAGGAGCTCTTACCTCAGAACCACAGAATAATCTCTAAAGTTCAGACCTGGAAGGAGGTTTAGCATGTGCTCAGTTCAACCTCCTCTTTTTATAGATTAAAAAGAAAAAAAAAAAAAAAAAAAACACACACAGAGAAAACTAGTCATTTACTTGAGGTCACATGGCAGTTATAGCGCTAGGACTAGAGCCCAGGCCACACCACATAATACTAAGTGAATGGTCTTTTAATGGTGAATCAGGGATATAATTTTATATATGGAGGAAAGCACATGACAATAGTCTCCTCGTTTTTAAACACATGAACCAAGATAGGCAGTCAGTATTAACTGTCTATCATGCATCTGTTCATTTATTCATCTATTCAGTTATCAAAAAATGTATATCTAATGTGCACTATGTGCCAGGCACCCTGCTAGGTACTGTTTACCATAAGGCTCAAGCTTTCCTTAACATAGTATTAACACACACATACAATTGGTGCCAACATCCCCTTTTATGACACTATATTTTTCTCACTGTCCACAGATATCGATTCAGATGCTGTCCACACACTCAGGGATTCCATTGGCCGTGGCTTCAAGGTCTTTTCCATATCATGAATTGAGTTAGAGGGAGGTAATTTTAAGGTGCTATACCATCTATGGCCAGTTCGGTTCTAGACTCATCCTGGGTGAGCGTGTGAGTCTGGAATAGAACAACTCTAAAAGTCTGGCTAAATATGAGACCTAAACGCCTAAAACTCAAAAAGGCAGCCACAATCCCGTATTAAATGTAGGCAGAACTAGCTCTTTTATGTGCTCGAGCAAGCGTTCTGATCCTACCCTGTGTACCCCACCATCTTGCTCCGCCTTGTCCTCACTGCCTGACATTCTGTCACTTCCATGCAGACTTTCTCTCATCCTGGTCTGACTCCACCTGCACCTGGAGCTTTTCCCTGCGAGAGCAGAGATCACCTTCAGGCCTAGACAATGGCCTGCCACGGCAGGTCCTACATACACACGACCTTAGACTTTCAATTGGGTGACCTTGCATTAAGCCAGGGTCATATCAGACCAGGCCAACTGTCCCCAGCCCTCCCTAATCTGGAATCACATTCTGGGCTTCTTTGGGGGTCAGGACGGGAAAAGGATTATTATGGAGTACTAACTAGGTGTTAGGCATTATGCTGAATACCTTACATGGCCAATCTGTCTAGTCTTTTGTTTGTTTGCTTGGGTCATAACTTTTTTTAAAAATTTGTTTCTAACTAAAAACTTTTTTGTTGATAGAGGAATGCCTTCTGATTAGGAGCATGTTATAGTTTATACTTTTTTAAATTTCAATTTTATTGAGGTATAATAGACATATATAAGATATTTAAAATGTACAGCATGTTGATTTGATATATATATATACATTGTGAAATGATTTCCCCTATCTAGTTAATTAACACATCTATCACCTCACATATTTATCTTTTTTAATATAACATTTAAGTTCTAGTCTCTTAGCAAATTTCATTTTTACAATGCAGCATTATCAACTATAGTGATCACATTTTACATTAGATCCTCAGACCTTATTAATCCTATAGTTGAAACTTTGTGCCCTTTTACCAATCTCCCCTGTATTCCCTCACTCCTCAGACCCCGGCAACCACTTTGCTACTCTCTATTTCTATAAGTCTGACTTTGTTTTTAAGATGCCACATACAAGTGGTACCATATAGTATTTGTTTTTCTCTGTCTGGCTTATTTCACTTAGCATCGTGCCCTCAAAGTCCATCCATATTGTTGGAAATGGCAGGATTTCCTTCTTTCTTTTTTTTTTTTTTTTTTTTTTAATTTATTTTATTTATTTATTTTTGGCTGCTTTGGGTCTTCGTTGCTGCGCACAGGCTTTCTCTAGTTGCAGCGAGCAGGGGCTACTCTTTGTTGTGGCACACGGGCTTCTTATTGTGGTGGCTTCTCTTGTTGCGGAGCACGGGCTCTAGGCGCGCAGGCTTCAGTAGTTGTGGCACGTGGGCTCGGTAGTTGTGGCGCACTGGCTTAGTTGCTCCGTGGCATGTGGGATCTTCCCGGACCAGGGCTTGAACCCGTGTCCCCTGCATTGGCAGGCAGATTCTTAAGCACTGCGCCATCAGGGAAGCCCTCCTTCTTTCTCATGGCTGAATAATATTCCATTGTATATATGTGTCACATCTTCTTTTTCCATTCATCTGTAGATGGACACTTAGGTTGTTTCCATATCTTGGCTCTTGTGAATATTGCATGCAAATATATCTTTAAGAACCTGTTTTCATTTCTTTTGGATATATACCCAGAAGTGGGATTGCTGGATCATATGGTAATTGTATTTTTAATTTTTTGAGGAACCTCTATATTGTTTTCCATAGTGGCTGCACCAATTTACATTCCCACCAACAGTGTACAAGTGTTCTCTTTCCTCCAAGTCTTCCCCAACAGTTGTTATCTCTTATTTTGATGATAGTCATTCAACAGTAATGGTATGAAGTGATGTCACCTTATGGTTTTGATTTGCATTTCCATGATGATTAGTGATACTGAGCATGTTTTTATGTACCTGTTGGCCCATCTGTATGTCTTCTTTGGAAAAAATATCTGTTCAGTTGCTCTGCCCATTTATTTATTTATTTATTTATTTTTTATTTTTATTTTTGGCTGTGTTGGGTCATTGTTGCTGTGCACGGGCTTTCTCTGGTTACCGCGAGCGGGGCTACTCTTCATTGCAGTGTGCAGGCTTCTCATTACAGTGGCTTCTCCTGTTGCGGAGCACGGGCTCTAGGCATGTGGGCTTCAGTAGTTGTGGCACACAGGCTCAGTATTTGAGGCACATGAGCTCTAGAGCACAGGCTCAGTAGTTGTGGCACACAGGCTTAGTTGCTCCACTGCATGTGGGATCTTCCCGGGCCCGGGCTCGAACCCGTGTCCCCTGCTTTGGCAGGTGGATTCTTAACCACTGTGCCACCAGGGAAGTCCCTGCCCATTTTTTGATCAGATTGTTTGGTTTTTTGCTATTGAGTTTTGTGAGTTCTTTATGTATTTTGGATTGTGATATTATGATTTCAAAGAAATATACATTTAGTTATTCAGAAGACCAAAATATAGTTCTCATATATATTTGGTCTTCATCTGTAGTTCCTGACTCACAGTTCTCAAAACGCTTGGGATTTCCTAAGTGTTGAGAGTGATAAAGGTGTTTTTTGTTATGTGAAAGAGGTGACTTTTAGAAGCACCTAAGGGTGGGGACTGGTTGCCAGGAAAACCAACCCTGTGATTAGAGGGTTGGGCCTTTCAGTCCCACCCCCTGATTTCCAGAAAGGAGAGAGCTGTTTGAGGTTAAACCAAGCACCATTGGCCAACAATTTAGTCAATCATGTCTCTGAGGACAGCTTTTTTGTCCTTTTTGTTGAGCTTCCACATTGGGGAACCAGAACACTTCCGTGTGCCACCATGTCAGGCCCCACGTTCCATGAGGACAGAAGCTCCTTTGTTCAGGACCTCACTCTTTGTATCTCTGCATTTGACTGTTGATTCATATTCTTTATTATCCTTTTATAATAAATTGGTAATCTAGTGAGTAAACAGGTTTTCCTGAGTTCTGTGAGCCGTTCTAACAAATTAATCAAACCCAAGGAGACGGTCGTGAGAACCTCTTATTTATAGCCAGTAGGTCAGAAGTACAGGTAACAACTGAAGCAGAGGGCAGCAGCCTTGTGGGACTGAGCCCTTCACCTGTGCTTTCTGATTCTATCTCCGAGTAGATAGTGTGAGAACTGAGTTGAATTTTTGGACACTCTCCTGGCATCTGAGAATTGCTTGTTGGTGTGGGGAAGCCTACACACACACACACACACACACACACACACACACACACACACACCACACACACACACATGTTGGAATTGGGTCCAGGAGGAACTCTTTGCAGGATATTAACCCTTTATCTGATACATGAATTGCAAATATTTTCTCCCATCTCATAGGTTGCCTCTTCATTTTGTTGATGATTTCCTTTGCTATCAGAAGTTTTTTAGTTTGATGTAGCCATGTAGTCCCACTTGTTTATTTTGCTTTTGTTGCCTTTGCTTCTGGTGTCACATCCAAAAAATCATTGCCAAGACTGATGTCAAGGAGCTTACCCTTTATGTTTTCTTCTAGGAGTTTTATGGTTTCAAATCTTACATTCAAGTCCATAATCCATTTTGAGTTGATTTCTGTATACGGTGTAAGAAAGGGGTCCAGTTTCATTCTTTTGCAAGTGGCTGTCCAGTTTTCCCAACATCGTTTATTGAGACTGTCCTTTCCCCATTATATATTCTTGGTTCCTTTGTCAAAAATTAATTAACTATACATGCATGGGTTTATTTCTGGGCTCTCTCTTCTGTTCCATTGATCTACATGTTTGTTTTTATGCCAATATCATACTGTTCTGATTACTATAGCTTTGTAATATGGTTTGAAATCAGGGAATATGATATTTCCAGCTTTGTCCTTTTTAAGATTGCTTTGGCTATTCGGGGTTCTTGGTGGTTCCATACAAATTTTAGGATTGTTTGTCCTATTTCTGTGAAAAATGCCATTGGAATTTTGATAGGGATTGCCTTGAAGTTTACCTTGGGTTGTATGCACATTTTAACAATATTAACTCTTCCAATCCATTAGCACAGAATATTTTTCTATTTATTTATGTCTTCTTTAGTTTCTTTCATCAATGTCTTATAGTTTTCAGTGTACAGATCTTTCACCTCCTTAGTTAAATTTATTCCTAGGTATTTTATTCTTTTGATGCAATTATAAATAAGATTGTTTTCTCGATATCTTTCTGATAGTTCACTATTAGTGTATAGAAATGCAGCTGATTTTTGTACATTGATTTTGCATCCTGTAACTTTACTGAATTTGATTATTAGTGCTAACAATTTTTGGTGGAGTCTTTAGGGTTTTCTATATATAATATCATGTCATCTGCAAATAGAGACAATTTTACTTCTTCCTTTTTGATTTGGAGGTCTTTTATTTCTTTTTCTTGCCTAATTGCTCTGGCTAGGACTCCCAGTGCTATGTTAAATAAAAGTGGTGGGAGTGGGAATCCTTGTTTTGTTTCTGATCTTAAGGGAAAAGCTTTCAGCTTTTCACCATCAGTATAATATTAGCTGTGGGCTTGTCATATATGGCCTTTATTATGTTGAGGTAAGTTCCCCCTATACCCAGTTTGTTGAGAATTTACTTAATCTTTACATGGCAAGGAGGTGCTTTAATTATCTCCATCTTACTGATCAGGAAACTGAAGCTTAGAGAGCCTAAGTAACAGATGGCCAAAAGCACATGAAAAGATGCTCATCATCACTAATTATTAGAGAAATGCAAATCAAAACTACAATGAGGTATCACCTCACACCGGTCAGAATGGCCATCATCAAAAAGTCTACAAACAATAAATGCTAGAGAGGGTGTGGAGAAAAGGGAACCCTCCTACACTGTTGGTGGGAATATAAATTGGTACAACCACTATGGAAAACAGTATGGAGGTTCCTTGAAAAACTAAAAACAGAACTACCATATGATCCAGCAATCCTACTCCTGGGCATATATCTGGATTGTTTATCCTATTTCTGTGAAAATTCGAAAAGATACATGCACCCCAGTGTTCATTGCAGCACTACTTACAATAGCCAAGACATGGAATGTCCATCGACAGAGGAATGGATAAAGAAGATGTGGTAAATATATACAATGGAATATTACTCAGCCATAAAAAAGAATGAAATAATGCCATTTGCAGCAACATGGATGGACCTAGAGATTATCATACTAAGTGAAGTCAGACAGAGAAAGACAAATTTAAAAATAATAAATTAATTAAAATGTAAAAATAGTAATAAAATAAAGTACATTGTGAGCTCCTTGAAGATAGGGATCGTTTTCCACTATAGGACTGCACACATGGGAAATAAATAGATCAGTGAGTATCTGTCCACTGGGGCTCAAAATTGCCTGAGGGCAGACCTTAGGTATAGAAAATCAGAACTACATCTTAAAGATCTTCTAGGCTTCCAAGTCTCATTTTACAGTTGAGGAAACTGAGGCCTAAAAAGTGGAGTCAAAATGGAGCTCAATCCTTTCTTCAGGGCAGAGTCATCCTAAATTATTCTCTCCTCCTACCCCCACCAGCCCAGTAACCAGTGCTGGGACTCTGTGTTTAATCATCAAATATGTGTTAAGACCTTGGGATCCAGTGATCATAAGATAATTAAAATCTGGTGTCATTCCAGGTCAGTCAGATTTATAGCTGGAACTGGAGGAACCTTAGAAATCATATTGTTTAATTCTCAGGTTATAGATGAAGTAACAGGCCCAGAGATGGCAAGTGACCTCCCAGTGCTCATCAGCGGGCCAGTGGCTTATCATTTAAATGCTCCCCTGCCCAGGGAGCAACGACACAGGAAACATGTGTTGGCCTTTCCCTGGTTGGAGTGTGTATGTCAGGGTGGGTGTGGGGGTTGCTATCTTCCCAAGTCCAGCCGGTTTGCAGTACATTGTCCACCCTTCAGCAGAGCCATCAGTGGCTCGCCCCTGTGTTCGCCCTCTCTCCTCTGTTCTCCAAGCAGTAGAAGCCACAGCTGAGGCCTGGGCCCAAGCTGGAACCTGATTCTACCACTCCTTCCATCCTCCTTCACCAGCCCTTCCTTTCTCAGCACCACCTCTGGCCCAGCGACCAGGTTAGGACTGTCACACATGCACAAATTATAACCTGGCTGCCCTGTTTCTCCTCCATGGGTAAAATGCCCAGAGCTGAGGGAAATAAATGCTTCCACTCTGTTTTGCTCTCCACAGAAGCCAAGGGCCAGAGGAAAGAGCAGCCCCGTTGCTTCTTTTAGGCAGTGGGGGCACCAGAGTATTGAGTGAGTTGAAGCATTAAAGGAGGCTGTTTTGTCTTCACTAGACCTTGACAGTGACCTTCCTCAGGGGTCAAGCCCCGTCCCTCCCATGCACTCGCAAGCACAGTATGGATCAAGAAGCAGCACATATAAAAAGACCTTTCTGAAGACTGAAAGGGATTGTTCCTGACAGGCCTGCAGAAACAGCTCAGGGAGGCTGAGCTCTACGTGGGGAATCTGTCAGGCTAACAAAGGGCCAGCTTTCCCAGGGACAGGAAGTTTGGAAGGTGGACTGCCGGGAAGCTCATTTAGTGGAGACAGAGGAACCAGCCTCTTCCCGTTTCCCTCTGGCTGTGCTTCCACAGAAGAGCCAGGCAGCTGGCTCATCCCCATCCACCCAGGCCTGCAGGCAGGTGGCGGAAATTTTCACCCCTCTTGTATGGCTAAATCTCAACCCCGGAGGAGCTGATCTATCTGCCTCCTTCTTGTCTGCACTCAAGCAACCAAACACTACTGAGGAAAGTCTCACCATCAGGCAGATTGGTTCCACTCTAATTCAGGATCACTAACCCCACATGGACCAAAGGGTGGTTGAAAATTTTACTACATCTCTCTGGTCAGCTCACATTCCTATCAACAACTGTTCCAAACCTTCTCCACTCTCCTGAGACCTCTGCTGCCCTCACCTCCACCCTCACTTTTCTCAGAAGTCATCATCTTCGAGTTCCTCTTTTGTGTTACCAAGTGTTTAAACCAAGCTACAGTACCCTTCCTTCTTGCTTCCCATTACAATTGAAGAGTTTTCCTTTCTACTCTCTAACCAAGAACAATTCCACCACTTGTGTTTTATATCCCATCCTCCCCCACCATCCCATGAACCTTATCTGTAATTTATCCAATCTCTCTCTTGTGTATCTAGTCTCTCCCTCTCTACTGGGCACATCTTACGGTTATTTAAACAAACTCCTATCTCTCTCATTAAAAAAAAAAAAAGAATCCTTTAACATACATCCTCCTCAGTCTATGGCCTTCTTTCTCTCTGCCTCTACACAATCAATTCCTCAAAAATAAAGCTCCACTTTCTCACCTTCCATTTAACCTTCAATACACTCCAATCTGGCTTTGCTATCATTACTCTACTGAAGAAGCTCTTGCAATGGTCATCAGTGATATCCATGATTAATACAGTGGTCATCTTTCAGTTCTCATCTTCCTCTTCAGCATTTGACTCTGTTGAGTGGTTATAAATGACCATTCCCTCTCTCTTAAAAAAAATCTTCCCTTGTCTTCCATGATACAACACTCTCCTTGTTTAATTTCTAAATCTTTAACCACTCTTGCTCAGTCTCCTTTACAAGCTCATCCTTCTCTACCTAGCCATTCACGGTTAGAGTTCAAGGCATGGAGTTCTCTTCAAGTCCGTTTATTCTAAAGTGCTTTTACACACTACACTGAACTGCCTCATTAAAATGTTTAAATCAGCATTATATTATAAACATCTTCCCACATCTGCAAAATTATTTTAATGAGGGCATATTATGGATGTACCATAACTTATTTACTCAGTCTCCTATTGTTGGTCATGTAGGTCCTTTCTAATACTTTTTAAATAGCACTATGACAAACATCCTTATACAACTTGTTGCATGTGATTAGATGAATGATGCTAATATTAATTACTACTATCCAGTCAATAATAAACTGCTATGTGGAAACTGGGGATATTTGGAAAATGTACACTTAGTCTTTTGAGGTCAGTAGCATGGAGGACACTACCACGGTAGCCCATGCAGCAATACCGAGTAGGACAGAATCTTGGGCAGAAGAAACTGGCTTGATCTAGGAAGATGTATCTTCTCTTTCCCTGTTCTTCTGAGTTTTCAACTTGGAAGTTACCACCACACATGATAAGAGGTTCTGGGCAAGGCATTGCTCACTCTGGAAGCCATGGGCCCTTTGCCTTATTCCCACTTTATACTTTGGCAGAGGAGTCAGTCCTGATAGAGCCAGATGGATCTTAAATGACTTCAGAGGATTTTGAGGACATAGATTGACTGGAGAAGTTTCCAAGGCCTGAGATCAGTCCTGGAACTGATCTGTCAGGCCTGAACTTGGATGGCTGCAGGACAGATAGGTCAGCAAAAGTCAGTGCCAGAAAAGCAGCCAGAGTAGGCTGACTGAGCAGACAGGATGGGGCACAGCCAGGAGAGTGAAGGAGAATTGTGGGAAGAGGAGGAGAGTTGGCACAAACAACTTGGGCTCTTCTTCATCTCCCCAAATATTTAATATTGGAGTGCCCCTGGGCCCAGTTCCTGGACTCCTACTGGTTCTATCTGTCCTTCCTTAGGGATCTCACCCAGACTCATGGCTTCAAGTACTATCTATACAGAGACGATCCCCAATTTTACATTTCTAGCCTGACCTCCCACCTGAACAACTGACCAGTATATTTAACTGAAAAGTTGTCATCCCCACTTGGATGTCTAACAAGCGTCTCACGTTTAACACTTGTAAAACTAAACTCCTAACTTTACCTCCCTGCCTCCCCGACTAAATCTGATTCCAACTCACGTAATGGCAATGCCACTCTTCCAGTTTCAGGCCAGAAACTTGAAGTCATCCTTGACCTCTCTCTTTTTCTCACAACCTGCATCCAACTCATAATCAAATCCTGTTGGCCTTATCTTCAAAACAGATTCGGGTTTGCTTTCATCCATGAAAAATGGGACTTAACTATCTCACTATAAACAATGGAAAAGGGACTTCCCTGGTGGCGCCGTGGTTAAGAATCTGCCTGCCAATGTGGGGGACACGGATTCGAGACCCGGCCCGGGAAGATCCCACATGCTACGGAGCAGCTAAGCCCGTGTGCCACAGCTGCTGAGCAACCCCCGCTCACCACAACTAGAGAAAGCCTGCACACAACAACGAAGACCCAGTGCAGCCAAAAATAGATAAATAAAAATAAATGTATTAAAAACAAAACAAACAAAAAACACAATGGAAAAACTGGATCAAAGATATGGAACAACTATTTCCAGACATTGGACCAGAGGCAGGAGAGGACTGTGATCCCTAAGGGAAGGGACGCAAATGAGGTGAGCTCTCAATTGTGGAGGCAATTCTCAGATTGCTCGGCCCCCAGTACAGCACCATTCTTCAAGGACATAAACCAGCCACTTGTGGCAAGCTGATTACATTGGTCTTTCTTCACCCTGGAAGAGAGAACAGTTTATCTTGAGTGGGATTAAAACATATTTCATTAACTCAAAGTGGATCGTGGACTTATATATAAAATGTAAAGCTACAAAACTTAGGGAAAAAAAAAAAAACAGGCGAAAATCTTTGGGATCTAGGGCTAGGCAATGAGTTCTTAGAATTGACACCAAAAGCATGATCCTCACAAGGAAAAATTGATAAATTTGACCTCGCTAAAATTAAGAACTTCTGCTCGATGGAAGACCCTGTAAGAAGGATGAAAAGACAAGCTACAATTGGGAGAAAATGTTTGCAAAGCATATACCTATCAATGGACTAGTATCCAAAATATATAAAGACCTCATAAAACTCAACAGTAAAAAAAAAATCCAATTAGGAAATGGGCAAAAGATACCAACAGACATTTCACTGAAGATATTCAGATGGAAAATAAACACATGGCAAAAAAGTTCAATAGCATTAGCCATTAAAGAAAAACAAAGTAAAGCCACATGAGATATCACTACACACTTACTAAAATAAAAAATAATGACATCAAATGCTGGTGAGAATGTAGAAAAACTGGCTCCCTCACAGTGCTGGTGGGAATGTAAAATGGTATAGCTGCATTGGAAAACAGCTTGGCAGGTTTTTTTTTTTTTATAAAACTAAACATACAATTGCCATGTGACCCAGCAATTGCACTCTTGGGCATTAATCCCAGAGACATGAAGACTTATGTTCACACAATAACCTATACACAAATGTTCATAGTTGCTTTATTCATGACAGCCCAAAAAAAAAAAAAAATGGAAACAGCCCAGATGTCCTTCAATGAGTGAATGGTTAAACAAACTGTCACATTCATACCATAGAATACTCAGCAATAAGAAGGAATGAACTATTGGTGAATGCAACGACTTGGTTGAATCCTCAGGGAAGTATGCTGAGTGAAAAAAGCCAATTCTAAAAGGTTATACATTGTATGATTCCATTTGTAAAACATTTTGAGATGATGAACTTTTACACATGGAGAACAGATCAATGGTTGTCAGAGGCTAGGGATTAGGTTAAAGGGAGGGAGAAGCAAGTGTGGTTATAAAAGGCCAACACATGGAATCTTATGAGGATGGAACTGTTTTGTATCTTGACTGTGGCGGTGGATATACAAACCTACACACGTGATAAAATTGTATAGAACTAAACACACACACACAGTCTCACATACACACAAAAGGGGACAAGTAAAATTGGGGCAGTCTGAATTGTAATAATGTCCATATCCCGGTTGTGATATTATACTATAGTTTTGCAAGATGCTACCCTTGGGTGAAACTGGGTAAAGAGTACATGGGATCTCTCTGTATTATTTTTTACAACTGCATATGCACATATAATTATCAAATAAAGGTTTAATTTTAAAACAACATATTCCTGGTTGATATTCTAGATTTGGATGTGCTTTTCTTGCCAGGAGAGCCTGGGCCAACACCACAATCCAAAAGCTTGTAGAGCATTGGATTCACTGACATGGGATTGAGTGTAACCTTGCTTTGGACCATGGGCCTTACTCTTCATCAAAGGAGGTGTGGGAGTGGGTACATGACATGGTATCCTCTAGTCCTATCTCATATCCAGAAGCTGAGAGAGTGGTGAAGTGACTGCTTAACGATGCAGCTGAGACACCAACTTGGAGCTGATATCCTGCAAAGCTGGGGTGTTGTCCTCCAGGATGTGGTCTCATCCTAATCAACCACCATTATATACTACTGTGTCCCCAGTAGATAGACCTGCTCACCATCACTCCAGTGACCTTGAGGAATTTGTGTGTCCAGTCCCTGCAACTTTAGGCTCTATGGGTGTAGAGGCCCTGGTTCCCACAGGGAGGATGCTTCCACTTGGAGGAGGCATAGTAGGAGTGCCAGTAAGGTTGTTTTGTTTTGTTTTGTTTTTAATTTTATTTATTTTTGGCTGCGTTGGGTCCTCATTGCTGTGCGTGGGCTTTCTCCAGTTGCGGCTAGCGGGGGCTACTCTTCGCCGCCGTGGCCTCTCGTTGCAGAGCACGGGCTCCAGGCACACGGGCTTCAGTAGCCATAGCTCGCAGGCTCCAGAGCGCAGGCTCAGTAGTCGTGGCGCACAGGCCCAGTCGCTCCACGGCATGTGGGACCCTCCTGGACAGGGCTAGAACCCGTGTCCCCTGCACTGGCAGGCGGACTCCCAACCACTGCACCACGAGGGAAGCCCCTCCAGTAAGTTTTAAGCCATGGCTGCTGCCTTGGTAACTTCAGGCTCCTTAAGCTAAGAGAGCAGCAGACAATGAAAGCATCACCACACTGGCCAAGGTGATTGACCCTGACCATCAGAAGGTGATAGGCTGGGTTACACTGTGGGGACAGGGAGGAACATTTCTGGCACTCATGTAATCCACGGGGGCATCTCCTGATACTCCCCCTCCCAGTTATAAAGGTATATGGAAAAGTGCAGCAGCCTTGATCTGAGAAGGACATGGTAACCCACTGCTCACATCCCTTAGGGATGAGGGTCTGGGTCACACCGCTTGGAACAGCAGATGTACCAGCTAAGGGTGAGGGGACTCTAGAGTGGGCAGTACAGGTGGGAGATGATGAGCATTCATTATGGTCTCAAAACTAGCTGCCAGTAGTGGGGACAGAGGGAGGGGTGGCTAGTTCATCCCGCTAATCTTCCTTAAGTTCCCCCAAAGAAACAGACCAGCCAGAATCCTGGAGAAGCTGTTCCCAGATGGAGTGGATTTGAATGGCACAAGAGGTGGTTTGTAACAGATACTATGATGCTCGGTCCATGTCCCCCTCAGCAGCCGGGAGTGTTGCCTATGGATGGCTCACAGCTGTGTCCCTCTCTGGGCAATGCTGTCAGCTGAAAGGAACTTCCTTGGCTCATTTCTGCACCCCCTCACTGGGGGCAGCCCACAGCCAAAGACTGGTCAATGTGGGGCTAGAAGGCCTTGGCCAGTGCTTCAATTTGGGGCATCTCTATCCAAGAAGCATCTCAAAATTAACTTGTTCGAAACCAAACTCTTAAAAAAAAAAAAGAAAGAAAGAAACCAAACTCTTGGAGTCCTCCCTAAACCTGTCTCCTTCCCCATTTCAATAAATGCCAATTCCATGCTTCCAGGTGTCCAGTCCAAAACCTTGGAGTTTTGACTCCTCTCTCTCTCTCTGTTTCCCTGAACATCTAATATACCAGCAAATCTTGTTGGCTCTACCTTCATATCCACAATTTGACCATTTCTCAGCACTATCACTGCTAACCCTCTGCTCCAAATCCCTATAAACTCTCACCTGCAACACACTATAGCCTCCTAACTGGCCTCCCTGCTTCTGTGCTTGCCCCTTTCCTCTCTTCCATGCAAGCAGCCAAAGTGATCCTGTTAAGAGCTGAGATGATGTCATTCTTCTAACAAATTCTTCTAGTGGCTTCTCATCACACTTAGACTACAAGCTAAAACCTTTACAACAGCCTACACAGCCCTACAAGATCTGGCTCTGTGCCACCTGTCTGACCTCCTCTCCAGCCACTCTGCCACTCCCTCTCCCTGCTCCAGCCTCTGGTCTCCACGCTGTTCCTCAAGCTCACTGAGGATGCTCCTGCCACAGGGTCTTTATACTTGCCTCTCCTCCTGCCTGGAAAGCTATTCCCCGAGATAACCACACCTCACTTCCCTTGGGTCTCCGCTCCAGTATCGCCTTATCCAACACATGTTTCCTGACCATCTTATATGTAACAGCAAACTCCATTCCCACCTTATCACCACCCACTCTTCCAACCCCCCTTGCTTGGTACTTACTAACCCACAGAATTCTTTTTGTCTTTGTCTACCTCCCTCCAACTAGAAGGTAAGCTACATGAGAATGGGGACTTTTTGTCTTTTGTTTACTGCACTATATCTCTAGTTCCTACAACAGGGCTTGGCATATAGTAGGTACTTAAAATAAAAAAAAAAAATTGTTGGATGAACCAATCAAGTTTCGGGACTTTATAATTTAGGCTTTCACACTACCTCCCTCCACTGCAAAACAGCTACATCTTGAAATGTGGACACACCAAGACCGCCACCGGAACACCCATCGTCATGTGCAACACACACCGACCCAATAAACACGTTAGGGGGAAGTGCCTCTCAATTGTGAATTCACTGTCCTAAACCATCTGGATCACAATGAGACTCAAAGATTCAGGAAGAAGGAAGAGACCTGAGCCTGCAAGTACTCCATTAGCCACAGCGCAGGGGTTCATGAGGGGCTCACAAAAATACTTTAACTATAATTTCTTTTAGAATCAGAAGAAAAATGAGTATAATAATAATTAATATATGATAATAAATCCAGCATGTATTATATTCATCTTTATACCAATACAGTCATGAAATAGAATTTTTAATATTTTCTTATGAAGGAAGCAACCCAGGAAGACGAAAGGGGCCCACGAAAGTCACAACGTGGCCCTGCCTGACACAGCTCACCTTTAAGGCTCTGGCTAGCGTCAAGAGCCAGCAGGACAGGGAGATGGAGGGGAAATGATATTTCAGCAGGCTTTCTCATTGATTCATCTCCCCATCCCAGCCTTTCAGTCCTGTGGTATCAAAGGGGAAACTGAAGCTCTGAACAGTTAAGTGATTTTGCCAGTGCCATCAAGACAGCGGCCACGCTAAGATTTGAACCTAGGATATCGAAGACCCAGCCATAGGCTACCTTCCTGCCCTGCAGCTGCCAAATGGTGCCTACAAAGCCACAGGCACAAATGTGGAATTAGACACTTTCCTCAGATCTGCCCCTGCCTGCCAAAGGCTGCCCCACACCGGGCCCTGCCCCCTGAGTCACCTCAGCTGCACCCTGCCCTTCAAGAGCCCAAATTTCTCTCATCTGCCTCAGCCCCAATGCCAAGCCCCTGCCCCACCCCTGACTCCCGGTCTTAAGCATGACACTTCGGGGAAATGGGGGTCAAGCGGCAATGCCCCACCCTATGCATAGGCAGGTCTGGCTGCCTTCTCCTGCCTGTTAGTCCTTCCAGAGAAAAGTAACTTGGTCCTGAGGAAGAAGAGGGCAGCCTGGGAGGGACTCGTCCTTATTACTCCCAGCACAGGCTGGGTGCCAAACCCTCCCTCCTTGTGCCCAGGAAAAGGTCTGCAAAGACCCTAAGGGCCTCTTCTTTCTGCACCTAGTCCTCCCCAGCACAAGCACAGGGGTAAGTAGGTTCCTTCCTGAGGCCCAAGCAAAAATTCTCTAAGGGAGCTGCCTTGTCAGTCTCCTCCATTTTCTGCCCCTGTTTGGTGAGCTCCAAATAGGAGCAGTTGGGTAGTATTTACGATCCAGGAGGAGAGCTAGAAAGAGAAGTGTGGACTTGGGAACAGAAGGGCCTAGTTGAATTCCAGCTCTGCGAGTAAGAAATTTAACTTCTCCAAACGTAACTAAAACTTGCTAAACAGCAAAAGAGAGAACAAAAGGTTCCTAACATGGTTAGCACAGGATCTGGAATCAGGTTGTGCCAGTAAATGTTAGTGAAGTTTTATGCCTAGTGTGCCTTCCACTCTAATTTGCCTGGTTTTGTGGCTGTTATATTTCTGAGTATTCTCCTTAATTCATTACACATTTATTGAATCCTTACATGTTGGCCGCTATGTAAGCTTTGGAGACACAACTCTGAGTAGAAGAAATCTTTGCCTCTGAGGATCTTATGCTGTAGCAGGGACTGCAGAGAAGTGAACAGTCAACTACACTGCACTGTGGTAGTTGTGCAGCTCTGGATCTTAACTGATGGTGTTGCCATCAGGGAACCAAAAGGTCAGATGGCAGAGAAGCACATAGCCTTCAATTGGGTAGTACATAAATAAAAAACAAGAAACCAAATCATGTTGTGAACAAGAAGGACCAAGATAGATAATCACAGGACCCTGACACCTAGTATTTGGCCGTTTTATAAAGTAGAAGGTGTAAACCTAGCTGTTCTTGGCTATTCTTCCTAAGAAAGAAGCCCCATTAGGGTCCCAGGGATTTCACCTTAGGAGTTTTCTAAAATGATAAGAGATTATTTTTATCAGCTTTAGGAGTAAGTGGAGTAGGTTGCCACCTTCGTGTGTGTTCTGAGAGAAATGAGAGGGTGCCTCAGCCGCACGCCAAAATGCCTCCTTGCATCACTGTTCCTGGAAGTCCATCATTAGAGTCAGTCCTCAGGGATGCTTTTAGCCCTCAAAGTCTTCTTTTAAAGGCATATAGTCCAGAGAGAGATGCGCCTTTACTCTGGCTGTTCCTTTGCTTAGGTTGCTCTTTTCCACATGCTCAAAGCCTGTCATTCAGGTCCAGAGCACTTCCTCAGGGGTTCTGTTCCAGCCTGCCACCCTCTTTAGGAGGACTCGTATTGCTGCTATGAGTCTTTGATCCAGCAGGTTTGGTCTTGTGTGGCTTGTTGGTTGGATTCTGTGTAAGTGTGTGTGTGTGTGTGTGTGCGTGCGTGCGTGCACATGCATGTTTCCTAATTAGTGCGTCTATCAATTACAGGTATCCCCCACTTTTCAAAAGTTCACTTTATACCACTTTGCTTTTATGAAAGACCTACAGTGGTACCTGTTTTCATTAACCGAAAGAAATCCAAAGGGGACTTTTGCTTTTACAAGAAAAGGTAATTGCTTCTTCGCTTTACACCATTTCAGCTTACAAAAGATTTCATAGGAGCACTCTATTTTCAGATAGCAGGGGAAACCTGTATCTGTTGTTGCATTACACACCACCCCAAAACTTAGTGACTTAAAATGACTGTTTATTTACTCACAACTCTACAATATAAGCTGGGATCAGTTGGGTGGTTCTTCTGCTGGTTGAGTTGATGTCGCTCACACAGCTGCTGTCATTTGGAGGCTCAACTGTGATGGGAAAACCCAAGATGGGCTTCATTCCCATGTCTGATTCTCAGCTGAGGAGATTAGAACAGCTAGGGGCTGGCTGGCCCCTCTCTCCATGTGGTATCTCGTTCTCCAGGGCCTCTCCACATGGCCTTCTCTCCAGCGGTCATCCTGGGCTTCCTTACACCATGGCAGCTGAGTTCCAGAAGGGAGCATTTCCAAAAGTAGAGCCCCAAAGGGCAAGCACTTATCTACTTGCTTCATGTTTGTTAATATCGCATTGATCAAGGAAGTCACACAACCAACCCCAGAGTCAATGTGGGAAAAGACTTCAAAAGGGTATGACTCGGGACTTCCCTGGTGGCACAGTGGATAAGACTCCATGTTCCCAATGCAGGGGGGCCGGATTCGATCCCTGGTCAAGGAACTAGATCCTACATGCATGCCACAACTAAGGAGCCTGTGAACCACAACTAAGGATCCCTGGAGCCGCAACTAAGGAGCCCTGGAGCTGCAACTAAGGAAACTGTGAGCCACAAATAAGGGGCCCACCTGCCACGGCTAAGGAGCAATCATGCCCCAACTAAGGAGCCCTGGAGCTGCAACTAAGGAGCCCACCTGCTGCGACTAAGACCTGGTGCAACCAAATAAATAAATTAAATAAATTTTTTTTTTAAAGGGTAGGTGTGGTTTGGGGTGGGGGGGCACCAATGTCTACCTCAGTTTATAAACAGGGTAGAGATTGCATCTTTTTTTTTTTTTGAAACTTTCACATTTACCAGCATAGTCTAGTCTAGAGTATAGATGAGTAGAGTAGATGCTCAATAAATACTTGTTGACTGACGAGTGGTGGATATGGTTAACTGCCAGCAAAGCTCCTTAGGATGGGCCTTGCAGGCAAGAGCTGAAGGTTGCTCCATGAGGAAAGCAGAAACCTGAAAGGAAAGGTGACTGAACACCAAATACAAATGGGTGGATTTTAGTGAATTTAACTAATGCCCTCCCTATTGATTTCAAAACCAGAAAAATGTAAGTAAGAAATATCATAAGAAACCAAAGTATGCTCAGCTTAGCACTGTGTTAGGCCTCATGGAGGATACAAAAGAAAATAGGGTCTTTGAGGTCACAGAAGAAACAAGAAATAAAAACAGGAAAACTTAAATATTAGAAGGCCTAATAATGTTTTTAACATAGTGCATAGCACATAATAAACACTCATGAAATGTTGTGAAGAGAAAAAACAGGATATGGTCAGGAAGTGAAAGATTGATTAGTCTAGGGTTCAGCAAACTACAACCCACAGGCCAAATCCCACCTTCTATCTGTTTTTGTAAATAAAGTTTTACTTGAACACAGCCATACCCATCTGTTTACATATTATCCACAGCTGTTTTTGTTCTATGACAGCAGAATTAAGTAATTGCAACAAAGACTGAAAGGCCTGCAAAGTCTAAAATATGTACTATCTGGCCCTTTACAGAAAAAATTTGCCAACCCCCAAAACTCAATAAATGCTTCCCAGGCTCAGTAAAATTGGTACAACTTCCCTTGATGGAGGAGAAGGTAGGTTAGTGCTAGGTTTGATGGAAGATGAAATATTTTGCACTCAGAACCGTGAATAGTTATGGTCTGAGAGAAAACCGTTTTGGGGCACCCCCAGCTAGGAAGGATTTCTGTTGATATGCAACAATGTCAGGCCCTGGGCCTGTTTAGACTAGTGGTCCAAGTCATTCCTCCTGGCTTTCTCCCCCATCTCATCAACCTGTTTGCCCATCCTCCTCCACATTTTTGTCCTGAGGTTGGACAAGGTATCTAGATATTGAAGTTGGATATCAGGGAACCATTGACGAGACAGATACACTTTCCATCTGGATATTTATCTGTGTCCTTAGGAGGAAAGGGAGCATCTCACTATATAGAGAAAGGGCATGGTACCTTAAACCTTATTCCTTCAGCCACATGGGTCTCAAAATGTCATCTTGGTCATTCCCCTGTGTCCAGAATGGATTGATTTTAAGTCATCTCCTAGATCTAATACACACACACACACAGACACACACACACACACACACACACACACACATGCCCCACTGTAACCAGCTCCCCACATGCTTAAAAAGAGCACAGCCTCTCCCCAGGGCCAACTTATCCAAAGACAGTAGGCTCAGTGCTAAGGTCCCGTGGTATTTTAAGGACCAACAAAAACATCTTAATTTTAACTTCTTTTAAAACTAGAAGGAAAAAAGAATGTAACAATAATGGATATATAATAACAAATCCAGCCTGGATTATACTCATCTTTATACAAATTATATAAAATATAATTTTTAATATGTTTTTTTTAATGGAGGAAGGGGACCATAAAGGCAAAAGTGCCAAGGGCCAGCGAAAGCCATAATGCAGCCCTGTCTTCCTCAAGTAACAGGTCCACAAACTTGATGGAGCGTGGATTCTTCCCAAGATCTGAGCAGTATTCCTGCTGTGATCATGTACGTCCTTGGACCAGTCCTTTGGAGAACTAAACACAGCTGCCTTTGACCTCTGAGTCAGGATAAAAACAAAAAAGCTCTCTGGAAGGAAGTGGAGGCTGGCAGCTAGGAAAGAAGAGTGCTGGTGTTGATTCAACTGGCCTCAGGGCCTGGCGAGGCCGGACTGCCCAGCAATGCCCCTGCCACCAGGGTGTCAGCTCAGTGTGTCAAGCAGGGCAGAACCCAGCTCAGGCCCTCCATGAATAAATACTGCTTCAGGCCCAGGCGTGTTGACCTAAGAAGCTGTGGCTCCTTCACCTCTCTCTGGCAGTGCAGATTGCTCTGGGGGAGCCACACTCCAGTTAAGAGCTCTCTGAGGAGCGAGCTCAGCCTGGAATTTGCTTTCAAGCTCTGGTCACTGCCGCTCTATGTGCTGCATCTCTCAGGAGCCAAAGATTTGTGTGTTGATTAACCAGCTGCTTTAATTCTCCTCCAGAATTCTCCCCCCCACTTCTCTTTGTTTCTGCTTCACAGTGTTGCTTCCTGGAAGGGTGGTAGAATGAAATTTGCTTCTCTTTTTTTTTTTAATTTATTTTATTTTATTTTATTTATTTATTTGGTTGTGTTGGGTCTTAGTTGTGGCAGGCAGGCTCCTTAGTTGCAGCTCACCAGCTCCTTAGTTGCGGCTCACTGGCTCCTTAGTTGTGGCATGTGAACTCTTAGTTGCGGCATGAGTGTGGGATCTAGTTCCCTGACCGGGGATTGAACCCAGGCCCCCTGCATTGAGAACGTGGAGTCTTAACCACTGCGCCACCAGGGAAGTCCCGAAATTTGCTTCTCTTAAAATCAGGGCAGCTGGTGCTACTTAAAAAATGCAACTTAAAATTTACCTAGATGGTCTTTGTTATGGGTTGAATTATGTCCGCCCCCCCCTCAAAAAAAAGATGTACTGAATCCTAATCCTCAGTACCTCAAAATGTGACCTTATTTGGAAATAGGTTCTTTGCAGATGAAATCAATAAATATGAGGTCGTACTGGAGGAGGATGGGCCCCTAATCCAATATGACTGGTTTCCTTACAAAAAGAGCACCATGTGAAGAGACAGAGGCACACAGAGTGAAGACAGCCATGGGAAGACACAAGCAGAGATAGGAGATAACCTGTCAAAAGCCAAGAAATGCCTGGGGCCATCAAAAACTGGAAGAAGCAGGGAAAGATCATCTCCTAGAGGCTTTGAAGGGAGCATGACCCTGCCAACACCTCAGACTTAGCCTCCAGAAATGTGAGCGAATAAATTTATGTTGTTTTAAGCCACTGCTTTATGGTATTTTGTTCCAGCAGCCCTAGGAAACTGATATAGTCTTCAAAGCAAATAATCTGCCCAGCTGGAGCGTCAAGTCAATTGACTGACACAATAATCACACCAAGCCCTTGTTTAGTGTAAAAATTTTACTTCTTGAAGTTCCTTCTTCTCCATTATCTCATTTTAACCTCATGATTCCTTTGTGACACAGGGCAGATTTTATTATCCCTCATTTTGTAGATGCAAAATCTGAAGACCAGGATGTAAAATCACTTACCCCGAGTCATGCATAAGTGTCTCTGTGGCTTAGAAGAAAGCAATGAGTAACAGAAATGCAAACTCAGCTCCGCCCTGACTAGATATACGTGTGGGCCCCTGATGAGTAACCCAACCCTGTAGCATCCGGAATTTCAAGTACAGTCATTACTTTCTTTTTAAGAGCATTAAAAATCACCCGCCATCTACTATCAACATCACTTCATAAAAGAAAAGGCATTTTAACACTAAAAACAAGGAAAGACCTTAATACCAGAATAAAGGGCATGTCTTTTAAATTAAATAAATTTTGTTTATTTTTTTAACTCACTACTTTGTCCTTATTTTCTTCATTTTTCAGAAGACTGACAGATACCAGGATCAGCATTTGGGAAACACTTCTGAAATCTCTCTGGGCCTCATTTACCTTATCAGAGGGTGTTGGATTTCTCCTTGAATCCCTTCTTAACAATTTATGATTCTCTGACCCAATCCCAGATTCTCTTTCTACTAACACAGCTGGAAATGGGAACCCCTAGGTCCGGCAGTGATGGCCAGAATGCCCTGGTCAGAGGAGCTGGATGCAAGAGTGTCCAGGTTCTGTCCTGAGACCACAGTATACCCTGCCGTACTCCAAGAGTGACCAAGAGTTGTTTTGGTGGCATCAGGTAAGTCATGGGAAGAACTGACTTCCTCTTAGGAAGTGACTCCTTTGTATTTGAGGCCAAACAGCTTGGGAGTTGATGTGCAAACTGCAGCCTGCTTTCTCCCAGTACCTCCTGCCATCAGGCTGGTTCTGGCTGGCTTATCTTTCACCCTGCTCAGCAGGAGAGCTCAGGGGCCCTCCAGGCCATCAGTACCCCACTGCTGCTCTAGGTCAGAGTTGGGAAAAGCGGACTGGAGAATCCACTGCTTCTACCACAGGCTGCCACTGGGCTAAGCCTGAAGCTTGAAAGTGCCCCACAGCTAAAGTCAATGATTTTATTATCATTAATGACAATAATAGTCTTTTGCATATTGTTTTTAAGGAATTTTTAAAATCCGATATCTTTTTAGCATAACGTCGGTGCTCAGGGAAATCTTCATGAAAGAGATAGGACTGGAAGGGTACCCTGAAAATGTGGGAGTACTTGGACAGGGAGTAGGGGTGGGAAGGATGGGGGTGGGGTGTGTCTAGAGAACAGTCTGGAGGGTGAAAAGGAGCAGGGGCGGTTAAGGCTGAGAAGACCCCTGCCTGAAGGGGGCGCTGAATTCCCAGAAGGAGAGGGGGATGAGCTAGGGATGGGCCAGGTGTGTGGAGATCTCACAGGCTTTTGAGGCCGACTTGGTCAAACACTAGTTCAACCACTTACTAGTATTATTATTCCTGCACCCCGCCCCCTCTTCCTGCCACCTCACTGTGAGGGAAAGCTCTCCAAGGCCAGAAAAGTTAAGTGGTCGTGAGGGTAGGGAGAGGGCAGGAACAGAATGAATCTGTCAGGAATTCTTTCTGTTAAAAAGTTGTTCAGGGAAACATTCAAATGACCTCCACCCTCTCAATCTCTTGAACTGGTTGCATCGGTGCCTCCTTTTCCCTGAGTGAACTTCCAGGGTGATAAAAATCCATGGAAATCAACAGATCTTCAGCCAGACATGACCCCTCTAAGGCCATTTGACCAAACCACCAAGCCAAAGAACAGTCCTTCCCACCCTGCTCTCAGGCGGGGTCCATAATAAGGATTGAGGAAGTGACCTTTTCTCAGGAAGTGGGTGGACAAATGACCTAAAATTCAACCCTTCCCTTCTTGGAAGGAACTTATCATCTAAAGGAGGAAAGTTTTTAAATGTGCTCCTTTCTCAGTGCAGAAGGAAAAAGGAGTGGGAGGAGCGATTTACTATCCTGCAGTAGGTTTTAGAATATAGAAGAGAAATATTTTCTAAAAATGGGCACCTGTTTCCTCTGAGTGGAGAGTTGGCAGCTTTAAAGAGGCTGAAAATTTTCTCTGGAAAATGTAGCCTCTACTTTTATAATTGTCCCAGCTGGAAACCTAGAGGGATTTTTATCATATGTGATATTGATGTGTTTATTTATTTATTATATTTTGCTTTTCCATCATCTTCTACTGCAACTGTTGGGATTCAGACTAAGTAGTGTGTGAAGACTCGGGGCCCAAACTGAGAGGGAGGAGACTGGTGAGGGAGCTGACCTAAGAACCGGAGGAAAATTGGGAGCAAACGCCTAATTAAAATGTGTTTGACTTTCCATGACTTTAGTTGAATTTGCGTTTTTATTATAATAGTAATATATGTACCCAGTCAGCATTGTGTTTTTATTATAAAAGTAATTTAAGTACCCAGTATAGATCATAAAATGAATATAAGAACCTGGTGTGGAGGCATTCTGGCATTCTCCCCAGATCCGTGGCGATTAGCTCCTTATATAGTCTTATAAAAAAGCATTTATGCATATGTAACTAGGAGAGTGTATCCTTTCCTTAAAAAACTCACACAAATGGAGTCATGCTATGCATATTGTTATACATCTTGCTTTTTCACCTAAAGATCTTCCTTGGAGATCATCCTTTATCACTGGTATGGTTGTATGTCCCAGTTTACCTGGGACAGTCCATCCTGTATAATTATCAACAGATTCCCACTGTCAGAGCATCCTGGTTTAGATAAATCTCTCTACTTATCAAGTCAAATAGATCTGCCTTTTTGCTTTTAATAAGTTTCATGGAATGTCACACCATGATACCTCAAATATAACTAATCCCCATCTATGGACATTTAAGTTATTTCTCATTTTAACCCTTAGAGACTGTTTGGCAGAGAGCTTCCTTGTACATTCATCTTTGAACTCTTGTGAAGACACACATGCAGGATAAATTCCTGGCCATGAAACTTGCTGGGTCAAAGGTTTTGTGCCTTTTACATTTTGTTCTGTGAAAATAATTTTTAAATTTACTTGGGGTTTTTTTGTTTGTTTGTTTTTAATTTTATTTATTTATTTATGGCTGTGTTGGGTCTTCGTTTCTGTGTGAGGGCTTTCTCTAGTTGCGGCAAGTGGGGGCCACTCTTCATCGCGGTGGGCGGGCCTCTCACTATCGCGGCCTCTCTTGTTGCGCAGCACAGGCTCCAGACGCACAGGCTCAGTAATTGTGGCTCACGGGCCTAGTTCTCCGCGGCATGTAGGATCTTCCCAGACCAGGGCTCGAACCCGTGTCCCCTGCATTGTCAGGCAGATTCTCAACCACTGCGCCACCAGGGAAGCCCCCTAAATTTACTTGTTTTTTATAGTTTATTATTATTTTTAAAATGTATTTATTTATTTATTTTTGGCTGCATTGGGTCTTCATTGCTGCTTGCAGGCTTTCTCTAGTTGCAACAAGCAGGGTCTACTCTTCATTGCAGTGTGCGGGCTTCTCATTGCAGTGGCTTCTCTTGTTGCAGAGCACGGGCTCTAGGCGTGCAGGCTTCAGTAGTTGTGGCACGCAGGCTTCAGTAGTTGTGGCAGACGGGCTCAGTAGTGTGGCACATGGGCTCTGTAGTTGTGACTCGCAGGCTCTAGAGCGCAGGCTCAGTAGTTGTGATGCATGGGCTTAGTTGCTCCACAGCATGTGGGATTTTCCCAGACCAGGGCTCGAACCTGTGTCCCCTGCACTGGCAGGCAGATTCTTAAACACTGTGCCACCAGGGAAGCCCTAAATTTACTTTTTAATTGAGGTATAATATTCTGCTGTATCAATTTACTACCATTTATTTATCCATCTTTTATATTTTGAAAACTTTAGCAAAATTCCTCTCCTAAAAGGAGGAACTGCAGGCAGAGGGACCAGCCCAGAGCAGCCCTTTACGTGCCTCCTCACTGTCATAGCCCAGACTCTTCCACACCTCTTCACTGGACTCTTGATGGACTAGATCACTGTCCCCTCACACGGTTACAGCAGATTCTTCTCTGGCTCCTTCTCTCTCCTGCAGGTGCCCCGCCTTCTTCCTTCAGGAAGCACTGCCTGACTCCCCCTTACCATGACCACTAAGACTGGGATGGGGTCTCTTTCATGCACTCTCCCAGCATTCAATACTTCTCCTATCACGGTACTCATCACACTGAAGTATAATCTCCTCTTTAACTTCCATCTTCCTAGTTGAGTTATGGATTAGTTTCCTATTGCTGCTGTCACAAATTACCACAAACTTAAGTGGCTTAAAACAACACAAATTTATTATCATATAGTTCTGAAGGTCAGAAGTCTAAAACAGGTTTCACTGGGCGAAAAAAATCAAGGTGTTGACAGGACTGGGTTTCTTTTGGAGGCTCATGGGAGAATCTGGTTTCTTGCCTTTTCCAGCTTCTAGAGGCTGCCTGCATTCCTTGGCTTGTGGCTTCTTCCATCTTCAAAGCCGGCAATGACTGGTTGAGTCTTTCTTATATCATATCACTCAGACACTGACTCTCCTGCCTCCCTCTTCCACATTTAAGGATCTTGTGATTACACTGAATCCATCTGGGTAAGCCAGGATACCCTCCTATTTTAAAGTCAGCTGAGTGAATTTTGCACTATGGACTCTGGTCTGAAGAGCCAGGTGTGAGGCCTCTGCCCCCAGTACCAAATGAGCGAGTGAAACTAGGAAGCACAAAGAGAAAACAAAGCTTCTGTACCCGGCCCGGAGCTGAGCTGTCAGCACAGCCGTTTCGCACTAGGAACTCTGGTCTGAAGTCCTGGGTGAGAGGCCTGTGGACACGGCACCCTATGAGCAAGTGAAACTGGACAAGCGCCAAGGAAATAAAGGATCATAGAACTAAGTTAAGGAGTGTATGGCATTTCCTTCGGATAGGACTGCATTCACCAATGGGCCTGTGATTCACCAAAATAAAACAGCGGAGACCTCCTACTTCATTTTATTGCACTGGAGCTCTTTCCTAACTTTATTTAATTGCACCCAAGTTCTCTCAGGATATAATAAAGTTTTACTAGATGCTGTCATATCGCTGTCTAACAGGACTGTTGAGATCAGAGTCCACTGTCAAGCCATGTGGAGGACAGGCTATTGGTGCTCCAGCCAGGCATCAGGGCTGTGCCACTGACGTGGGAGAGCCAAGTTCAGGACACTGGTCCACAAGAGACCTCCCAGCTCCACGTAATATCAAACGGCGAATATCTCCCAGAGATCTCCATCTCAACACCAAGACCCAGCTCCACTCAACGACCATCAAGCTACAGTGCTGGACACCCTATGCCAAACAACTAGCAAGACAGGAACAAAACCCCAACCATTAGCACAGAGGCTGCCTAAAATCATAATAAGGCCATAGACACCCCAAAACACACCACCAGACATGGACATGCCCACCAGAAAGACAAGATCCAGCCTCATCCACCAGAACACAGGCACTAGTCCCCTCCACCAAGAAGCCTACACAACCCACTGAACCAACCTTAGCCACTGGGGACAGACACCAAAAACAACAGGAACTATGAACCTGCAGCCTGCAGAAAGGAGACCCCAAATACAGTAAGTTAAGCAAAATGAGAAGACAGACAAACACACAGCAGATGAAAGAGCAAGGTAAAAAGAAACCAGACCTAACAAATGAAGAGGAAGTAGGCAGTCTACCTGAAAAAGGATTCAGAATAATGACAGTAAAGATGATCCAAAATCTTGGAAATAGAATGGAGGAAATACAAGAAACGTTTCACAAGGACCTAGAAGAACTAATGAGCAAACAAACAGTGATGAACAACACAATAAATGAAATTAAAAGTTCTCTAGAAGGGATCAATAGCAGAATAACTGAGGCAGAAGAACGGTTAAGTGACCTGGAAGATAAAATAGTGGAAATAACTACTGCAGAGCAGAATAAAGAAAAAAGAATGAAAAGAATTGAGGACAGTCTCAGAGACCTCTGGGACAACATTAAACGCACCAACATTCGAATTATAGGGGTCCCAGAAGAAGAAGAGAAAAAGAAAAGGACTGAGAAAATATTTGAAGAGATTATAGTTGAAAACTTCCCTAATATGGGAAAGGAAATAGTTAATCAAGTCCAGGAAGCACAGAGACTCCCATACAGGATAAATCCAAGGAGAAACATGCCAAGACACATATTAATCAAACTATCAAAAATAAAATACAAAGAACAAATATTAAAAGCAGCAAGGGAAAAACAACAAATAACACATAAGGGAATCCCCATAAAGTTAAGAGCTGATCTTTCAGCAGAAACTCTGCAAGTCAGAAGGAAGTGACAGGACATATTTAAAGTGATGAAAGAGAACAACCTACAACCAAGATTACTCTACCCAGCAAGGATCTCATTCAGATTTGACAGAGAAATTAAAAGCTCTACACACAAGCAAAAGCTAAGAGAATTCAGCACCACCAAACCAGCTTTACAACAAATGCTAAAGGAACTTCTCTAGGCAGGAAACACATGAGAAGGAAAAGACCTACAATAATAAACCCAAAACAATTAAGAAAATGGTAATAAGAACATACATATCGATAATTACCTTAAATGTAAATGGATTAAATGCTCCAACCAAAAGACATAGATTGGCTGAATGGTTACAAAAACAAGACCCGTATATATGCTGTCTACAAGAGACCCACTTCAGACCTAGGGACACATACAGACTGAAAGTGAGGGGATGGAAAAAGATATTCCTTGCAAATGGAAATCAAAAGAAAGCTGGAGTAGCAATTCTCATATCAGACAAAATGACTTTAAAACAAAGACTATTACAAGAGACAAAGAAGGACACTACATAATGATCAAGGGATCAATCCAAGAAGAAGATATAACAATTGTAAATGTTTATGCACCCAACATAGGACCACCTCAATACATAAGGCAAATACTAACAGCCATAAAAGGGGAAATCGACAGTAACACAATCATAGTAGGGCACTTTAACACCCCACTTTCACCAATGGACAGATCATCCAAAATGAAAATAAATAAGGAAACACAAGCTTTAAATGATAGATTAAACAAGATGTACTTAATTGGTATTTATAGGACATTCCATCCAAAAACAACAGAATACACATTCTTCTCAAGTGCTCATGGAACATTCTCCAGGATAGATCATATCTTGGGTCACAAATCAAGCCTTGGTAAATTTAAGAAAATTGAAATTGTATCAAGTATCTTTTCTGACCACAACGCTATGAGACTAGATATCAATTACAGGAAAAAATCTGTAAGAAATACAAACACATGGAGGCTAAACAACACACTACTTAATAACCAAGAGATCACTGAAGAAATCAAAGAAGAAATCAAAAAATACCTAGAAACAAATGACAATGAAAACACGACGACCCAAAACCTATGGGATGCAGCAAAAGCAGTTCTAAGAGGGAAGTTTATAGCTATACAATCCTACCTTAAGAAACAAGAAACATCTCAAATAAACAATCTAACCTTACACCTAAAGCAATTAGAGAAAGAAGAACAAAAAACCCCAAAGTTAGCAAAAGGAAAGAAATCATAAAGATCAGATCAGAAATAAATGAAAAAGAAATGAAGGAAACAATAACAAAGATCAGTAAAACTAAAAGCTGGTTCTTTGAGAAGATAAACCAAATTGATAAACCATTAGCCAGACTTATCAAGAAAAAAAGGGAGAAGACTCAAATCAATAGAATTAGAAATGAAAAAGGAGAAGGAACAACTGACACTGCAGAAATACAAAGGATCATGAGAGATTACTACAAGCAACTCTATGCCAATAAAATGGACAACCTGGAAGAAATGGACAAATTCTTAGAAATGCACAACCTTCCGAGACTGAACCAGGAAGAAATAGAAAATATAAACAGACCAATCACAAGCACTGAAATTGAAACTGTGATTAAAAATCTTCCAACAAACAAAAGCCCAGGACCAGATGGCTTCACAGGCGAATTCTATCAAACATTTAGAGAAGAGCTAACAACTATCCTTCTCAAACTCTTCCAAAATAGAGCAGAGGGAGGAACACTCCCAAACTCATTCTATGAGGCCACCATCACTCTGATACCAAAACCAGACAAAGATGTCACAAAGAAAGAAAACTACAGGCCAATATCACTGATGAGCATAAATGCAAAAATCCTCAACAAAATACTAGCAAACAGAATCCAACAGCACATTAAAAGTATCATACACTATGATCAAGTGAGGTTTATGCCAGGAATGCAAGGATTCTTCAGTACATGCAAATCAATCAACGTGATACACCATATTAACAAACTGAAGGAGAAAAACCATATGATCATCTCAATAGATGCAGAGAAAGCTTTCGACAAAATTCAACACCCATTTATGATAAAATCCCTCCAGAAAGTAGTCATAGAGGGAACTTTCCTCAACATAATAAAGGCCATATATGACAAACCCACAGCCAACATCGTCCTCAATGGTGAAAAACTGAAACCATTTCCACTAAGATCAGGAACAAGACAAGGTTGCCCACTCTCACCACTATTGCTCAACATAGTTTTGGAAGTTTTAGCCACAGCAATCAGAGAAGAAAAAGAAACAAAAGGAATCCAAATCAGAAAAGAAGAAGTAAAGCTGTCTCTGTTTGCAGATGACATGATACTATACATAGAGAATCCTAAAGATGCTACCAGAAAACTACTAGAGCTAATCAATGAATGTGGTAAAGTAGCAGGATACAAAATTAATGCACAGAAATCTCTTGCATTCCTATACACTAATGATGAAAAATCTGAAAGTGAAATTAAGAAAACACTTCCATTTACCACTGCAACAAAAAGAATAAAATATCTAGGAATAAACCTACCTAAGGAGACAAAAGACCTGTATGCAGAAAATTATAAGACACTGATGAAAGAAGTTAAAGATGATAAAGATAGATGGAGAGATATACCATGTTCTTGGATTGGAAGAATCAACATTGTGAAAATGACCCTACTACCCAAAGCAATCTACAGATTCAATGCAATCCCTATCGAACTACCACTGGCATTTTTCACATAACTAGAGCAAAATATTTCATAATTTGTATGGAAACACAAAAGACCCTGAATAGCCAAAGCAATCTTGAGAAAGAAAAGTGGAGCTGGAGGAATCAGGCTCCTGACTTCAGACTATACTACAAAGCTACAGTAATCAAGACAGTATGGTACTGGCACAAAAACAGAAATATAGATCAATGGAACAGGATAGAAAGCCCAGAGATAAACCCCTGCACATATAGTCACCCTATCTTTGATGAAGGAGGCAAGAATATACAGTGGAGAAGAGACAGCCTCTTCAATAAGTGGTGCTGGGAAAACTGGACAGCTACATGTAAAAGAATGAAATTAGAACACTCCCTAACACCATACACAAAAATAACCTCAAAATGGATTAAAGACCTAAATGTAAGGCCAGACACCATCCACCTCGTAGAGGAAAATATAGGCAGAACACTCTATGACATAAATCACAGCAAGGTCCTTTTTGACCCACCTCCTAGAGAAATGGAAATAAAAACAAAAATAAACAAATGGGACCTAATGAAACTTAAAAGCTTTTGCAAAGCAGAGCAAACCATAAACAAGACAAAAAGACAACCCTCAGAATGGGAGAAAATATTTGCAAATGAAGCCACTGACAAAGGATTAATCTCCAAAATTTACAAGTAGCTCATGCAGCTCAATATCAAAAAAACAAACAACCCAATCCAAAAATGGGCAGAAGACCTAAATAGACATTTCTCCAAAGAAGATATACAGATTGTCAACAGACACATGAAAGAATGCTCAACATCATTAATCATTAGAGAAATTCAAATCAAAACTACAATGAGATATCATCTCACACCAGTCAGAATGGCCATCATCAAAAAATCTAGAAACAATAAATGCTGGAGAGGGTGTGGAGAAAAGGGAACCCTCTTGCACTGTTTGTGGGAATGTAAATTGATACAGCCACTATGGAGAACAGTATGGAGGTTCCTTAAAAAACTAAAAATAGAACTACCATATGACCCAGTAATCCCACTACTGGGCATATACCCTGAGAAAACCATAATTCAAAAAGAGTCATGTACCAAAATATTCATTGCAGCTCTATTTACAATAGCCAGGACTTGCAAGCAACCTAAGTGTCCATCAACAGATGAATGGATAAAGAAGATGTGGCACATATATACAATGGAATATTACTCAGCCATAAAAAGGAATGAAACTGAGTTATTTGTAGTGAGGTGGATGGACCTAGGGTCTGTCATACAGAATGAAGTAAGTCAGAAAGAGAATAACAAATACCGTATGCTAACACATATATATGGAATCTAAAAAAAAAAAAAAAGGTCATGAAGAACCTAGGGGCAAGATGGGAATAAAGATGCAGACCTACTAGAGAATGGATCTGAGGTTACAGGGAGGGGAAGGGTAAGCTGGGACAAAGTGAGAGAGTGGCATGGACATATATACACTACCAAACGTAATATAGATAGCTAGTGGGAAGCAGCCGCATAGCACAGGGAGATCAGCTGGTTCTTTGTGACCACCTAGAGGGGTGGGATAGGGAGAGATGGAGGGAGGGAGACGCATGAGGGAAGAGATATGGGAACATATGTATATGTATAACTGATTCACTTTGTTATAAAGCAGAAACTAACACACCATTGTAAAGCAATTATACTCCAATAAAAATGTTTAAAAAAAAAAAGTCAGTTGAGGGAATTCCCTGGTGGTACAGTGGTTAGGTCTCGGCGCATTCAGTGCTGTGGCCAGGTTCCATCCCTGGTCCGGGAACTAAGATCCCGCAAGCCGCGTGGTACGGCCAAAAAATAAAAAAAATAATTTCAGTTGATTAGCAACCTTAATTTCCATTTGCAACCTTAATTCCCTTTGCCAGGTGGCATAGTATATTCACAGCATCCAAGGATTAGGACGTGGATATCTTTGGGCACCATTATTCTGCCTACCACAGACTACAAGCTCTGTGAGGGCAGAAAATAGATCATAGTTTATGCCGTATCCCCCAGTACCTGGAACATGGTAAGTACTCAATAAGTGTTTATCAATTCACTGCTTCCTGCCCTGTGAGATTCTTGCAGGTCAGGTAAAGAGAGCTGGCTCTAGGGTCCCGCCAGAAGGCACATTGCTATCTGCTCATAAGTGGGCAAGAAAACCTCATGGTGGAGCATAGAGACTCGTTTTCCAACAGAACTCTTTTTAGCCTGAGGATGTTGAAGAACAGGGCAATCAAAGATGTGGTTCAGGGTAGGGACCATTTCATTCGTCTGTGTGTTCCCTAACACAGAGCCTAGTACACTTTAGAACTCAATGCATGTTTGTTGAAGGGTCAGAGTGGAACAGAAGTCCAACTGGGGTAGAAAAGCTGATAGCAAGGATTCCACTAGGGCATTGGTCAGAGTGGGAGAGTTAGAGGCCAGCTGGGGTCACTCCTGTGTGAGCACAAGTTTCTAAAGCAGACAGTGCTGTATCAGTCTGGCCCCAAGAGCCATTGTGGAGAATCAGGTCAGGCAGGAAGCCAGCAGCAGGCAGACAAGGCAGTGTGACATGGACGGCAAGAAAGGGGCAGTGGCAGAGCTGGGTTCAAGAAGCTGGGTGTGGGTGGAAGTTAAAATTGAGCGGGCCCATTAGGAACCTGCTGGAGAGTAGGAACACACTTAACCACACCAGCTTCCTGCTCCATGCCCCAGGTTTTATACTGTTTCTCTGTGATAAGAGTCAATTCAGCCTAGCCAGAGGCCTCTGATCAATGGATGGTGGCCAAGGCCTGGGAGCAGGAACGGCAGCTGTGAGGGACTCTAAACCAGACGTGTGCAGGAGACAACAAGCAGGAGTCACAGTAGAAACAAAACTGTATATGACACAGTCACCACCTTTGGGAAATTACAGTCTAGGGCCACAGTCATGCACTAACTCTCATACAAGGTAGGAGATTAGAACGAAGGGCGATTAAACTGAAAGCTCTTTATTTAAAAAAAAACAAAAAAAGAAAACGCAAAAAGACTTCTTTAACCTTTCCAGTAATCCTGTGTGGTAGATGCTATTTCCTCCATTTTATTTATTTATTTATTTTTAAAAATTCTTTATTTTATTTATTTATTTTTGGCTGTGTTGGGTCTTCGTTTCTGTGCGAGGGCTTTCTCTAGTTGCGGCGAGCGGGGGCCACTCTTCATCGCGGTGCGCGGGCCTCTCACTGTCGTGGCCTCTCTTGTTGCGGAGCACAGGCTCCAGATGCGCAGGCTCAGTGGTTGTGGCTCACGGGCCCAGTCGCTCCGCAGCATGTGGGATCTTTCCAGACCAGGGCTCGAACCCGTGTCCCCTGCATTGGCAGGCAGATTCTCAACCACTGCGCCACCAGGGAAGCCCCCTCCATTTTATAGATGAGAAATGTGATGTTCAGAGAGGATGGGTAATTTGCCTAAGGTCACATAGCTAGTCAGTGGTAGAGCCAGAATACAAACTCAGATTTCTCTTACTCTTTAGAGCCCACACTTCTAAACTCTATTCCATAAAAGCAAAAGCTGTTTTTCTCTTTTGCCAAGCATAATGCCAGGCATATAGTAGGCATTCAGTAAATGCTTAAAATGAATGACTCTTTTGAAGTAAATTTAATTCTTATGCTCCTGTACTCTGCACACATTTCTATTATAGCTCTAACTTAGTACTAAGCTCTTGGTAGAATAAACACATTTTACTCATTCCAAACAGGACTTGAAATAGAATAGTTGTGTGTTTCTGAGCTTGCTTTCCTATCAAGCTGTGAGGTCGTGGGAGGTAGGAACTATATCCTACCAACTTTTTCACCTAGCACACAGTAGGTATTCAGTAACCATGAGTGGAAAAGAGTGAAGGTTAACTTAGCAGTGTTGTAATCGATGGACTGGAAAGGGGTCAAAGAGGATCTGGGCTGAAATGGTAGGGGCCCTCGTTTTCTTCCCAGTATTAGCATAGTGCCTGGCACACTAAAAGTGCTCAAAAACATTAGCTGAATAAATGTACAAATGAGTGAATCCTGCATTTACTCTAGTTCTAGTTATAACAGTAGAATCCTATCTACTCTGGGTAGTTCTAGAGCCAGTAGCAATATTGTATTACATTCTGGGGCCCTCCCAGTCCAAGGAATTTCACACTATGTCTACAGAATAACCCTGTCTCCAAAGAAACCACAGTTCAGTTCCAAGTAGTTGTTGTACCACAACCATAAACACAACCACAAAGGAATGGAAACAAATCACCAGAACACTGTGAGTGGGAGGCCCAACTCCTCTCATCCAGTGGAGAGTATTTCTAAACAAACACAAAGGGGATTATACCTGCTCTGGATCCTGCCAAAACAATAGAAAGCAAACCCAAGAAAATCAGACTGGCACCAAGTGAGAACCCAGGGGAGCCAAACAGGAAGTTTCCTGGAGGAGGAGAGATTCCAGGGATTAGTATAGGAGGTAGGAGGTTGACCTAATTCCACTATCTTCAAGGGATATGATTGCATGGTCTAATGGATCATACAATTCAGGCCCATCATATAATTTTAACCAGAGGTAAGTAGAATAACAACTGACTTATACTGAGTGATATTGAGTACCAGGCACTGTGCTAAGTATTCTTTATCATTAGCTCACAGCAGCCCTGAGGCCGGCTAAAACAGGGCAGGGAGATAATCAAGTCTCGGGAGCCATCCAGGTAGGTGAGAGAAAAGATAAGGCACACGCAGTACCACAGCTGAGGACGGGAAGTTCAGATGTCAACAGACAAGACACTCAGCACAGGTGTCTGCCTGACCGCCAGTCCTTTAAGCTGATGATTCCCAATCACAAACCAGAGTCATCTGGGGAAGTTTCTAAAGATAGCTTTCTGGGTCCCACTCAGACTGCCTGAGTCAAAATTTCTAAGAGCAGGCCCATAAATCTGTATTTTAACCTATATTTTAAAAATCTATTTTTAAAAAAGTCACCCTGAATTCACACTCATTCATGTGTAAGTATTCAACACACATGGGCCCTTAAAGAAAGCGCAAATGCTAAAATAACCCGGGACCCTGCATGGGCTTGTTCCCAAACTGCTTCCATTTAATCCCAGATCTACCTGGTTGCAAATTCATGGCTCTGAAATCCTAGCATTTTGGGGCCAGTGGAGGTGGTGTTTCTCTGGACGACACTCAGTCTTTGAATCTGAGTCTGTCCCCAAATCCCTTGGATTAACCTGACTCCTTTGAGATTTTGTGCTACCTCAGGTGGTTCTATCCTCCCACCCCAGCCTTCTGCATCCAGCCAAAGCAGTGCTGAGCCCCATTAGACAGGATGAGGGGGAGGATACTTTGGACTCGGGGTACCAGCAATCAGAGCATCATGCAGTAAGATGAGGGTACTGCACGACCTGGCCCAACCAAAGGCTTGATATCTACTTCATGTCAGAAGAGGAATGAATCCCATAGCAGTCCCAAGCCCACAGATGAGAAGGTGCAAGTAAGGAGGAGAATGAGAGGTCTGAGCTTGAAGGTCAAGCTAGGATCATCTCAACAAGGTTCTCAGGTTCTGAATCCTATTCATGAACCTTCCTTCTCCTGCATCAATACTCATCTCCACCAATCCCTGTCTCTGTCTTTACCACAGGCAAACACCTCTGCTCAATCTTGGCAACCATCCACCACCCACAGACAAAAATAGCCCAGCTGGCCTCTGCAAGCACTTAGCTTTCGCTGATGAGAAACAAACGCCCATTTGATTTACTTTCCCTTCAAAAGTCCAGGAAGCCTCTTGATAGAAGATATTGAGAAGGTTTAGTGAAGGCCAAGGATTTAAGTTTTGAAACCTAAACCATTTGACAGGCTCTGTGAAGGTGATAAAAGCCAAGAAACTTATGGTCAATTTGAAACTCTTGCACTTTCTGTCTCATTCACTACATGTGGTAAGACATTCATCACAGTTGCTTAGATGCAGAAAAAATTCAACTGCAGTGAGGCAGGTTTGTGCCCCACAGAAGAAAGAACTTTCTACTAGAGGCTTCCATGAGATGAAGAGTTGGCCCTGGGAGATGTGGAATCATTTCCATTGGATGTGACTGACTCATCTGTCAGCCATACCACAGATGTGAGGTTGGAGCAAGATGACCTTTGAGATACCTTCCAATCCCTAATTCCATGACTCTGTGATCATTATCACTATAAACTTTGTGGTAGAGTATCGGGGCTTGAGTTAGAGCGTAGAGAACATATGAGCTCAGAAAAGGCATAATTGAGAATCAGAACTAGTTATGTTCTAAGGGATATTCCTGCAAAGCTCTGAGGCCATAATAATTTACTAATATATAATCCTAAGAATATTCCTGGGTGTTTCAGTCATTGAGAATCCAGACAGCTTCATCTCTGAGCAGTGTCTGCTAATCAGATCTCTGTTTTTAAAATAGACCAAATCAGTCTTGCACATGCTCTTCTTTCTGTCTGGAACACTCTGATCTATCTGCATGTCTTGTTCCCTCCTCTCCTTCAAGTATTTGCTTAGTTGTCACCTTCATAGTGAAGCCTTCCTAGACCATTCGATTTATCCAGCCTGCCTTTTAATTGTAGTGTTTAGACTATTTACATTTAGTGTAATTATTGACAGAGCTGGCCTCTAAGTCAACCCTCTTTCTATTATTTTCAATTTACCCCATCTGTTTTCTGTTCCTTTTTCTTTAAACTCCCTTCCTGCTTCCTTTTGTGTAAAGTAGAAAAAAGTTTTTAGTGTTCTATTTTGTCTTCTCTATTGACATTTTAGCTATTTCTCATGAGACTTTTGTTTATTTTAGTGGTTGTTCTATGAATTATAATATGCATTTTAACTTATCACAGGTATATCTTGAAATAATATTATAATATATCACTTCATGTATAAGGTAAGAAACATACAATAATATACTTACCCCTTTCTGGCTCTTGTGCTACTGTAATACACTTAATTATTTCTACATACTTTATAAGCCCCACAAATTGTTAATTTTTGGTTAAAGTCAGTTGTGTAGACTCATAGATTCCTATTTTATTCAATGACTTATAATCTATTACTACTATTATTTTTTTGATCTTCAAATTGTCCACACATGTGACCAGTAGAAGTTATCTCTTCAAGTTATCTCCTATGTCCTCTTGGTATGTCTCCATCGTTCTCTGAGCACTTTGTTACTTTTGGTAACAGGCTCTAGACTCATACTTCCCTGCCCTGGCCCCCAAATTAGCCATTTCTCCAAGGAGGCTTGATTCCTTTTAGTGGAAGGTGATATTCATAAACCAGGATCTGGGTATTCAGTGTGCTCATTGCTCCTAGAGTGTCATTTATTACTTCTAGGCCCCTGTCCTCTCAGTGGACAGAGGTAGGAAATGTATACACACACACACACACACACACACATATATACACCCATGCTCATCTATATCTATTTCCATGTTTGTCTATCTACTAAAAACCATGAGTTCTCACCAATACCTCCAATCCCAATTCAATATCACAGGGTTTATCTTAGCCTTCCCCTTTTCATATTTGTAACTCTTTTCATTAACAGTGAGTGACTTTCATTATCCTCAATATATAACATATTTGCTCAATTCCCTTGCATGTAACCAATGTCCTGGCTACTCTGGGGCCAGTCCTCGGTCCTGCAGTCACTGATTCCCACCAGTGACATCAAGGGTGAATCCTTCCCCTCTAATCCCTGCTCATCATACTGGAGTAAAAACCTAGGCCCTGATGAAGGGCTCAGTAGGCCTGACATAGAAGAAGAGGAAATGGCTAGATTAATCCAAGGGTGATGAACTATAAAGAAGATGTGACAGGAAAATCAGGGAGCTTGGATGCTAAGAATGGCAGAGGATATGCCATGAATTTCAGGCAGGATGTAGAAGGAAAATATGCCAGGAGGTATGCTGAATTGGTAGAAAATGGAGGGGTGGAAACATTGGAGATTCTGATAAAATTAGAGAATATGTATGGGGGGATTAAGCATTCTGGAGGGCCCAGTCATTTCCAGCTAGTTAGCCAAATGTCTGATTATATCTATATGTAAACTGGGCTACAGTGAGACCTGATTCCATTAGAACTTTTATTGTTAAGTGGGTCACATCTGGGAGGATTGCCATTCAGCAGACATTTTTCCAAACAGCGATTACAGGTGCTTCCCCTCCAGTAAATTAAATCCTTAATAGTAGAAGTGAAGGAAGCACATGCATGCTCATACACAGACTGAATATAATACTGGCCTCTAATCAAAAATCATCAGGAAGTCAGATTCCAAGGCAAACCCCTGTCCTAAAATGACTCTTTCATGATCAGATAGCACAGGTATCAAAGAGAAAAGGCACAGATGGAGCTTTTGCAAGTTCCTGAACCTAGAAGCCATGGGGTTCTGAGAGACAAATCCAGAGCAAGCTGTAAGTACGCCAAAACTGTGTGACAGAACAGTGGGTACATCTGCTACACTGGAGGTGACACAGGTCAGGGCCATGGTAGGGTCACGTCTCCATCCAAAGCCAGGCGCTTGGATGTCTCCGTGTGTCAGTTTCCTCCTTCATTCCCTATGGTGGCTATTCAAAATCTCCCCTCTCTAAAGACAGCCTTGATGGCTTCAGTAATAGACACGAAGACTATCAGTCAAGAACTTCTTCCACCTCCTGTGTCTCTCTGCACCTACAAATTATTGCATTTATACGTATTCACCACTTCTTTCCTCCCCAATCACAGAAAGACATGTCCTGTCTAAGGCTAAGTCCTCCAACTGCTCTCATACTCACTTCCCTCTCCCTCTCAGAAACATTGTTGCTGCAGTTTCCACGCTCAACCCCTTTCAGGCTCTTTCCCAAAAGCCATGAACAGGCAAATGTCATGAGCACGTGAAACATCAATCCTATATCCTTTAGCTATTGCCTTTTCTTTATCTTTCCTTTAACAGCAAAGTTTTTTTTGTTGTTTTTAAATATTATTTTACGTTTCTCTAATTATAAAACTAGTACGTGTTTATTACAGAATATTTGTACAAAACTATACAGGAAAGAATTTTATAATCTTGCCACTCATTTTCAGATTTCCATGTGTGTATATCTATGTCTAACATTTAATAGCTGACATTTTCCTGGGTGCTTGCTGTGTCCGAGGCTTACCATGATCCAGTGATGGACTTACCCACAGTTGCACATCAATCGAGTCACTGGCTTAGACTATATTCAGGCCCAGGAAGTCTAGCTCCAGAACATAAGCTCTTAAATCAGCTCTTCATGCCTCTAATCAAAATTATATATTATAGGTAGACTGAGCATTTTTTAATATCGTAAAATATGTTTTAGAAATGTGAGTTCTGAGGCATAACCAAGATTTTTGATATAATGGTGTGTCACCATCCATTCAGTTGTCAACCATGGCCCTTTTGCTCTCACTCCTCACTACTCAACAGCACAAACCAACCCCACAAGAGTGAAAGGTAACCTCTTTGATGCTAACTCCAATGGACACTTTACAACTCTTCTCTTTCTGGAGTCCTTAGCAATATTTGACATCATTGTCCCTTCCTTCTGTCATTTAGTCAATAATATTTATTGAGCACCAGTGATGCACCGAGCACAGTGCTAAGTATCAGAAACGTCCTCCTCTAGTTGATTTCCAGGACATATTCTCCTTTGCTTTCCTCCTTCTTCTCTGACCATGTTTTCTTAGTCTCAAACTTCCTGGTCCTCTGGTCCTCAGCCCTCTGTTGGGGTCTTTACCAGTGTTTCTCAGCCCTGGCTGTGCCTTGGAATCACCTGCAATATGTGCCTAGAGATTGCGATTCAGATACTGAGCTTAGGCATCAGTATTTTGAAGATGTTACATGTCCTCCACTCAGTTGCTTTTCCTCCTTTGTTCCTCATTTCAGGGAATGGCACACCTCTCCATCCACTCATTTAACCTAGAAATCTTGCCTTCTCCTCTTCTTCCAATCAATCACTATATCCTATTGATTCTACCTCCTTACTATTTTTTAAATCTTTCTACATCTCTCCATCTCCAATTGTCTCCAACTCATCATCATGTCTTAACTGGATTATTAAAATGCCCTCATAGTTGATCTTGCCTCCAATCTTGCCTCACTTCAACCTTTGCTTTATTTTCGTTGTCCCACAGTGAAAATAGCATTGTTGGGTTTTTTCCTGATTATATAAATAATACAAATCAATATAAAAATTAAAACAATCATACAAATATAAGGAAGAAAGAAATGATCACCTGAAATCACCCTACCCTGAGATTATCCCCATTCCTCCATTAATGTTTTGACGGTCATCCTTTCAGGCACCTTTTTATGTTGATCAATCATATGATAAAAGGGTGTAAACCTTGTCCCTCACTGGGATTCAGATATTACAGGATGGCCCTGAGAGAGGAATAATTTTAAGTAGGAACAAAGAGGGCCTGGGAAGAGTGGATATATGATTGGAAACAAATGGAATTATATCATAATGTTGTTTTGCTTTGAATAAAGGGCACCTTTTATTTAAATACTTTTTTTGTACCTTCCTCTCTCTTTCTCTCCTCTCTGCACCCACACCCCAAGTAATCAATGCTAAGAACTTGGTATGTATACTTTCATACCTTTTCTTCATGCTCATATAATCATAATTGTGTTTGGCTCCTCATTATAGTGACCAAACTACAGATATTTAATGACTTGAGGTTTTATTCTTGTATGTACAAAGTCCAGGGCTCCATAAAGTGATCAGGGAGCCGTTCCTTCCAACTGTCTGCCTTGTAATCTTTCACACTGTCATATCTTCAAAGCCATTAAATGACTGTAAAAGTGCCAGCTATCACACATCCTTATTTCAGATAAGAAAAGGGGAAGACCAGGAGTAAAAAAGAACTTCAGCAAACACTCCATCCAAAACTTCCACTTATATCTCATTGGTCACTCCTATCTGCAAGACAGGACAGGAAAAATACACATCCACCCACAAGATTTTAGGGTTGTTGTTTTGCTAGCAGTAGATGTCTTCATTGTCTAAAAATTGGATCTGAGTACATATACACCTTTGCATATAGCTTTTCCCACTTAATCACACTTCATGGAAATCCCTCCAAGTCAGTCAGTATAGATCTAACTTATATTTTTAAATGGCTAAACAATTCCCCATGGCGTGTGTACATCATAATTTATTCAGTCCCCTAATGGTGTGATTCAATGCCTTAATGGTGGGCGTTCACTTTGTTTTCAGTGTTTTGCCAACCACAAACAATGCAGTAATAAACACCTTTGTATATGTATCCTTTGTGCCCTGCTTTTACAGCTGACCCTTGAACAACACGGGGATTAGGGACAGCAGTTCTCCATACAGTCCAAAATCTGCATATAACTTACGGTTTGTTTTCCATATATACGTAGTTCCTCTATATACGCGGTTCTTCCGTATCCGCGGATTCAACCAACCGTAGATCGTTTACTACTACAGTATTTACTGTGGAAAAAAAAACCCACATATAAGTGGGTCCACAAAGTTCAAACCCATATTGTTCAAGGGTTAACTGTGCTTCTATAGAGTAGATTACCAGCAATGGCATTGCTGGGATGAAGGGCATATGCGTTAAATTTTTATAGTCTTTGCCTGATTGCCAAAAAGTTTGTAGCAATTCACATTTCATCGAGCAATGTCAAGTATTTCTTCTTCATTTTCACCAGCAGTAGATGTTATCATTCTTAATTTTTACCAACCTGAAGGGTATAAAGTAAAATTACATTATTGCTTTAATTTTCATTAGCATATTTTAAGTACATTACTGGACATTTAGATTTTCTCTTCTGTGAATCGCATATTCATATCATTTACCCATTTCTACCAGGTTTGTCTTTCCTAACCAGTTTCTGAGAGCTCTGTGCATATTGTGGAAATTAATCATTAATTAGTATAGTGCAATTGGTATACTAATATACTATATGATAACTTTATTGGATCCTCTTTGCCTGCAGAATAAAGTCTATGTACTTTAACAAAGCCAGGTGTGTTGTCTGGGCAGGAGATGGTGTTCAGATGCCTTTGATAAGAATGGCTGGGCAACTCTTCCCTTCGTGTATCCATTTACACCCACTGATTTACGCAGAAGTTGAACAGTACAACCTATGAGAGAGTCTAAACCTTATTCCTGGTTGGATTCAGGCACCTGATGGACTGGGATGGCCCTGAGGGAGGCATGATTATAGGTAGTGGGGGCCCTGAGAACTCAGTCATCATAGAGAAGAAGGCATCTGGCCTCTTGAATCAATCTAGCATTTGGGCCAGAGTGCCCAAGGGGAACGGTGTTCTGGGTTCACTGTGGAGGCTAACACTGGAACATGCTTCCCCTAGCTGCTTTGGCAGCACGTGTGGCTCCTGAAAGGAAGGGCCTTGTGTGGACATTTAAAGAGCTATTTCTGTGAAGTTGAGCAGCCTTCACAGGATCCTTGTTTGAACTGTACTGGTAAGAGCATTTTCCTTCACACTTTGCCAGACCAATGGCAATAATCTCTGGTCTTCAGATGCAGCAGCGATGCTCTGATTTCCACATTATGGAGCTCCATAAACTGCTAGATATTTGTTCCAGCCTTGCGCTGGCACCCTTGTTGAAGCACTAAGGCTTGGGACTGCAGAATTCCAGCCTGGCTAGACTTCGTAGTAAATGATAACCTAGATTGTTTCATTGAAACGTGGAAGTACTCCCCAAAGAGTCCCCTAAATACTTGATGGGAAAGACGCTGAAAATAACTTTGATTTCTTCCAAGGATCTTGGCTTCCTTTAAGTCAAGCTGGCGGGATACAGAGCATGTGAGAACTGGGTATTGATGCCAGTGGGATTGCCACTATATACACTGACTGGTGAAGCCGCAAACTGGTCAGTTTTATCCTCGTTGTGCATTTGCCCAACTCTCCAGCCTCATTTCCTGCATTTTCTCTGTCCCTCTCTATGTGCTGCTTTCTCTTCCTGAAACACCCATCCCCTCAGCCATATTGTTTATCGGCTAGCTCCTGTCAGCCACCATCTCCTTCAGGAAGCCCTCCTTGATTCCTCCAATCTGGGTTTGAGGTCCCTCCTTAATGCTCTCATAGCATCCTGCATGCCACCATATCCCACTCCTTCTATCAGACTGGGAGCTAGTTTCTTCAACACTGAGTGCAGTGCCTGACGTATTAACAGATGCTCAATAATGCTTGTTAAATAAGTGAATTAATGTATGAAAAATTAAATGTGTGCTTGATGCTATACTCATTTCTTCTAAGATAAATAAAAGGCATGTATCCCCTGCCCTCAAGTGACTGACAATCCAATTGAGGAGACAGAGGGGTTTTTTGTTTATTTATATTTTGTTTTTTTCTCCTAAACACCACTAAATAATTATATGCATTTAAGATTGTGTAAAAAAAAAAAAAGATTAAATGTAAGAGCAATGAAGATTGAGAGAAAAGGACATAATGGGGCCATACACATAGCAAAAAGAGAGAAGATTCTGTTAGTGAACATCTCTATATTGTTCACCTGTAAACATGTATCAAATATTGAATATGTGAAGACCACTGTGCCAGTCATAGAAGCTACAAAGAGGGAAAATTACTGGGAAAATTTTAAGGGCTTATTACCTAGTTGGCACGACTTCAGATTCTGTTTGGAGGTAGGCAAGGCATACAAAATAAACAGGTAGCAAACATACAAATGAGTGTCATGGCTGGAATGATAAGGTAGGATTGCTACATAAAAATAAATAAAGCAAATCAGTTTTCACTTACTAAAATAGCAAGGATTAAAATGGAGATAACATGCAGCTTTGTTGGGGGTGTGGGGAAATGAGTACTATTATGCACTCTTACTGGTAGGGTAAATTGGTACATATTTTCTTGAGGGCAGTTTGGCAGCATAGATCAAAACTTTCAGAAACATTCCTACTCTTTTGACACAGTGGTTCTATTTCTGGCAATTTATATTAAGGAAATAATCAGAGACATGGACACATGTACAGGGATATTAATAGCAGTGTTATTTTTAATGGAAAAAATTAAAACAACCTCAGTGTTGAACAATAGGGAAACGGCTAAATAATTTGTGATTCATCTGTATGACAGAACTTACTCAGCCATTGAAATCCTGTTTTCTGAGAATTTTAGCATCATGGGAAATTTTTCATGTCATAACATTAAGTGAAAAAGTACACAGAACTGTACACACACCACCCACATTCTGTGGCTGAGAGAACACTGAAAGGAAAGACACTCAAGATGTTAGTAATGGTGGAATTATGGGTAATTTTCTTCTTTATCGCTTCTTTTATTTTCTACATTTTCTACAACAAGTATGTATTGTTTTACAGTTCGAAAATGGTTTTAATTTTTTAATGAAAAACTCGATAGGATAAGATAGTTTATGCTCAAAGCAAGATGAGCAAGAGAGAGTAAACTCCCATTCACGCAGAATGGTTGGGAGTTGCACCCTCTCTTTGGCTTTCAGGCTGTGTAGCTATAGCCCTGTTCTCTAAAATCTTTGCAGTGTTTGAGACGGGAGTGCATGAGGAGAAAAGTAAAGAGAGAGAAGCTGAGAGGCTATCATTTCTTTCTTGCGTATTCAAGTGTTTGATGGAGAGTTTGTGGGTGGGGAAACTTGGAGGCCATGGCAGTCAGCATCCCATTCCCTGTGTCCCGTGAATCTTTCTTCTTTTCTTTTGTTGCCCTTGTTGAGAGAAAGGCTGGGGCAACGTGAGCCTTGAGAGGGTTTGCAAGGCAAGCACAGAAAAGCTCCCCACACTCACACCAGCGAGTTGTCACAACACCTTTGTCCCTAAGAGCGCTTAATGACCATTCAGGAACATGCAACCTGCCCCAGGCACAATGGGTCAACAGTGTCTCAGTTCTTTTGACCTGTTGGAGGGGTGAGACTGAGGTAGGGATTAAACGAGCAGAGGTGAAAGGGCAGGCTCAGATGTCTGCCAAGATATCATTAGATAGCCTAGGAAGTCAACCCAGTAATTACAGACGCTTCAAGCAGACGATCCATGAACATTCGACATGCAAAAACGAGCTTCCATTTGTATCACTTTTGCCCTCAGTTCATTAAGGGCTTTTATTTGTTTTAATAAAACACTCATTGTTTTATTTGATTCTAACCACAACAGTTTAAGAGAGGCACTAGTCTCCCCGTTTTACAGATGAGATCATTGAGGCTCAAAAAGATTAAAGGACTATCCCAAGGTCTCTCTCAGTTAATAAAAGCTGGAGCTGGAACCCAGAACTTATTATTCCTGTTTCTTGCTTGACATATTTAAGCCCTGGCAGACATAGTCTCATACAAGAACACACAAATAGGACTGAAAGTAAGAAGAAGAAAAATGAAAGTCTGTCTACTGGAAGTTTGTTCACATGATCTTAACTAATATTTTCCCTTTTGAAATTATTTTTCATTTCACAGCCCATATCGTTAAAGCCAAGGAGACATACCACAGACAGGGCCAAGGCACCGCCTCTCAACCTTAATGCTGTGTTTATGTTGTGTTGTCCAGGCAGAGCCAGAGAGCCTGGGCTTAGTGGGAGTTCCCAGGGAGATCCTGTTTGCCAAAGACAGTGCTGAGGCATAGGTTGCATGGCTCATGTGTCCCGGGCCTGTCACAGGTTCTTCGTGGAGAAGTCTCTGGAGTGAGGGCCCGCCATCTTGGTAAGGCACCCTGGGTTCAAGTTGGTTTGGTTCCCTTCCACATGGCACTGCATTAGAGGAAAGCACAGTTAAGCATTAGAGGAAAGCACAGTTAAGGCCCCAAGTTGGGCACACCTGTTCATCCATCGCCTTAATCTACCTTCATCTCAGGTCCTGCCCTCCCACTGTGTTTCTGACACTCACAGAAGTGAAATAACTGGAGCTACTTTTGTCCCAGTGCTGTATATTATTGCATTTAATTCTCAGTCCAACCCTGTGGAACGATTGTCCCCGTTTTATAATTAAGGACTCTGTGGAATCAGAGAGGTCAAGCAACATATTCAAGAAGACATGACTAATAAGTGGCCCAGGCACGACGTGAACCCAGATCTTTCTGGCAACCCGGGGGCTTTCCTACATACTACCCAGCCTCCTCGGGCAGTAGGAGCTCAGTAAACCCCCTCAGCTCACTCTGACCCATCAAAGGAGATTCAATCAACCTGAATGCTTAAAAGCTGTACTGAGATAGGCTGGGACCTGGGACCCTTTGCTGCAGTGCTTGCACCTGGACGAATGTCTCCTCAAGCAACAGAATACAAAGAAACGATAAGAGACTAAAAACAACTGCGTGCACGAGCAGTCCGGGCAATTATGAACAACAAGATACAAAAAGGCCACAAACCAACTGCCACTTCTGGGGTGCTGGGAGCAAAAGCAGGGTACTGCGCGTGATCCGTGTGCACAGCACCACCAAGCGGGTGGCAGACCACCTAAGCCATCCCTCCGGCCCAACCCACCAATCTGCCCCCACTCTCACCCCATTTAAGGAACCAGCCCACCCCCCTCAGGGAGCGAGTAAGGGAACCTGTTATTTGTTTTCTCTCCCTCCTGCTGCAGCATGAGTCCAAGTAAAGCCTTGCCTGAATTTCTCATCTGGCCTCTTATCAGTTTACCCTGATTAAAGAGTCCAAGGACTGGAGCTGGTAACAGTACCACTGCTGCAGGTGAGGTAAGTGTACACAGAGATACATTTTCAGATCATGCATGAGAGAGAAAACAGCTCCCCTTCCTCGGTGAAGCCAATTAGAAATTCCCTGTTCTAGAACACCCTCCTGGCCCTGCATGAATCTGCTTAGCTTTAGAACATCATACCTGTCCCCTTCCCTAAGCTTAACCGCCAAATGATTTTCCCTTGGGACATTTACTAAGCAGTCGCAGAAACATCTCAGACCATCCACATGGCAACCGCCTGTGTGTCTGCATGGGAGGACCTATCTCAGGATTTTCACCCACAGGAGGCAGGGTCCTGGGCTGCCTGAATCACTGCGGGCAAGGCCTAAATCAGCCCTGAATCCCCTGCACCCACCCCTCTCTCACCAGCAGCCACCTTTCCACCAGGAACACCTGAGTCATCTCCTCCTTCAGGAAATTCACATCTTGGCTGAAGCAATAGCAGAATCTCTCTCCCCAGGAGAAAAGAGATTTTCAGCCTCGAGTTTAAAAAAAAAAAAAGAAAGTTCTTTTTATAGAGTTTTCCCCTTCCAATCTGTTCTATCAGCAACTCTCTCTGATATTTCAGCTAGAATCACCTATCTTTTCTCATGCCCTCTGTCCGCGGTGTCCAGTCTTCAGCCCCGCTGTCACTGGTCTATAAAGATCATGCTCAAGGCAGAAAGTCTTGACTCCACCGCTACACTTCCTGGAGCTTAGCATTTGTATACTTTCGATGTATGTTTATCCAGTCTCCTCCCATAAACTGGAATCATAGAATGTTAGGAATGGGAGGAACTCTAGTTCACTGATCACCTCCACAGCCTGTTCCTAAATCTCCTGGTCTTTGGCATTTGACCCAGAACTCTCCCCGCATTACCACAGCCGTTCCTAGAGGAACCACCACTTCTTTTCCTTGTATCTCTGCCTGGTTGCCTGCAGAATCTGTGCTCAGTGTTGCTGACAGAGAAGCAGAATCTTCTAGCTCTAATCACCCTCAAGGGACCTCTTAGGTTAGCCAACAGACCTGCAGGCATGGACATGGCTGTTTAGCCCACTTCTGGTGCCAAGGCATGGCAGGCACACTGCTGTAGGGGGTGGGCCAACCAGCAGTCCTCCTCCATCCCTGCCCCTCCCTCACTGACTAAGCCGCCTCCGTTCCTGTGAGCTGGGCAAGGGGCCTCTGGTCTAGAGGCTCTTCTATATCCTTTTCTCGAGGAGTCTTGTGCCCACAAGTCCCAGCCTGGGAATCTCAGCAGGGCGTTTTGGCTCACTGGCAATGGTAACCACGCCCTGATGAGATTATGGAGCTTCCCAGGCCTGCTGGGTGAGTTCACCTGGGAAAGTCATCCAATCCAGAGCTAGGTCTATCCCCACCACGTAGCATGCTCTGCTGTGAGTCACAGCTTGCAAATGCTGAAATTACTACCACCATATCCCTCGGGATGATAAATTCTCCCAAATGCTATCACTGTAGACTTCCTTCCATGGCAGGCTTTACACCTGTTCTGCAAGTCAGCTTAAGCCCTGGCTTCAGGTGAGTTTCTTTTTGTGTCAATTCTCAATTATTCTTGCCAGGGGAAGCAGCAATGGTTTGGATAATACGACAGGACACATTAGCTAAAAAAATAATTTAAATTTGTTTCTGGAATATGTTAGGTGATTTGTTTTAGGCAGAGCCTTTACCTTCCTAATGGTACTTCATTTAGGGTAAGGAGAGAAAGAAATGGCATTCCATCAGCCCAGATTAGTTAGATAGGCAGCTCTGCAGGTGGGGGAGTAAAGGGGAGCCAGTGGCGCAGGTTACAAAACAATGTGCTCAACATTTACAGTGGCCGGAGATACCCATACTCACTTCCTGCATGCCCAGGGGAGGCAGTGATTACACTTGCAGGGATAGGTTCATACATCTTGCCATCTTCCCGTTGGTGTGAAGAGGCCTGCCATCTTGGGAGCAACAGAGGTGCAAATCAGGCAGAAAAAGAAGTTCTTCTTAAGTTCAGGAAGTTGGGAGCTGCACCTTAAAATAAAAAAGAATGAGCTATCATGCCCTTCTTCCAGCAAGCGTGGGAAGGTCCTCTTGAGAGAGAGTAGGCTTTCAGGATCCCATGGATAGCCAACTCCTTATTGGCCTTTCTAGGATCTTAGAACTCTTAGCCCTGAACAGCAGGATGTAAGAAGACTCCAGTGAGCAGAGAAGGGGACAAGGCAGGCGAATAGAGTAAGAACTGTACAGGATTTAGACTCAGTATTATGGAAAAGAATTGCTTCTTGTTGGCTCTGGGATCATGGGCAAGTTATTTAATTGCTCTGACTCTCAATGTACTCATCTCAAGGTACTCATCATGAAAAAGTTAAAACAACAAAAATAATAAGAGTAGCTGTCTTACAGATGAGTGGCAGCTAAATATAATATTTATGAAAGTATTTTGGAAGCTGTAAATTCCTGTGCAAGTCTTAGTTATTACCATCATCCTGACTGGCTCAGTGAGACCATCCACAGTCTTGGAAATGCAGCTCCAGGGACATGCCACCTTAGAGTCTGAAGGACTCTGTGTGTTCAGCACGTAAGGGGTATATTCAGATGTGTACTTACTCATTGCTATTCTCATTCTGATGTGGGTAGAGATAGGACAAGAATCCAGAGTAAGACCAACTGCCTTCTGGCACGTAGTCTTTTCTCATTTTCCTGACACTTGGTCGGATTTGTTAATGATTCTAGGTCTCAGACTCTTCAGTTATCAACCTCTTCAGAAACAATTGGCAGTAGAATTACCATCTACTTTGGAAGCCAGGTTGGAATCTGCCCAGACTCTCAGTAAGAGGGTACTTCCAGACACAGACCTACTAGAGAATGGACTTGAGGATATGGGGAGGGGGAAGGGTAAGCTGTGACAAAGTGAGAGAGTGGCATGGACATATATACACTACCAAACGTAAAATAGATAGCTAGTGGGAAGCAGCTGCATGGCACAGGGAGATCAGCTCGGTGCTTTGTGACCACCTAGAGGGGTTAGATAGGGAGGCTGGTAGGGAGACGCAAGAAGGAGGAGATATGGGGATATATGTATGTGTATAGCTGATTCACTTTGTTATAAAGCAGAAACTAACACACCATTGTAAAGCAATTATACTCCAATAAAGATGTTAAAAAAAAAAAAAAGAGGGTACTTCCAAACCCTCTGCCAGGGCTCCCTTATCTAAGATCCCCTCTTCAAAGGATGGGGAGATGGTGGGGAGCTGGAGACCTGGGGAAGAGTAGCAGGGTGAGTGTGTGTGTGTGTGTGTATGTGTATGTGATAGTCACTGCTGATCTGCAGCTTTCCCATGTGACTACCTTCTTCTCCTGTAGAAGAGAGAAAAAAAAGAATCATGATTAAAGTGTCAGGATACCCTAAGTTTTCCTCTTCTATTCTGAACCCTCTTTCTCATCTCTCAATTTGTCCCCTTCTTTCTTTTGACCACTGCTTCCACCCCTGGCTGTAGTGTTTCTGTTCTCTTGTCCTCTTATCTTAAAGCCACGGGGCCTCTGGGATCAAATGACAGACTCTTGGAGGAAAATAGGAGATGTGCTCTGGGACCAGTGAGGTAACCTTCAGGCTCTCAGTGTCACTGAGAGAAGGAACAAGTTCACCTGATGTTCTCAAATGGCCGACTGGTGTTGAAGGTTGAGTCTGGCTATTCCTAAGTCTTCGCAGACTTGTGTTCCTAACTCATCCCAATCCAGTGGACCCTTAACCCTCATTCCACATGGAGCTGTCAGTACCATTAGTTCTTCACCTCAGGACCTTTAGTTATCCTTCATCTGCCTATCTGCTGCCTTCGAGTGCTTCCTACCCTTCATGGGAATGGGGTACATTTCACATTGTCTTCAGCAGACATAGTGTTGCTAAAAATGGATTCTCACCAAGGAGTTACTAAATCAGGAATCTTCAGAAGGCTCATATCCTGTCTTAGGTTGTGTTCCCTAGAGCGAGAGCCTGATGTGGGGATTCCTGTACAGGTGACTCTTCAGGGGAGCGCTTCAGAAGAAATCTGAGGGAAGGAGGGGAGCAGAGTAAGGAAGGGGAAAGCTAAGCAGGAATGTGACCTCAGGAGAATCATGGCCTCCACCTGGTCCTTCCAGGAGCTCTGGAGTGTAAATGGCACCACAGAGTTGTCCTGCATTGAGGCAAGGAGGTGGGTGCTTTTGTATCCGCACACCAGTCAGCAGCTGGCTGTAGGCTTGGAGGGGTGTCATTCCCAGGCACATGGGGAGGTGGGTCCAAGGTTGTCCAAGGTGTGAGGTGTCAGCAGCACCTGCAACAGCTGAGAACAAACACCGCTGACTGTACAAGGGACCCCAAGCGCACCATCCGCCTCTGCTACCTACCCCCTGACTCTTTAATTTGTCTTGAAATTCTGCCATATTGAAATAATTCTAAGTACAGAAAAAAAAGAAAAAAGAAAAAGGTTTTAATTGCAGTGTTATTTATGATAAAACGCTGTAAAATGCAAAAATCTAAAGTTTCACAGGACAGGAACAAGGAAGTCAATAAGCATGTAATGATATAATTAGGTAAATAAATTATGCATTTGCGCGGCATTCTTTGCCCCATAAATTCTGCCCCCTCCCCCGTCTACCTCCGTGAGTTCATCTGGTACCACTCTCCCCCCTTGCTCACTATGCTCTAATCAAACTGGTCTCCTCTCTGTTCCTCCAATGCAACAGGTTTGCTACTTTCCTGGGGCTCTTGCACTTCCCTTCCCTCTGCCTGTAACACTCTGCACACAGCTGCCCCTAAAATCACTCAGGACTTGGATCCTGCATCATACCTCCCAAGAGGATTTCCCTAAACACCCATCTTCAGGAGCTGCCCTTGTCACTCTCTAACATATCACCCTGTTTTCTAGCTCTTATCACTCTATGGTTTATTATCTTTTACCTGTCTTCCTTCCTCTAGCGTAAAAGCTTTGGGAGAGTGGCAATCTTATCTGCTTTATCCAGAGCTGGAGTGTAGGAGTCACTCAATCAGTGGCTGTTTGGTAAGTGAATGAATGTATACACAGTTTAAAATGATGTTTACCAGGGCTTCCCTGGTGGTGCAGTGATTAAGAATCTGCCTGCCAATGCAGGGGACACGGGTTCAAGCCCTGGTCTGGGAAGATCCCACATGCCGCGGAGCAACTAAGTCTGTGCGCCACAGCTACTGAGCCTGTGTGCTGCAACTACTGAAGGCTGTGGGCCTAGAACCCGTGCTCCACAACAAGAGAAGCCCGCGCATGGCAACAAAGGGTAGCCTCCACTTGCCGCAACTAGAGAAAGCCCACACACAGCAACAAAGACCCAACGCAGCCAAAAATAAATACATTTTTTAAAAAATGTTTACCACAATTATGCAACAAAATTTTTTAAATGACCAATATCTACTGTTAAGCAAAAACACCATGATGTAAAATGTCATATATTATATAATTAAATATTCATTGAGAGAAGTTCTGCTTCTGGCCATGATGGAGTAATAGCGGCTCCAGAGGTTTACTCTCTTACCTTAAACAACTAAAAATCTGGACAAACTATGACATAGTGGTTTTCAGACTTTGGACAATAGTCAGCACAGGACTGTTGTCCCTGAGAGAAGGGGGAGAAAAACAAGGTCAGTCCTATGATTGCTTCACCTTACTAGCTGGAGGCAGTTTCTAGGCTGCAGTGTGAGGAGGGGAACCCAAACAGAGCCTGGTGGTCGCACTGAATTGAGAGGTTGGAGTTCAGGGAAGCTAAGATAGCTAGAGTTTGAGAGGCAGCATCAGAGAGGAGGGACCTGCCCAGAGAGAGAGCTCTGAAGAGCTGCAGATCGACTCTTTGGCTGAGAGAAAACACGTGTGAAAGAAAATGACCCGAAGCTGGGAGAGGAGGGATGTGAGGCGAACACACACAACAATGGGCATCCAGAGCCCCCCAAATTCCTGGAGCTCATGGAATTCTGTTCCCACTAACCAGAGTGGAAAGACCTCATAATACACAGGGCATCAAGTAGGGTCCTCAGAAGGACATTGTCAGAGTAGTGGGACCTGATCAGCCCTAGACTCACTGTTGCGTAGCACCACCTAACAGGACTATAGCACACTGTGCAGGAATCAAACTGACTGTAAGTAAGCAAGCTGTGTGTCAGAACCACCTAGAGCACCATTTAAAGGATTACAATAAAACCCACTGCCCAAAAATGTAAAATTCACAATATCCTGCAACCAAGCAAAGCTTGACTAATATGCATCAAAATAAGAAAATATTACCCATAACCAGGAGAAAAATCAATCTGTAGAAACTGCCCTAGAAATGACAGAGATGACGGAATTTAGCAGACAAGAAAATGAATACATACTCCACATGCTGAGGAAGGTAGAAGAAAACGTAAAGACAATGAAGGGAGAAATGGAAGATACAAAAAAGGTCCAACTGAAACTCCTAGAGGTGAAAAATACAATATTTGAAATGAAAAATATATTGCATGGGATTAAGAGCAAATCAGATAACACAGACGAAAAGATCAGGGAATTGAAAACATGGCAATATAAACTGTCAAAAAAAAAAAGATTAGGGAAAAAAAAAAGCTTCAGTTACCTGTGAGACAATATCTAGTAAATCTGAGTCCCAGGAGAGGAAGGGAGGTAGAAAAAATTTTTGAAAAAATAATGGCTGAAATATTCCCCAAATTGATGAAAACTATCAACTCACAGATAGAAGAAGCTCAATAAACTCCAAGCAGAATAAACCTAAAGAAAACCACATCAGGGCACATCATAATCAAACTGCTGAAAACTAGTGATAAAAATTAAAATCTTAAAAGTGGTCAGAGGAAAAGTCATAATATTCAGAGGAGCAAAGATATGAATGACAGCATTCTTCCTGTCAGAAACTTTGCAATTTAGAGAGAGTGGAACAACATCTTTACTGAAAATAAAACCTGATTTCTATACCCTATGAAAATATCTTTCAGAAACAAAAGCAAAATAAATGCTTTTTCAGACAAAGAAAAGCCAAAAGAATTTGTTGCCAAGAGACCTGCACTAGAAGAAATGTTAAAGGCAGAAGGTGATGGAAATTTAGATCTACACAAAGGAATAAAGAGCACCAGAAATGATAAATAGTAGGCTAAATAGAAAAGAAGATATTCTTGCTTTTAAATCTCTTTAAAAGATCATTGATTAATGCAAAAATAATTGCAATGTATCTTCAGTTTATAGCATATGTCAGAGTAAAATGTTTGACAATAGCCCAGGAGGGAGGGAATGGAAGGCACTTCTGTAAGTTTCCTTCACTATATGTGAAGTGACATAAAACTATAAAATTATTTGAAGGTAGACTGTGATAAGGTTGAAGATGTACATTGTAAACCATAGAGAGCAACCACCAAAAAAATTTGTTTAAGAGATACATACAGGGCTTCCCTGGTGGCACAGTGGTTAAGAATCCACCTGCCAATGCAGGGGACATGGGTTCGAGCCCTGGTCCAGGAAGATCCTACATGCCGCGGAGCAAATAATCCCGTGTGCCACAACTACTGAGCCTGCGCTCTAGAGCCCATGAGCCACAACTACTGAAGCCCACGTGCCTAGAGCCCGTGCTCTGCAACAAGAGAAGCCACTGCAATGAGAAGCCTGTGCACCTCTACAAAGAGTAGCCCCTTCTCACTGCAACTAAAGAAAGCCGGCGCAGCAAGAAAGACCCAATGCAGCCAAAAATAAATAAATAAATAAATAAAAATAAAGTTCCCTTTAAAAAAAAAAAAGAGAGATAAATACAGCTAATAGTGGAAATAAAATGGAAGCATAAAACAATGCTCAATAAATCCAAAAGAAGACAGAGGAGAAAATAAATGAAGAACAAATGAGATACATAGAAAACATACAGCTTAAACTTTCCAGCCAACACAGGTATATGATACATTTCCCAACCTCCTGATTTCAGGGGAGGAAAGCCACCTGGTTCAGCTTCTGGCTGTCTTGTGGAAAGGGAGTTATGGTGTGAATCATGGCTACACCAGGCACTTTCCCAGGACAACCTTCCTGAACACTATCCTAAAGGACACCGCTACGGAAAACACCCTTGGGCCTTCACTGTCATCCAGGAAAGTCTGTCAATCAGCCAGCCCATGAGGCACATCGTAGCAATGAGCACCACTTGTGTAGGGGAAGACCAATGTGACAGGGTAGAACAAGATGGTCCCAAGACCACGCCTGTGTGGAAGTCTCTCTCCCGCCAAGGTTTCTTCATGTGTCTGTCTTCTGTCCTCTCAGGCACTAGAGAGGTGGGGTCTTCTGAGACCACCATGAAAACATTGACTGGAGGGGAGGGACCACTTCCATTTGCATGTTAGCATGAACCAGTTAAATAGATTAGCTGAACTATACCTTGGAACTACTAACCCTGGGAGAAAGAACTATAGAGCAGTTAAGTTTTCTGCATTAAGATAAAACCAGCAATGGTGGGCAAGAAGCTTGCAGCAACAAGAGGGAATAACACCCTAAAGACCGACCCTCCTGTTTCAATTTGCCCTTGGGTCTAGTCCTGTTGAGTCTTAGATGGTAGTAGGATGGTGGTTCTGAATATGGAGGCGCATCTTTGACTACTAGAATTTGGGATGGAATATTTGAAAAAAATTATTATTATTAGAATAATTCAAAAATGACACCAAAGTCAGCAGTGATTTCACCTGCAGTCATTGCTAGAGTCTAACAAGCCCTCACAGTATTTACAATCGAAGAGAGAGTACTGGTTTTGCGTCCATTTATATCAACATGTCACTGTTTGGAAAGAGCTTGTTTATTGCCCCCTAAAGCCATCTCTTACATAATCAGTCAACACGGAACTTTTTTTGGCTTTGTTTTTTGTTTTCTGGGGGGTTGGGGGGTGGTTGGAGTGGGGAAGTTATACATTCTGGCTCCACATTATACCATTCCTCTTTCTAGAAGAAAGTTTGCATCCCTCTCAATACCCTGTGGTATAATCTGCTTGACTCAGCATTCTGACATACCTGAATCCTCAGTTTTAGCAAAAAATTAACTTTATGCATTAACCAATATTTGGCAGTGCCCCATGAAAGGAGTAACAGCAGCAGAGAGTAAGTAGAAGTAGGATTTCAGCCCCAGGAAGCTGAACTTGACTCAGTCAAGGCTAACAACACCTGCCACATCCAATACCCTGAGTCTGAGTGGGTCACACAGGGTGGGCTTCTGTCACCAGCAGAAGTTTATCAGCCTCGAGCCATATCACTCAGCTGGGGCAGGGCCAGTTAAAAGTGAGGAAACCATCCACGTACGTCAGAGATATGTTTTCTCTTTTTTCCCTTTGGGAAGATGTTCTTGGGAACTCTTTGCCAGGAAATTGGTCACTTCCTGCCCCAGTGATGAGATTCCAAAAGGCAGAAATAGCTTCTCTTGCCACACGGAACTGGCTGAAGATGCCTCCCCGCTCCAGAAGGCAGGCTTCAGGATGGTGCTTTCCAGTATCAGGAAAGGGAGCCCCTCAGGGAGCTTGGGGACAGGAGGCAGCTGCTGCAGGACAAGCAGCGTGACTGAGAAGAGTGGGTTTGAGGGCTGAGGGCAAAGGGCAAAGGGACTTAGAAAAGTAACAAGTCTGCTGGAGAAACTGCCAGAAGAAATGTGCTGGAAGTGTAGGCAAGTACATGAAAGAAAAGAGTGGACTAAATGATGAGGAAGGACAAGAAGTATGTTTGTAAGAGTCTGCAGAAGGGACAGCAAAGCTCTAATAGAAATGCCAGTAACTGGTCAGTGAGGGACACGGGGCTGGCTACACGCAGGAAGGGGTCAAGGGTGCGAGAAGGGGGAGAAAACGACAACTGTTAGGGCCAAAAGCTGGGACGCTTACTTGGTCCTTCTAGACTAAAGAACTCCCCGAGTGGGCATTAATGCTACATTCAAATTTGTATTACACCTACATTATTTTTGCGTAATAAATGTGTACTAAGTTCTATTGGTAATTTACCCATGGAACTGATTAAATTAATATCAGATATATCCTTTTTTGTCTAAGGTATTGGTCTGTCCAGGTAAGAGGGACCTCTGCCTTGGACCTATGCTTTAGAGCTTTACTACTCAAAGTATGGTCCTTATATCACCGCCCTGGCATCATCTGGGAGCTTGTTAGGACTGCAGAATCTCAGCCCCTACCACAGACCTGCTAAATAAGATCTGAGGTGATTCACATGCACATTGCAGTCTGAGAAATGTGCTTCCTTCAGCTGTGTCTCTGATCACTGGAGGAGGGGTCCTCGGGGCCAAGGAGATGTGGCCACCGGAGCCCACCTCCCCTTCTAGACCATGCTCCAGGGAGCAGGGATGCCTGAATTCTCTGCAAAGCTGGCTTTTCCTGCTCCTGCCTCCAGGGCCTGTGCGCACTTTTCCCAGACCACGCTTCTTTAGCCAACCTCACTGCTGGTATGAGATCTGCGGCCCTGAAAGGTGGCCTCAGGGCAGCTGTTTGCAGGGGGGTGTGGACAGAGGTTGGACCACAGGCTGAAGTACCCATGGCCTCGCTCATGAGGCCCCTCAGAGAGAGTCAAGGGCAGTAAGAGAAGTGGGGACAGATCAGAGGGGAACGGGAGTCATGTCCTGAGCCACCCCATTCCAGCACAGAACTCTAAGGAGTTCAAGAATTCTGCATTTGACATTGCCCTTCCAGGTCATTATGAAGGTACACTTGTCAAAGTAGGAGAATAAAACATTTTATTTAACGGCTTATTCTCGATTCATAACTTTTAAATATTTAGACATAGGTACAGGGGACTCCATGTGGGCTTTTGCTTGTGTCCCACAAATGTTTTTGTTGTACCCAAAATACACAGATCTGGAGAGAGCCAAGTGACCATGCTCACATCGACTGGTTCCCAAGCAGGACTGTACCCGAATAAAACCTCTCTATGGCCCACCTATCCAGCTGGTGATAAAAAGGAGGAAATATTCCTCAGAACTTGGAAAGGGGGGTTATAAAGGAAAAAAAACAGATTCTAGAAGGTAGAGCAAAAACAGGGCAAGAATCTATCATTATACAACTCGAAAAGTGCTATTAACAGAGTTATAGGTAGAGTATCCTGTTAGCCCAGAAGAGACAGACATTACTTCATCCAGGAAAGTTTCAGTGTGAAAGCTGTAACTTCCGGGATGAAGGGGTTTTGAGACGTGGCAATTTTGGTGGAAAAGGGCAGCCTGTAGCCAGTCTGGCTGGAAGACTGAATGTGTAGAGAAAGTTCCGGGGGCCAAGCCTGCAGAGGTGAGAGGGACAAGACTATGGAGGGTCTTTATTTAGAAGATCAACATTTCCCAAACTGCTCTGCAGCCATCTTTGTGCCATAGAGGTTACTAGGATGTTATCAATATTTTTCCTCCAAAATTTATTTAAATACATACATATATATACCATACTTTGAATGTGTATTTAAATACATATATATATATGACATTATGTGGAACAACTATGAACCTACATGTGATAAAAATGAACTTAGAAACAGAACTTATACCCTTCACAAAAATATCTTAGACCTACAAGTAAAACGCAAAACTCAAAACATCATAGACCTAAAAGCAAAACACAAAACCATCAAACTCTTAGAAGATAACATAGGAGAAAACCTAGATGACCTTAGGTATGGCAATGACTTTTTAGATGCAACACCAAAGGCATGATTTATGAAAGAAATAACTGATGAGCTGGACTTCATCAAAATTAGAAACTTCTCTTCTGTGAAAACAATGTCAAGAGAATAAGACAAGCCACAGACTGGGAGAAAATGTTTGCAAAAGACACACCTGACAAAGGACTGTTATCCAAAATATGCAAAGAACTCTTAAAAGTCAACAATAAGAAAACAAACAGCCTGATTAAAAATGGGCAAAAACGGAGCAACTGGGCCTGTGAGCCACAACTACTGAGCCTGCGCGTCTGGAGCCTGTGCTCCGCAACAAGGGAGGCCGCGATAGTGAGAGGCCCGTGCACCGTGATGAAGAGTGGCCCCCGCTTGCCGCAACTAGAGAAAGCCCTCGCACAGAAACGAAGACCCAACACAGCCAAAAATATTAATTAATAAATTAATTAATTAAAAAAAAAAACTAAATGTACTCTTACCATATGATTCAGCCATTTTGCTCTTTGCTGTTCACCCAAATGAACTGAAAAACTTATGCCCACGCAAAAAAGCTGCACATGGATATTTATATCAGCTTTATTCATAATTGCCAAAACTCAAAAACAACCAAGATGTTTTCATTAGGTAGATGGATAAAGTGTGGTACATCCAAACAATGGAATATTACTATGCTAAAAAGAAATGAGTTATCAAGCCATGACAAGACATGGAGGAATCTTAAATGCATATTACTAAGTGAAAGAACCCAGTCTGCAAAGGCTACACACTGTATGATTCCAACCAAATGACATTCTGGAAACGGCAAAACTATGAAGACAGTAAAAAGATCAGTGGCTCCAAGAGGTGTAGTGGGGGACAGATGACTAGGCAGAACACAGAGGATTGTTAGGGTAGTGAAACTATTCTGTATGATACTGCAGTGGTGGATACATGTCACTGTACACTTGTCAAAACCCACAGAATGTACACCAAGAGCGAGTCCTAATATAAACCATGGACTTTAGGTGATTATGATGTGTCAATGTAGGTTCATCATTCGTAACGAATGTACTACTCTGGTGGGGGATGTTGATAGTTGGGGAGCCTGTGGGGGGGAGGGGAGTATATGGAAAATACTTGTACTTCCTGCTCATTTTTGCTGTGAACTTTAGAGTGCTCTAAAAATAAAGTCCGAAGGGGAAGAACAGGAGGAAGGAGGAGGAAAGAAATTTTGAAGAAATGCATAAATGGAGAAGAGACAAATCTTCCTTGCAGAAGAATTCCAGATAATTTATGTTGATACTCCACCCTAAAGGAGGGAGAGCATAACTCCCCACCCTTAGATGTAGTGATTTCCTTCCAAAGAGAACATTATGGGAAGGGGGATAAGGAGTAAATTTGCAGTAGAGAAACTTGACAAACATGATCTCAGCCAGGTGATCAAGGTCAACATCAACAGTGATAAGTCACATTGATAGTATGTACCCTTGATATCATGGGATGAAAATGGCGCTCTATGTCTGTGATCTTCCTCGTAAAAACCCATAATCCCAGTCTAATCATGAGAAAAACATTGGACAAATCCCAACAGAGAAACAGTCTACAAAATACCTGACTAGCATGTGTCAAAATTATCAGGGTCATCAAAAATAAGAAAGTCTGAGAAACTGTCATAGTCAAGAGAAGCCTGAGGAGACATGACAACTAAATGTAATGTGGCATCCTAGGTGAGTTCCTGGAACACAAAAAGGACATTAGTTAAAAACTAAAGAAATCTGAATCAAGTATGTACTTCAGTTAACAATGTATCCATTGTGTTTCATTAATTGTAACAAATGTATCATACTATCTCTGCAATGTTTCTGTAAACCTAAAAGTGTTCTAAAAATTAAAACTTATTTTTAAAAAAGATACTAAAAACACTTATATGGTTTTTTCCCCTATGGTGTCCACTTCCCTTTAGAAATGGTACGTCTACACAAGCATGGTGTGCAAAGCTCCTTTGGGAGCTTAAGGGAGGTGGCAACACTTACCAATAAACAATCATCTCTCATTAGGCCCCCTGTGATTTCAGCATTCATTGTTATGCTATTCCATGTTTATTGTGGCCTAAACATTTACACCCCATTCTTTAAAATTCTGTGCTGGGCAGGAGGAGGTTGTAGTATAGTGATTGTCTTAGTCTGCTCAGGCTGCCATAACAAAATACCATATAGAGTGAGTGGCTTAAACAACAGAAATTTACTTCTCACAGTTCTGGAGGCTGGCAGCCCAAGATCAAGGTGTCAGCAAGGGTAAGTTTCATCCTGAGGTCTCTTTTCTTGTTGTAGGCAACCTCCATCTTGTTGTGTGCTCACATGACCTCTTCTTTTTGGAAAGAGAGAGAGAGAGAGAAGGTTATCTTGTGTCTCTTCTTATAAGGGCACTAATCCAATCATGAGGGCCCCACCCTCATGACCGCATCTAAACCTAGTTACCAACCAAAGACCCCATCTCCAAATACCATCACATTGAGGTTAGAACTTTAATATACACATTTTGAGGGAAACACTGCCATTCAGTACACAACAGCAGTTAAGGTCTCCAGGCTCTGGGGTCAAACTACCTTGGTTCGCACCCTGACTTTACCCCTTACTATCTCTGTGACCTTGAACAATTTACTCTGTGACTGTCTCTGCCTCTGTTTCTTCATCTGTAAAATGGGAGATATAGTTGGCCCTCAGTATCCAGTATCTGAGGGGAATTGTTTCTAGGGTCCCCCACAGATACCAAAATCCAAGGTTGCTCAACTCCCATATATAAAATGGTGTAGTATTTGCACATAATACACACATCCTCCCATATACTTTTTTTTAAACATCTTTATTGGAGTATAATTGCTTTACAATTGTGTGTTAGTTTCTGCTTTATAACAAAGTGAATCAGCTATACATATACATATATCCCCATATCTCCTCCCTCTTGCATCTCCCTCCCACCCTCCCTATCCCACCCCTCTAGGTGGTCACAAAGCACCGAGCTGATCTTCCTGTGCTATGTGGCTGCTTCCCACTAGCTATCTATTTTACATTTGGTAGTGTATATATGTCCATGCCACTCTCTCACTTCGTCCCAGCTTACCCTTCCCCCTCCCCATGTCCTCAAGTCCATTCTCTACATCTGCGTCTTTATTCCTGTCCTGCCCCTACGTTCTTCAGAACCATTTTTTTTCTTTTTTTTTAAAGATTCCATCTATATGTGTTAGCATACGGTATTTGTTTTTCTCTTTCTGACTTACTTCACTCTGTATGACAGACTCTAGGTCCATCCACCTCACTACAAAAAACTCAATTTCGTTTCTTTTTATGGCTGAGTAATATTCCATTGTATATATGTGCCACATCTTCTTTATCCATTCATCTGTCAATGGACACATAGGTTGCTTCCATGTCCTGGCTATTGTAAATAGTGCTGCAATGAACATTGTGGTACATGACTCTTTTTGAATTATGGTTTTCTCAGGGTATATGCCCAGTGGTGGGATTGGTGGGTTGTATGGTAGCTCTATTTTTAGTTTTTTAAGGAACCTCCATACTGTTCTCCATAGTGGCTGTATCAATTTACATTCCCACAAACAGTGCAAGAGGGTTCCCTTTTCTCCACACCCTCTCCAGCATTTACTGTTTGTAGATTTTTTGATGATGGCCATTCTGACTGGTGTGAGGTGATACCTCATTGTAGTTTTGATTTGCATTTCTCTAATGATTAGTGATGTTGAGCATTCTTTCATGTGTCTGTTGGCAATCTGTATATCTTCTTTGGAGAAATGTCTATTTAGGTCTTCTGCCCATTTTTGGATTGGGTTGTTTGTTTTTTTGATATTGAGTTGCATGAGCTGCTTGTAAATTTTGGAGATTAATCCTCTGTCAGTTGCTTCATTTGCAAATATTTTCTCCCATTCTGAGGGTTGTCTTTTTGTCTTGTTAATGGTTTCCTTGGCTGTGCAAAAGCTTTTAAGTTTCATTAGGTCCCATTTGTTTATTTTTGTTTTTATTTCCATTTCTCTAGTAGGTGGGTCAAAAAGGATCTTGCTGTGATTTATGTCATAGAGTGTTCTGCCTATGTTTTCCTCTAAGAGTTTTATAGTGTCTGGCCTTACATTTAGGTCTTTAATCCATTTTGAGTTTATTTTTGTGTATTGTGTTAAGGAGTGTTCTAATTTCATTCTTTTACATGTAGCTGTCCAGTTTTCCCAGCACCACTTATTGAAGAGGCTGTCTTTTCTCCGCTGTATATGCTTGCCTCCTTTATCAAAGATAAGGTGACCATATGTGTGTGGGTTTATCTCTGGGCTTTCTATCCTGTTCCATTGATCTATATTTCTGTTTTTGTGCCAGTACCATACTGTCTTGATTACTGTAGCTTTGTAGTATAGTCTGAAGTCAGGAGCCTGATTCCTCCAGCTCCATTTTTCTTTCTCAAGATTGCTTTGTCTATTCAGGGTCTTTTGTGTTTCCCTGCAAATTGTGAAATATTTTGTTCTAGTTCTGTGAAAAATGCCATTGGTAGTTTGATAGGGATTGCATTGAATCTGTAGATTGCTTTGGGTAGTAGAGTCATTTTCACAATGTTGATTCTTTATATCTCTCCATCTCCCATATACTTTAAATCATCTCTAGATGACTTATAATACCTAATACAATGTAAATGCTATAGAAATAGTTGTAAATACAATGTAAATGCTATGGAAATAGTTGCTGACATGCAGCAAATTTAAGTTTTGTTTTTTGGAACTTTCTGGAATTTTTTTTCTCGAGTATTTTCTATCCAAGTTTGGTTGAATCTTTGGATATGGAACTTGCAGAAACAGAAGGCTGACTGTATTAACAATACTTACCTTGCAGGTTTCTCTGAGGATTAAGTGAGTCAATGGGTATAAAGTGCTTAGAACAGTGTTGGCATGTATTTATCAGTTAATGCTATCTGTTATCGTCATTATGATGATGTAGTTCATAAGCTCCTCCTGGTGTTTTTCCCAATATATCATATATAAAAAGTGTCCTGAAGTCAGATGTGTTTGAGAAATCAACAAACAATGGGGAAGCTATTTTGAAAGGGTTTTGAGCAGGGAGAGTCCGCCTCTAGTGTTGTACTTTCTCTGCAGATGTGCTGGCCAAAGTGGCCATTTCCTTCCTTTGTTCCTTACCTCATTTGTCCAGCTGGAATTTTATGTTTTTGGCACGTTCTGACTTTTAGGGGGAAAAGGGTGAAGTTACACGTTCAACCATATAATATTGTAGATCTCCACTCCACCTCATAGTCTTTTTCAAAGGCAGCGAATTATATAAGTAAAAACAGACATCTAATGAATATAGCACTTACTTATGCATTCAATTCCATTTGCATTTCAAGTAAAATTTTGATTTCTTAACAAATGCCTACCTCTATTCCATGGTTATATTTTTAATGGTCATTTTCTTCCTAACTTGTGTTATATCACAGTTATTGACTGCACTTGCCCTCCAATTAAGCTAAAATAGTTTAGCCCATCACCCACCTTAACTTGTACCCTCATATGTTCCTCATATGTTTTCATATGAGGAACCCTCATATGTTTTCAACTTGCTACTCTTATTTTAGTGCTTGGTACTATACAGAGACTGTATTTTTTTTTTCAATTTTTAATTGTGGTAAATTACATATAACATCAAATTTATCATCTTAACCGTTTTAAGTGTACAGTTCAGTATGGACTATATTTTTATTGTTAATGCTTGTTTTATGGACCTGCCTGTTTTTAACGTGTGGACTGTGTAAACCCAATGTATACATATCTGTTAAAAAGGAAAAAAAAAAGCCCTCAGATGCCTGGTAACAACATCCAGAAGGAATCTGTGCAAAGTTTTTCTTTGCTTCCTTTTTTACTTTTAATGGTCTAGGTCTGTTCCACAGGAAAAGGCTTGGTTTTCTAAGAAAATCTTAATAATCTGGATAATGGTAATTGTTCTCTTAAACCTACCTGATCAGCTAATAATGCTTTCTGTTACCCTGATACTTTAGTTTTTGAACAAAAAGATAAACATCTCTTTGGTTCTCTCGGCCTTCTGGTGAGGAAAGAACTGGTTCCTGTTTGGTCCAGAAGGGAACCAGGCAGAGAGTCAGCAAAACGCACAGTGTCCCAGGGCATGCTGGGAAGGGGAATCAGGGAGGCCCCGGGCCATGGCTGATAGCTGCTTCCCTGGGCTCCTCTCTATAGCTCTGTGCTCAGCTAGACACTGTCACTCACACAGCTCTGCCTGTGAAGGGTCTACAGCAGCCTGGTCAGGAAAGTGAGGTACACATATATATTAAAAGCAGTTCAAGGCCATAGTTAAGTGGCAAATGAACAATACAGATAGTAAAGTAAGAAACTCTGTGGTTGGAGGGTTAGAAAAAGCTTCATGGGAGAAGTGGGATTCTTGAGGCACCTTGAAAGAATAGATAGATTATTGGAGAAACAGAGGGAGAATTAAGGGCTTGCTGCTCAGGAAGTCTAAAAGCAGAGAAGGAAATGAACAGGGCATGTTGAGAAAACTTGTATCTCCCCAAACCATTTTACTATGAATTTTCACCTTGTCTTGACCTTGAGTTGATTGGATGGGCTTTCACCAGTTGCAAAGGCTGTTTTTTTGCTTTCATCTCTTCTCAAATCCTTAACGCAACTTCTAGCATTTACCTTTTTATATTTCTGTGGATGAAAAATAGATCTGTCTTTTTCCTTTTTTGGACATTGGCTTCCTGAGGGTAGAGGTCATGGCCGTGAAGGGCGACAGTATTTCTGGGAAAAATACAAGGAGCTGTTCCTTGCCTGAATCTGGCATGTACCCAAGGTTAGACTTCTCTCCCAGGAAGAGATGCCTGAGAGTGGTGTTGGGGAGCGGGGGTGATCATATATTCAGACACTTCTAGGGTGCCTGTGACTACCGAACTTTGGGAAGGATCTCCCCCATCACTGGCCGTGAGCTTCTCCTGACAGAGATCACATGTGGAGTTTCTATGTTTATCCAACAGCAACACTGACCAGCCTCAGGGTCGGCACTGGCTGACACCTGGACCCTGAAGGCATTGATCAACTTTGTAGTCACTCCTGACCCTCTGGGATCTCCATCTGGTTACTCAACTTATCCTGATCACAGTGGTTTAGCTAAGAAGAAAGGGCTTCTGGGCAGAATGCCATTAGGAAGATTGTCCCTCAGGAAACAACACACCCTTTTATTTATGGTCTTTTCCTTTTCCCCCATCAAATCAGATTTTGCTTTCTCACACTACTTAGGTGAAAGAGACAAAGACTTGCGTTTAATATGCAAAAGCTGTAGCTCGCATCTCAATTGCTATTATCCTAACAAAAAGACTTCTTTCAGTGCTTTAAAATCCTTTAGCTATTTACTTTCATTGCGTGGGTTACATTTACCTATTTTTTGTTACAAGTTTTATATAGCATAATCACAAGGAAAGGGAAGCAGTTCTATACCACTATTTTTTTTTCTAGTTAGTCATCCCATTGAACTTTTGTTAAAAAAAAAAAAAAGAAGAAGAAAATTCTACCTGGATTTTATGTAAAGGAATTGAAAATAAGTATAAGTTTTGAATTTAAAAAATAACTATTTCTTATCTTTTTTTTTTCTTATTTTTTACCTTACTTTCCAAGACACGTGATAAAATCACTGACACAGACAACTATAAGAGCATTATATGCCCTAAATTTCTTTTGGTTTCCTTATCTGTAAAATGAAAGTTTACCCTGAATAGATTAAAACAGATTTTAAAAGTTTCCTTCTAGTTTAATATTTATGATTTACAGGAAGATATGGTGCTGTTTCTGTTGGAAATTCAAGATGGTAATATCACTTTAAAAAAAAGAATAAAAAAAGGAATAGAAGGAGAGACAAAAATTTGGCCTGAAGTAGATTGGGGATCACCACTTAAGACCTTAAGACCCCCGGTTACGAAAATGGTCAGCATTAGTGTGAACAGAAGGAAGTCAGCAGTCCTCCCACAGGATCACTGTATATGGAGTTTAAAATTTGCAGCCAAGGGTTTTGAGGCAAGTAACAAAAGTGTGTGAAGTGGTGGAGTGAGAGCCCAAGGAGAGTGGTAGGAGCCATAGTCAATAGGAGAGCGCCTGACCCCTACCTAAAACTATGTAAATTAAAAACTATGAAGCACTGGGTTGCCCAAAACACACAAACAAATCTGTGGCTATATTTGGCCCACAGGCTACTAGCTTCCCACTCTTAAATTCAAATCCAGCCAATCTCTTTATTTATCAAGTGAAAATCTGAGGTCCAGAGAGGGGCAGTAATTTGCCTGAAGTCATACAGCTATTTAGTGGTGTAACAAGAACGAGAAGCCAGGTTTCTTGATTCCCAAGTCAGTGTTCTTCCATCTGATTATCCCCCAACTTAGATCTGTTCAAATCTACTGATTGTCAACACAGAATGGGTTATGGTCTTGCTCCCCTTATCTGAAAATTGGTTATAACAATACCTACTCTTAAAAGTAAAAGGAGGTCTCTGTTAAAGTTACTTTTAAAAAGTGTTGACACATTATCAAGTCATTATTAAATCATGAATACTCTGGAACAGCACCATCCAACAGCCACATAGGTAACTGAAAATTTTCTAGTAGCCACATTAACCAAAGTCAACATATATGTCAAAAATATTATCATTTGAACATGTAATAAATATAAGAATTATTAATGAGGCATTTATATTCCTTTTTTAATACAAATCTTTAAAATCTGATGTGTATTTTACACTTACAGCATATCTTAATTTGGCCAGTCACATTTCAAGTGCTCAGTAGCCACTGTGGCTACCATATTGGACAGTGGAGTTCTAGAAGCTTCTTTATGTTCCAGTCTCACCCGGCGGAAAGCCAGCCATAGCAAAAAGTCCCCAGAGGTTTGTCTCTTTTAAGCCTCCTATTGCTAGTTAATTAAATCCCTAAGCAACGGCTGAGTCATTGTAACAGTGGAAGACAGTTTAAGAAATCTGTCTTAAAGCCAAGAACATAGCTCCCCACCTTAAAGGAGGAATAGTCTGCATTGAATCAGGTGCCCTTGTGTGGGAGAGGAGAAGACAAGTCATTGACACCAATTGAGGAAAGCAGATAAGAGAAATGGGTCCCATTAGGGTCACTGTTTCCCTCCAGGCCACTATAAAGGAGAGTCTACAGTGCTTTACTCACTTTGTCCTCACAACCTGTCCAGAGGTGGGTACTACATTGTTCCCATTGTATGGAGGAGGAAACTGAGGCACAAAGATGTCATGGAGCTTGCCTGAGGTCTTGTAGCTAGTAATCAGCAGAGCTTGTGCTCAACACCTAGATCTTATGGACTTCAACAACTAGTTCTTAACCACTAGACTATACTTGGGGTGTTCTCACACCATGTCCAAATACCCAGGAGTACCACATGGATATGTGCATAAAAATGTGCATAAGTGTTTGGTGTTTACATATAATTTATTATTGTCTATATGACTGAATGGTCTATTTTCAGGCAAATTTTAATCTAAAATAGTATCACTGCTTCCCAATAAAGCAGTAGTTTCTTGGTTTTTTAAATCAAAGTATAGTTGCTGTATAATATTATATAAGTTCCAGGTGTACAATATAGTGATTCACAATTTTTAAAGTTTATACTCCATTTATAGTTATAAAATATTGGCTATATTCCCCATGTTGTACAATATATCCTTGTAACTTATTTTATACCTAATAGTTTGTACCTCTTACCCCTTGACCCCTGTATTGCCCCTCCCCCTTTCCCTTAAAGGGATCTTAGTCTTTCTCTTTGCTATTCCTTGTCACCCACCTACTGTTTCTGGTGGACTCTTGGAAGTGAAACTGTGTAAGGGGGAGACACAGAGAGCAAAGACGTAGGAGGTAGATGCCAGGAGTCAGTGGGGCTGGCTATCAGCAGAGGAGTGGGAATATCTATAACATCTGATCTGAGGTGGGAGAGGAGGGAAATATCAAAAATTTTGTTTGTCTATTAATTTTTCCTCCTACAATATCTACTATTAGAATGGATGCTGTTACTTGAAATCACACAATGTCCATGATCCAAAATGTGGCTTCAGCAAAGATTATATTTGGTTACTTCCCAATATTCTCGGAGATGGTGGCCAGCACTGGTGCAAATGGGGGCAGCCTAAAGAAGGGAGCCATTCACAGCCTCAGCCTGGGGGTGTCCTGAAGTCGAATGAGAATAACTCGGGTGTTATTTACAGCTTCAGACTCCAGAGCATGAAAGGCTCCAGGCCGCTTTAGCAACAGAAAACTCCAGGACACCCCCAGCCTGAGTGTGGTCTGTGAATGGCTCCCTTCTTTGGGCTGCCTTCACAGCGCTCTCTTCACCTCTCGATTGCGTGTACTTACTGAAACCCCTAGCCCAGTGCCTAGCACATAATAGGTGCCTAATACCTTTGAACCACAACACTTTAAACCCACTGGTGAAACCACTTTACAAAGAATAAAAGCTGTCATTCATATACTTCTTTATAGAGCATTTTTGTAAAGCTAATTTTTTTAATTGTCACAACTTCTTTGATTGTGGGGCGGGAAAGGAAAATCTTATATTTTCTCGGAAACAAATAAACAAACTGAGGTTCAGAGGGCTTAAGTAAATGGCCCCAGGTTCATGCAGTTAGTAAGTAGAAGATCTGTCTCTTGAATTTGGGTTTCTGATTCCAAATCCCAAGTGTTTCCCTTGGCCTGGGGGAGGAGTTGGAAAGCTGTTGGTTCCTCGTCCCACCACCCCTCCTTTGCCCTCTGCTCAGTCAAGCCAGAGATGGACAGAGCCACCCTTCTCTTAAGTGACTCTCACTTCTAGTACAATAACAAGCTGCTCCTCTGCCTCCTCATCCGTGACTGAGGACCATCTTGGTGCCAGGTACTGGGCTAAGTGTTGGGGCTGTAAAGAGGAATAAGACAGGTGAGGAACTCCCATTCCACTAGGGGTTCCTGGATGTTTCTGCTGCAGACCTGGAAGAGAAATGGGGTGCATGTGCTCTTGGAAACAGGGCAGGAGGCAGCAATGGTCAGAATAAAGGCAAAATGTCAACAAGAGCCCCAAACCGAGAAAAATCATAATGTGAAAAAACAAAGAGACAACTGCAAAGAAAGCTGAAATTGAGTTCCAAGCTCCCCAGCCCACCCCATTCCCAATATCCCCTGAGAATGTCTTGTGGCTAGAAAGGTCTTGGTAAAGATAGGCCATATCTTTAGCAAGCTGACCCCAAGAGCAGAGGGGGACATATCCCCTTTGAGGGCTTCCTCCTCACCTGGACAGATGGGGAACTACTGCTGGGGTGCTGGGGTGGGAGATGGGAGATGAAAAGGGGATGCAGTGTCTGTCATTTCTATTGACTAAGCCTCAGAACCTCTTCTGGTTCTGGTTTGGCTGTGTGTTATTGGTTTTGTGTCACAATGTGTGTGAATCTGTTTGTGAATTTAATCCTGAGAATTAGATCATTCCGTCACAAGACTGTAACTCAGGGAGCAAATGTAGGGAGACATCAAAGAGATGCTGCCCCTGGTTGGGTGGCTGGATGAAGGGGAACCCCACCAACAAAAACAACCACAGAGCTTGCCTCCCTCTTCAATAGAGTGCAGCCCCGGTGAGATATTTTTGTTCCACTGGCCGGGAGGGAATACCCCGTAGGCTAATTTGAAGGCTCCTAACTTCCAGAAATGGACAGGAGTTTATTTTTCAGTAAGGAAGAAGCCAATGGACCGCTCCCCACTGCCTGTCTCTGCCCTGCCCAGCTTCCCTACTACTGACACCTCTGAGCTGGTACCCATCCTCAGTGACCCACCCACTAGGAACACTGACCAGTGCCCTGGCAGATGTTCCTCTTGCAGAAAATTCAGTTCCATTCAATGCCTGAAGGCCAGCTGCCTACCCGAACAGCTCAATTACTGCCAAGGATGCTCCCAGAAGCTCTATTTCCCATCTTCTCAGAGGGCTTGGTATTGAATGATGTGAGGACTCCATCCTGAAAAGACAAGTGATGCTGACATTGGCTGACCACCAGGCACTGTTGGGCCTAAATTAATCCTCACCACAGGCTTAAATAAAACTATAATGATCTCTACGACACAGACGGGGACACTGAGGCTCAGAGAGATGAAGTGCCATCACCATAGTCACACAGCCAACAAATGACTAGTCCTGAGTTTCATCACAGGTCTGTGTGATGCCAAAGCCCATGCCTTGCCCACCACATCGCCTGGCCTTTTGGTATTTTTGGCACCACAAGGGCAACAACTTAACATTCTGGTGCAGCAGTGCCAGCTTAGGCAGGGGACAACTGTGGCTTGTTTGTAGCCCCTCCTCATCTTGGGAAAATAAGTCTGTTCAGCCCCAGGGTTTCCCATTCAGTGTAAGGCCTGGGCCCTGGTATTTTTTTTTTTTTTTTTGATTGGATGAAAATGCTTTCTTATATTTTTTATTTTATTTTATTTTTTAATTTTTTTTTGTCTACGTACACACGTTTATAGCAGCACTATTCACAATAGAAAAATCGTGGAAATAACCCAAATATCCATCAACGGACAAATGAACAAGCAAATCGTGGCACATACACACAGTGCAACAGTAATTCAATCACAAAAAGGAATGGAGCAATTAAATATCAAACAATTACATGGCCAAAAACATTTTTTTAAGGAATGAAATACTAATACATATTACAGTGTGGATGACTCTCACAAACATCATGCTAAGTGAAATGGGCCCTGGTATTTTAATAAACTCCCGGTGGTTCCCATGGGAAATCGTGGACCACTGAACTAGGCATTCTCTAAGCCCATACTGCATGCACACTTGGATTATTGAGTGCTAACTGTCCAGACATGTTATGTTCCTCATCTCATGTAATCCTCCTGAAAACCCTGTCAGGTAAAGAAATTTCAGTAAATCGTGCAAGGTACCACAGCTGGAAAATGGCAGACCAGGGAATCAAACAGGGGCAATCTAGCACCAGAGGCTGCAGGATTAGCCACTACTCCATATGGCCTCCCCACTTGGTCTGCCACATCTTAACAGGGTCTCCTGGAGAAAATATCTTCCCTCTGGTGAAATGAATTGACTAGTAGGAATACCTCTCTAACCACAGGGCTGAGGTTGATAGGATATTTTGAGACAAACAAAATTTTCAACATTTCCCTCCTCTGCCACCTCAAATCAGATGCCACAGATATGCCAGCTTTTCTGCTGATAGCCAGCTCTGCTGATTCCTGGCATTTACCTCCTACTTCTTTGCTCTCTGTGTCCCCCAACCCATCCACCCATACAGTTTGCTTCCAGGAGTCCACCAGAAACAGTGAGTGGGAGAAAAGGAATAGCAAAGAGAAAGATTAAGAAACTACTACTGTATTGGGAAGCAGTGATACTGTTTTAGATTGAAATTTAGACCACTGAGTCATGCTGACAATAATAAATAGTATTAGCTAAGACTTGCTTTTACCAATGGGCCAGGCACTATTTCAAGTAATTTACAAATAAAACTCATTTAATCTTTACAAGAAGCCCACCAGGTAGGTTGTATTACTATTCTCATTTTCCACATGAGGACACTGAGGCGTGGAAGGTTTCAGTAACTTGGCCCAAGTCTCTCAGATTTGCGTGTTGGGGCCATCCATGATTTGAACCCTGGCATTCTTGCACCAAAGAAAACTAGGCAAGCAGCTAGTTTGGGAGCAGCCTCTAGGATAGCAGTGGGCTCTGCCCAGGAGCAGGGACAGCACGTTCTGAATGACCTCTCATTGATCATCACCTCTTCTCCAATTTGCTCTCCAGGATTACCAGGTCATTAGTGGTTTTCCAAGGGATGAGGAAGAAGGGGACTTTCCACTTTTATTTATTTTTTAAATTTTTATTGGAGTATAGTTGATTTACAGTGTTGTTAGTTTCAGGTGTACAGCAAAGTGAATCAGTTATAGATATATACATACATCCCCTTTTTTTCTTTTAGATTCTTTTCCCGTGTAGGCCATTACAGAGTACTGAGTAGATTTCCCTGCGCTATACAACAGCTTATTATTAGTTATCTTTTTATATACAGTAGTGTGTTTATGTCAGTCTCAATTTTCCAGTGTATCCCTCCCCCCCATCCCCTGGTAGGGGACTTTCCACTTTTCATTCTATTTTGTTATACTTCTTGTTATAAGGACAACTTTATATATATATGTATATAAGTAAGTATAGTTGATTTACAATGTTTCAGGTGCACAGCAAAGTTATTCAGTTCTCTATATATTTATATATGTATATTCTTTTTTAGATTCTTTTCCATTACAGGCTATTATAAGATATTGAATATAGTTCCCTGTGCTATATAGTAGGTCCTTGTTGTTTATCTATTTTATGTATAGTAGTGTATATCTGTTAATCCCAAATCCCTAATTTATCCCTCTTCCACTTTCCTCTTTGGTAACCATAAGTTTGTTTTCTATGGCTGTGAGTCTGTTTATGTTTTGTAAATAAGTTCATTTGTATTATATTTTAGATTGCACATATAAGTGATATCATATGGCATTTGTCTTTGACTTACTTAGCTTATCATGATAATCTCTAGGTCCATCCATGGTGCTGCAAATGACATTATTTCATTCACTTTTATGGCTGAGCAATATTCCATTGTACATATGTACCACAACTTCTTAAACCAGTTGTCTACTGATGGGCACCTGGGTTGCTTCCATGTCTTGGCTATTGTAAATAGTGCTGCTATGAACATTGAGGTGCATGTATCTTTGCAAATTAGAGTTTTTGTCTTTTCTGGATATATGCCCAGGAGTGGGATTGCTGGATCATATGCTAACTCTATTTTTTAGTTTTTTAAGGAAATTCCAGACTGTTCTCCATAGTGGCTGCACCAATTTACATTCCTATCAACAGTGTAGGAGGGTTCTGGTGGTGCAGTGGCTACAAATCCGCCTGCCAACACGGGGGACACGGGTTCGAGCCCTGGTCCAGGAAGATCCCACATGCCGCGGAGCAACTAAGCCCCTGCGCCACAACTACTGAGCCTGCGCTCTAGAGCCCGCGAGCCACAACTACTGAGCCCACGTGCCACAACTACTGAAGCCCGCGCACCCTAGAGCCCGTGCTCCACAATAAGAGAAGCCACCGCAATGAGAAGCCTGCGCACCGCAACGAAGAGTAGCCCCCGCTCACTGCAACTAGAGAAAGCCCGCGCGCAGCAATGAAGACCCAACACAGCCAAAAATAAAATAAAAATAAAAAATAAAATTAAATAAATTAAATAAAAAAAAAAAAACAGTGTAGGAGGGTTAAAGACAACTTTTTTTCTTTTCTTTTTTTTTTTTTTTGCCGCACCATGCAGCTTGTGGGATCTTAGTTCAATCCCGACCAGGGATTGAACTCGCGCCCTCAGCGATGAGAGCTTGGAGTCCTAACCACAGGACCACCAGGGGATTCCCAAGGACAACTTTTTTTAAAAAGGTAAAAATCATGACTCTCCTACAGATATAAAATGAACACATGTTAAAGATCGTTTAAACACATTATTAATGAGAGGACTAGGCAGATGTTACAACTGACTCAAAGGAATCCGAAGGACAACACATTTATAGATCAGGAATATTGCAAAGATTTTGCAAATGGGTGGGAGCAGGGAATGTTGTCCCTCCACTGGACAGAATTCATTTGAATGTCCATAGGTGAGAATTATTATTTTGTACTGCTATCAGTTCTCTACTATCTACAGGGTTGTACAATAGATCAAAGGCAATGAAAGGCTAGAATCAAATAATCCTAAATGGTATGCTTTAAACAATGCATAGTTTTCGATTGGAGACACAGTTTTTTGGTTTTTGGTTTTTGGGGTTTTTGCTATTCCAAATTTCTTTATATTCTGCTTTGCTAGAATCTTTACAGCATGTATATATTGATGTATTATTTGAGTAATTAATATATGTTAACTGTATTTCTTTTAAAAAGAATCCAAGCCCAATACCCTCTTCATTCTCTCGCCTTTTTTCTACCCCCAAGACGTCTTTCTTCTCCTCATCCCTCTGATACTAAACATATTTAATTTAAATTCTAGTTTGATAATTCCCATATCTGAAGTCTCTGTAATATGACTCTTCTGTTGGTTGTTTCTTTTGACTCTCACTCGTGGCATTTTATTTCCTTGTATGTTTTATCATCTTTTTTTTTTTTTTTAATAAATTTATTTATTTATTTTTGGCTGTGTTGGGTCTTCGTTGCTGTGCGCAGGCTTTCCCACAGCAGTTCGGCTCTGCAGAAGTCCGGCTTTGTGCTGGGGTATCTGATCTGATCCTTAAGCTTCTGTGGCCGTCTGGTTGCTAGAAATTGACAGATTTCGCATCAGTGTGCCTCTGGCTTTAGTGCTCACTTACCTCTCTAGATTTGCTATTGCTTTGATTTTTTTGCGTCTTAGTTTTTCCTTTTCTCTCTGTGTGTGTTGGCGGGAGATGGGGGGGCGGGGATACAGGCACACCAGCTCAGCAATACATTTTTAAAATTTAAAAACATTTTTGAGGGCTTCCCTGGTGGCGCAGTGGTTAAGAATCTGCCTGCCAACGCAGGGGACACCGGTTCGAGCCCTGGTCTGGGAGGATCCCACATGCCGCGGAGCACCTAAGCCCGTGCACCACAACCACTGAGCCTGCGCTCTAGAGCCTGTGCTCCACAACAAGAGAAGCCCACGCACCGCAACGAAGAGTGGCCCCCCGCTCGCCGCAAATAGAGAGAGCCTGCGTGCAGCAATGAAGACCCAACACAGCCAAAAATTAGAAATAAATATAATTTTTTTTTTCCTATTTTTTTTTTTTTAAGTTTAATTTTTATTTATTTATTTATTTATGGCTGTGTTGGGTCTTCGTTTTCTGTGCGAGGGCCTTCTCCAGTTGTGGCAAGCGGGGGCCACTCTTCATCGCGGTGCGCGGGCCTCTCACTATCGCGGCCTCTCTTGTTGCGGAGCACGGGCTCCAGACGCGCAGGCTCAGTAATTGTAGCTCACGGGCCCAGCCGCTCCGCGGCATGTGGGATCTTCCCAGACCAGGGCTCGAACCTGTGTCCCCTGCATTGGCAGGCAGACTCTCAACTACTGCGCCACCAGGGAAGCCCCTAAATATAATTTTTAAAAATTAAAATAAAAACATTTTTGAGTATTTTTAGATATTTTGGGTATTTGGTAATGACAGGATTTTTAAGAATGTCTAGTCCACCATACTGCGGGAAATAGAAGTTATCTGTTATTACTAAAGAAGTAGCAGCATATGGTAATAATATAAACCTGGGATTTGGACTAGTTCATCCAAAATGGCTGCTATTTGCCAGGCACTGTACTAGACATTGTGGACAAAATTCTGCCCTTGCCCTCAGGTAGATGCCTGGTCCCATCTCCTTCATGAAGTCCGAAGTGGACTGAATTGGGGCTAAGCTACTTACTAGGTGTATTAACTTAAATACATTTATTAACCTATAAAAAGGAGATATATTCCTTATGGACAATGGTGAAGACCATGTGGACTAACCTATGGATATCAGTCAGAACGATTTCTGATGCAAGCAGCAGAACCTCCAATTTAATATGATTGAAGCAATAAGAAAATTATCATATCACGTACTAGGAAGTCCAGAGTTATCCCAGGCTCCGGGGGAGAGTATTAGGACTCTTGGCTCTGCCCTCCTCTATGTGCTGACATTCATCCTGATGCCGATAACAAGATGAATGCAAGCAATTTCAGGAATCTCATCCCCACACAACACCCAGAGAGAAAAGCCATCTCTTTCCGTGTCTCTTTCCCAGAACCTTCCTCCTCTCCCCCCAGAAAGACTTCCCTTCATGCGTTATTAGCTAGAATTATATCATATGACCTTTCCTAAGCCAGTCAATGTCAAGGGAAATGGAAATATCATGATTGGTTTAGACTGATTAACACTTACCTTTGGAAGTGGGGAATAGGGTCACCTTTCTCTGAGCCTCAGAAAGAAAGAATAGATGGACAAAACCGGGGTTCTGTCAACGAGGAAGAAAGAGAGAAATGCAAGTTGAGTAGGCCACCAACAGTTTCCATGGCAACCTGCAAATGCCCAGGACAATGATGACCACCTGGCAGGTGCATGTCCAAGAAATGTTAGTTACCAGTTCTCTCAAGTACCCCCAAACCAAATCTATACAAGCTGGTTTGAGGGCAACATCTTAATGCAACTCTCCACTTAGAAAGCAAGTCATCTGACAGGGGCCAATGAAAAATTTTCAAAAGCTTGAGATTAGACAGTCTCCAGAAGTGGATGTCAGCTCTACATACCTTGCTGCCTGCTACAGAGCACAGCACAGCACAGCACAGCACGTGGCCAAGGCGGTGTTCTTGGGTTGATCAGGTCCTCTTTCTGCTCTCCTCTGTGTTGGTGGGTCCCCTGAGCCTCCGTACAGCCTTCGTTCCATGACTGGCAAAGAAAGTCTTGTCCGGATAGAGCCCCCTGTCCCCCGCCGCACACACACACACCAGGCCTGGGAGGGATGATACCCAGCCCTGTCCTTTCACTTCAAATAACATATAATAAATATGAAAATAGAAAAACCCAGACAGACAAAAAGCAGGCTTAGAAAGACAGAATAAGGAAAACAGACACATTTTCACAAAAGCAAGAGAGAATAAAAAGAGGCAAAGGAACCATCTCTGGGTCCACTGGAGCTCTGGGGAATCTGGAGTTGTTTTTTTTTTTAAAAACTACTTTTTAGATTTAAAGATCTATTTCTTATCCCCCCCTTCCTTAATAGCCATCTTTTCAGCAGTTCCTTTACTCATCTGGAGGCAGAAGGATGAACAAAGGATCTTTCCTCCTCAAGAAACACCCCCTCCTTCCTTGTCTCCACACCCCTGTCCTAGGAATCCATGATTCCAGGAAACGTTTTCAGATAAAACAATTCCAGTTACTGGAAAATCTTAAGGCTTTCCTCTGTGGGTTTGCAATGGTCTGGCCTGTGACTCACAAATAAAATAGATTTACTAAGAGATAGTAACACCTTTTATGTAATTCCCAGTCACTTTTTCTTCCCCAAGTTCAGACTCAATCACACAATGATGAAGGTTGGAATGGATTAGTGGTTTTCAAACTGTATCTGTGTGTGTGTGTGTGCGTGTGTGTGTGCATGTGTATACATGTGTGGATTTAAACAACAGAACATCTTTTTGAATTATGCTATCTTATGTGGAACCCCAACATAAAAAACCAGGTAAAAGCAGATGTGCTTTGGTTGAAAGGAGGGTGGGAGTGGTGAGGGTAAGTAAAGTAAGTGAAGGAGGGGTGTCTTTAAAGGCCCCATTCTTGGCCCCGGCAGCCCCTTGAAGTACTGCCCCAAGCTGGGTCTTTCCAGGGCCATTCGACAACCACTGGCCTAGCTGTTCTCTATGGTCCCTTCTTCTCTAAAATACTAAGGTTCTGCTCTTTCTTTCTCAAAAGAAAGTCTGATTCTTCCCTTCTAGATTCACACGGTAGCACAACACAACTTCCATAGATATGAATTAGGAGAAAATATAGCGTTCCCTTCCTAATACCATTTCTCTCTTTTTTTTTTTGTAATTTTGAAAAAAAATTCTAATAGAGGGAATCATATATATACAGGGTATAATATATTATAATATATAATATAATATAATAACACCTACCATCCATTATCAGAAAATTACAATTTAACATATTTGTCTCAGATAACTTTTTTAAAGCAAAGAAATAAAACCTGGCAGATAAAGTTAAATTCTCTTAGTTCATCACCCCCATCCTATTTTCTTCCTTCTCTCCTCATATAAACACAATCATGCCAGAATACTGACCCCCTAAAGATGTTCAGGTCCTAGTTCCCTAGAAGCTGCGGATACACTGCCTTATATGGCAAATGGGAACTTGCAGATGTAATTTAATTAAAGATTTTGAGATTGGGGGATTATTCTGGATTATTCTGCTAGGCCCAATGTAATGGCAAGTATCTTTACTAGAGGGAGGGTCAGAATCAGAGAACGACACGTAGTGATAGAAGCAGAAGTTGGTGTGGTGAGGCCAAGATCCAAGGAATGTGGGCAGCCTCTAGGAGCTGGAAAAGGCAAGAATTCTCTCCTAGAACCTCCAGAAGGAACACAGCCCTGCTGACCCACTGTAGACGTCTACCTTGAAAACTGTAAGATAACAAAGTTGTATTCTTGAAAGTTACTGAGTTTGGCCTAATTTGTTATAGCAGCAACAGGAAACTAATACAATGGGTTAAGCAAGTTTCCATCTGGTCCATGTTTTTATACTTGAACTAGATGGATAGGTAGGTAGGTAGGTAGATAGATAGAGAGATAGAGAGATAGATAGATAGAGAGATAGAAAGAAATAGAGAAAATAATTTTGTTTTATGTATTTTCTATACTCACTTCATGTTTTTGAGAATCTATCCATTTAATACATGAATATCTAGTTCATCCAGTTTAACTGCTATATAGCATTTTGTCATATGAATATATCATAGTTTATTTATGTAGTTCTCTCAAACGGGGATTAGGATGTTTAAGATTTTTCACAGCAATAAACATCCTTGCTCATATTTCCTCACACACATCTCTCCTTGTACACATATACAAAGGTCTACTAGAATATATATCTAGAATTTTCAGATTATAGCTTTCCCCGAACCTCCAGATTATACTTAGCATATGTGTCCAGACTCTGACAGGGGCTACCTCTGGGGAAGGGAATAGGATTTTGGGGGAAGGATGGGGAGGAAAACATTCTTGTTTACTTTAATTCTTTGATGTTTGTATTTTTTTACAGGTATATATTACTGCAGTTAAAAAAAACCATTATTCAGGTGTTTAGGTTATAAACATGGAATTTTTATGTGGAACCTAAAATATGATGCAAATGAACTTACTTACAAAACAGAAATAGACTCACAGACATAGAAAACACATTTATGGTTGCCAAATGGGAAAGGGGGTGGGGGAGGGATAAATTAGGAGTTTGGGATTGGCAGATGTAAGCTACTGTGTATAAAATAAACAAAAAGGTCCTACTGTATAGCACAGGGAACTATATTTAATATCTTGCAATAAACCATACTGGAAAAGAATATGAATATATATATATATATATCACTTTGCTGTATACCAGAAACTAACACATTATAAATCAACTATACTTCAATTTTCAAAAAATTGAAATATTCATTTATATTAAATAGGAGATATCACATAAAAATCCAAAGTTCCAACTTCTCTTGAAATACTGGAAGAGCTGGAAACAGTGGACCTACATTTTCACTTGGCAATAATTGGCAGGAGCAAAGTTGGGCTGTCTCCTAAGTGGAACAAGTGTTCTCTTGTTTTGCCATGGTCCCCACCTTGCTCTATTGCCTTACACCTGGCCCATATTACTCATTTATTTTATCTCCTAGCCTTCTGTAGGCATTTGAATTTGCCATCCCAGCTAGAGTTGCCAGATTAAAAAACAGAACTTTAGTTAAATTTGAACTTCAGATAATCAACAAATAATTTTTTAGTATATGTCCCAAATAATGCTGAACATCCTGGATTTTTATTTGCTAGATCTGTCAACTCTAACTCCAGGTCCCCAGCTCTCAATAGCCTGGCCTCTTGATTCCAACTTTATCTCCCATTGATCTCCTTTACAGGCTCTATCTTCTGGCCAAACCAGATTGCTCACCAGTTTCCTGAACATGTTATTTTCATTCTTCTCCTGTCTTGGAGATCCTACCTCTGTTCCTCTCCTGTCACTTAAGATTAAATCAATGCTCTTCAAGACCAAATTGAAGTTCCGCCCCTACAGAAATTTTCTCTGTCTTGGGGATCACATCTTCCTTCCAATTCCCGTAGCGTGACTGGTAGAACTCACTTAGAATTCATTAGTTTGAACTTCAGTGATACTTATCTTTTTGCAGATGAAACATTTCCCCAACTAGATTATAGTCTTTGAGTTTTTATTTATTATTGTACCCCTAGTGCCTAACACATGCTTTGCACATAGGAGGGAGTTGATATGAGTGCATAAATGTAAGATGTAAGGATGATGTATCAAATAGCTTTTCATAACAAACTATCCCAAAACTTAATGACCCAGCATATATTTATTATAGCTCATGATTCTGTGGGTTGGTTGAGTGGTTCTTCTGGTCTCAGCTGGTTTGGTTGGGGCTAGATGATCTGGGATAGCCTCACCTGTAGATCCGGGGCCTCAAGTGGCATGTGGGAACAATGGGTATGGCCAGAGCCTCTTTCCGTGTGGTGCCTCGCATCCTCAAGGGGGCAGGGCCAAGCTTGTTCATGTGGTGGCAAAAGGTTCCCACCAGAGAGAGCCTCCACTGTGTCAAATTTACTATTGTCCCATTCGGCAAAGGTCATCCGGCCAAGCCCAGATTCAACAAATCGCAAGACAAGAACAACTTAGAGGCTCTTAACACAACAGTTTACCTCGGATGATAACAAGAACCCAGCTTCCAATGTGCTTAGAAATTCATCTCAGTTAAAGAAGTATGCTTATACTAACATGAACAGTAACAATCCCAGTCAAATTATTAGCATGGTGAAGGCTTTTCAGACACTTTCACTAGCCTCACAATCAGTCACGCTTTTGCAGCCTTCAGCCCAGGACTCACACGACCTCCTTTTAGATGTATGTTTTTGAGGGCAATCACCTCCAATAGAGGTTGGCTTCAGGAAAATTTAAAATCTGATCCCCAGTGTAGTTTTAATCATCAAAAAAATGTGGTTTTTTTAAAGGAAAGAAGAGAAATATCTTGGCAGCTTTTTCATCAGCACAAGCAGCACCACCGTATAGTTTAATGCTATGAAATGCACAGCAATTTTTGAAGCCACTAAACCATCTACTGCGTGAACTAATGGCACTTAGAAAGAACTTTCAGCCTTTTCATTAAGATCTCCATATCTTACTAAGTATTTGATTGTGAGAAAGTGTGGTCTTTACTGCTTCACTACATTAACCTGTTAAGGAAGATGATGGCATACGAATGGATATAACTTCTATATTATTCTGACACTGTTCTTTCAGTTACCAATCAAATATAGCCTAATTTGCAGCCAGACGCTTGTATTTTTTGCAGAGCAGAGTGTATACTTATCTATTTCATTCTTTTTAACTGAGGTATACCACTTCTTCATATGAATATGCATTTCCCAACTGGTGGACATTTGGATTCCTTCTATTTTTTTCCCAATTACAAACAGTGCTGCAAAAAATTTCCTTGTACATGTCTCTGAGGAAGTTTTTATAGGTTATGTTCCTAGAAGTATTACTGGGTCATAGGACATGAACATATTTAATGGAACATATACAGTAACTTGAGGAGCATTAGCACTGTCATGATTTTGGGTCAAGTGATGGGTATAATTTAACTATCGATTTATTCATTTTTATGTCCTTTAATAATATTTTATAATTTTTTAAATAAAAGAGTTGCACATTTCCATTGAGCTTACTTCCAGATATTGTATGGGTTTTATTGCTATTGTGACTGGGATCTTTTATAAGTCATATTTTCTAATTGATTTCTGCTGTGTTTTTTAGTTATCCTATATCAATACAAATGTTAAACTCCTATTGATTCTAATAGTTTATGTGCAGGTTTTCCAGGATTTTAAATACAAACAATCATATGTGTAAATCCCCCCCCCCCAAAAAAAGAAAACAAAAAGAAGTATGCTTATTTTCAAGCTTGGTCTCCATGTATCAGTAAAACTGGACTTCTTTTGATATGTGAAATGCCTTTCCCCAAGGGCCTTTCCCATGCTGTTTGCTCTGCCTGGAATGTTCCTCTCCATCTCCTTGCCAGGCTAATTATTACATTTCCTTCAAGTCCCTTTCTGAAGTGACTTCATGAGGGGAGCCTTTCCTGACTCTTCAGACCACATCAAGTCTCCTGTTCTGCATGCTCAGAGCACCATGGGTGCTGCTTTTATAGGACCTCAAAACCATTGTTATGAATTTCTTTGTTGTGTATTTTTTTGTTTAATGTCATCTCTCCCTCTCAACAGAAAGAGCTCCAGGCCAGAGACTGGGTCTATCTTGTGTGATGCTGAATCCTCAGCATCTAGCATCATGCTCAGCGTATAGTAGGTGCTCGGTATTGGAGGAATAAATGAATAAACACATGAATGAATGGCTGACAATGTGCTCCCAATGGAATAGGACTGTTCAGAGTACTCTGACTCTGTCAGACTAGACGGCCATGGAAAACTGCAATCTGTTGGGGAGATAAGAATGGGTTGTACAAAATTATTCGAGAACAACTCAGGAACAAATAGAAAGCTAAACACCAGATGTTGGACTGTAATTGCTGTGGGAGATCAGGAAGAAGGGCTCAGGATATGCCAGTGGTTACTGAAGGCTTCACATAGGAGGTAGCACTTGAACTAGGTCCAGAGAAGAAATAGGATTTTGATGGGATGAAATTAGGGAAGGAGGCTAATAAGTCAAGATTATGAGTTTGAGCCACTGTAGCTCTTATGATTTTGGTATCCTCATAAGCTACTGATCACAAGAGGGACCAGGCAGGAGAGTAAGTGGAGTCATTCCCACTATCACTGAAACAGCTCAAGAAGATTGTTTCAGAGGAGACTGCGAAGTCCAGTGTTGTCCACATAAATAAAAAACAGGTCATTTAGAGACCAGACTCCTCTGAACCATTAAAAGAGAACAACAGTAAACATCTTCTTCTACTCTTCTGGAAACCTTGTAGTCTGAATGATCTCTCTCTCTCACTCTCTCTTGTTTGTCCTCTCTTTTGTGTTTAACTATGTATTATGAAAACTTCCAAACATACACAAAGAAAAGAGTACAAGAAACCCCATGATCAAGTTCAATGAGCATGAATACGTTGCCATATTTATTTCATCTCTCTCCGTCTCCAACTCTATTTTTCCCTCAAAGCATTTTAAAGCTAATCCTGGATACCATGTCATAACATTCTGAACCACATCAGTATGCATCTCTAAAGGAAGTAAGAGCATTTTCTTACACAACCACAATACCTTTTTCACACCCAACAAAATAAAACGTAATTCCTCAATATCACTTAATACTCAGTCCATATTCAATGTTTCCTGAATATCTAAAACATATCTTTTTACAGCTGGTTTATTTGAATCAGGATCTAAACAAGGTCCACACATTATATGAGTCGACACATTTCTTGAATCTCTTTTAATCTAGACAACTGTTAAATTAATTAAACAAGGAGGTCGTCAGACAGAGGTAGCTCTAACTCCATGGCAGACTACAAAAGCAAACCAAAATCTAAGCCTGTAAATGCCTCAAGGTTATGAAATCAAAATGCTGAAGACAGCCAATCACAGACAGCCTATGGCTAGGCTTTAAGTCATAGCCAATCAAATAATTTCCTTTCTTTTCTTCCTCACTTTCTCTACATAAGTCCTTCCCCTGATTCCTGACAACAGATCACTCCTAACCACTTACAGTTGGGCACCACCCAACTGGAATTGATTTTTGCTCAAATAAACTTTTACAATGTTTATTGCGTATCAGTGTCTTTTAAAACTATGAATGTTCTCTTTTAGTTGGGACTTCTCTTTGCTGCCACCCACCTCAGACTCACAGCCTTTGTCTCACCCCTGGATGGGCAGGGAGCTGAGGGATTAGAAGATTTCAGTATGGGGAGAGGGTGGATGGGATGGAGTGAGTCTCAGAATCCTCAGACCTTACGGAAAAAAATTCCTAATGGGCTTCGGGGCAAACATTAAAATAAGAGACTCTTAACAACTAGAGTTGACCTGCACACTCTCCTAGCACCTAAGAATGACAAGAATTTACTGAGATTGTAAGAGTCTGATTCCTGTGAACAAGAGAGGGAGGGTGAGAGAAAGGAAATCTGGATGAACTGATAGACAATATACAAGCTCAGGCAGGACCAGCTACATAATTTGCAGGACCCAATGCAGAATAAAAATTCCAGAGCCCTGGTTCAAAAATTATCAGGAATTTCAAGATGGCAAGAGGAGAGCATTAAAACCAAATGTGGAGCCCTTCTGAGCACAGGGCTCTGTGTGACAGCACAGTTGCATGCCCACCCGTGAAGCTGGTCCTTGCGTAGGTGGCAGAGTTAGGAGGCCCCAGGGAGTTGTTCTACAAGGCAAGCTTTTTACCAATCTGTGTCTCACTTGCATTTCAGAGACCTGCCAAGACAGTGGGAATCGTTTCCATGTCAGGTGGCCACTACCAGTATATCAGACTCTTCAGGATGCTTAGGGGTGGTGAACGGCTTCGGGAGCATCACAGAGATGGGCGCTACATGGATAATCACGGATAGTGATGGGTCTGGATCCCCTAGCCTTTACGATAGTCTACATGAGCACGGGCTCTACAGCCAGAATGCCTGGCGTTGCATGCAGGCTCCATCACTTACTGGTTACTGTGGAACCTCGGTCAAGTTACTTGACCTGTCTGTGCTTCAGTTTCCTCACCTATAAAATGGGGCTAATAAAAGTACCTTCCTGGGACTTCCCTGGTGGTCCAGTGGTTAAGACTCCACGCTCCCAATGCAGGGGACCCGGGTTCGATCCCTGGTCGGGGAACTAGAGTCCGCATGCGGCAACTAAAAGATCCCACGTGCCGCAAGGAAGCATCACGCACACGACAACAAAGACCCCCCGTGCTGCAACTAAGGCCGGTGCAGCCAAATAAATTAAAAAAAAACTTTTTTTTAAAGTACCTTCCTCATAGGGTTGTTTGAAGATTAAATTCGTATTTGCTGGCACATGCCAAGCACTATATGTGTTAGACAAAACAAATCCAGAGGCTAGAGCTGGAAGGGCCCACACAGATCTCTGGTAATGGTGGTTAACAGTCAGGACGAAGACCGACTCTGCTCTTCTAGTGGAAGGAGGCTATGCCTGACATCTTTATCCTGCTCCCCAGCAACTTACACAACGGTCATTCACTCAATAAATATTGATTCAGCCCCTACTGTATGCCAGGCACTTACTGACTGGAGAGTGGGCCAGGCATGGTCCTTGGCCTTATAGTGTTGATTGTCTAGCCGATTGTCTAGGGCTCCACTGCCAAGTCAGCCCTGCCCAGGTCTGAGACCAGGCCTGTCTCCTGGTAGGAGGAAGAGGAGACGCCCTCAGCCTGTTTCCCACCAACGAGGCAGTTCTGCAGCTAGTATCTTGGTTTGACTTCAGTATCCTGATTCCCTGTTATCAATCTGCCTTATGATATTCTATTTCGACCAAGCCCCTGCCTCATAATTCACCATTCCCCCTCTAAGATCCAACATGTTATTTCCTGCCCTGGAACCTAGACACCTCCAGCTTGAGTTCCAATACCTGCTATTGAAACCCCAAGATGCTGTCAGCTGCCTGGCTGACCCCCTTGGAGAGGCTCCTACGATCTTGGACTTGGTTAAGCCCACACTTGGTTAACAATAATTATGTCACACTGGCCTTTCCAGGCGGGCCTGAACACATGTGTGTCTATCTCTCCAGTAATTAGTCCCCAACCTTGCCCTGCCCTTAACTCCTGGCCATCCCTTGATTCGGAGCAGCTATGTGGATTTGCATCTTCATCTCACCAAGACTCAAGCCCAGCATCTGAAGGATACAGGCAGGGGAGGCTGTGGGAGCCCACTGAAGGAAAGACTCCTTCCCGTCAACTAACAAATTCTTGGCCCCCTGCCTTTGAGGGGTAGTTTGTGGCAGAGTGACATGGGAGGGTAAGGCCGGGTCATAGGGGTGGAGGGAGGGTGGTGGGTAGAGACGCCAGCTGCTTTCTCATTGACCCCTCCAGTCCTGAGGCCTTTTTGATGCTATTCTACGGCAGCTCAGCGACACTGTCTAGTTTACCACCATCCTGGCTAAAGGCCTCCAGGCAATCGGACTCTTCTGTAGCTGGTGATAAAAAGTGGCAGGTGGGAGACAAGGGAGAGTTTTTCTGCATATCCTTCTCCTTCCCTAGATCTGCATTTTAGAATTTCTGAAATGGTGAGACTGAAAAAAATTTCTCTGAAGTCACTTTGAAAGAAGCAATATAAATGAACTTCCTCTCTAGGGCCACAGAGCCAAGGTAAGTTAGATAGCTGCACGTCCTGTCTGTGAAGTATTATCAGGACAGCAGAGCACCAGACCCCGCAACGGTTACCCTAAGAAAGTCGGAGAGGGACTTCAGTGTGTAAATCTAGGGTTGCCTCGGAATCCTATGGCCCTGGGAAGAGAGAACAGAGCCCAGCCTTGGGGGAGGCCAAGCAGCAGGACAGACAACGGGGAAGGTGCCAGGGCGCAGAGCCAGGACCTTTTCTCCTATTAGCCCTTTGCTTTCCTGCAACTCCCAAACGTTCAGCATTCATCCTCCAGAAACCCTAGGCTTCTGAATGGAGAACAGATGGAGCCAGTCTTTAGGCTAAATTTTTTCTATAATCTAAAAGATGTTAAAACAATTGATGTTGATGTCTTAGAGGACCAGTCGACAAATTAGTCAACAATATCTCCTAAACAAAACCAAAGGCTGGTGTGGGGAGGGAGGGAGTAAAAGATGTGACTTCCTGAAAACATATTAGGGAGTGTGTGTGTGAGTGTGTGTGTGAGTGTGTGTGTGTGAATGTGTGTGAGTGTGCATGTGGTTTCTGGTATGTAGAGGGAGAGAGAGTGTTCTGGATGGGCTCCATTGAGGATGTGACATTTGAGCCGAGTCTTGAAGCCTCAGTTTAGTCTGTGGACTCAGAGGAAGGAGGAATAGCATCCTAGGTGGGGGAACAGCTAGTGAGAAGGTATTGTCAGGAGGCACAGATTAAAGACAGGGCGAGAATTCAGAGAAATCTGTGTGACTGGAACAAAGGTTACATGTTGGGTGTGGCAGCAATCAAGTCTGGGGAAAGGGGGCTGGAGAAGTCACAAAGGACTGTGCCAAATAGTGTGCATTTTTATCATGTAAGAATCAGGAGCCGACCACAACTTTTAAGCAGGAGAGGGGTGGCTTCATGCTGACCTTTACAAAGATCACTGGGAAAAGGGAGTCCCGGGGCTCAGAGAAGCCAGAGGAAGGGGACCGGTTCTGGGGGTGGGTGGGTGAGGCTTTTAAATGAGGAAATAGCAGCAGCTCATAGGATGCTCAGAGCTGTGTGGTGTGCAGGACGGATTAGAGGCAGGAGCATTCTCTGGGTCTAGGGAAACCTTTAGGGGGACATGCCCTGTGAAAGCTCTTTAACAAATACTTTCCCATTGCTCCATTTCTCCCCCCAGGAGCACCTTTCATTTGGGGATTGTTAAAATAGCTGTCATTTCTGTAGCTTTCTGAAGTTCGGGTGATGATTTCCCTTTTCTCTCAGTTGAAATGGATTCTGCTTCTCAGGAATCATCAGAGTTGACTTCAACTTTTTGTCTCCTGAGGGCTGCCTCAGGGTGTGTTGCCCCTGGCCTTTGGCAGAGGGAGGGTCTGTAACTGTCACAGTGGTGTGAATTTTCTAGAAATATGTACTGAGATCAGCTGGCACAATTGCGCTGCTTTAAGAAAATAAAACAAAACAAAACAAAAACCTTCCCAGGGCAGTCCCCAAATTCTGCACAAGGGAACCCTTTGCCTCACGGCATAAATGGTTAATCCTGAGTTACTCAGCACACCATACTAGATGGAGGTTTTATGAGGTAGCTCTACCCTCACAGGAAAAGCTGGACCGTAAGAAAAGGGCACTGAAGGAAGTGACTTTTGTTCTAATGCCAAACCCCTGGGAGACTGGTGTTTGGAATGTTTACATCCTCCTGACTTTTTACATGATTTCTCCAACTCTTACATTTCGTACACCAAGAGCAAAATAGAACGTGACCCTGGTTTATTACACGGTGGGTCTGCCAGGCTGGCTCTGGAACTGTGGCTTTGCCATGTGCATGGGCTGGTTAGTCAGGAGATGGGAGCAGAGGGCATGTAAGGTTGAGGTCATGGTTGAAATTCCTATAGAGGCCATTGGCTGGGCACACCCCGCCCTTCGCTCTCTCTGGCCCAGGTCATAAGGGGGAAAGAGGGTAGGGATGGCAGCCCAGCCCCACTTTCTTAACCCTCATTGCGTGTCCTGAATGGTGGGTTCATTAACAGGAACTTCAGACATAGTGAGACCTTGATTAAGAAACCCTGTGGGAAGAAAACACCATTTTATGTTTCAGCTGTGATTTTTTTTTCCCCCCAGACTTCATTAGTGACGTGGAGCAGTGTTGATTGGAGCAACTTGTCTACTAAACAGAAAATACTTTGCTGCTCTGGACAGAAATACCTGCCTTACAGCTTCAGTTTGCCCCCAAAGTGTTGCAGGCATACAAGGTAAGGCCGTGCTTCCTCCCCACTTCCTGCTTCTCAGCCCTTTCTCCCACAGCGGTGGCCTCGCCTACCCTGGCAGCCCCTGGAGGCCTTTCTTCTCCCTATCAAAGCAGGAATGCTCAGAGTTGACTTCAACATTTTGTCTCCTGAGGGCTGATTCAGAGTGTGCTGCCCCTGGTCTTTGGCCAAGGGAGGGTCTGTAGCTGTCACAGTGAATTTTCCGGACATATGTACTGAGATCAGCTGGCACAATTGTGACTCTTGTTTGTACTCATAGGTTGACAGATTGGCCTTCTTGGAAACGATTCAAGAGATGTCACCATCTCTTCAACTGAACGTTGTATTTCAACGTGTTTCCTGGGAGGATAGTGGTTAAGACCCAGTGGCCTAGAAGCAGATCAAAGCCAGGTTGGGATCTGGCCCTGACAGTTACCAGCTCTGTGATGTGGGTTAAGTGCTTTCCCTCGCCAAACCTCAGTTTCCCCTCTCTGTGAAGGAAAACCCATAATGCAGTGTTGCTGTAAGGACGCATCTAACTCTCAGAATTTCCCGGCACCTGGTAAATGTTAGTTGTGATTACTGGTTGGCGAACTGACACACAAACAGCTTTATTCTACTAAGTCCTTAGTGTAACAGCTAGCAAGTGGAGAGAATTTTTTCTGTTGATTGTATTAGCAAAAGTTTCAAATGTATGGAAAAGCTGAAAGGATAGTACAATTGACCCTCGAATCCCTCTCCTTGATTCTACAGTTGCTTACATTTTGCTGTATATATACATATATATGTATGTATTTTTTTTTCTGAAAGCTTTCAAAGTAAGATATAGACGTGACCCCTAAATACTCAAACATACCTCTCTTGAAAAATAAGGTTATTTTCCTACATATTCACAATAATCTTTATTATACTCAAGAAAATTAATAATAATTACCTGAATTAACTAATTCCTAATCCATACAAAAATTTTCAAAATGTCCCCCAATAAATCTTCTAATAGATTTTTTTCAAACAAGATCCAGTCAAAATTCTGACATTGAATTTAGTTGTCATGTCTCTTTGTTCTTTTCTTTTTTAATTTTTATTGGAATATAGTTAGTTGATTTACAATGTTGTGTTAGTTTCAGGTGTACAGAAAAATGAATCAATTATACATTTACATATATCCACTCTTTTTTTTTTTAAGATTATTTTCCCATATAGGCCATTACAGAGTATTGAGTAGAGTTCCCTGTGCTATATAGCAGATTCTTATTCATTCTTTTAAATCTAGAGCAGTAGAGAAATTTTGAGATCCACCTTGTTACTGAAAGGCTGCCAGGTGGAAATGGCCACGGCTTCCACTGAGGCCCCCTGGGTCTGGCACGTTGACTAACATGGGTCCTGAGATGTAATTGCATTGTTTGCTTTGTTGAACTTGTTGATTACTAGTTTTACTACTTGATAACTTGAGGTTAGGAACTCTTTTATCATCTTCATATTCCCACCACCCACACAGTACCTGACACACAGATGGTCAATAAAAGTGGATGGAAGGAAAGGAGGCAGGGAGGGAAGGAGGAAGAAGAGGAGGGGAGTGGGAAGGAAGCAGGCCCCGGTGGGCCCCTACTTCCATGTCTGGTAGGCGCCTTGAGGGGGTGGGGGGGAAATTCTGCTCTCCTGGAGGCACCGGCCCTCCTTGGACTTGGGGAGGACGACTGTCTGCTGTGGCCTGTGCCTTCTTCCCTCTCACACTCTTTTTCCCCACTTCCGCCTCCCTTGCCTGAGCACTAGCTGGGCTTCCCTCAGACCCTTTGTTAACTTTAAGCTCTTCCTCTCCAGTGACACGATTAACACTTGACAGTATTTTTAAAAAGTAGTCCATAGTAGATTATCTTTTCCTACAACCACATTCATTTTTCCAACACCCTGGAAGGTAACTGCCACATGATTTCTACCTTCAGGAACAAAATTCCTGACACAAAGTGAATCCTGGGGAATATGCACTCTTTGTCAGGAAAGATGTCATGGTACCTACAAGGGGGCCTGATCTGCTGAAGGGAGAGGACACGTGGGTTGATTAGCCCCCAAGGCCAAGAGGAGCTGTCCTCCAAACACAACCAACACCGCTGGGCTCAGGCTTCAGGGTCAAACTATTACTTCCATTCAGTGTAGAGAGAATCGTGACTGAATTGGTTGGAATAGACCAAAGTTTGCAGAGTGAACTTTCTCATACTTCATACCTAATCCATCTCTAAACACCTCTAAAATTCTGAGTTGAACAATGGCAGAGAAGATATAGGGAATGAACATAAGAAACTCTAGATAATCTGCATGGTGGGCTGGCTAATTTCCATTCCAGGCTGACCTCTTGGATCTGCTTCTCCGTCACCTCTCCTTGCTGAGCAGCTGGCTTCTAGTCAAAGTACACGAGGCCATTTAATTATTAATCTGAGCAAAACAGTATTAGGAAAGTTAAACTGTCGAGTGTGTGTCTATGTGTACACATGTGGATACTTTCTGGATTATCTGGCTGTTTTGTTTTGCTGTTTACCTTTCTGGGCCCCTGCTCCTCTCCATTTGTGGAGATACCTATAAGGTGATTATGACCAACAGTGAATTCTGAAGAGATTTTTGGTCCCCCGCTCCTTGGATGTATGTGGAAATGTTTGTCAGCTGTAGAGGGCTCATGGACACAAGAAGTGACTGACCTTAACCTTTGATCGGACTGTGTATCTGTGATCAGGAAAAAGTTCAGTGTTTGTGTTTGATGATGGTTTTATGCCCTGCTGTCAGTAGAGAGTACCTTATAGGGCTTGCTGATGGCCCAGGGCTCCAAGAACTATCATGATTATTTAACCAACAGTTTTAATGAATCTATATAAACTCACTCTATTTTTATATTAATAACAGGGATGGAGAAGTTGGAAGATTAAATATAGAGGAGAATGGGTTCACTGCTCAGGGCAACTGGGAAGTCTTTTACAGAATTAGACCCAGCCTATTCTCATTATTTCCTTCTTCCTGTGGCTGTTATTCTTTCTTTTTCTTCCTTCCCTTCCTTCCTTCCTTCCTTCCTTCCTTCCTTCCTTCCTTCCTTCCTTCCCTCCCTCCCTCTTTCTTTCTTCCTTCAACATTTATTGCGTGCTTAGTATGTATTAGACACAGTGCTAAGTGCTGGGGATACAGAGATGAATAACACATGGCCCCAGCCCTCCTGGAACTTGGTTTAGTGGGGAGGCAGAGACACAGATCATTTCAATACAATGGGACAGGATAGAGGTAAGCTCAGTGGAAAGGCCCTAAATCCAGCTTGACTTAGGAGAGACGGCAGAAAGCTTCCTAGAATAGAAAACTGGATGATTGATTAGGAGTGAGGATGGGGGAGAAGCAGGGCCCAGGGCCTTTACCTGGCAGGCCAAGCCATTCATGTTGTTCAGGAGCACTGGACAAAAGAATTGGGATGAAGGACTTTGGGGCTGTGGGTTTTCCATGGATGGATGACAACAGATTTTGATGTCACTGGGTATGGTTAGGACCACATGGGCAGGGTAGAAATGATGTCTCCTTCTACTCTGGGAAAGTACAGGTGACCCACCCATGAAGTGCTGGATATGATCCAAGGTGCCTGCTCAGATAGCTGACCCCAGGGAATCCTGGCAGACATGAGAGCTAAAGTGAAGGAAAGATCACCGTTGAAGGCCAATGCTCAGGAGTGAAGAGTTGTGTAAGGGTAAATGGGCAGGGTAAAGAGGTATGGATGAAGATCAGTGCTCACCAGAGCAAGACAATGAGGGTTGGAGAGGTGGAAGAGCACTCCTGGCCTCCTAACAAACAAGGCTTAACTTGTGCTGCGAGTTTTACTGGGAGCTCAGGGCACAGGAGGAGTTCTTCTGGCCAGTAGTCAGGCAAGTGGCCACCACAGTTCTTCTGGTCTCCAAGGGCAGAGCCCTATGTTGGCTACTCCACGAGATACAGGAAGCAAGACAGCTTTTATAATCTCAGAAACGTGACAGGCAGTCAATTACAGGAAACTGAATTCTTGCTTCTTGGAGGTCTCAGCCTAAGGATAGAAAGAGCGCATATGAGCCAGAGAGCTATAAGTATCATGTCCAATAATATCAACTGCAGTGATATTAATACCACTGTTGTAGTTAGTGTTTCCTCTGTGGCAGAGTGTTTCATGTATATTTAATTTAACCTTCACATGATTATAGAATGATATATAATGATAGAAGGTATTATAATTCACTCATTTCATAGATGGGGAAACCCAAGTTTGGAGAGGTCATAGGTAGGGCATCATAGAATCACATTTGAACCCAGATCATTCTAATTCTCGAGCCCTGATCTCAACTGCGCTCCTTACTGTGAATAAATATTCCGTGCAGCCCATCCTTGACCTGACCACTGGACCACAGCCCATCAGAAATGGTGGGGTAGAGAGACCCTAGAGACTGGTGATCTGCATTTCTACAGCACTACTGGTTGTTATGAAGATGCATAATTTTTAAAAGTCCATTTCTTTAACTAATATAGTCTTAGTACATTAAAAAAAATTAGTATTGACCAAAAATATATGATTTAGGGGGGAAAATATGGATTAGAAAATGGGCTCTCTGAAGTCTATTACCTTGATAGTTATAGATTGTGTCCCCACAAGATTCATCTGTTGAAGTCCTAATCCCCAATATGATAGTATTTAAAGGTGGACCCTTTGTGGGGTAACTAGATTTAGAGGAGGTCATGAGGGTGGGCCTCCCATGATGGGATTATCACTCTCATAAGAAGAGGAAAGAGACACCAGAGCATTCTCTCTCCTTTCTCCCTTTCCTCTCCCACACCCCCGCACACCGTGTAAGGACACAGAGAGAAGGTGGCCATCTATAAGCTGGGAAGACAGACTCACCAAGAACTGAATATGCCCACACCTTGATCTTGGACTTCCCAGCCTCCAGAACTTTGAGAAAATAAACATCTGTTAAGTCACCCAGTCTATGGTATTTTGCTATAGCAGCCCAAACGGACCAAATCAGAGGTTGATATCAGCAGTTGGGAGGACACGCTCCCTGTGTGTGTGTCCATGAACTAGATCCTCTTAGAGGGTTGTTGGCTGTATCTTGAGACCCCTCACTCTCCGCATGACATTTGGGTGTTCTTTTTCTCATTGGTATTTATGAATAATTTATGCAAAAATGACTTTTCAAAACCTTCTAGGGAAAGTATGTGAGTTGCCTTATGATTCTTCAGCAGATGAGATGCCTGCCATCTGTAGCCCCCGACGAATGAATGGGGAGATATGCAGGTGGTTCTCACCACTGAGGGGAGATCTGCACAAACCACTGGGCTGCCTGCCTGGTTCCTTGCTCTGGGTGTCTTTGATGGGCCTGAGGGAGGCACACCTCAAGTGTATTGCAGCTGCAGTCCCTCTGAACACACACCGCACCCCCAAGCTGTGTGGTCTCCCAGGAGTTTGCCACAGGGAGCGCAGCTGCGGTCCCCTTGAGGTGGTGGAGAAATGTGCCCTGTTAAAACAGATGAGTGGAGAGCTGTGGCTTGGGAGGGGAACAACAGCACGCCTCAGACTTCCTTAGCAGCCTGGTCCCCCCTCACAGAGGGACCACACTGCTTCTCAACTGGGGTGGCCCATCAAATCCCCAAGTAGGAGGAACCTGCAAAGGTCATTCAGTCCAGCGCTTCTCAGTCTGTTAGGTACAAGTGTTTCATCTGGGAATTTTGTCAAAGGAGACATGCTTACTCAGTAGGTGGAGCGTGGGACCTCAGAGCCTGCATCTTTAACAAGCTCCCAGGTGAGGCTGATGCCGCTCGTCTGGGAGCCACCCTCGGAAGAGCAATGATTTACTCTTTTCCTCTATGTCAAGGTAGGCTGAATTTCAGTGACCATCTCAGTCCAATAAGAATCTATCCTGCTGCAGAGAAGGAAATTCTCCTGTTCAGCAGCTTTCTTACCTTGTAGAAGTTCTTACTTAGCAAGGCCAAATCCCTTTAGTCAAGTCCTTTGAGGCCCTTTTGCCAAGTTCTGCCCTCGATGGAGATGGAGCTCCAAAGTAGCCCTCTCTTGTATCATAATTCTTGGTTATTTAAAGGCTACTAAGTCAGGCCTATTTTTTTGTTTGTTTTTTTTTAATCATTGTTCTCCCTGTAGTTTTTATTAATTAATTAATTTACTTATTTTTGGCTGTGTTGGGTCTTCGTCTCTGTGCGAGGGCTTTCTCTAGTTGCGGCAAGTGGGGGCCACTCTTCATCGCGGTGCGCGGGCCTCTCACTGTCGCGGCCTCTCTTGTTGCGGAGCACAGGCTCCAGACACACAGGTTCAGTAGTTGTGGCTCACGGGCCTAGTCGCTCCGCGGCATGTGGGATCTTCCCAGACCAGGGCTCGAACCCGTGTCCCCTGCATTGGCAGGCAGATTCTCAACCACTGCGCCACCAGGGAAGCCCGTCAGGCCTATTTTTAAAAGCACTGCTTCTCTCTCTGTTCTTAGGAGTGAAATTATTGGGGCACTTTTTGTGGTGGAATTAGTGTTTGGAAAAATTCATGTAGCTGCCCATCCAGCCAGAGCGTCCTTACACACCTGAACGCTATCCACTCCCAGTTTTCTCTAATAAAGGGGATGGCCGATGTTCTGCAAGTCAAAGCCTGAAAGGAGAATAAAAATCTCCACTGAACGTTTAGCATCATCACTACACTTATCAGAACCTGATCATAGTGCTGGTCACAGGTAACAAGGACCTAGTTTGGGTTTTCTCTTTTCTCCCTGACTTTATATTTCCCCCCAGTTGAGAGACCTGGAAGGAAGCAAGGATTCAGCCATCCACCACGGCCAAGCAGAGGAGTGTGAATTACCCACAATGTGAGTGAGAGTCAGTAGATTGTATTTTAAGTACCCAATAATCTGTGAATGGAACCAAGCCACTGCCACCTCTGTTATAAATCCCTCCGAACTCTGTTTTCTTTCTGCCCCAGAAAGGTCTGCCATCAACTTTTTGTACTTTTGTGTGCCTTTAAATCAATGTGTTTCCTCTCTTATGGGCACTTGTCTTTTTAAACCTTTTTCTGTGAGTAAGGAATGAGAAGATGTGTCCTTTGTGAAAGAGGCCAATGGTCTCCTGGTGACAGGTTGTGTTATGTACCCACCTGGAATGGCAGAGTGGGGCTGATGCAGACATTGGCTGTGATAAAGAAGCCATGCCCCTTACAGGTTCACTCTGATATCCACGGGGAGGGATGGACTCTTCCCATAGAAAGTGAGGCTTCCAGGAAAGCCTGTGCAATTTGCAGGTTTCCAGAGCACAGGAGTACCCAGAAGTGTACTATTAACCTGACCCCACCCTCTGCAGAACATCCTTTGTCATTTCAAGGAGGTAAAATGAGACAACCAGAGGAGGGGAAGAGATGGAGACTTATCCTGGTTTATTCTGACAGCCAGTGTGTAGGGGGCTCGGTGTGGGGAATATGACTCACCAGCCTTGGTCATGACTCTGGGCCCAGGATTCACAAGTGTTCCAAAATTAGCAATCAGCCTCGTACACCCACATAGTAAGACACTTCCCACTGAAAACACTCAACAAATGGGTAAATACATGGAGAAATGGAAGGTTAAAAGAGCTGTAGATTATTATAGCTCTTTCAGTTAACCTGGAAAATCTTTCTGGAGAATATAGTCCTCTTTGTTTTACCATTTATTACCTATTCATTCATCCCTTCAAGAGTTTTTTTTGCTGAACATCTTCCCTGTGCCCAGCACTGTTATAAACCTGAGGGAGGCAGCAATAATAAGGCAGTCCTTCCTTGTGTGGAGTTCACAATTCAGTGGAGGACCCTTGGGCAAGTGATTTAAACTCTTACAGTTTCCTCATCTGTAAAATGGGGATAATAATGTACCTGACTCATTGGATTCACTGGGTAAGGTGTATACAGCACTCATCAGAGTGCCTAACACTTAGCAGGCATTTAACTAATGTTAGCTGTTAGCTCCTGCTAAGAAACAACTGGTGTGGGACTCAGATTATCAGTGTGCTGATATGCCTGTTGGTGCCATAGTCAAATCTCCCACCCCCCCACCCGGGAGCTGAGCACCTCAGCAGTGCCACAGCTAGAAACTTAGCTCCAGCGGGGATGGGACCACAGATGCTGAGTTCGGCATAAGCCTCCACTCCATTGGACAAACCTCACCCTGACTCACTTGATCTAAAAGGAGCTGGGTAATCAGTTAGGGCTTGATGGTCATGATAATAATGCTGATGATAAAGAATCTGTATAAAGTATAGCTCAAATGTATAGTCATTCATTTTATGAACTCGATTTTATAGTCATCATTCATTTCCTCTTTAGTATGGGGAGCCACCCAGTCAGACAGCTGCACAATGAAATAAAGTCTGGGAATGTCAACGTGTGTCACAGGTCATAGTCCCATGCTGGAAAGGGGAAAGTCAGATTGTAAAACCAGTGTTGCCTGCCTGCAGCTGATAAACCCTGCTGCCTTCCAGGCCTGCAGTTTCTCTAGGCCTCAGTTTCTTCCCTGGGTGTCCTCCTTGGTGATGTTTCTGGACACCTGCAGGCACTGATAGTTTCTGGCTGGGGTGTAAAACTTCTTACAGGCATCTGTTAATACAATCTCATGGTATTATCTTTATGTGCATGTGAGTTTTTCAATAGATCCTATTTCTTTCTATATTCCTGGTGACCCTTCCAAGGTCTAGTTAGAAAAGGCAGAGTGGATCCCCTGCCTTCCCCAGTGAGGACCTAGCTGCTGGAGGTATGAGGAGGAGGTTGGCAGGCAAAGCCATTTTGAGAAGGCAGCTTCAGCGTCAGCTTCAATTGTATGATTCCAGGCAAGTCCCTGAAATAACTCCACCACTAGCCAGCCACTGAGCCCCATTAATAAGGGGCAAGTCTTCTTCCTCGGTCAAGGAAAAAAGGTTTAAACATACAATGAGAGGTAAGAGTTGCTTTAATTAGCCTTGACAAGGGACATTAGATCATCTCTAAGATTCCTTCCAGTTCTGCGATTCTGGAATCTGAACAATCTTAAGCTGAAGAGAGTTTGAAGTGGGTTTGAAAAATCCCAGTAGAGAGAGGAGAAAAGAAAAATATTAGATGGCTTAGAAAGTGAGGAGGGAGAGTGAGAAAAGCTTTAAGATTTTTCCATTTGGAGATCTGGCTGCATTTAGAGTCATTTTTTCAGCTCTGCTGGGTTCACCTTTCTAAAAGGCATGCCACTCAGAGATTTAAATCAGCTCACCTATCTGGCTAATTGGTGTGGCTTGAAAGTGGCAAAAGAGCAGGTAATCCGAGGTCTGGCTCCTTTGCTGTGCCTGACACAACCTCCAGCAGACCCAATCTGCACATCCCTAATCTTTGTGATCCTGCAGTGGCCTCCTTTCCAAAGCCCACTGAACAACTCCCTGTCCTTTTCCACGGTCTTCTCTCTATATCATGGTGTCATGGAGTCAGATAGGCCTGGCCTGAATTCCACAGATAGTTAGTTATGTGACTTGAACTGAGCTTCAGTTTTCTTACCCATAAGATGGGACCACCTTAACCTATAAGCTATTACAGAGTTACTGTGAGAATCAAATGTGGACAAACATACATGATCACACTTAAACGTTAATTGAAAAGCTTTTGAGTAGGAATTAGGTGTATGTCCAAGTGTGCCATTAGTAGCTGTGGGACCTTAAGCGAGTTACTTAACATCTCTGTGCCTCAGTTTCCCCATCTATAAGATGGAGATAATAACACTACCTACTCCATTGATTTGAGGTAATGATTAAATGAGTTGATGTGTGTAAAATGCTTGGAACAGTAATTGGCAGGTGGCATGTGCTAACTGTTAATATCATTGTTATTATTATGCAACACACACAGCATAATATCTGGCACAGAGTAATGCTAAAAAAGTACTAAATCCCTGTTCCCTGACACCTTTAGTACTAAACTTGCTGCCGGTCCTCTGGAACTCCTTCCTCTCTAGTTGTCCTGCTTAGCTGAGCTTCTCTCCACCTAATAGGAAGCTGGGGCTTCAGGAGCTGCTCGGCAATCAGGCATTTGAGAACCATGTTTGGTGGCCCAGGTTAGTCAGCAGGTGTGTCCAAAGGAGACCAAAGGGGTGAGAAGGACCAACACATTTCACTGCCTTTGTTCCATTATTTGTCCAGGGCTCTAGCCTCAGGGACACTCCAGAAAGGGAAACCAGAGTGTGTGACTTGGAGTACCTTTCAGGAAGCAGGCAGGTGTGCTGCCTTCCTGGAGGGAGGAGTCCCCAAAACAGATTGTACCCCTGCATTTTGTCGGCTCTTGGCACAAGCCAAAGGAGGCTCTGGGTGAGCTTTGGTGGGGATGTTTTGCTAAGCCTGCAAACTGAATACAAGGATTCAAGGGACTAGGATACGACATTCTAGCCCCAAGAATCTGGCTCTGCACACAGCACTAGGCTTCCACTTGGCGGCAAGGGCTGCTGGCGCTGGGCCATCCAGGGAGAACCGCTTCGGGAAGGCTGCGGTGGGGGAGGGGGAGCTGGGCTGCTAGCCCACTGGCCACTACACTCGTCCAAGCTGGCTGTGCTGGGGCTGCACAGAAAACGCTCTCTCGGGACTTCCCTGGTGGCGCAGTGGTTAAGAATCCACCTGCCAATTCAGGGGATGCGGGTTCGAGCCCTGGTCCAGGATGATCCCACATGCCACGGAGCAGCTAAGCCTGTGAGCCACAACTACTGAGCCCGCGTACCACAACTACTGAAGCCCGTGTGCCACAACTACTGAGCCCGCGTTCTGCAACTACTGAAGCCCACCCATGCACCACAACTACTGAGCCCATGTGCCACAACTACTGAAGCCTGTGCACCACAACTACTGAGCCCATGCGCCACAGCTACCGAAGCCTGTGCGCCACAACTACTGAAGCCCGTGCACCACAACTACTGAGCCCGCGTGTCACAGCTACTGAAGCCCGTGCGCCACAACTACTGAGCCCGCGTGCCACAACTACTGAGCCCGCGTGCCACAACTACTGAAGCCCGTGCACCACAACTACTGAAGCCCATGCACCTAGACCCCGTGCTCCGCAACAAGAGAAGCCACCGTAATGAGAAGACCTTGCACCGCAACAAAGAGTAGCCCTTGCTCTCTGCAACTAGTGAAAGCCCGCACACAGCAACGAAGACCCAACGCAGCCCTAAATAAATAAATAAATAAACTTACTTAAAAACAAAAGAAAATGCTCTCTAACCAATCAGCAGAAGCAATCATGGATCAGGCACTTACTGGGCAGGGAGGCATCCTGGAGGGCACAATGGAACCTGGGGCCTAGCCTGTGCCCTCAAGGAGGTCACGACTCTGGTGGAAGAAACAGAAGTACTTAAAAAGTAAATAAATAATAGCAGGATATCTGAAGTCATCAGCTTGTCCTTGCAGATATCAGTGACCTGTAAGACTCTGTAAATTCCTGAGATTCTAGGTAGAGCAAACCCTACTAGCAGAGGCATAATCATAATATCTGTTAGATACTGGGCACTCTTCTAAAGGCTTTTATATATTATGTCATTTAGTTTTCACAGTAGCCTTTTGTAGTCGGCCTTGTTGTCTTTATTTTCAGATGCAGAAACTCAGGAACAGGGAGGCTAAGAGATTAGCCTCAGATCACACAGGTAAGAAGTGACCCAGGATCCAAACTCAGGCCCTCTGGCTCCAGAGACCACGCCTTTACCCTCCGGGTTAAACTACCTGGAGCCAGGGAGGGTGAACCCGTGGACTCACGCAGGAAGGGATTCTTTTCTCTCTCAGATTGTAGGGAACCCACTGGTTACAGTTAATGGGGTTAAACCCATGGAGCTGTCACCCGGCCTGCGCCTCATAAAGAGGCCACTCAGGTGTAGTGCATTCAACACCCTGAGGAGGATCTACCTGCTCAACTAACTCAGTCACCACCCCAGGGCAGAGGTCTCCTGCCAGGTCCCATTTGGCCAGCCTCCAGATGGCTGCCTTTGTTGGGGAGGGGATACCAGTCCAATCAGTTGTGACCAGGATGGTGGGAGGTCATGTGGTACTGAGGAATCAAATGGTTCCCTGCAGCCTGAAAGAGCTTGACTAACACATGAACCACAAGGAAGTGTGTGGATGCTCTTCTTCCCTAACCACACTGAATTGCTACTGGCTGTTCACTTACAAGTCTTTAAAAAAAAAAAAAAAAATATATATATATATATATATATATATATATACACACACACATATATATGTACAAAGTATATTTATAAGATTGTTTATAGTAATGCAAAATAATACTATCCAGCTATCCAGCCATAGGAGATTGATTAAATAAATTAAGGTGCATCCAAACAACAGATTAATATATAACTATTAAAATCATTGCTATACAAGCATATTTATTAACATAGAAAGATGTTTTCAGTGTGTTGCTAAATGTGAAGATCAACTTAAAAAACAAAACAGATATTCTGATCCTGTTTTCATAAGAAAAAAAAAGTACATGTGTGTATAGAAAAAAATCTCACTTATATACACAAAATATCAATAGATGCTATCTTTGATAGGAAGGATTACAGATTGTTTAATTTCTTTCCTTTTTGCTTATTTGTATTTATATTTTCTATAGTAGACATTTTTTTTTCACTAATAATTTCCATTTATTTAGAGTTTATTCTGTGCCAGGAAGCACCAGGCTAAGTTATTGACCCTATTTCACAGATACAGGGATAGTCTTGGAGAGTGTGAAGAATTTGCCCAAGATTAAGAGTTAGCAATTGGAGGAGCTGGGGTCTGAACTCAGACAAACTTCAGAGGTGATAGATTCACATGACAGAACATTAGGAAAAGTACACAAGCGTATTCAATGGAAATTCACCCTTTTCCCCAAGTTCCCTAGCCACATATTTCCCTCCTCCGAGACATCTGCTTTTGCCATGCTGTGGATCCTTCCAGAGAAATATTTATACCCCAACATGTATGTATCACAATTTATTGACTAATCCATACCACTGATTTGAAGTGTCACTTTTATGGTATAATAGGTTCTTATATGTATTTATATTACTCTTTTCAGAGCTGATAGTGACATTTATTTTTATGCAATAAACTTACTTTCAAAATCTAATGGTATGTTAGAAATAACCTTAATTTTGTAAAAAGAATCATCTCACCTTAAATATGAGAAAACAAAATGTCTGAATTTCTTCTTCTCTCTCCTCTTTGTCCCTCCTGCTTTTGGTGGAAAGCAAATAGTATTCATTGTGGAGAATGATTCTAGGCCAGTAGCTTACCTTTGAGTCATGGCATATAAGAGCTGGAAGGGATTTTAGAGATTGTCTAGCCCAATTTCTTGTTTAGCAGATGAGGAAACTGTACCCAGAAGCTTAGCAGGTCTTCTAAGTGCTTGGTAGCAAAACCTTGGCTGGAATCCAGGTCCTTGGACTCCCACTTCAGGGCATTTTCTACACCATCATGCCAGACCTTTCAATTTGCCTGTTGACACATAAAGAGGATTGGAGTCATTTAGTGTGAAGGTGACAACTCGAAGCATAGGACAGGCTTTTATGCTAATGATGGTCAGTCACTATTTTTCATCTCTACTGAGAAGCAAATATGGAAATTTGGGTTTACCTTACTGGAAATGTGATAGTGAGAGTTGACATGTTACACTATTTTCTGGAAATCTCCTATCCGGAAAGCTTATATGTGATCCCACATGAAGGCAGGGGCCAGCCCACAAGTCTCCTCCCCATATTCCTTCCTCTTCTTCAGTAGTTGGGTCATAAATGCTGCTTGGGATATTTTCACTCTTCTTCCCACCATTTATCTTTCTGGGAAGTAAAGTAGTGATAGCAATTCAGTCAGCATACTATAAATATTGCTCTTAACCCTTTGTGAAACTAACTTTGAGAGGCGGCACTGATAACATTACTTTGTCAACTTCCCTAGGGAATTCTTGGCATTAGCACAATCATATTAGTCAAGGCTTTTGGTTGCACACACCAGAAACCCCACTTGAACTAGTTTAGGCAAAAGAAGGAATACAGTAGTTCATGGAATTCAAGGAAAGTTGAGTATCCTAACTAAGCAAAGCTCAGGCAAGCATGGAGCGAGGCACAGGAGCCACTAGAACCAAAGACCTCAGGGCCAGGCCTTTGTCTCTGCCTCTTGTCTCTGGTTCTCTCTCATGGTTGCTTCATTCTCTTTCATGGCACAGGCTGACTCCACTTTCCATGGCCATATTTCCATCTGACAGTCTCCTTCGCCAGAGATGAACTTTCCTGATGATCTCTCCTTGTCCCAAGTTAAGAAATCCCATGAGAGGGCCAGTGTGGGTGAGCTACAACCAGGGTGCTGGGTCATATAAGAACATGACAATTCCTACAGGAATACATTGTTTGTCTAAAAGGAAAAGCAGGTCCCAGAAGACTGGGAGGTATTTTATGGGACAAAGATATCCTTCACCCTCTCCTTAGAGATAATGAGTTTGAGGAGAAGAGACTGAAAAACTAGCTGGTGAGTGAGAATCCTTAAGACGTCAAAATAAAACTCTGGGGAGTAGGATGTGCCTGACCAGGGACATCCTTTTTTACAATGATCCACAACCAGTGGAAAAAAACTGGAGTGAATCTTCCTGGACTAGGCTGCCACAGAGACACACCTGGGTATTCTAGGACTTGAGACAAGTTTCAAGACCTGTGTTCCCCGCCTCTTCCCAACCCGCTCTTCAGAGAACTAAACCACGGGGGTAACAATCCTGTAATTTTAATTGTATTTATAAATCCCTGATCCTTTACGTAGCGCTTTTTTCTACTCTGCGCTTAGTCTGAATGTTGCTATTTTCACAGAGGAAATCAGAGGAAAGAGGCTATAATTATAGGTCAAACACCAGCTCCGGAAGCAACGAAGGCAACAGAGAGCCTGTGGCTCCCTGCCGTCTTCCGGGTTGCACCCTGGACATCTCCCCCCCTCTTTCCTTGGGCCTAGGTCAGCTCTTCAAGTCTTTGTCTCATATCTTTTCTCCCTTTTGTTTGTCACTCCAGCGTATCACGAGCCGAAAAGGGAAAGTTAGAACTAAAAGTCAATGAATTAAAACTGCACGATGCTTGGGCAGGCCTGTCTCTTGGAGATAATTCAAATGGAAAGGAAAAGAAAAAAAAAAAGCCACCATTTCAGGTCACTGGCCTTTTTAAACAGACCGCCAGCAATATTTACTCCTGAAATAGCACAGTCACATGAAATAAAACCATGCTCGGTAAAGCCTGCAAAACAAAAGGACAGTTTACAGGCTGGCACGCTCACGGAGGGCCCTCTGTGTGCTGGCTGGATCAGGGCCTCTGCTTCCTGACTCTCCCGGCCACCTTCTGCCCAAGACCTGAGGGAGATCTGTAGGGGTCAAGGTCAGATTTCCTTGGAGACCCTCCTGGACTTTTTTCCCTTCAAAGAATTTGAAAAGGTAGCCAGAGAGTTGAGAGCAGGGTTGGATGTGGCAGATGTGGCCTCTACCACAGAACCAGTGCCCGGGGAGCCCAGGATGTGGACATCACAGGGGCAGCTGCCGGTGGCGCCCATCACCCTCCCTCATGGTCAATTCTGTTTCCTCCCTCTTCTTTACCCCCTACTTCTTTATCTGTTACCTACCCACCTTCCCTGTCTCATCCACTTTCCTCAATTTTCCCCTCACTCTTTCTTCTATTCCTCTTTTGCCTTCTCCCCCTACCTCTTAATTCTGCTGGGGCCCCTCATGGACCTTTATTGATTAGCCCTGCTGTGGCCTGGAAAGTCTAAACAGGCTTCCGGTGGCGGTTTATGAATGTTTGGTCACAGGCCAGGTCTGGGATCATGGTGAGACTCAGACCCTGCTGAGGACTCAAGGGGACCTTCTCAGCCTCATTCTAAGAAACTTTTCCTCTTAGTTGCCCAAGATTCCTTTTTAAAAAAGCCAAAAGCTATTTTTTTAAAAATTCTTTATATTTGTGAGTATGTTTTCTCAAACATACTCTAATCTAATGGATTAGATCCATTGATTTAATCTTTATACCTTGGGATGTGGGCAAAGCAGTTGACGAAACAGAAAAATAAAGCTGTTCGGTGACATGCCCCAGTCAGTCAGAGAGCTCTGTTCCCTGCTCCTTGGCCTTCTATGCTTCAGAAAAGACAAACTGGGACCCATCGCAGATACCAGACAGGGGACCTTCCAGAATCCAGGGTGAGAAGTACAACATTGGCCTGAATCCCTGGCTTATCAAACTTGAACACTTTGTTGACCATCGACTTCGTCACCCGGAATTTCATGAAATCGATTTCCCTGAGTATCTAAGTTGCTTCCATCACATCAACAGTCCAGAAGGTACCACCTTCATTTTCTTTTGCACACGCTAAAGTACATACAGTAAGTGGGAAAGAGCCAGAAACGGGTATAATGTGCTCCATTTTTTCAAGTGTTTTATGGTTGTAAAGACAATTACTTTTAAGACTCCAATGAAGTCTATCAATCAATTAATCAATCAATCAATCTGGATCTGTCAACAAATACTGAGTCTCAGCATCATGCTACATGATAATACATACTAGGTTCTGATATGTTTGTGGGAAAAGGGAACCTCCCGAAAGAGAGAGTAGCAGAACCTGTGTGCCTTCACTTCTAACAGTCAGCACCTGCGTCTCTATGTCAAAGGGCTGCTCTCAGACTGCAGGATGGCCTTTGCCTGGGGTCTCTGCAAGCTGAAGGGTCTGGACTGTACATACCAGGGGAGCAGCCCTCAACTGATGACTGACAGGGGCAGGGGACACACACGCCACTCTGAGGAGTGACATGCACCATCGCTCCCCTATGGGACGGAGCTCAAGTTCCCCTCTGTGGGCCCTCACTCATGGCTTCCACATTTCCCAAGTGCTACTTTCCCACACTACTACTGGTTTTTCCTGGGCACATCCTAAAAAATGACTTTCACACCAATTCTTGTCTTAGGATTTGCTTGTTTTGTCTTGGGCGTCTTCCCACCCTTGTCTTTAGGGTCAGAGTAAATGAGAGACATGTGGGGGAAGAAGACCAGGCCCTCCTTCAAGGGCCGGAGAGAGACATCATTACAAGCTGAAGGTGAGTGGGGCCTTCCTAAAGGCCCAGGGGACAGTGGCAGCTCTCAGGCAGGAAGGGAGACCATGTCCTCGCGTCTGCATAGGATATGGCTCCAGTTCTGAAAGAGGAGGACTGATGGGAACTGAATGTCATCTGATACCTTAAGGTTAGAGTTAGGGGTTTCCAATTCGAAGAAGCAGAAGACAGAACTGAGGCAGGGGAAGAGCATCCTCACAGGGGACAGAGGTAGCGGCTGTGAGGCACTTCTCCCAAGTGGCTTCTAGACAGCAGGCGTCTATGAGCACACTTGTGCCTGAGCACAAGGGAACCACCATCTGGGATGCCCAGAAAAACTGAGAAAAGGAACAAAGTACTGATACATACGACAACATGGATGAACCTTGACAACAGGCTAAGTAAAAGAAACCAGACACAAAAGGCTACATATTGTATGATTCCCTTGACATGAAATATCCAGAACAGGCAAATCCATAGAGACAAAGAGTAGATTAGTAATTGACAGGGGCCGGGGGAGAAGAGAATGAAAAGTGACTACTTACAGGGTTTCTTTTTCAGCAGTGACAGTGTTCCGGAATTAGGTAGTGGTGATGGTTGCAAAACCTTGTGAATATACTAAAAACCACTGAATTGTGCACTTTAAAATGGTAAATTTTGTGGTATGTAAATTATATCTCAATTTTTTAAAAAGGAAGGAAAGAATTGGGAAACTTTGGGGTGATAGAAGGATGGCCCGAGGTCCTAATCCACCAGAGCTACAAGCTAAAAAAATTTTGGTTATTTACATTAATGCGCCTTCATCTGTTACCCGAATTGTTCGTCATTAGACTGCTGATGATTGGGATCACTGGTGTTACATAAGCATTGAGGGAGGTCCGGTCTTGCAGGCTGTACAGGGTGTCTCCTCTGTGTCTATTATGTAGTGGCTCTGCTCAGTTCCGTATCTCTGTGAACTTCTTCAATGCTTAGGATCTCCACTGCCCAAGATAGAAGTTGGGAGACTTTTTTCTAATTGTTTCCTGAGTGTCCATTTCATTTCCCTAACTGCAATGTAAAGTTTTTGAGGGTAGAGATTGTGTCTTTTTAGGGAATTAGGGATCCCCTCTTCTTTTCCTGCCCTAAACTGAGCACCCATACGTGGTCCTTGACCCAGTGACCTTCTCATGCTGACTCTAAACTGGATATAGACCTGAGGCCTGGCAACAAGGCCCACCCTGTGTGACTCTTTGACTCTGGACAGGGCTCCATTCTATTTGCTGTTAATCTCCAGATTCTTCTCCAAAGGTGTGGATGGTTCATGGGTCCAGAGATTTTCCTGATTTCTATCCTGATACTTGGCATCATTTGTTCCCTTCAGCGGAAAAGCGGGATTGATCTCTAGAGGTCATATGTCACCTGCTTCTTGGGTCACAATATATGCCAATGTGGAGTAGGAGGATTATGATATTTGATATTAAATTCTAGCAAAATTGAGGCCTAAGCAACGAAGCCAGTACAAAAGTCACTACAAGTTTTTTCTCTTTTTTTTAACTATTAGTATTTTTTATTGAAGTATAGTTGATTTAAAATGTGTGTTAATTTCTGCTGTACAGCAAAGTGACTCAGTTATACATATATATTCTTTTTTAATATTCTTTTCCATTATGGTTTATCATAGCATATTGAATATAGTTCCCTGTGCTATACAGTAGGACCTTTTGTTTATCTATTCTATATATAAAAGCTTACAAGTGCTGCGGCCTTAGGAGTGTGGGCAATGTTCTCTGTCTTGGTCAGAGTACACTCACTATGTAAAAATTATCAGGATTCTTGAGATCGTGCACTTCACTGAATGTATGATAACTTAATTTTTTAGCTTACAAATAAATACTAGGGCTTCCCTGGTGGCGCAGTGGTTGAGAATCTGCCTGCCAATGCAGGGGACACGGGTTCGAGCCCTGGTCTGGGAAGATCCCACATGCCATGGAGCAACTGGACCCATGAGCCACAACTACTGAGCCTGCGCGTCTGGAGCCCGTGCTCCGCAACAAGAGAGGCCGCGACAGTGAGAGGCCCAGGCACCGCAATGAAGAGTGGCTCCCGCTCGCCGCAACTGGAGAAAGCCCTCGCACAGAAACGAAGACCCAACACAGCCAAAAATAAATAAATAAATAAAATTTTAATAAATAAATAAATAAATACTAAATAAGTCCTAAAAAAAAAAAAAAAAAAAAGCTTACATCTGCTAACCCCAACCTCCCTCTCCATCAAATTTTCCCTCTAAGTGGAAGAAAACAGAAATTCCAGTTAAAGTATAGAATTTATCTCCCTCCATCCAGCTCCTCCTGTATTTCCTAAACTTTCTGGAATAAAAGTAAATCATTTCCGACAGCCGTTAGTTCCCTCCTGCTCCGGGAAGCCCGGTCGGGAAGGTAGTTATGTCCCAGCGCTCCTCTGTGTGCTGTGCTGTGCACTGCAGCCCTCTGCCTCTCACTCCTCCACCCGAGAGACAGACTAGTGCAGCTGGGCCTCCCCTCCAGGGCCTGCACTTCATAAGGGTCTCCAGACACGCAGGTTGGCTGTTTACTGGAAGGCTGGGATGAATAGGAATGCCGCTTCCTTGTTCCAGAGCTGGCAGGCTGCCTGCCCCTCCTGCTGGCTGAGAGCCAGAAATGGCCCGCGGTCTACACGTTCTCTCTGCAGCCACATTCTCAGCATCCCTGCAGCTGGGGTGCGTCAGGACTCAGCGTTTCTGCCTCCCGAGGGAGTCTGTGTGTTTGTGTGCTTTATGTGTGTATTTGTGGGGTCTGCATATGTATATCATGGACTGGAGTATTTGTGTGTATGTATGGGTGTGTGTATTTTGGGAGATGAGGTGCTAAGTGTATGTAAAAATCAATATTTGTTGTAAAACAGTCTAACAATAAAGAAAAATATAAGTAAAAAACCATTCAATATCACCTTAGTGAACATTCTCCCGTGTATCTCTCTCTCTCCATACACACACACACACACACACACACACACACATAGATGAAATTTTCCGTAAGTGGTAACCATATACTGGAAGGCCATTTTCTAAGCTAATGATAATAATTGTGAGTTACTGAGGGCTTGCTATGTACCAGGCACCACGCTGGTGCCTTAACATGGACTAATCTCATATAATCCTCATAACCATTCTATGAGGTCGGTACTATCAATATCCCCATTTTACAGATGAGTAGACTCAGCCATAAAGAGGGTCAATAAGATTAGCCTCCGGTTAGTGGCCTCACAGCTAGTAAGGGGGCAGAACCTGGATCTGGACTCATCTGATTCAGGAACTCTGCTCTTGACCATAGGGCCCAGCAACAGTAGGTAACACAAGCCAGCAAGGGAGTTCATTCGTTCATTCATTCATTCATTCATTCAACATTTACTGAGTGCCTAACATGGACTAAGTCATGGGGGTAAAAACATGAACAAGACACACATCTTTTTGAGACTCAAAGTCTTTTGAGGGAGACAGATGTGTAAATGAATCATTGCAACTCAGAGTAATGAGGCAGATTACAGAGAGAACAAAGGGGAAGCCATTAATACTATCTGGGGAAGTTATAGAGGTGACATTTTAATTATGTCTCAAAAAAAAAGAAAAAAGAGAAACTATTTGCAAGAGAGTTAAGGTGGGGGACAGATAAGGGGTAAGGCTATTTCAGGCTAAGCAAATAGCATGTGCAAAGGTACTGGAAATCTCAAGTCCACGGTGTGACTGCAGGTAGAGTGAGGAAAGGGGGCTTGCAGATGGGAATGCAAACTGTAGAGGGTGCTCCACCGAGGAGCTCCACCGAGGAGTTTGGCCTTCATTGTATAGGCAGAGGGGAGATACGGGGGCTGTTTGATCACGGTGGTGCTTTTTTTTGTTTGTTTGTTTTAATTTTATTTATTTATTTATTTATGGCTATGTTGGGTCTTCGTTTCTGCGCAAGGGCTTTCTCTAGTTACGGCAAGCGGGGGCCGCTCTTCACTGCGGTGTGCGGGCCTCTCACTATCGCGCCCTCTCTTGTTGCGGAGCACAGGCTCCAGACGCGCAGGCTCAGTAACTGTGGCTCACAGGCCCAGTTGCTCCGCGGCATGTGGGATCTTCCCAGACCAGGGCTCGAACCCGTGTCCCCTGCGTTGGCAGGCGGACTCTCAACCACTGCGCCACCAGGGAAGCCCCCACGGTGGTGTTTTAAATGGACAGCTCGACAGTGTCCTGCAGGAAGGTTCAGAGTGCAGCGGGATGGGAAGCAGGGATGGTAGTTACGTGTTGAGGCAGAAAAGCAGTGGTTCTCAACACTGACTGTCCAGGAGTATCATCTGAAGACAGAGCCTGGAGCTCAAGAGAGAAGTCTGGGCTGGAGAGACTTTTGGGAGCTATGAACATATGGGTGGAAAGCTGAAGCTATAGAAGTAGATGATGTTTTGATTCAGTTGGTCTGGCGTGGGGCTGGAATAACGTGAGGCTTTAAAATCTCCCCAGGTGATTCTAGTGTGCCCGCAAAGTTGGGATCACGTTGGTACAGGGTAGTGGTTATGAACAGAGGCTCTTGGCTCCACCACTTACCAGCAAGCAGGGAGCCTTGTGCAAGTTACTTGATACCTTTAAGCCTTCAGAAATTTTCTCACCTGTAAAATGGTAGCTACCTCATTAGCTCGGGGACTTCCCTGGTGGTTCAGTGGTTAAGACTCTACGATTTCATTGCAGGGGATGCGGGTTCGATCCTTGGTCAGGGAATTAAGATCCCACATACCGCGAGGTGCAGCCAATAAGTAAGTAAGTAAATAAATAAATAAATAACGACCTCATTAGCTTGAAATTAAATCAGATAAGGTATATAAGGGTTTGAGCACTGTTCCTGGCACATAGTAAGAATTCAATACCTAGTAGCTATTATTATACTGCAGTGATTCTTGCAATTGCAAGAGAATTGGAACTAAGCCAAAGGAAGGAGAGATTGCAAGAAGAATATGAATTATAAAGACATTTTAGGGGTAGAAAGATGGGGCTTGATGAGCAATTAGATAGAGGGTGGGTGAAGAAAAGAGAAGAATTGAAAAAAACTCCCTGATTTCAAGCTTGAACACCTCAAGGGATGGTGACGCCATCTCTGCGTTTGGGAACGAAAGAGGAACAAGAATAGAGTACAAGGCAAGGGGAAGGGATAAGCAAAGTGTTGGGATGGAGCCAACAAGCTGGATTAGACATGTTGAGTACGGTGCCTGTGGACCACGCTGTAGAGACACATCTGGCAGGAAGTTGGAGCTATGGTCTGAAGTCAAAAGAGAGGTCTGGGCTGGAGATGTTTTTTGGGAGCCATGAAGATATGGGTGGAAAGTTGAGGTGAAAGAAGTAGATAATGTTTCTCAGGGAGAATATACGAGTGAGAAGAGATGAGGGCCAAGTCTAGAAATTCAAACACCTGCATTTAAGGGGCAGGTGGTAGATAAGGTAGTCTGTCCCCCAAGAATGAGGTAGGGGGTAGAAAGAATAAAGTAACAGGAATTATCATAAGGAAAGCACTAAGAAATAGCTGGCTGCAGGGAAAGAAATAAGCCTGGAATGGAAAGCAGTCTGGTTGAGGGTACTGAGCAAAATAACAAAAGTTTTTATTTGGTCACTTTGATTCTAGGATGCTCTTGAAAGACTTTCAAGTTCTCTCACTTTGCCCACTCCTTTCAAAGGCGTCTTTTCCTTCCAAATCTGGATGGCAGACCCTGAAGCAGGAGCAGTGGCACAAAGCCTTAGCCACATCCTGCCTAGCGGCTGGCCTATGCGGGGCTGCTATGAATCACTATACAGGGCACAGCTGCAGGCACACATTTTGTACACGGAGAACGTTGCTTGAAGCTTTCAGGATCCAGCCTGGGGAAGGCCCCTGCGGCCCAGCACTCCTCTACAGCTTTCTGAGACTCACAGAACCTAGCTGACCCTTTCCTGTCTGTCTGTACCCAACAGTCAGGCCCCCCACTTCCCTCCCTCCACCAGGAGAACGTGTTTTCAAAGTAGCTCCTCCCCACGAAAGGTTTAGAGAACCAGCTCACTCACTGAGCCCAGAGAGAGACCTCAGAAGTGGGCAGTGCTGGAAATCAGGTCTGTGTAAACGGCCGGGCCACCAAGGACTGTGGGAAAACTTTCTGAAGCTCTTGTCTGATTTTAGTGGTTCTCAAAGTTCGGACCAGCAGCATCTTGTGGGAACTTGTTAACAATGTAGATTCTCAAGCCCCATCCCGGACCTACTGAGTTGGGAACTCTGGGCATGGAACCCCACAATGCCCTCCAGGTGGTTCTGATGCATGTTCAAGTTTGAGAGCCAGTACCCTGCATCATTAACAGAACTGGAAACACCAAGGTTAGGAATCTGTCTCTTTCCTCTGTACCTCTCTCCTTAGTACACAACACTGCAGACAGTAGAGCATAATAAATACTAATCAGCAAGTATTTATTGAGGATCTGTTATGTGAAAAACTCTTCATAACACTGAAGCCAAACACACCACACCACACACACACACACACACACACACACACACAGACTTTCTCTTTGGGAGCTCATACTTCCACTGCGAGGTAGTGGTACATACACATACAAAAGTTAGGTCAGAGACAGGGTAAGGCAAGGTGTAAGAATTGAAATGAGGGGGTTTAGATAATACCACAAGGAAGCAATTGGCCAAATCCAGAATGTGGGACATTCTACAGGACCCGGTTTGTTTATTTGTTTACTTAGGCAATGGCATGGGGGGAAAAGTGGAAAAATTGGACTATTCTAGTTTAAAAGGAGTTTAAAAAGATCTCACAGTCATAACCAATGATGATGAGTAAGTGTGACCTTCTTTGGATCCTGATTAAAACACACCCAACTCTAAAAATGACTTTTTAAAGACAATTTGGGGAACTTGAATATAGACTGAGTAATAGATGATAAGAATTATTGTCCATTTTATTAGGTGTGATAATGGCATGCACAAAAATGTCCTTTTCCGAGATGCATGCTGAAGTATTTGTGTATAAATTCACACCATGTCTAGAATTTGATTTAAAATGGTCGACCTTCCCCACACAAACACACCGAAAAAACAAGGATAGATAAAATAAATATGGCAAAACTTGATGGCTGTTAAAGCTGGCTGATGAGTTCATGAGGGTTCTAGATGTGTTTGAAAGTTTTCATAATACAAGATTTTGCTTGTAAATTGTTTAATGAGTGGTATAGACCTGAATGGATGAGAAGTTCAGAGCTGGGTGCTACAGTAAAGATTAGAGCCCTTGGAGAAAGATTTGTGGTGGGGATGTTGCCAAGCACTTCCTTCCTCCTTGCCTCCCTCTCTCCCTTCCTAGGAGTTGGCATCTCCCACATAGCAGGTGGGGTATGGTATTAAAAGCAGCCCAACGGGAGCAGTGGGTGTCCTTTGGAGAGTGGGGAGATTGCTGGGGAAGTCGGCCGCCAGACTGCAGAGGAATGTGGGGAATGCCAGGCTGCACGTCTGGCTGGACTTTGTGCTATAGGCAGTGATGAGGCTTCTGTGCAGAAAATGTAGTGATAAAATCTGTGCTCTGGGTGGATTAATTTTGACATGCTGCACAGGATGTGAGCTGGGGAGGTCTGGTGGGGGCTGTTACCGAGGTCCAGGTATGAAGAAGTGATAAGGGCTTGGACTGTACAGGAGTGACAGTGATGAGGGGCCAGTCGAATGACATTTCCAGATGAATCAAGGGACTTCACTGGTGGTGCAGTGGATAAGACTCCGTGCTCCCAATGCAGGGGGGCTGAGTTCGATCCCTGGTCAGGGAACTAGATACTACATGCATGCCGCAACTAAGAGTTTGCATGCCACAACTAAGGAGCCGGCGAGCCTCAACTAAGGAGTCCGCCTGCCACAACTAAGACCCCACACAACCAAATAAATAAATATATAAATAAATTTTTTTTTTAAAGATGCATCAAGAAGCAGCCAAGGGCTTCCCTGGTGGCACAGTGGTTAAGAATCCGCCTGCCAGTGCAGAGGACACGGGTTCGAGCCCTGGTCCAGGAAGATCCCACATGCCACAGAGCAACTAATCCTGTGCGTCACAACTACTGAGCCTGCGCTCTAGACCTCTCGAGCCTCAACTACTGAGCCCATGTGCCACAACTGCTGAAGCCCACGCACCTAGAGCCCGTGCTCCGCAACAAGAGAAGCCACCTTAATGAGAGGCCTGCGCACCGCAACGAAGAGTAGCCCCCGCTTGCCGCAACTAGAGAAAGCCCATGCGCAGCAACGAAGACCCAGAACAGCCAAAAATAAAATAAATAAAATAAATTTATAAAAAAAAGAAGCAGCCAAATCCGCTGGTGATTATTTAGGAAGCTAGCAGGTATGAGTCAAAGATTAACTTGAATGACTGGGTAAATGGTGGTGCTGTTTAATAGAAGTGAGGAAACCGGGCTGACTTTGGAGATGAGGATGAAAGTCTGATTTCAAATGTGCAAAATCTGAGGTGAGGATAGAATAACCGAGCTGAGATATATCAAACAATAGACTGTTCTAAACAACAGGCCGTTTCATGGGGAGGTGAGGAGACTGAGAGTCAAATAAATCACCTTGTTAAGTAAGTAAAGCCTGATGAAAGTTTGGAGACTAGAGTCTGAAAGAGAATATGGAAAAGTGAGTGGCTGAGCAGAGATAAGAAGTGAAACTATTGGGGAGAGTGGGTGGCAAGTGGGTGTGTCCAAGGTGCTGAAGAAACCTTTCTTTCAAAATCCTGCTCTCCTATGACCCTTGCTTCCTGTTTGAGATAGGAGGCCCTTCCTAGGGTTCCATCCGTCAGGCATGGCTCTAGTGGGGCATTCAGTCTGCATCTCAGTTGGATACTGATGGCTGAAGAAGGACACAGGGCATTAGGCTAGAAGCTCCTGGAGGGCAGGGACCCATTCTATTACTCCAGTCCCAAGCACCCAGGACACAGCATGCGATTTCTGGAGATGCCACGGTAGCTGCTGGTGGGCTCCCAGGTCTCTGCCTCACAGAACTGGGGGACTGTTTGTCATGACTAATTACTGGGCTAACAAACAAGAAAAAAAAAAAGCCACACAGGGCAGGATTTCAAGACCAGAATTACTTCAGCTGCCTGTGGAAATAACACCAAGTTGTGCAACAAGACTTTTGGGGTGAAAAACACACATTTGATCTTGTTCTGACAGTCTGGCCATTTGTAAAACACAGCCCATTTTTCCTTTTTTGGAGTTGCAGATAGGACAGTGGTAAGACCCCCCTCCTGCTCCCTGGCCAAAAAAAAAAATCAAAGAGAGAAAGACCCAATATTTTGTGACACTCCAGAAGCTTTATGTTGGGTTCTCTTTCTGATTCTTTGTTTCCAGAAAATGACACCAAGAAGCCAATAAGACACAAGGTGGATTGTCTTTTTTCTCAACCGCCTTCCTTCCTGCTAAAAAACTCTCTAGCCCATCCCCTCTTCCTTACCCCGCCCTCACCCCACCACAAACCCACTTCCTCCCCAGAGTCCTAGCCTGCCCACTAACACCCCATTTCTCCTCTGCCCCTGTGCTCCTCCTCCCACAGCTGCCAGCCCGGGGGTCACACCCAGGCAGCACGATCCTGGCCCAGATCCTTACCTCACTCAGCAGCCCTGGCCAGAGCTGGCACGGCCAAGATGGGTTACCTTGGGAGAAGGCAGGCAGCAGTGATTGGGGTTGTGGCCTAAGAGCACAGCCCATCTGGGCCCCCTCTTGCTATAATCATTTTAAATATGACTTCCTATTATTATTACTCTTAATATTCTTAATATATGAAGAAGAGCAACCATTGAGTGAGTACCTAACTACACGCCAAGCACCTTACAAGCCTTTTCTCACTTACTTAATCCCCCGGCAAACACATAAAGTAGGTGCTATCACCGTCCCCTTTTTATCCATTCATCTGTTGATGGAACTTAGGTTGCTTCCAGGTCTTGGCTATTGTAAATAGTGCTGCTATGAACGCTGGGGTGCATGTATCTTTTTGAATTAGAGCTTTTGTCTTTCCTGGATATATGCCCAGGAGTGGGATTGCTGGATCATATGCTGACTCTATCACCATCCCCTTTTTAAACATAAGGAAATAAGGTTCAGAGAGGTTAAGCAACTTGCCCAAGACTGTATAGCAGCCAAGTGGCCGTGCTGGGATGCAGACTCATATATGCCTAATTCCTGATCCCCTGCTTTTAAGCGTCATGATACGCTGCCTGAAAGGCATTTAGCTCAACTTATTCCCACCCACTGAAGTGGGGAAGACCATTTCAAACAGGAATCTATTTTGGAGAGGAAGCTGGTCACCAGGGATCTGGGATCAGACTGCCCCAGAAGCCATAGGGACCTGTAAGTGGTCATCTGCAGGGAAGCTTTCTCTTTCTCAAGTTTGCAGTCACCGTGCTCCAGCTTTGCCAGACCTCTGGGCCCACATCCTACTTGGGCGAGTGGTAATAGGGCCAAGGTCACAAATCTGATTCCTTCGTGGGCCAGTTCACTTCCATCTATCCTGTGGCCACAGATGGTACTCTGAACTTGGGCCAGCATTTCTCAAGTGTGCACCACTGGATGAAATGAAAGTGGCTTAACATAATCCTCTATTTTTAAAAAATAAATCATAAAAGCATATGCCCTGCAGATGGATGGTCAAAAGTTACAACCTTATATAAAGATAGTTTTCTGTTTGCAATAGAGACCTCGCATCTCAGTGAATCCCAATCCCTGAAAGGCCAAGCTCCAAAATTTACTCCTTTTCCCCTAAAAGGTATACTGAGAAATTATAGAGGTGTTCTAACCCTGTCGAGATATCAAATTTTGTTTAATTGTTCTGAGCTTGCTGAGGTCATGACACACCACCTCCTGACATCCCTGAGACAGAAGTGAAATCTCTAGTGTTCACTAACTCGGCACAGATCTGGTACAGGGCTGGGTATACAGTGGAAATGAATAGCTACAGAGGAAGCCATACAAGTTGGCCTCTTGCAGCTATGGCTGGAGACTGTGGGGACTGTGCGTTGCCCAAAACAGGCTCCAGACTAGTGAAGGAGGTGAGCTCCACTGTGTACACAGCACTACAGTGGGCTTGGTGGAGAGCCAGGGCCATCTTCGGAACTTCGACCTGAGTAGAGGAGGCAAAAATAAACATGGAAACATGTACCCCAAAACATAGCGCACATAATGATGAGGGGCGCAGAGATGCGAAGGGAAAAGAACCAAGTGGGTTTAAAAAAGGAACAGATTTCCGAAAAGAGGGAGAGCAAGGAGCTCGGGGTTGAAGAGTTCCAGCCTAGATGGAGAGAATAATGTGTCCCTGTATGTGTACACAGGGCCCAGGTCAGAGAGGGTTTCTGGAGCTCAAGGCTTATGCCCAGGGGAGCACTGGAGATGAAGCCAGCTGTATTCTGTGGCACCATGTCAATGCCAGCTGGTGGGCATGGTTTTACCCCCAATCTATACCTAATTAATTAGTTCATCAATATTTATTGAGCTTCAGTAAGTGACTGGCATTGTGCAAGACACCAGAAATATAATCATGGTTAATACATAGTCTTACCTTGTAAGAGCTTATGGTCCATACGTCTAGTTAGGGAGACAGTAAAGCAAAGAGATGATTACAGTATCTTGTAATAGAGACAATGATAGAGATATGCCTGGGTGCTCAGAGATAACAAAGGAGAGAGACCAGGCTCAGGGGGGTGTCAAGGATGGTGGCACCTGAGTTATCTTAAAGAAAAAATAGAAAATGGAAGTGACGAGGGTGGGAAGGGGCATTCTGAGAGAGAGTTCAGCATGGGCAATGCTATTGAAAGGAGAGAACGCGTGGGGAATTAGAAGTATTTAGGTGTGACAGGGAGTGTTGGGAAATGAATTTGAAGATACAGGCAGGACTAAATGTCAAACCAAGTGTGCAATGGTAAGCATCTTGGGATGAAAGATTTTAAGGAGGGAAATAATGGCGTTAGATTTAATACTTCAGCAGTCGATAGTCATGGAGCTAGAGTGAGAAGGTAGAAGAGTTTTATGGAGAAAAACTACAGCACCTCTGGGAATTCCCTGGTGGTCCACTGGTTAGGACTCTGCACTTCCAATGCAGGGGACACAGGGTTCAATCCCTTGTCCGGGAACTAAGAACCCACATGCTGCACAGCATAGCCAAACAAAATAAAACAAAACTACAGTGCTTCTCCTGAATGCCCACCGGCCCTGCCAACACCCTTACTTCCCCCTCAACATTTCTCTTTTCCTTTTCCCCCTGTACTATTCAGTGCACACACCAAGAATGTTGGGAGGGTGTCCTGATTCTACTCCACTAAGGAACACGAGCAGGCCTGGTGTCGAGCTTACAGGCCTCCACGTGAATGTCTAGAATTCATTCCAAGGTGCCCTTCAAAGGTACCCAGGAGACTGAGAAGCAATTTGCTAGGAAGATGCCTTCCAAAGTCTTACAGATATCTCTTACTTGCTGCTCCAAAATCCCAGGGAACAGGCAGGCTCTAGGAGACAGCATGTTCGTGATATTTTTGATATTAGTTCAGAACAATCTGAGAATAGGTAGTGTAGGTAGATGGATGGATGGATGGATAGATGATAGATAGATAGATAGATAGATAGATAGATAGATAGATAGATGATAGATAGACAGACAGATAGATAGGCAGGAAAGCAAATCCTACTTTCGGTATCACAATCATATCCTGCTACCACTTTCCCTTTTCAACAGCTACCCTCTCTGTTGTAAGAACTTTAACCTATTTACATCTAATTATTTTTCCTCTAAAATGGTTAAAATGCCCATTTGATTTCTAAGACAAAGTGGGTATTGGGGGCACGGACTAGCTTTTTAAATGGGCCTATTTCTTTCAAAACAGGAAGTAGCACTGGCCAAGTTCATTAAAAATCAGCATCGGAGAACACTTACTAAGTGCTTAATTATGTAATCAGATTTTCACTTGGGGGTTGGAATAAAGTTAGAAAGAAAGAGAGAGAAAGAGACTGGCTGTACCTGGGTGGGCGAAAAAGAGAGCATGAGCAAGTGACTGAGACAGCTGCGTCCCTCTCCACGCATGCTGGCCTCTGTTAGTCCCATGGCCTTGAGCCTGGGGGCCAAGGTAACCAGTCTTGAGATGTCGTATTTCCCCAAATCCGGTGATTAGGGACTCTTCCCTGGCGAGGGTCAACCCCCTTCCAGGAATGATTGTCATTGGGGCATCATGCCCAATGACAACAGTCTAACTTTAGAATAATAGAATTTTGAGGAGGGAAAGCACCCCTGTATTTTGCGAACCCATGTGAGTTGGTACCCAAACTCATGCTGAAGTTAGTGATAAGGCCTGAATCATGCCTAGCCTGTCTTCCACCATGTTGCCTCCCGTTCTCCTTGCCAATTCACCATCACCTTGGAGCCACAAAAATGCAAAACAAACTGGAACCTTGTGTTGAGAGCTAAGCCCATGAGTCATAGTTGAACAACAGCTTTTTTCTCTCCACATTAGCTGTGTTTTTCCTCCACTATAGCCCAAACAAGAATCAACCATGCCAACCATTAATGTCATTAGAACGACATTGGTTCATTCAATGGTAATAGAGTGCCTGTTATGGAGCAGGCACTGTTTGGATTCTGCAATGACCCAGCTAGTAAGTTGTCTTCTCCTAATGGAGTATCCAGGGGAATTTGTGAGTGCAGAAGGCACCTGACATTCACTTTCAGGTGGTCTGCAAAGACTAAGGTGGAGGGAAGGATTTCCAAACATCTTAACTACCTGGGTGTAGTGAAGGCTCCCAGGGCAAGAGGAAGGAATTTCTGGGAATAAGCTATCTGAGATCAGCAAAATAACTGATTGGTGAAAAATATATAGTTTTTAAAATTAAAAATTCAGAGGATGGGATAATCTTTACATCTGAAATAACTGAAAAGTGAATTAGTAAATTATATTTTGGTAGCAAGTAATTTGCCCAGAAGCCAGAAGGAGGAGAAAAAAAATTAAAACTTGTGAAAGACCATTTAAGAATCAGGGCAGATGGTTTGAGAGTCTCCAACTTTAGAGGCTTATGGAGATGTGGAACCTCTTAGAGCAGTATTTGTACATAAATATACAAAAGTTTTCTTTCCATTATCAAAGAAAAATGAAAATCCTCAGTTGAGAGTGCTCTGTAAGTATTCAGGAGCATAAATACAAATAAATCCCACACCTGGACAAATTTTAGTAAAACTGAAAAATATGACTTCCAAAAGCCAGTAGAGACAAATGGTAGCTTAGCCTAAAAAGAAGTGACTATCAGACTCAGAGCAGATTTCTTATCAGCAACAAAAGTTAGTAGAAGACCCTGGAAAAATACCTTTAAAATGATGAGGAAAGATAATTGTTAATATAGAATTTTATTCCCAGATAAACTACCATGCAACTTTGAGGGCAAAATAATTATATTATAAAACATACATTAGGAATGTTTAACATTTACAAGCAGTCACTAAAAGAACTAATAAAGGATTTATTCCAGCAAGAGGAAATGTGAATTCAGAGGAAAGGCATGGGGCAAAGGAAACAAAGCATTTGTGTTTCTTGTCAATGAAAAGCAAGTGACATTGCTGTGGTGGTTAAGCTGTACCACTTTCAAAAATGCCAAATGCCCTTGAGTTCAGTAATCTTAATATTTCATCTCATACTCCCTACTTTAATATACTGTTTTTAATTTCACTAAAGGAGAAAATTCTATTTTCAAGTACAGAGACCAAAAAATTTTTTGGCAAGAACATAGTTATAGAAATTTTAAATGACCAGAATAAATCAATTATATATAGACACAATGTACAAAGGATACAAAAACACTCTTCAAAAAAATAGTTATAAAACATCAGTTAAAGAAAAAAAAACAAAAAAAAACAAAAAAAAATCAGAGTTGGGGGGAGAAGGTAAAGGAAATACAACCATCAAAAAACTGAGAATGGGGAGAACTGTTGTATCCTGGACCCTGCTCTGTCACAAAACCAAGATCACTTCAACTGCTTAACCTACAAAATAAAGGATTGAGGGACATCAACATTCTTGATCCTTGACCAAAGGAGTTGTTCATCTAAAAGATCATTAAGGTATCTTTTTGCTCTATTATTTAGCAAAAATTATATAGCAGCCACAAGTATAAAATCTTAGCCTTGTAATATATATGAATTAAAGTTTTAACTGTTCCAAAAAAAAAAAACTGATTGGAATGAGACCTTGTGTCACTTTCTAAAATTGGACGTGGCTAAAAATAACTGTTGGAGGGACTTGGGAAAGAAGGAGCTTTACCTTGAGTTCTAGGAATGTCCCGCAGGGTGGGTTTCCACTTTGCTTCCTGACCTCTGCTCCGTCCTTAGCTACCACCTCTGCCCTTCTCACTCCCACACCACTTCTGTTCTGCCTTTTTATGCTTATCTCAAACTTTTGCTTAAAACTTCCTCTCTCCAGTGATGCTCTTTGTTCTTTGTAGAGGATGCTTGAGTCTCCTGAGTCCAAACTCAAAAAAAGTTTCCCCCTAATTTTTTCAAACGCTCCCACTTGTTGACCAAATATTTTTTGAGCAACTATCATGTGCTGTTGGCGAATTCACAAATTATTAAACATTCACCCTGCATGATTAGTTTAAGCAATACAAAGTAATATATGATTCAATGCCAAATACACACAATGGGTGGGGGGTATTTCAGGAATTTAGAGGAGAGAGAGAGAGATCATACTGGAGCTGGAGTCCACACTGAAGGCTTCATAGAAAAGCAGGCCTTCAGTCTAGATGGTAAGAGGGTGGAACTAGGGAGGTTCAAAGTAAAGCAAGCTTAGGGAACAAATACTCGCAGGAGGAATTTCATGGTAAAGAATAATAAAAATATGGGACTTCCCTGGTGGTCCAGTGACTAAGACTCTGCACTCCCAACGCAGGGGGCCCGGGTTTTATCCCTGGTCAGGGAACTAGATCCCACATGCTGCAACTAAAGAGTTAGCATGCCACGGACAGGAATAAAGACACAGACGTAGAGGATGGACTTGAGGACACGGGGAGGGGGAATGGTAAGCTGGGACGGAGTGAGAGAGTGGCACGGACATATATACACTACCAAGTGTAAAATAGATAGCTAGTGGGAAGCAGCCGCATAGCACAGGGAGATCAGCTTGGAGCTTTGTGACCATCTAGAGGGGTGGGAGGGAGACACAAGAGGGAGGAAATATGGGGATATATGTATATGTTTAGCTGATTCACTCTGTTATAAAGCAGAAACTAACCCACCATTGTAAAGCAATTATACTCCAATAAAGATGTTAAAAAAATAATAAAAAAATAAAGACTTAGCATGCTGCACCTGAAGACCCCGCATGCTGCAATGAAAATCCCGCGTGCCGCAGCTAAGACCCAGCTCAGCCAAATAAATAAATAAATAAATATTTTTAAAAAATAATAAAAATAATGTTTAACATTATTATTATTATTTTACTATTATTATTTAACAGTATTATGTTTAACATTATAAAGAGTACTTTATGGTTTGCAACTTCTTTCATGCACACACTATTGAATTTAAGAGTGGTGAGCTGATACAACAAGGTCCTGCTGTATAGCACAGGGAACTATATCCAATCTCCTGGGATAAACCATAATGGAAAAGAATATTTAAAAAATAATGTAGGGACTTCCCTGGTGGTGCAGTGGTTAAGAATCCACCTGCCCATGCAGGGGACACGGGTTCGAGCCCCGGTCCAGGAAGATCCCACATGCCACGGAGCAACTAAGCCTGTGTGCCACAACTACTGAGCCTGCGCTGTAGAGCCCACGAGCCACAACTACTGAGCCCACGTGCCACAACTACTGAAGCCCGTGCGCCTAGAGCTGTGCTCCACAACAAGAGAAGCCACCGCAACGAGAAGCCTGCGCACCGCAACAAAGAGTAGCCTCCGCTCGCCGCAACTAGAGAAAGCCCGCGTGCAGCAACCAAGACCCAATGCAGCAAAAATTAAAAAATAATAAATAAATAAACTTATAAAAAAATAAAATTAAAAAGAATGTATATATGTGTAGAAAAAAAATCTAAAAAAGAGTGGATTTATGTATATGTATAACTGATTCATTTTGCTGTACACCCGAAACTAACACAACATTGTAAATAAACTCTACTCCAATTAAAAAGAAAAAAAAAGAAACCTAAAAAAAAAAAAAAAGAGTGGTGAGCTGAGCCACATTATGAAACTTCTGAACAACAGCTAAGACATGGAAGATTCAGCAAGCTTGTGGTTGGGCAACCACCTCCTGTCAAATAATTCTGCGTACCTTATCTTATTTAATTCAGGAACTAAACTTGTGAGGTAGATGTTGTTATCACTATTTTACAAATGAGTAAATTAATGGTTAAGAAACTTCTCAAGGTCACATAGTTAATAAAACAACAATAGCTATTACACATGGTAATTACTATGTGTCAGATACTATTTAAGAATTCTTATAACAACTCTATGAGGTAGAAACTATTGTTATCCCCATTCTTCAGATGGGAAAAACTGAAGAATGGAGATGTTAAGCAACTTGCCCAAGATATACAACTAAGAAGTGTCAGAGACTAGACTTGAATTTAGGCTATCTGGGTGTAGAGCCCAGTCTCTGAAGCCTCTAATCTAGAGCAGAGCTGCCAATAGAAATATAATGAAAGACACAAATGTGAGCCACATATGTAATTTTTTTTTTTTTGGCCGTGCTGCACGGCTTGCGGGATCTTAGTTCCCTGAACAGGGACTGAACCAGGGCCCCTGCAGTGAAAGTACTGAGTCCTAACCACTGGACCACCAGAGAATTCCCTACATATGTAATTTTAAATGTTCTAGTAACCACATTAAAAAAGTAAAAAGAAACAGGTAAAATTAATTTTAATAACACATTTTTAAACCAAATGTCTCAAACTATTATCATTCCAATATGTAATCAATTTAAAAATTATTATATATTTCACATTTTTATGTGGAATCTTCTAAATCCAGTGGGTTTTTTTTTAACTTAGAGCACATTTCAATTCAAATGTTAAATTTTCATCAGAAATATTTATTCTGTAATTATATTTCATAAAATTTATAGTTAAAAAGTTAGAGTTGCATACCCAAATTATTCCTAACTTACTGAAAAGTTTTCCAATGACTGAACTGAGTTCCAAACACCACTCTTTTAATATTTGCATCTGTATTGTCAGACTTGGTTTCTTTATTTTAGAAGAAATGATCTGACTTTGAAGCAAATCCTGTCAGTTTCAATTTTTATCTAAGTTGAGTAATTCACTAACTCTTCTGTCAACCCAGTATTATTAACATTAAATTCAAAGAAGTATTGCATAAATTGGAAAGCAACTATGAATTCATTGAAATTAATATTTTATTAATTAATTAATTTAATTAATTAATTAATTTATTAATTAATATAAATATTAATAAAATAACTCATATTTTTATTTTCGTTTTTGCAGCTAATTTACATAATGCTCTTGATTACAATGAAACATCTGTATATTAATTCATTAACTCTTCTGTCAACCCAGTATTATTAACATTAAATTCAAAGAAGTATTGCATAAATTGGAAAGCAACTATGAATTCACTGAAATTAATATTTAATTAATTAATTAATTAATTAATTAATATAAATATTAATAAAATAATTCATATTTTATTTTCTTTTTTGCGGCTAATTTACATAATGCTCTTGATTACAATGAAACATCTGTATATTAATTCATGTTTGAAAAACGTGTTAAATTGTTATTATTGATTATTATTATGAAAAATTTCAATTTCAACATAAACTCTTGTACTTTCTAGCTAGATCACAAATACATTTTTCCTTTCCTTGGAACTTCAAATTTAGCTCATTCATATGCAGTATGATATCAGTGAGAAAACATAAATCACACTGCTATCTTTTTGTCTTTGATTATTGAATATTTGGCAAGTATTCCTTTCGTTTCAAGAAAATCTTTAATTCAAATTAACAGTACAATCAATGTATGTAAAGGTCCTCCACTACTCAACCAAAGAGCATTGGAAAAGAACATGATCACTACATTCATTTTCTTCTATTTCTCTCTACAATTCTATAAGCTGATGATTCATAGTATAACATACACAGAAAAATTTTAACAACTATATCCATGGCACTGTTCAGAAAACTGAACACAAATATCTTCATATGTATCATATAGGAGGAATGAAGCAATAGAAGAAAGATCTGTTTTTTGCTTTAAAATTTCAATAAATCCAGACTTCCAACATAGTTGGAGAACTTTTCATTGTAATGGAAACTACATTTTTCATATCTGGCTGAAGCCTTTCTTCGACAGTTGTAAAAGACTCAACAGTATCTATACCAATGAGTTCAGTTTTTAGGCTGCAAAATAAGGCTTTTTTTTTCATGAGTTTGAACATCTTTTGAGATAAAACATATCCAAAGTATTAACCATGCAATATCCCATATCACAATTACTCTAAAGCGAAGAAAGCCCTTGCAATTTTTCAAAACTTGAATCAATTGAATTTTTATACAGTTAGAAAGATTTTGTATTCAACAAGCAATTATTTAGTACCTTAATTGAATAGCTTTCACTTTTTGTAAAGAATATCTTTTCAAGTTTTTTTCTTATATGAAAACAAAATTTTCAAAACTAAAATAATAATATATTTTATTATCTCTCCATCTAAAAATAGTTTTAATTTCTGTGCAAGAATCCAACTCATCTTATAGCTGGCCAAAATTATAAGCTCAGATTCTGCTAAAAATTGTTTTTAAAATGTTTGTTAGACATTTAATTTTAATTTCAAGCAACTAATATTAATTCTCTTTGGTCTGTTAAGAGGAAACAGTTTATCAAATTCACTATGTATTTGCTGAAAATATGTCTTAATATTGTCCACTTTATTATCTTTAAAATTATTTTTTGCAAAACAAGCAGCTTTTTCATTTGCTTGGCTGCAGCAAATTGCAGTTGCCATTCATTTCAAAATCTGCAACATACCTTCTTCCAGTCTCTTTTTTTCTTTACTATTTTAGTCGGAGTACTTACTAGCTTTTGCATCTCTACTCAGTTGTGTGTCGGTAGTATGCCATCATTTTAAATATTAAAAATTTCCCATACTTATTTTTTAAATTAGAAACAATTTATTACTTCATAAATAAAATTAAAATAAGTTTCAATTTCAATACTACTCATGATTTACATAGATATTACTGTAACTTCCACTATCTGCATAAAATAATCAAATAAACATAATCTTACTTTACAAAGATCATTCAACCCAGTCAATCCATTGAAACCAACTAGATCAGAGATATGTTTATGTGTGTAACTAGGCACACACCCAACACATACACTATAACAATATTTTCCACAATGTGCTTAATAGGAAAATGATTTACAGTGCCTCAGGTTTTAAATTAAAATTAAATAAAATTAAAAATTCAGTTCCTCAGTCACGCTAGCTACATTTCAAGAGCTCAATAGCCACAGGTAGCTAGTGGCTACCATATTGGACAACACAGCTCCAGACTGTCTCTCAGCAGCAGAATCAGACCTATGATTCAAACCCTAATTTGAAATCCAGTATGCCTTTATTAACCCCTTCTTGCCTCTGAAGCCAGGCTGCAAGGAGACATCCTGTGGCCTCTCAAGTTCAAGGTCTATAAACTTGGGTTAAGAGAGCCAGCATAAGTTTTGAACAACCAGGACTACAGGCATGTAAGAGGCTGAGGGAACAGGTGTGGGTCTATTTAGAAGCAAAAGGAGGCAAATGACGCATAAAGCACTTCTAATGGTCCTCGTTCAGAGACTCACAGAGAACTGGGCTCAATAAAAGCAAAATAAAGTAGGGAATAACATGAAGCCCTACACATAGGAAGCTTTGGGAAGCTGAGGGCCAAACTCACATCTGTTTAACGGTGAGGAGGCATGATCGATCCCTGTGGCAATCTAACATAAGTGCTACTCGGGTACCAATTTCACTAAAGATGTCTGGCAGAGGAGTGACGAGATTCTTGGGTTTAAGGAAGCCACTCTGGAAGCAGTGAACTTCAGGATAGACTGGATAGGGAAAAGAATGGAGCTTCAGGGAATTCCCTGGGGGTCCAGTGGTTAGGACTGTGTTCTTTCACTGCCGAGGGCACGGGTTTGATCTCTGGTCAAGGAACTGGGATCCTGCAAGCCATGTGGCCAAAAAAAAAAGAAAGAAAAAAAAATTTTTTTAAGAAAAAATTTTAAAAATAAAGAAAAAAAATGTTTAAAGAAAGAAAATTTTTTTTTTAAAAAAAAAGGAGCTTCAAGCCCAGTTCTGAGATGATTGTCGTCGAGAAGTAAGGTATGGGGACAAGGAGACTAAAAAAATTTTAAAGTGAAGAAAGTTGGAGATGCCACTCCACCCTTTTTTATTCTCAAGAGTTCCTCTTCTTACTCTGTAATATGTCTGCATCTTTGGTATTTGAGTTCTCCAGAGGGCCCACCTCTTCTCCTTTAATATGTTTCTGTGTTTGTGTCTCCTAGGCTGGTTTCTACTTTCCCACATCACAATTTGTACAGTTTGCTCCAATTTACAGATCTTTCGTTCTCCTCCCTGGACTAAGCCTTCAGGTACTGGTCCATTCAGAAAATCACTCCATTATTGAAAAAATTCAGAATGCATTTTCTATCTCAATTGATTTTTACCCTTCTTGGGGTTTGTTGAATTTATTGAATGTATGGGTTTGCGATTTTTATCAATTTGGGAAAATGTGCTGCCATTATTTCTTCAAATATTGCTCCTGCTCTCCCCACCCTCCTTTGGGATTTCAATTACACTGTTTTACAGCATTTGATATTTTCTCATGGGTCACCAAGGGTTCCAGGTTTCTTCTTCTCTGTAGTACGGATAGTTTCTGCTGCTATATTTTCAAGTCTATGATCTTTTCTTCTGCATCGTTTGAGCTGCTGTTGAGTCCATTTGGTAAATTTTTCATTTCAGATATTGTACTTTTCAGCTCTAGAAGTTCCATGAGTTTCTTTCTTATAGTTTACATTTCACTCCTCATTATTTTCATGTTTTCCTTTAAATTACTGAGCACATTACAGCTCTTTTACAGTTTTTGTCACCTAATTGCATAACCTCAGTTTGATCTTTTTTAAGCTTTGTTAGGGAAGATCTAACCTTTACTTTAGGGCTAGTTTAGCCCTACTACATCGGCATGCTCCCTCTAGGGTCTCTGCTAAAAGCCAAAAGAGTTCAACAAGGTCTCTCCATTCTGCCTGGTTGGAACTTGAGTGTTTCCCAGCTCAGCTCAGGAACTTGTTTAACTTTTAGCAATCTAAGAGTTCTCTTTCCTGAGTCTCATAGAGTTATACCTTATGCAGCTTAGTATTCAGCTTAAGACTCAAGGGGACTCAACATTTCTTTCTCTGTATACCTCCCTCTTCTCTGGTGCTCTGCCTCAAAAATTACCGCCACCTCAGCCTGCCCAAACTCTGATCTTTTTGCCCTCATTTTAGCAAGACTGTTTTGTCTACTCGGATCCCCCCTTCTTGTGATCTGGAAAGTGCCTCTAAGCAGAAAGCTAGGAATATTGTACATATCACTTCATTTGTTTCTCTTCTCCCAGGAATCACAATCCTGCACTGTGTGTGTGTTGTATGATGAAAACAATTATTTCACGCATTTTTGCCCAAACTTCTTGTTTACTGTGACAGGCGAAATCCAGTTTCAGTTAATTTTCATGTCTGGAAGTGCAAGTTTCTTCATCATGATTTCTTTTTGCACTGCTAAAATTGCTCTTGCTTAAGTCAATAAAAATATTTTTCTGTACAAGTCAAACTGTCTTCTAACTTTCCTCCCTGATGTCGCTGACAGCCTATTACTTCCTTTCTCCCCAGGGATCTAAGGAATTGCATTTCCCTTGTTTTTGTTTTAGCAACCCATCTGTTCTTCTAGTTTTTACTCTGCTGGTGCTACATCAGTGTCACTTTTCCTGTGGGTGGACATCGTCTAGAGTGGTGCTTGAGGCTCTTTTTCTTCCATCTAGCTCCTTTTGGGGGATCCTTACTCTGGTGCATGAAGGTTGGCAGTCTGTCTGCTGGCTGGATCTGACGCATGTTGCAAAGGATTCTCTCCATATCTGGATTTCCCCTTTCATAAATGCCCAAGTATCAGCTCAATCTCACCATTTTCAAAATACAGAGACCCTACTTTGTTCACTCTGAAATTAAAAAATACATAAATATAAATATATTATTTACTATGTACATACTGTATAGAGAATAATATAAACACCCACCAACCCAACATCCAGCAAAAAGAATGTATAGATAAAGCATTACAGATATAGGTATAACCCTCACTGTACCCCTCCCAATTGTGTTCCCATTCCTATCCTCCTTCCAGGAAGTAAGAAGCTTCTGATTTTGATGTTTTTAACTCTCATGAATATAATGCTATTTATTATTTAGGAATATAGATAGATATATAGATACATAAATAGATATGGCATGAGTGTATGTATATATAACTACATATATACTCTCTCTATACCCCTAAACAATAGCATTTTACATGTCTTTAAGCTCTACTCATTCATTCAGGGTTATAGCTTTTCTGAGCTGCAGTGTTTGGGCACAGTAGAAAAAACAGACACTCAACAGAACTCTATTTACCAGAGGCTAAGGGGTCTCCTAGTAGAGTGGTTACCTTAAGGGACAAAGGAGCCAGTACAATTGCTTGACCTAATACACAGCCTTGGTCATCTTGGGGGAGGGGCAATTCTGGCTACAGCAAGGGTTTGCCATTTGGTTTTATTTCTTGAACTCATGGCAGAATTCTGGGGAGAAAAAAGGGTTACAAGGAAGAACTAACAGCACAACTACTACTGATGCTACCACCACCGCAAGTACCATCACCAGATCTGTCCCTCATGCCTAGTATTAGTCAGGCACTGTGGTAAGTGTTTTTCAAAGAATTATCTCTAATTCCCCAAACATCCTCAAAGTAAGTTTTTTTGTCCTTGTTTTACAGATGAAGAAACTCAGGCTAGAAAGACCTTAACCAGCCTAAACACAGACAGACCCTCATCCCAAGCTTTAATGAGCGTCTTCATTCGGAGAGTCCACAGACACGTTAGACTCAACATGGTCAAAATTTCTCTCTACCTGTAGCCTCCTTCCCCTTTATTCTCTAAGTTAATAGCTGCAGGAGTAATCCTCTTACATCCAGGTTTGATCAATCACTGCCTGCTCCTAAGTCTTCAGTAGCTTCTCACCCTGCCATTCAAAGTACTCTACACTAGGCTCCCAACCTATGTTCCAGCTTTATCTCCTGTTTATACTCCAGCCAGACTAAACTAGCTGCTGTTCTCAAATATGCCACACGTTTCAGCAACTTTGCTTATGCTTCCCTTTACCAGAATGTTCTCCCCCTTCCCTCTACATATCTACCCACTGAAATTCTGTGCATTTTTCAAGGTCAGTTTTAAATGTCCTGCTCCTCGCTGTCACCTGTCCTTCACCTCCCCCCCAGGATGTTATTTTTCCTCCTTTAATTCTAGTTGCATATTGTCTGTACATCCCTTGTCATGACTGATTCTCTGTGCATTGGACCTTTCTTCCCCATGAAAGTGTAAACTCCAAAGAGGCAAAAGCTGTGTCTCCCTCATCTTTGTTTCCCTAGCACCTTGTAGCCCATAGAAGGAAACAGTAAATCATTGAATTGATGGAGTTCTTCTCTCTGAAGAAGACCAGTACTCAAAGACTTCATGTTGAAATATGGAGTCCAACATGTGCAAGGACTGGTATTGCATCCTCACAAGGTTATGGTCATTCTCCAGTCCGATCCCATATCCTTGACCCTCAGTAAGCTGAAATACAATCACTAATTCAGTGTGAGGGAGTGGGACTGAGCTCCTTAGGGCAAGAAGAGGTCTTAGCCAGTCAAGAGGCTGGAGAAGCTGGAAACCTTACACAGGCTTTGCTTCAAGCTGGAAAGAGATCCTCAGTTGGTAGATAGATTTCTTCTTCCTCTGTAAAGGTATCATAAAGAGATTTTGTCACAGTTTTGTGATTAGGATGGTGGTTAGGAATTAAGGACAGTGTGTGTGTGTGTGTGTGTGTGTGTGTGTGTGTCTGTGTGTGTGAGAGATGGTGTGTCCAGAGAAGTCACTGAGCCCTATTTGTGAATAGCAAGGGCTGCCTCATTCCTGATCCCTGACCCTCTGCCATAGCAGGTACAAGTGGCTGGGCCCTGCTTCTCTCCTGTGCAGTCCTACTGCGCGTTTGGCACTGGAGACCGCCGAGACACATGACAGGCTACACATCTTTTGCCCATTTGTTTCTGTCATGATTTTTTTCTCCTTAAAGAGGAAAAAAGAGGCTTGTGTTGTTTGTGTAATTTCCTTCTTTGCTCTGGCCTACTCCAGGCCGTCAGCCCAGTCTAGTCTTCATCTTTCCCCAAATTAATATACAACATGTCATCACCTCTTTTTAAAAATAAAGATCCAGCTCTCCGCCTCAATGACCTTAAAGAACTATTAACTCGATGTGTCTAACCTCAGAGTCACCTTTGCTTCCCCTTTCCTTCCTTCCTCTGACACTCCTTTCGTCTCCCTCCCACAGAAAAAAACTGGCTTAGCTTTCGAACCTTTGGTTAAAGGCCCCCAGTTCATGTGGTCAGCCAGTTCAAAACCTTGGCACCCTTTGTAATTCTTCCCTTTGACTTGCCACCCCCCATTCATCAAATCTCTCGGGTGTTTCCTTTGTAATGTCTTTCATATCTATTCCCAGGGCCATTTTTAGTTTAAGCCAGTGATCATCAAGGAATGGGGGATGGGGATAGGGGGGTGGGGGTCTGGATTGTCACTTGGGAATTTTTTCAAATACCGTATAGCTTAGAAAAGCTCCACAGGTGCTGACACACACTGCTCAGCACCGCTCAGTCAAGTCCTTCTCCTGGACACCTGTCCTCACCTCCAGCTAATCTTGCTGGCTTCCACTTTCCCCACCCAGTACTCTTAAAACACTGCTTTCCACGTGACATCTTCCATTCAAACGTGCTTTGGCGTCTCCCCACTGACCTCAGCATAAAGTCCAAACTTACAGACACTCCATAATCTGATACCATCTTCTTTGTCTGCTGCTACCTCAAAGTTTTCATAGCAAACTCCCTTCAGCTTCCTGACATATCCCCTTCTCTCAGGGCTCTGTACCTTAAACATCTCCTTCCTGCTTCTTGGAATAAATTCCCCTTTCTGGGTTTTCCTGACTAACTCCTTTTTTAAAATTTATTTATTTATTTATTTTTGGCTGCATTGGGTCTTTGTTGCTGCATAGGGGTTTCCTCTAGTTGCAGCGAGCGGGGGCTACTCTTCACTGCAGTGTGCGGGCTTCTCATTGCAGTGGCTTCTCTTGTTGTGGAGCACAGGCTCTAGGCGCACAGGCTTCAGTAGTTGTAGCACGCAGGCTCAGTAGTTGTGGCTCACGGGCTCTAGAGTGTAGGCTCAGTAGTTGTGGCGCACAGGCTTAGTTGCTCCGTGGCATGTGGGATCTTCCCGGACCAGGGCTTGAACCCATGTCCCCTGCATTGGCAGGCGGATTCTTAACCACTGCGCCACCGGGGAAGTCCTGACTAACTCCTTATGTTCTTCAATTCTCAAATCTAGAACCTCTTCCTCCAGAAGGACTATCTTGCTCCCCACCCCATAGATTCTGCATTCTTCCTCTGTGCTTACCTTTGACACAGCACTTATTATACTGTCTATGGTGGTTTGTGGGTTTTTTGTTTTTATGTTTTCATTTTACTTTCCTTTCTAGACTCTCTGAGGGAAAAACCTGTTGTTGTTGTTTTTTTTTCTATCCCCAGAACCTAGAGCAGAAAATAGCCTATAATAAGCATTGAATGTTTGTTGAATGACTGAATGAATGTACCTTTTCCAGCTTTCTCTCCCACTACCCCTCTAGAAATCACCTTCTCTAGGAAAGACATCTAACATCCCCTGTACATGCCTGTACTTCCCCACCCGTGTGCCTTCACACCCTTCCTTCACTGACTGGTGGGCGGCAATATCAAGTAGTGGGGGAGGAGGAGGTGGGCATAATAAGCTGGACACTTTGCGCTGGAGAGATGTGTAGTAAGTAGCTGGATGGTGCTCTCCCCTAACACGTCTACTTTTCTTTACTTAGTTAATTATTCCCAATCCTCTGGATCCAGCTAAAATCCCATGTCTTCCACCTCAGCATGAACGTCACCTGTGAACTCCCTTGGACTTTGTTGTCTTGGCTCTCATCAAATACTGTCCTGAATGAGAAGTTATCTTTTTTTTTTTTTTAACATCTTTATTTAAGTATAATTGCTTTACAATTGTGTGTTAGTTTCTGCTTTATAACAAAGTGAATCAGTTATACATATACATATGTTCCCATATCTCTTCCCTCTTGCATCTCCCTCCCTCCCACCCTCCCTATGAGAAGTTATCTTTCCCTGGGCTTATGCCTCATCTCTTCCCCAAGAGCTCATGCTCCCTTAGGGTCAAGACCACAAAGTTTAGCCATGGGCCGTGTTCATAACAGGCCTCATAAATTGGTGATGGTGCTTGTTTGGTCCATAGCATGACCAACCCTCCTGGTTTGTCCACACATGTGTGCAATAATACCATGTTTCCTCTGGTGCATATTCCCTGCTTTGTTTCCATAGTTGAATTTTAATTGATGTGAGCTCTCCCCACTGATGGTGAGCTCCATGCAGGCAGCCTTGTGTCATTCATGGCTATTCGTCAATCACCTGGAATGAACCAGGCATGTTATAGGAGATTAATGAATATTTTTGGAGTGAATGAATAGGAAACATTGGGCACCATTATATCTCTTGATAATCTCATTTTCCTTCTAGGTAACAGGACTTCAGAGCTCTACATATACAAAAATTTTAAAGTGCTGGGCATCTTATGGCAGTGACAGTGCAATCCATTCAATTTCATTTTTGGTGAATGTCTTTGTACAGAGTGAATAAAGAGAGCTTGAACTTTCACTGATTTTTACAAGAGAAGAATAGAGGACCCCAGACATGCTAGAATACAAAAAATTGCTCCTGGACATGACAGAAGTCACTGGGACCAAACCCCCAGGGGAATAGGGAGGAATGTCACACAGATGAGAGGGACTTTAATAGAGAATCTTGTTTGATCTCTTTTTGCCAGATTCTTTATATGAATAATGCTTAGTACACAGTAGGTGTTAAATTTATGGTGATGATTATATATACACACCCAGAGACACACACAGTTTTTTTAAAAAAACTGTATCCTCTGGTATAGAAGTCAAAGCTTAGGATCTGAAAACACTGGAGAATTTCCAGTTCAATAATTCCTGAAAATCCCATAGTACTACTAGTATTGCTTCTTCAAAGCATAAACACCTCCTGATATTGAAGATACAAGGTCAATTTCTTAGATGTTCAAATTGATTATTTTCTGCAAGTTTGAGCCAAAATAACAAGCCAATAAGAGAGAACATATTGCTGGCATGCAGCCGCTAGGTATTTTAAGACAGGGACTGCTTCAAAGCTTACTACATGCTTCCTCCAGGCAGATGAAAGAGGAAGACCACTTATAGGTTTCTATAAAATCTGCATATGAGTGGAACATTAAGGAGCCATACAGTATTTTTGTAATCATTGCTCCTCAATATATACCCAGAGAGCAGTCCTGTGTTGAATTTAATCTTTGCTTTTTCTTTGCCCATTCACCTCCAGGTCAAATTCTGACACAAGGTGTGGCAAAATATATTCTTCTGTTGCAGTGGAATTTTTTTTTTTTTTTGGTAACATATTGTGTGAAATAAATAAATTCATTGACTGAGATACGGAAATCTTTTTTTTTTTTTTTTTTTTTTTGGCCACGCGTCTTGCAGGATCTCAGTTCCCCAACCAGGAATTGAACCCGGGCCATGGCAGACCACCAGGGAATTCCCTGGAAATCTTTTTAGTGATGAAGAAATGTGGGAAATTAGTTTCTTGAATGGCAAGTATTCTTTTCTGTTGTTGTTCTTATCCATATGAAAACTTCATTTTGTTTCAAGGCTTACTTCAAGCATCTCTTGTTCTGTTAAATTTTCTCTGACTCTCTCTTCACAAACCAAATTTTCTCTTCTTTCCACTATGTTTACACAACACCGTAGGGAACATTTAGGGTATAGTCTTTGATTTGTTATGCTGTCCGTCCTCACTAAATTGTAAGGTCCCTGCTTTATTTATCTCTTCATTCCTAGTGTCTGGCATATTGCCTGGCACATAAAAGGCACTTGAAAAATACTTGCAACGTTGAATTAAAGAGTGGAGAGTTTGCCAGTATCAGTCTTTTAAATCCCACTCTGCAAGGACAAGAGGATATGGCATGAGCTGAGCCCCTTCAAACTATATCCTGGTTCCTCATCTAGTATACAGGTAGGATTGGGCACACCAGGGGTTATTGAACATTTATGATTGCAACCCACTTAAGATGAGGCAAAAGATCTCACAGCTGTGGAAAAAGGATTCAGAGATAATCATAAAGTATAAGTGTACCAGCATGTTTTGGGGGGATTAATAATACCTCTACTGTACCAATAGCTCACATTCAATCCTTCTGCAAGTCCTATGTAATCCTCCTCTAAAAAAAGTCTCCAATCTAACCATCTCTACCGCCACTGACCTAGTCTAAGTTCTTGATTGACCAAGACAATAGCCTGTATAATAGTCAGCAACAAACTGATTTAATAATGACAAGCTTAACTGAAAGCAATTAATAATTAAAAGCAAAAATGGCAGCAATTGAAAACCATGACTACGGATCTTGTGCTGTTAACAAAGGACCCTTCCTGAAAATTGCAGGAATTCCAATCATCTCAGTGTGTACTTGTGCTTGAACAGTGGCCAGAAAGACAACACAGAATTAGAGTCCTTGAAAAAAATCTAGAAAAGCGCTGAGTTTAGTTTATGAACCAAGTGCCGATAAGCTTTGACAACTTGCATAGTAAGTTATTGGTCAGAAGATCTCATTGTACATAGAAACAAAAGTCTCCTGTAAGATATGAAAAAAAAAAAGACTTTCCAATTTGGATCAGTTTGAAGGAGGACCTTCTTGGTCTACCTGGGGTCAGGTACCAACTTGACCTGATTAGCATCTAAGGTCCCTTCAACTTTCATATTTTGTTGATGCATAGCATGTATATATAAATATCTGTTACATGATGAATTAATGAATAAAATAATGAATGAATGAATAGGTATGAATAAACCTGTAAGAACTCTGGAAGGTTCACTGATGGATAGAGCAGTGGTTTTCAAACTTCTTCAGGTGGTGAAATAACTATAAACCATGTAGCTTTTGATGGAACATCTAAAAATGTGAATTTATTAAATCTTAAGAGAGTAAACCTATTCTATCTCTGGAAGCACATATAAGAATCTGATAGCATTGATTCCCTCCCAGGAGGGGACCTGGATTTTGGGAGACAGAAATGGGAGTGAGACTTTTCCTGTTACCCTTTCATTCTTTCTGAATTTTATGTAATTTGAATGTATTTAAATAAAAAGGAGTGACATATTAAAAATTAAAATTTTTATGATAAATCAGATACTATCTTGATTTAGATTCCAGTATAGTAAAGCAATAGAAAAGAATCAAACTTTTAAGAAAGATGTAAGGAAGAAATTTTATTTTATTTTATTTTATTTTTGTAAATTTGGAAAAGACCACTACTATTTGATTCTGCAGATAAAACACATTTGTTTGGTGTTCTGTTGGAGCACAGTTTGGGTATTATGGCTCTTAAGGAAAGAGAACGTTGACAGCCAAAACTTTGCTTGGACATGCTTTAGAGAATTTCACAGTGATTTGAAAAGAATACTCTCCCTGATGCACTCTTTAAAAAAAATATTTCTTCTATTATTCTTGAAATTTAAAGCATAAATAATATGTTCAGCCATCAGAGGTGCTGGAATTTTTTTTTTCCCCCTCGGATGCACTCTTTAAACCATTAAAAGACTGTGATTTTGCTTTATGGATATTGTTGTCTCACGAATTATTTTCCCCAGCAAGCTAGGTATTGTGAATAAAAGAATGAGAACACTAAGCATACTTATGCTTATGGACTAAGGAATTCAAGTCATGTGGGGATAAAGTAAACCAAAGAATTTGCAGTGGTGAAGCCTTGACCTCTGAATCACATATGGGTCTTCACATATGGGAAAAGGCAGGAGCTATACAGCGTGGAATCATCCTTGACACTCTTCCTGTGTCAGAGTTACATACAGATCAGCACTGACATTGCAGTTTTCTGTTAGATGATTATTAGTGAACAAATCTCTATTTAGGACCCAGATACCTTATTTACTTAAGATAGTGCATGGAAAATAAATGTTCAATAAATACATATGTCTATAAAATTATCATGTGCAAAATATTCATTTTCCCAAGTGCTTTGTTTTATGTATCATATTTAAAACTCATGTCAACGTTGTAAAGAAGGCTGGTTACTTATTTTTTTCTGATAAACAAATGTGGAAACTAAGACTCTGAGAGGGTGAGTGACTTGACAGGCCCAAACTATTGTAAGGCCTTTTGATTCTTTGACTATTGTATTTTCCATCTCCCCCAAAATGTTTGGTGACTTCAACCTGGAATGCCATCCTTCTCTCTTCTTAGGTTCTGACTCACTCTTTATTTAAAATTTTTCTCAAAATTCTTCTCCGAGAGGCTGTTTCAGAAAGCCCTGACAGTTTTGCTGGTTCCAAGCCTCCGAATAATTTGTTTCTAGTATCTATTTTCTATCTATTCTATTTGGTCTCTATTTTCCATTATTTATTATCTATCATATTCCAGTATGAATTTTAGCTTTATTGGTGTGCTTTCTGTTATTTATTTCCCCTTCTTATCCTATGTAAATGCTCTTTATTATAAATAGTACTACCCTTGACTTTTAGACATTTATAATCTATTCTAAATAAAATCCAGGTGACTAGATAATAGTAGTTTCAAACTTTTGTGTGCATAAGAATGACCTAGGGAGCTTATTAAAAGTAGATTTCTCAGTGTTTTTCCCATAGGTTCTGATTCTGTGTGTCTGGGGTCAGGTCCAGGAATCTGCATTTTATTTTATTATTTTTATTTTTTTAAAGAAATTCACGTTCTTTTATTTATTTATTTATTTATGACTGTGTTGACTCTTCGTTTCTGTGTGAGGGCTTTCTCTAGTTGCGGCAAGCGGTGACCACTCTTCATCGCGGTGCGCGGGCCTCTCACCATCGCGGCCTCTCTTGTTGCGGAGCACAGGCTCCAGACGCGCAGGCTCAGTAATTGTGGCTCACGGGCCCAGTTGCTCCGCGGCATGTGGGATCTTCCCAGACCAGGGCTCGAACCCGTGTCCCCTGCATTGGCAGGCGGATTCTCAACCACTGCGCCACCAGGGAAGCCCCAGGAATCTGTATTTTAAATAAGCACCTCAGAGGATTTTGATACAGGCGATCCAATGATCATGCTTTCAGAAACCTTGTTCTTGAGAACTAAAAATTAGACTGTTACATACTGCATATCTATCCTTTGTTCAGTAAAAGATACAGAAGTATAAAATAACTGAGTTCTTGCTCTCTTAGTGTTTACAGACTTCCAGGGGAGAAAGAGCAGAGCGCCTGCCATCTCTGACATTATATGATGACAGACCCTGTGAGTGTTATAGATAATAAATGCTGTAGGAATATAAAGAAGAAAGGCATCACTTTTGGCCAGATTATCATGAATGGCTTCATAAAAGATAGGGGTTGAGCTAGGGTTAGAAAAAACAGTTAGGTCTCAACAAGATGGGGGAAAAAGTGGATTATTTCAAGATGTTGGAGCTGAGGGTCAAGGAAGCACTATACTTTTAGGGTACCAGTATGTAGAATGATGTGTCTAAATTGAAAAAAGAGTTTGTGTAGGGACATGGCACGATTTATGCCTGGAAAGACAGCCACGAGTTAGATTGAGAAGAGCCTGGAATTGGGACTTTATTCTGTAGGTACTGGATGGTTCTTCACACGTGCCAATAAGATAAATGTGGCATTTAAAAAGACTGATCTGGCAGTGAGTTTGAAAGCCCTGAACTATATTTGGTGGTTGGTTGTGCAAATTATAAGGAAGGCTTAGTTTGAACGTTTGTGAAGGTAGATTCAACACAATCTGAAACTTGATTTGATGAGGAAGGTGTCAAAGACGCTGCTGAGTTTTGAATCTCCTTGACTAGGAGGCTTGTGTACGATTTCATCACTCAGTAAATCTAAGGAAGGAAATATTTTAAAGTAGTGTTTGGTTTTAGATCTGGACTCCAACTTCCTACCCAAAGTTGGCATCTTCGGTACATATGCATCAGATAGTTTTGCTTAAATATATGGCAACTATTTTAATTTTGTCGAAAGGAAAATGTCTGGGGCTCGTGGGAGAGAAATGGAGATTGGGGTCCGCCAAGCCGCAGAGAAGACAGACTGTTCAGCTCACTTATTTTTATTAAGCATCATTATACAGACAGCGCCACACAAAAAAACTAAGATGACCAGCAGTCCTGTCCTTAAAAAGTTTAAAATCTGGATGGAATCTACAGGAGATCCCAGTAAGAGTAAATGGCAAGCCCTCAAATCCACAAACCACAGATCAGCCAATTTGTACTCTTCCTGCTGGAGCAGCTGAAGGCCTCTGGCTGAAGAAGAGTGAAAATTAGGATACTAAATTGGGAATGAGAAATCTTTTCCTGCAGAGTGTGGATTTGGGAAACCCTTTTCAGTAGTGGACGCCAGACTGCCCAAACTCGCGCTAGAACAGCTCTCAAGAACTCCAGCGCTAGAGCCACCAGAGCTATAAATTTATCCGGTAACTTCCAAGTGCGCGGCTTAGGGCAGGCGAGGCTCCAAGGCCCGCCCACAGAGGCCAGCACCTCGCTCTGATTGGACAAATTCAATTCCTCGCCTTCCTCTGCGGGACTACTTCAGCCATCAATCACACTGCTTGTTCCACCCCCTACCAGGCCTTTGCTCCACCCCTTTTCAGTGACGTAACCCCTGACGCTCTTTCGCGCCCCAGCCCTCAAGCTCTCCACCAGTCGCTTCAGTTCCTCATTGGCCAGTAGAGAGGGGAGGGAAGAATGGGCGCCTTCTATTTTGTTCTCTAAACTGCCTCCTCTAGTTTCCCGGTCTTCTCATAGGCTGTCAGGAGCGCAATTATAGCCTGGAGCTGTCGCGCAGGCGTGCAAAGCTGCTGGCTGGTGGAGGGGCACCTCCCCTCATTCCTTAGAGAGTTAGTTACACTGTTGTGACGTGAGAGTGGCACTCCGCTTGTCATCCTCACTAACGATTGGCTGTGGCCGAGGTCCGTCATACAACCACGCCCCATTCCTCTGCCTAACCTCCCAGTTTGATAGCCCTTGCAGAAGGCCAAGCTTCACCCCGTTGCTGCCGCTTAGCCGTGCGATTGGCTGAGGGAGCTGGCATGCTTTCCCACCCCCTACTCCTTCCCGGGCCTCCGAGAGGCTGGCGGGACCCCGCGGAAGTTGTCAGTCAATCTCCTCCCTCCCCATCCCCCGCCCGGTCCCTCCCCCTGGCCGCGCGCCCTAGCGCGCGCGCGCACACGCACTCACACTCCCCCCCTTGCCTCTACCCAGCACCTTCTCAAGTTGTAGCGGTCGCTCGCCAGGGGTTCTCTGTGGGCTGCGGAAGGGCGCGTGGGGGAGGGGGTTTGGACTGCTCGGCGCTTCGAGGAGCGAGTGTGTGTGCGCGCCCAGGGCCGGGGCGGCGGTTCACCGCCCCGGGAGATGAGGGGTCGGTGCTGACAGGGAAGAGCGGACACCGCGGCAGTGGCGACAGCGGCTCGGAGGGGACCCGCGATGGCAGCGCCTCGAGAGGAGGCTCCAGGCAGGGCGGGCTGCGCTAGCTGCGGCCACTGAGGTGCTGGCGGGCCGGCCGGCTGGCGACCCGGGCTGCAGGGACGAGAGGCGAGTTCGACGTCCGCACCCCAGCGTCCTCGCTTCAGTTGTCTAAACTTCGGGCTCCCGTCCACCCGCCCTCCGAACTCGGAGTCAACAACTTCTTCACCCCCCCCCCCCCCCCGTCTACCCCCGCTCTCGCCTCCGTCGCCCCGGGAGCTCGCCGCGCGTCGGGGACCAGGAACCTACGGCACTGAGATGTGGCCGTGAGGCGTCGGTGGGCGGCGAGGAGAAGCTCGGCGGCGCCCGGGAGCGGGAGGGCAGTGCGGCCGGGGGAACGGGGCGGAGGGGCGCGAGCTCTCGGCGCCTCTCCCCCGCCTTCTCCTCCTGCCGCTGCCCGTTCCGTGCAAGCAGCAGCCGGAGCTGCCAAGCGCCAGGGCCGTGGTGATGTCGTCGTCGCCGCCGCCGGCGGGGGCTGCCAGCGCCGCCATCTCGGCCTCGGAGAAAGTGGACGGCTTCACCCGGAAATCGGTGCGCAAGGCGCAGAGGCAGAAGCGCTCGCAGGGCTCGTCGCAGTTCCGCAGCCAGGGCAACCAGCCGGAGCTGCACCCCTTGCCCCAGCTCAAAGGTAACCTCCGAGGGCGCAGCCCGGGGAGGAACGCGGAGGCTCCCCTCCACGCCGCCAGTCATTTCTTCATTTCTTTCTGGGGGTTCCTTCTGCCCAGCTGGGGCTCGGAGTGTGTGAGTCGCGTTCCCCATGCTTCCTTGGCGTCCTCCCACTCCCCTTTGATTCAAACAGGTTTGCTGTTAAGAGCCTTGCTTCTTTTCTCACTTCTGGGTTCACCTCAACTCTTCCGGTCTTGGAGGAGGTCAGCACCCCTCCCCACCTGCGCGCTCGCTTACCTGCCCTTGCTACTGGAACTCTCCTCTTGCGGCCCGAGGGGTAGAGTTCTTCACTCTTCTTCCCCGAGCCTTGCCCTTCCCCATCTTGCTTTAACAACCTGTCTTACGTTCCGACCTTCCCTTTCTGAGACCTGCCTCTTTTCGGCCACTCTTAGCCAATCCTTTACTTTTCCAATTATAAAGCGCCTGTACGCACTCTCTTCCTAACTTTCCTTCCCATTGATGGTTCCTAAGAGTCTTACAGACCAGGAATCCTAATGCAAACACCGGTTAAGAGTTACCTGGCCTTTAGATTTATTTATAAAGAAAAAGCCTAAAAAATCTGACTAGTGTAGTGTATTACTTATTGGGTCATTAGATTTAAATGTTACCTTTAGCCCAAAGAATAGAAAGACTTAAAATACTTGATCGTCTTAGAAGATACACACGGTAAACTTGGAGAGGTGTTAAGGAGTAGATAGTGTCGCTTTGCAATGGAATGGGAACTTAGTTCGCCAAGCAGTGATTCCAGGGACTTTGTAGGTTTGTACAGTAATTCAGATTGGTATCCGTGTCAGTGCCTTGCAGGAGAACTTGGCACTCCTTTTGGCTCACTCCTTTTTCCCACTAGGTTTAGAGGATTAAAAAAAGAAAGAAAGAAAGAAATTGGTTCCTGGTGTTCTAGTTTATTCTTTGTGGATTACTACCTTTTAATTTTATAATTTTAATGTCTTTGCTTTTTATGAGATAGGCATCATCATGGAACAAGATGATAATGGTCCTAAACATTCGAAATTTTTTTTCGACAAAAGAAACCTGATAGAAATTTAGATCATCTGTTTTGCAAGGCCAGGAAATGAAAAGTTCATACTGAAATAGATAAATGTTCAGCAGGTTTTTCTATCAGTTTGAAAAAGCTCCAGCATCCCCTTTAAGGCCAGTCTGGTTCTGATTTGTCTTTGGGCCTATGAATCCAGCCTTAGTTTGGCTAAGAGTCTAAAGAAAACCCCAGATCAAATCACAGTTGACCTGCAATAGCTCTGGAACCCCATTCAGATCCTACACTGCCCTGCCTCTTGGGGTGCTTCTAAATTAAAGACATCCCACAGCCAGAATCAAACTGACTTTTGAAAGAAGGTTTTATTTAAGATGTGTAGCCTGTGGTATTGCATTTATCATTTGCTATTTAGTATACAAAAACTGTGAAAATTTACATAGCATAGTCAACGGTAGACCACAATGATAGTCATTGTCAAGACTAATTTTTGAGTGATGTCATAGCTATAAAAGAATATCATCTTACCTATTAGGACATTGAACTACTATTCATGAATTTAAAATTTTAAACTTAACTAAAACATAGATATTTTTACCTTTTTATTTTTTTTCATTAAATTGGCAAATTATTTTTGCAGTTTGAAGGTTTGGTACTAGTGTTTTTCTTTCATGTTTCTTTAATTTTCTTTTTAGTAAGATGTTCCTTATATTGTTTTTTTAATATAATATTTACTTATATTTAATAAAAATAATTGAATATTAAACATATGGTTGCTTCAAGCCAGGAGATGCAACTTTAATATATTTTGTTTTTAAAAGCCTAGCAAAAATATGCAGAGTCAGTATTCATCCAGGTTTCATGGTGTATTGTTCAACAAGTTGAAGGTGCCATTGAATGTTTTATTTATAGTATTTTGCTCACTAGTAGAGAAAAAAATAAAATTGGAACTTTAGTTTTATTCTGTATGTTTTACATGAAAATATAGTATTCTTTATAAGGAAAGTTACGTATTCAGGATAAATTTATGTAAATTTAATTGAGGAATAAGATTCTTACTTAGATTACCCACTAGGAAAAACTACTTTTACTCCAGATGCCAAAATGCTTGAAAAGTGATTTTTTAAAAATTCAGTTGCTTCACTTGGTACTTTGGCAGTGTCTTTGATACCACAACGTTGAGTGCTTTTTCTGTCAGTAGTAGTTTTTTCCATTTGTGGCCTTAACAAAAACCAGTGGAAAGCCCTGTAATACATGTATGAAAGAGAATTTTTCTTCCTGCTCTGAAATATAATCTTGCTGTGGAGTGATTGAATGTCTGTGACCATCCAAAATCTTTTAAGTGTTTATGCCAACCTGCTTATGTTACACTTTGTCCACATGAATCTAAACTGGAAAGGTGCCGGCTATTTTCCTTAAAGCATGCTATGGGTAAAGATTAACAAAATAATCCCATTTTTTAATCTATAAGAAGTTTATTCGTGTGAAATAATTTAGTAAGTGGGTTGCAGGATTTTAATGGTGAAAATGTTCAGAGAAAATTCTGTTTTATTACAGAAAGTATTTAAAAAACAAGCCTTGTTAAAAGGATGTTTTAAAAATGAGAAACTTATGTGGGTCATCAAACTTAACTGCCTTATATTTTATAGCTTAAAAAAACTTTTTTTCCAAAATACTTGAAATTTCTTATGTTCATTCTGTAAGTTCCTCTGAGAACTAGGTATTAGAAAATAAAGGTAGGAACATTCTGTCAATCATTTTTTTCTGTATTTAAATTTACATTAGTATAATACTTAATTTTTCTACCTTAAACTTTTCCTCTGGTAACCAACAGTTAGGAGACTTTTAACTTTAAAAAAAAAAATCAGTTAATTGGAAGCTTGTCAGTCTGTTTAACCTTTTTTGTGTAAGTCTCTAGAAGGATTGGTTTGGTAAAATAGTAGATGCCATACAGTTATATAACATTTAGTATTTACAAATTATTTTACACTTTTCTTTAGATTTTTAAATTATAAAAACAGTATTGCTCATAATAAGTGAAATAGTCCAAAGTTGTATAACATCTAATCCCCGATATCCCTTGCTTTTTCACACCTAAGGTAATATTGTGACAATCCATAGCTCAATGTATTTTTACAAAAATTATATTTCATTGTGTTATCCCACCAACTCTGTGCAAGACCAATATTATTCCCAGATGAGAAAGCTGAGGCTTAAACAGCTTAGTTTCAGGCCTGTGATTACTTATCTGGATGGTGTTGCACCTGACACTGGTACCCAGGTTAAATGATTTCAGTATTTTTGCTGTTATCCTGCTTTATGAAATTTGAGCAGTATGATAGAGTTGGGTCATTGGGGTCAGCCCTGGGTCAAAGGTAAAATTTTAATCTTTCTGAGTTGCTTTCCTTATCTGTAAAATGGGGATAATACCTTCTATCTCCCCAGGATTTGGGGGATTAAGTGAAATAATGTAATTAGTGCCTGAAAATAGGCAAAGAATGTTAGTTCCCATTCTCTTTGATATTTGAAAATCCAGATCAAAGATATTTTCTAAATGAAGGATTCACATAAATAGTAAACTTTGCTAGTGTACTTAATGTATAATTTGTTTATAATCAGTTTTCACATATGATTTATGTGAAATGAGGTGAAGCTGTAACATCAGCATAAGTGTGGATGTGGAAATAGGGTAGAGTGACTATTTAAAATATTGAAAGTTGTAGTTAGAAGTTTTTTATCAAGCAGAGAAATTGAATTAACCAGTAGAATTGTATAGATGTGCATTTCTTATGGGAGACAGCCAGTAAATGGCAAAGAACAGAATGAAACTGGCTTTGAGATTGAAGTCCCCTTCAGATGAGGTGAAGAACTTACCAAGGTTCCTCAGTTTCTTTGTTGGTGTATTCTTAGAAGCTGGGTCCCACTGGAGGTATTTAGTCCAGTAACAGTGGTGCTCATTTGAAGTGCTTTGCTTACATATAGGGAAAAAAAAATTTTTGTTTTTCTTGATGTATGTGGTCTTTTAGGGTATCTGGAACAAGAACAATGACACGATTTGAAATTTCATAACTAACTTAACTTTTCTGTGCTGGTGAGGGACACTACTGACTCAACTTTTAAGGTTTATAGATTTCTTTCAAAATTAATTTCATTCCGTCTAAACCCAAAACCCGTTTTAGTAATTGAGGTGGCAATAAAGGAGAATTGAAATTCATCTGAATATGTTAAAAATGTTTGTTTACAAAGGGATATAACATTTTACCTATTTTAGGACTGTCTTCTGGAAGTAATATTATATTTCTTCTGGTAGACTTATTTTTAAATTTTTAAAAACTTTTTAAGGATATACTTCTAGAGAAATTAATATAGTGTCTGTTGCTGGCCTTCACATGAAGGAAAAACTTCCATTTAAGTCTAATTTAACATCTTCAGAATTCCTATTTAGGGTCAAATTTCTTTTTCCCCCAATGTTATTACCTCCTCTGATTCTTAATTGAATTTTGAATCCTTTTATGAAGTGCCTGTAAAGTGAGAATCCAGTAAAATGTATTTAAGTAAAATAGTGTGATCACTGGGATAGAGTACCATCCTGTAAATAGTACACTTAAACTGTCTTCCTGTATCATTGATGAGTCACAGTTGCTTTGGGCTAGTTGTTTAACCCCTTTGACCTTCAGTTTAATCATTTTTACTTGTAAGAATAATATTTTCCCTTGATAAAATCACAAAAATGAATTAGTCTTTGATGAGGTATTGCCTCTCTTTGGATGACAAAGACAGGTTTATCAACAAAAATCATACATTTGGGAAATAATAGATTTTTGTGTGTTTTTAAAATTTTAACTTTTTAAATTGTAAAAAGCTGGGGATATAAACTAGCTTATTTTTATTTTATGTGTTTAGCAGTGTTCTCAACCCTGGCTGTGCACTTAGAGAGTTTTAAAAAACATCAGTGCCTGGGTCCTACCCTCAAGTGATTCTAAATAAATTGGTCTAAGGTAGGATGCAGGCATTTGTATTTTTGAAAGCTCCCAGGATGATTCTGATATGCAGCCAGGGTTGAGAATCACTGGTTTGGCATTATCTGTCTATTGATTTAATTCATTAATTGAGACTTTGTCCTTTTCTCTGGATACTCGCGGCTCATTACCCAGCCTGTTAACATTTCCTGCCCTCACTTCACCTCGTGCTATTTACTTTTCACTCTCTTAACTTTGCTGCCCCCTATGGCTAATCAGCTACTTTCCTGAAGGGGGATAGTGCTCTTGGATTCTGGAATTTTAGGTGTGACAAGTTGATTCTATTAGATTTTGCTGTAGTTATCGTAATTAAAACTCAGCTATTATCCTTTGATACAAGATGGTCAAGTTTTTTTTGTTTTTTTTTTCTCTGTGATTTTCGGAGCTGTGGCTGAGCTGTCAAGTAAAAGTGAGAACATATGATAGCAGTTTGCCTAGGTTTAATCCCATCATTCAGGGTAGCATGATAATCCCAACCAATTTGGAATGTAAAGCTGATATTTGCTATATGTTCACAGCATTGTTCTGCCTCTTGAAGATTTAGAACTAATATTACTAGTGTATATGTTGACTATTAGGTGTTGAACAGATGAGATATGTTGATCATAACTGTTTTTGGTCATGCCTTATGTTTATTTAGCATCAAGTAATGTTTTTCTTGTGGTTGCTTTGGCAGCACATATACTAAAACTGAAACTATTGAAGATTAGCATGATTCCTGCACAAGGATGACACACAGATTTGTGAAGTATTCCAGATTTTTGCAGAATAGACAGGGCATTTTAGAAAGAAAAAGAAAAAGAAATGTTTTTTGTCAGTGTTTTTACGTCTATCATCTTAATCTTGACCACAGTTTTTTACTGAAGGTAGGGCAGCAAGGACCTGGGGCCGCTTATATTCCATAACTCTCTTTTGTCTTTGGCCTTTCTGCTAACCAGTTTGAATGATACCTGTATTTGTTGATTTGTTGTGCTGAGTCAGTGTCAGTTATGTAGTGATGTTCTCCCTCCAGAATGAGATGGTAAAATTTTTGTGAAAGCAGAAGTCATCTGTGTTTTCATATTCTATTATAGTACCAAATACAGTGTTCTGTGCATAACAAGTGTGGTCATATAGACGGAGTCACTGTTTTGATTAAGAAATTACCTGTTGGCCCTCCCTCTACACACATCCCCCGTTATTGATTATGCTTCCTTCAGTGGTGTTCTGTGCTATCTACCAGCAGATTGGTTCTCTTCTGTTTTGTGTTTTGTTTTAATATATTTGTGCCTAAATCTGATTCAAAGTTATGAATTTTGGGTTTTTAATACCATGATAATAAATAGTAAATGTAGGTTTGAAACAAAGGATTGTTTGCTGCTGTATTTGTGCTTTGCCAGTGACTGGTTTAAGTGACGTGTAACATTACTGATAGATTTATTTCTAGGAAAGGTATTGTGTAAGGTCTGTGTGGAAAAGTAATACTGGGTTGACTTCCAGATGTGGACAACTGTATATAAATATTGGGTAAACTGAAATAACTAGTTTCCAGTAATTTCTAAATTTGAGGTTCAATCTTTATTTATAAGGATGTCCTTGAAGGAGATGAAAGGAACAGATTTTAAATATATAATTACTTTCTGTGCGTTATTATGTAATAGGGAACCTAAATGCTTTACTGAAAGAGTTTTACATGACAGGCTAGGTTTATGTGAAATAAGCTCTGCTTGTCTGGGCAGGATATTCACTAATGAGCAGTTTCAAACCACTTTTTATATATATCTTTTTGAACTTTTCCTTGAAGGAATTTGTTTATGTGGGTTTTTCGTGTAATGGTGAATTTTAGAAATCCTGCAATTTTGATCAGATTTCTTAAAGAAATCTATTAGGATTTTTTTTTTGTAGTTTGCCAAATATGATAGGTTCACATTATAAAATTCAGAGAACCTATTTCTAACTTGGATACTGAAGGCAAGGGATTTCTTGGGAACTCACTCCTCCTACTGGAATTGCGATGCTAATTGCATTTACTGTAACCTTATTGTGATGTTATATCTAGTTGAGCCTTCCAGTGCTGAATGGGACCTCAGAAGTCATTCTGGTTTAGCTTTCATTGGGAATGAGTTTCACTCTTGTTCTAAATAAATAGCTGTCTTGTCATTTCATCAGAAAAGCTTTCTTTAAGGTAGGGAGAAGAAGTACAGGGTTTTTAAGCTCTTAGATACTCTCTCAGATTTTGCTTAGTGAGGAAACTGCATAAACGATAGTTAAAAAGATGTTAGGTGTATGAAACTAGAATTTTTTAATGACTGGGCTTAACTTGTAGTACAGGATAATAAAATATTAAATGTAGCTTCAAAAATGATACATTTTCTCTTTTTAATGGGATTTGCCTTTGAGTCACACTCATTGATAACGGATATTCTAGAATTATAGCTGTTACCAGAAGATGATGATTATTTGAACTCATAGTTAATCCTGTGCCTCTAAATTGATAAAGTCAAAAGGATGAGACAGTTTTTGTCATAAGCTCTGAATTTTGGTTTAGCAAAACTGGGTGTTTTTTTAAAACATAATTTTCCAAACAGACTTTTCTAAAGATAAACATCTGTTGAAGTCATAAGTAAAATAAAATATAATTTCTATAGTAAAATAAAATATAATTTCAAATTTTCTATATATTTGCTTTTTTTTTAAACTTGTACTACCGTTCTTCTTATAATTAGCCAGAGGAAAAAGATTTTGTTTGCCTGCTGTGAAACTAGATACATACTTTGCTTTCAAAATCTAGTACAGAAATATTTTCCTCTTTGATGTTCATAGTGCTTAAATTTTAGGTGAACCATTGTAGAGATTAAAACTTTACTCAGTAAAGTGAATAAAAGGATGAATGCTTTTTCTTTCGAAATTAAATGTCTTTAGGGGCTTAGAGTCTGGTGGGGTAAATATAGACATGTAAGCCGGTGGTTTCAATTAGAGACAAGTGCTGTGATAAGAGTAAGCAGTGAAAGCCTAGGGGAGTGTGTGAGGGACCCAACTCAGTTTTGGTATGTGAGGAGAGAGATCAGGGAAAGCTTCCTGGAGAAGGTGACTGGTAAGCTGAGACCTGAAAGGCCAGAGGTGTTAGATCAAGACACATGGGTTCTAAGAGGTCCACCTAAAGGACAGTATGGGCAACCCCAGAGGTAGGTGAGCATAGCATATGTTGGGAACTGCCAGCAATATATGTGGCCGTGATAAAGAATATTATAATAGGGAACTGGCTAGAGAAGAGACTGGAGCAACAGTTAGTGTCTAGGTAACAGCCTTGATGCCATGTCCTGCACTTATTCCTGACAGTTGTGTGAAGAGTGTATTGGGAGATGAGAGTGAAGAATACTCGTTAATGCTGGCGCAGTAATCCAGGCAAGAGATGATGGTGGCCTTATCTAAGTGGGGATAGGTGGTATCACAGGGGGACTTGGTGAGAGGGAAAAATCAATGATGATACAGTTCTAACTTGTGCAACTAGATGTATGGTAGCAATTTACTGAAAGGGAAAAAGAGTGGAAGATCTGATGTGGGAGAAGATAATGGTTCTACATGTGGGACAGGTTGAAGTGCCTGTGGAAATGAAGAGTCTAGTAGGAAATTAGATATTTGGGTCTGGAGCTAAGTAGAAAAATCTGTGCTAAAAATAAAAATTTAGGAGCTTTAGATTAAAGGTGGCATTTGAAGAGATGCAACTGCTTACTGAAAATGTATATAGAATGAGAAGAGGGCAAGGAATACCATCATTTAGATGATGATCAGAGAAGAAGGAGCAACAGCTTGAGTGGAAGACAGGAGAGAGTAGAGACAAGGCGGTCAAGGGAAGAAAATATGTTTTTAATTGGGAGTGGGGTGGGGCTAGTAACAGTGAGAAGAGCTGCTAACAAGTCAAATAAGAATGGAAATGTTTCCATGGGTTTGGAGGTCTTCAGGCAACATTTGTGACTCTAGAGGGGTTTCAGAGGATTGATAGACTTGAAACCAGACTTCTCTAAGGAGAAGTGAGGAGTGAATGGAAATTGGGAAAGCCAAGTCAGTAAGTATGGACATCTCTTTCAGGAAGCTTGACAATTAAAAAAAAAAAAATGTATCACTAGCTGCTGGGTGGAGAATGGATTGTAGCAGAACAAGATTTTTAGAAGGAGGATCAGTTAGGAGGTTGTTTTAATAGGCTAGATGAGGCATGATATGGCTGGGGCTAGGGTGGTAGCAGTAAAGATGGAGAGAAAGAGATGTATTCACAATATAACTAAGCTAGGACTTGTTGATGAATTGTTTGGGGGAGATGGGCAGGCAAAGGTAGGAGCCAAAGATGTTTCCCAGGTGTTTTAGCTCGGACAGCTGAGTTGCATAGGTCTACCAGCACTGAGAAGGAATACATTAGAAAAAGAACCAGATAAAGAGGGAAAATCCAGAGTTATATTTTAGAGATTTTAAGTTTGAAGATGTCTTTTGGAAACCTAGGTATAAACAGCAAATAGACTTCTGGATGTGTGAATCACAGAGTGCCCATTGGTAATTTCTATGATTTCTACACATTCATTAAAAGATTTTCAACGTTGTTTATTAGAAAATTTTCAGAGTTTGGGATGCTGGCCACTTGGTCTTTTGGGCAAAATGGGATTATATATTCCCCATTCAGTGGAATGTCTGTGTATAAGACATTGCGCAATGGCAAGATGTTCTTGGTATATGTGTGAGGTAGATTACAAAATTTGTTGGGACAGGTTCATGAGTAGGGTTAGTTACTTAATTGGCTGTTTTCTGCCTTTATAAGTTAAGTGCTCCAGGACCTGAGATCCATTATCTTCCTTCCCATAATTAAGGCAGTCAGTACTTGGTTTAATATTTATTGAATGAAATAATGAAGCAAACGCTATTAAATTGATTTAAAGAAAAACACCGTTTTGTATCATGCAGTAATTCACAATTTTATAATGATTTATAATTGAGTAATAGTTTACATACAAACTTAGTTAAATACAAATTTAGCATTTTGTTGATGAAGAAACCAAAACAGGTAGGTTATATTCTTGCGCAAGTCATTTATAGCTTCATCTTCTCAATTGATTCGTCCTCTGTAATATGAAACCAAGATATGTATTGTCTGCACTAAAGCAAAATTAACGTGTTATTTTCTAACAGCACAAAGGAGAAATATTTGTAGTTGAGAGCCTTACAGGAGAGAGAGTGATTTCTTTTAGGTCGTGGGCAGGTAGGCCAGTACTGAAAGTAGGTTTTTCTAAGACCCTGTAAAGCAGAGGATCTTTATTTTTTAAATTCTTCTGGTATAAAAATGCTTCATTGATCTTTGCAGGTCTCCCTTTTAGCACAATTCTTCCCTTTTTAAAGTAATGTAAAGTTTTTCTGAAGAAGAAATTGGAGAACAGTTGTTTTATGAATGAGTACTGAGAAACAAGATGAAATGAACTTTTAATCACTCAGCACATTTGTGTCAGAGCTAGATTTATAATTTGGAGTCTCTACTCACTTAAAGTTATAATGATATGTAATTAGCAGCTTTGAGGAATTATGGAATTATTATGGAATATCAAGACTGATTAGATTCTACTTATTTTTGCTTCTCTGTTCTCCTATACACAAGCTATGTACACACAGTTTTTGAAAACTTCTTTTTTTTTAAACTATGATCACATTAACATAGCACTGTCTTTCTGATCATTATTTCCCAATTCAAGGGAGGAAAATAAATTGGGGCAAGATAACTGAGACTTGGATATAAAAGTCAATTGGGCCAATTCATCTATCACTTTGCTGATTTTGTTCTCCTGAAAACTGAGAAAAACTGAAATTAGACAATGTGTCATCTCTCTAAGTAGTTTTCTGCATACATTTGTGACTAAATTTGAATCCAAAGTGGAAATAAAGTAGCAAATGTAACAATGAAATGCTTTTAAGGTGCATTTAATTTTCACAGTCGTATTTCCTTCATAGGAAATTTCTATCATTCATGTAGGAGAGGTAAAAATAACCCAGGTTTTACTTAGCTACCAGATAACCAGGCACTGATTTTGGTATTTCATATATTTTGATAATTCTGTTTTTAATTTGAACCACCTGTATAAGCTTACACATAATCATATTTTGATATTTTGAGAACTTTTTTTTAAAAAAAGATCTAGAAAAGTAGTTTCTCCTGTGGAATAGGAATGACTATTTTAGGATACAGTACTTGCTGTGAGTCATGAGTGAGTCTCAGTTTTCATGGTTTTCTAAAATAAAGTCATTTAAAGACTATGCAGTGAGAAATGTCATATTCTTAACTACCCTATTTCTTGTATAATGGCTTTATTATTTTTGTAAAAATTTACAGACTCACTCTTAAAAACAAGTGAATAGAAAGTAAAAATCCCCAGGCAGAGGAAACTTCTAAAATTTTGAACATCTTCCTATATTTTCCCATTAGTGAGATCATATAATGTATGTTGTTCTATAACCCATTACTTTTACTTTAATAGAATACTATAAATAGCATGTTTCTGAAAGAAAAAAATTAAAATCTATTTAGAATTGTTTCTGATTAAACTTTTTATTTTTGGAAATACTGAATCAAATCATTTTAAACCTTGATTATGAAAATTCCTTATGTTAAAAGAAGAGGAAATAACTTCTAAGAGTACTGGTGTTTAATTTTAGGGAGATTATACATGGATCTCCTAGAAAATCTGATTAGAGGAATCCATCATCTTCTCAGAAAATATCATATACAATATTTTGTATATAATTTCAGGGTCCTTGGATTTGCAGCACCACCGCCATGCTGAAGCCCGTCTCTGGTCAGATGGAGGAGGGAAGTGGGTGGGCTGTTTTGTGGCCCTTAGGCCCTGCTCTAGAGACTTGAACCACCTTGTTAAAGTAGGTAATCCTTTTCCTAACACAGTAGCAGGTGTTTCTTAGGAGTTGCAGGTAGAGTTAGCTGCAAGATGGAACCTCATCACAGCTATGGAAACCATCTATAAAGGTCTGTTTTAACACTTCTTGTTCCCCAAGGGTCCCAAATGAAACAAAGATGCTTCTAAAAACCTTTATTTAATGAATAGATTTTATATTCAAATTGAATTAAACAGATGACACAATATTCCATTTATTCTTCTAGGAAACTGTTTTTCAGTATTCTGCTTCTCAAGGTTCTACATTCCAAGAAATCTATATAACATGCCCCACTAGCTCATCTTCATTTCTTGTTCTTATATTTAAAGTGGTTTTGATAACAAAAGGTAACATAATTTTTTGAAATAAAAATTGAACAGTACATTTTAACCCTTTTGTAGTGTAGTAGTTGTGAATGTATTTGCATTTGAATGGTAATTGAGTAAAGCATGTAAATATTTATGCTTTTTAAAGTTTTAGATAGTATTCTAGGGGTTTTCTTAAAATGGTATACATTTGTATATTAGAATGCATTATCAAACTGGTAGGGTTCATGTATTCAAATTCCTAAGACGTGATATCTACAATTTTTCCTACCATTTTCAATTTTAATGAAATCATAGACCCTTACTTAAGTCATATTTAGTTACAGTGCTGTGAATCATTTGTTAATAAACGTTTCCATTGTTACTTTATAAAAGCTTGATCCTCTAAAGTTTCAAATAAAAGCCGATTTTAGACTCTTAGTTATTAATGTTCTAGGGGTATTGCCAAAAAAAGCTGCATGTCCTATATTCTGTGCCAGTTTCTTAAATTAGAATCTTGGATTGCATCCTCAGCGTGTCACTGTAGTGGTATTGCTGGGTTGCTATGATACGGTGCTTGTTCTGTAATTTGTAGCACGAATCTTATATGAGAGCCTACTTTAGGTTTCAAATATGTGAGCAACAGTAATTGGAAATATGTTATCTTTTTTCTTTAAGGAAAATTATACCTATAAAGCTGTTATTTCTGTTACAAATTATGATACCTAGTACTTCAAACTATTCTTAGATGTAAAATAGAGGATTAACAATGAACAACTTGAAATAATTTGGTTATCTCTAAGAAGTTTAGTTTATCACATTGACTTTTTTTTTTAATTAATTTATTTATTTATGGCTGTGTTGGGTCTTCATTTCTGTGCGAGGGCTTTCTCTAGTTGTGGCAAACGGGGGCCAGTCTTCATCATGGTGCGCGGGCCCCTCACTATTGCGGCCTCTCTTGCCGCGGAGCACAGGCTCCAGACGTGTAGGCTCAGTAATTGTGGCTCACGAGCCCAGTTGCCCCGTGGCACGTGGGATCCTCCCAGACCAGGGCTCGAACCCGTGTCCCCTGCATTGGCAGGCAGATTCTCAACCACTGCGCCACCAGGGAAGCCCTATCACATTGACTTTTATGAAAATGGACAAGAAGTGGAAGACTTTATGATAATATTTTAAAATTTTAGTGTTCTTGATATTTGAGGTCTTGAGAGAAACGAATATAGACTAGATTTTCTGGTAAGATTCATTTGAGACAGTACCAGCAAAACTATATTATGAGGGAAAACTCCAAATTATCTTACTGTACTGAATTTAATATTTTTTTATTCAATGAACTGTTCTTAAAACCAATACTACATAGCCATGTTAATAAACTATTATCTCTTTTTAAAAAAATTTTATTGAAGTACAGTTGATTTACAATGTTGTGTTAATTTCCGCTGTACAGCAAAGTGATTCAGTTATACATATATATATTCTTTTTCATATTCTTTTCCATTATGGTTTTTTTTTAACATCTTTATTGCAGTATAATTGCTTTACACTGGTGTATTAGTTTCTGCTTTATAACAAAGTGAATCAGTTATACATATACATATGTCCCCATATCTCTTCCCTCTTGCATCTCCCTCCCTCCCACCCTCCCTATCCCACTCCTCTAGGTGGTCACAAAGCACTGAGCTCATCTCCCTGTGCTAGGCAGCTGCTTCCCACTAGCTATCTATTTGACATTTGGCAGTGTATATATGTCCATGCCACTCTCTCACTTTGTCCCAGCTTACCCTTCCCCCTCCCCGTATCCTCAAGTCCATACTCTAGTAGGTCTGCATCTTTATTCCCATCTTGCCCCTAGGTTCTTCATGACCTTTTTTTTTTAGATTCCATATATATATCTTAGCATACGGTATTTGTTTTTCTCTTTCTGACTTACTTCACTCTGTATGACAGTCTCTAGGTCCATCCACCTCACTACAAATAACTCAGTTTCATTCCTTTTTATGGCTGAGTAATATTCCATTGTATATATGTGCCACATCTTCTTTATCCATTCATCTGTTGATGGACACTTTGGTTGCTTCAATATCCTGGCTATTGTAAATAGAGCTGCAATGAACATTTTGGTACATGACTCTTTTTGAATTATGGTTTTCTCAAGGTATATGCCCAGTAGTGGGATTGCTGGGTCATATGGTAGTTCTATTTTTAGTTTCTTAAGGAACGTCCATACTGTTCTCCATAGTGGCTGTATCAATATACATTCTCACCAACAGTGCAAGAGGGTTCCCTTTTCTCCACACCCTCTCCAGCATTTATTATTTGTAGATTTTTTGATTATGGCCATTCTGACCGGTGTGAGATGATATCTCATTGTAGTTTTGATTTGCATTTCTCTAATGATTAATGATGTTGAGCATCCTTTCATGTGTCTGTTGGCAATCTGTATATCTTCTTTGGAGAAATGCCTATTTAGGTCTTCTGCCCATTTTTGGATTGGGTTGTTTGTCTTTTTAATGTTGAGCTGCATGAACTGCTTGTAAATTTTGGAGATTAATCCTTTGTCAGTTGCTTCATTTGCAAATATTTTCTCCCATTCTGAAGGTTGTCTTTTGGTCTTGTTTATGGTTTTCTTTGCTGTGCAAAAGCTTTTAAGTTTCATTAGGTCCCATTTGTTTATTTTTGTTTTTATTTCCATTTCTCTAGGAGGTGGGTCAAAAAGGATCTTGCTGTGATTTATGTCATAGAGTGTTCTGCCTATGTTTTCCTCTAAGAGTTGGATGATGTCTGGCCTTACATTTAGGTCTTTAATCCATTTTGAGTTTATTTTTGTGTATGGTGTTAGGGAGTATTCTAATTTCATTCTTTTACATGTAGCTGTCCCGTTTTCCCAGCACCACTTACTGAAGAGGCTGTCTTTTCTCCACTGTATATTCTTGCCTCCTTTAGCAAAGATAAGGGGACCATATGTGTGTGGGTTTATCTCTGGGCTTTCTATCCTGTTCCATTGATCTATATGTCTGTTTTTGTGCCACTAACATACTGTCTTGATTACTGTAGCTTTGTAGTATAGTCTGAAGCCAGGGAGCCTGATTCCTCCAGCTCCATTTTTCTTTCTCAAGATTGCTTTGGCTATTCGGGGTCTTTTGTGTTTCCATACAAATTGTGAAATTTTTTTTCTAGTTCTGTGAAAAATGCCAGTGGTAGTTTGATAGGGATTGCATTGAATCTGTAGATTGCTTTGGGTAGTAGAGTCATTTTCACAATGTTGATTCTTCCAATCCAAGAACATTCTATATCTCTCCATCTATTTGTATCATCTTTAATTTCTTTCATCAGTGTCCTATAATTTTCTGCATACAGGTCTTTTGTCTCCTTAGGTAGGTTTATTCCTAGATATTTTATTCTTTTTGTTGCAGTGGTAAATGGGAGTGTTTTCTTAATTTCATTTTCAGATTTTTCATCATTAGTGTATAGGAATGCAAGAGATTTCTGTGCATTAATTTTGTATCCTGCTACTTTACCAAATTCATTGATTAGTTCTAGTAGTTTTCTGGTAACATGTTTAGGATTCTCTATGTATAGTATCATGTCATCTGCAAACAGTGACAGCTTTACTTCTTCTTTTCCGATTTGGATTCCTTTTATTTCTTTTTCTTCTCTGATTGCTGTGGCTAACACTTCCAAAACTATGTTGAATAATACTGGTGAGAGTGGGCAACCTTGTCTTGTTCCTGATCTTAGTGGAAATGGTTTCAGTAGTTCACCATTGAGGACAATGTTGGCTGTGGGTTTGTCATATATGGCCTTTATTATGTTGAGGAAAGTTCCCTCTATGCCTACTTTCTGGAGGGTTTTTATCATAAATGGGTGTTGAATTTTGTCGAAAGCTTTCTCTGCATCTATTGAGATGATCATATGGTTTTTCTCCTTCAATTTTTTAATACGATGTATCACATTGATTGATTTGCGTATACTGAAGAATCCTTGCATTCCTGGAATAAACCCCACTTGATCATGGTGTATGATCCTTTTAATGTGCTGTTGGATTCTGTTTGCTTGTATTTTGTTGAGGATTTTTGCATCTATGTTCATCAGTGATATTGGCCTGTAGTTTTCTTTGTGACATCTTTGTCTGGTTTTGGTATCAGGGTGATGGTGGCCTCGTAGAATGAGTTTGGGAGTGTTCCTCCCTCTGCAATATTTTGGAAGAGTTTGAGAAGGATAGGTGTTAGCTCTTCTCTAAATGTTTGATAGAATTCGCCTGTGAAGCCATCTGGTCCTGGGCTTTTGTTTGTTGGAAAATTTTTAATCACAGTTTCAATTTCATTACTTGTGATTGGTCTGTTCATATTTTCCATTTCTTCCTGGTTCAGTCTCGGAAGGTTGTGCGTTTCTAAGAATTTGTCCATTTCTTCCAGGTTGTCCATTTTATTGGCATACAGTTGCTTGTAGTAATCTCTCATGATCATTTGTATTTTTGCAGTGTCAGTTGTTACTTCTCCTTTTTCATTTCTAATTCTATAGATTTGAGTCTTCTCCCTTTTTTTCTTGATAAGTCTGGCTAATGTTTTATCAATTTTATTTGTCTTCTCAAAGAATCAGCTTTTACTTTTATTGATCTTTGCTATTGTTTCCTTCATTTCTTTTTTTAAATAATTTTTATTTATTTATTTATTTTTGGCTGTGTTGGGTCTTTGTTGCTGCGTGCGGGCTTTCTCTAGTTGCAGCGAGCGGGGGCTACTCTTCGTTGCGGTGCGTGGGCTTCTCATTGCAGTGGCTTCTCTCATTGTGGAGCACGGGCTCTAGGTGCGTGGGCTTCAGTAGTTGCGGCACGCGGGCTCAGTAGTTGTGGCTCACGGGCTCTAGAGCACAGGCTCAGTAGTTGTTGCACACGAGCTTAGTTGCTCTGCGGCATGTGGGATCTTCCCGGACCAGGGATCGAACCCGTGTCCCCTGCACTGGCAGGCGGATTCTCAACCACTGCGCCACCGGGGAAGCCCTTTCCTTCATTTCTTTTTCATTTATTTCTGATCTGATCTTTATGATTTCTTTCCTTCTGCTAACTTTGGGGGTTTTTTGTTCTTCTTTCTCTAATTGCTTTCAGTGCAAGGTTAGGTCGTTTATTTGAGATGTTTTTTGTTTCTTAAGGTAGTATTGTATAGCTATAAACTTCCTTCTTAGAACTGCTTTTGCTGCATCCCATAGGTTTTGGGTCGTCGTGTTTTCATTGTCATTTGTTTCTAGGTATTTTTTGATTTCCCCTTTGATTTCTTCAGTGATCTCTTGGTTATTAAGTAGTGTGTTGTTTAGCCTCCATGTGTTTGTATTTCTTACAGATTTTTTCCTGTAATTTATATCTTAGTTTCATAGCGTTGTGGTCAGAAAAGATACTTGATACGATTTCATTTTTCTTAAATTTACCAAGGCTTGATATGTGACCCAAGATATGATGTATCCTGGAGAATGTTCCATGAGCACTTGAGAAGAATGTGTATTCTGCTGTTTTTGGATGGAATGTCCTATAAATATCAATTAAATCCAACTTGTTTAATGTAACATTTAAAGCTTGTGTTTCCTTATTTATTTTCATTTTGGATGATCTGTCCATTGGTGAAAGTGGGGTGTTAAAGTACCCTACTATGATTGTGTTACTGTCGATTTCCCCTTTTATGGCTGTTAGTATTTGCCTTATGTATTGAGGTGGTCCTATGTTGGGTGCATAAATATTTACAGTTGTTATATCTTCTTCTTGGATTGAGCCCTTGATCATTATGTAGTGTCCTTCTTTGTCTCTTGTAATAGTCTTTGTTTTAAAGTCTATTTTGTCTGATATGAGAATTGCTACTCCAGCTTTCTTTTGATTTCCATTTGCATGGAATATCTTTTTATGTCCCCTCACTTTCAGTCTGTATGTGTCCCTAGGTCTGAAGTGGGTCTCTTGTAGACAGCATATATACGGGTCTTGTTTTTGTATCCATTCAGCCAGTGTGTGTCTTTTGGTTGGAGCATTTAATCCATTTACATTTAAGGTAAATATCGATATGTATGTTCCTATTACCATTTTCTTAGTTGTTTTGGATTTCTTATTGTAGGTCTTTTCCTTCTCTTGTTTTTCCTGCCTAGAGAAGTTCCTTTAGCATTTGTTGTAAAGCTGGTTTGGTGGTGCTGAATTCTCTTAGCTTTTGCTTGTGTGTAGAGCTTTTAATTTCTCTGTCAAATCTGAATGAGATCCTTGCTGGGTAGAGTAATCTTGCTTGTAGGTTTTTCTCCTTCATCACTTTAAATATGTCCTGCCATTCCCTTCTGGCTTGCAGAGTTTCTGCTGAAAGATCAGCTGTTAACCTTATGGGGATTCCCTTGTGTGTTATTTGTTGTTTTTTCTTTGCTGCTTTTAATATTTGTTCTTTGTATTTAATTTTTGATAGTTTGATTAATATGTGTCTTGGCGTGTTTCTTTTTAGATTTATCCTGTATGGGAGTCTCTGTGCTTCCTGGACTTGATTAACTATTTCCTTTCCCATATTAGGGAAGTTTTCAACTATAATCTCTTCAAATAGTTTCTCAGTCCCTTTCTTTTTCTCTTGTTCTTCTGGGACCCCTGTAATTCGAATGTTGGTGCATTTAATGTTGTCCCAGAGGTCTTTGAGACTGTCCTCAATTCTTTTCATTCTTTTTTCTTTATTCTGCTCTGCAGTAGTTATTTCCACTATTTTATCTTCCAGGTCACTTATCCTTTCTTCTGCCTCAGTTATTCTGCTATTGATCCCTTCTAGAGAATTTTTAATTTCATTTATTGTGTTGTTCATCACTGTTTGTTTGCTCTTTAGTTCTTCTAGGTCCTTGTTAAACGTTTCTTGTATTTTCTCCATTCTATTTCCAAGATTTTGGATCATCTTTACTATCATTATTTTGAATCCTTTTTCAGGTAGACTGCCTGTTTCCTCTTCATTTATTAGGTCTGGTGGGTTTTTGCCTTGCTCCTTCATGTGCTGTGTGTTTCTCTGTCTTGTCATTTTGCTTAACTTACTGTGTTTGGAGTCTCCTTTTTGCAGGCTGCAGGTTCATAGTTCCCGTTGTTTTTGGTGTCTGTCCCCAGTGGCTAAGGTTGGTTCAGTGGGTTGTGTAGGCTTCCTGGTGGAGGGGACTAGTGCCTGTGTTCTGGTGGATGAGGCTGGATCTTGTCTTTCTGGTGGGCAGGTCCACATCTGGTGGTGTGCTTTGGGGTGTCAGTGGCCTTATGATTTTAGGCAGCCTCTGTGCTAATGGATAGGGTTTTGTTCCTGTCTTGCTAGTTGTTTGGCATAGGGTGTCCAGCACTGTAGCTTGCTGGTTTTGAGTGGAGCTGGGTCTTGGCATTGAGATGGAGATCTCTGGGAGATTTTCACCGTTCATATTACGTGGAGCTGGGAGGTCTCTTGTGGACCAGTGTCCTAAACTTGGCTCTCCCACCTCAGTGGCACAGCCCTGACGCCTGGCTGGAGCACCAAGAGCCTGTCCTCCACATGGCTCAGAATAAAAGGGAGAAAAAGAAAGAAAGAACGAAAGAAAGAAAGAAGTTAAAATAAGATAAAATAAAATAAAGTAAAATAATTATTAAGAAAAAAATTTTTTAAGTAATAAAAAAAATGGACAGACAGAACCCTAGGACAAATGGTAAAAGCAAAGCTATACAGACGGAATCACACACAGAAGCATACACATACACACTCAGAAAAAGAGAAAAAGGGGAAAAAAAATATATATCATTGCTCCCAAAGTCCACCTCCTCAATTTGGGATGATTCGTTGTCTATTCAGGTATTCCACAGATGCAGGGTACATCACGTTGATTGTGGAGATTTAATCCACTGCTTCTGAGGCTGCTGGGAGAGATTTCCCTTTCTCTTCTTTGTTTGCACAGCTCCCAGGGTTCAGCTTTGCATTTGGACCCACCTCTGTGTGTAGGTCGCCTGAGGGCGTCTGTTACCGCTCAGACAGGACGGGGTTAAAGGAGCAGCTGATTTGGGGGCTCTGGCTCACTCAGGCCAGGGGGAGGGAGCAGTACGGATGCGGGGTGAGCCTGCGGCGGCAGAGACCAGCGTAACATTGCACCAGCCTGAGGCGCGCCGTGCGTTCTCCCGGGGAAATTGTCCCTGGATCACGGGACCCTGGCAGTGGTGGACTGCACAGGCTCCCGGCAGGGGAGGTGTGGAGAGTGACCTGTGCTCGCACACAGGCTACTTGGTGGCGGCAGCAGCAGCCTTAGTGTCTCACGCCCGTCTCTGGGGTCCGCGCTGATAGCCACAGCTCGCGCCCGTCTCTGGAGCTCCTTTAGGCAGCACTCTTAATCCCCTCTCCTCGCACACCAAGAAACAAAGAGGCAAGAAAAAGTTTCTTGCCGCTTCAGCACCTCCAGACTTTTTCCCCGACTCCCTCCCAGCCAGCTGTAGCGCAGTAGCCCCCTTCAGGCTGTGTTCACGCAGCCAACCCCAGTCCTCTCCCTGGGATCCGACCTCCGAAGCCCGAGCCTCAGCTCCCAGCCTCTGCCCGCCCCGGTGGGTGAGCAGACAAGCCTCTCGGGCTGGTGAGTGCTGGTCGGCACCGCTCCTGTGTGCGTGAATCTCTCTGCTGTGCCCTCCGCACTCCTGTTGCTGTGCTCTCCTCCATGGCTCTGAAGCTTCCCCCCTCCACCACCGCAGTCTCTGCCCATGAAGGGGCTTCCTAGTGTGTGGAAACCTTTCCTCCTTCACAGCTCCCTCCCCGAGGTGCAAGTCCCGTCCCTGTTCTTTTGTCTCTGTTTTTTCTTTTTTCTTTTGCCCTACCCAGGTATGTAGGGAGTTTCTTGCCTTTTGGGAAGTCTGAGGTCTTCTGCCAGCGTTCAATGGGTGTTCTGTAGGAGTTGTTCCACATGTAGATGTATTTCTGATGTATATGTGGGGAGGAAGGTGATCTCCGTGTCTTACTCATCCGCCATCTTGAAGCTCTCCTCCTCCATTATGGTTTATCACAGGATATTGACTATAGTTCCCTGTGCTGTACAGTAGGACTTTGTTGTTTATCCATCCTATATATAATAGTTTGCATCTGCTAATCCCAAACTCTCAATCCTTCCCTCCCCAATTCGTCCCTCCCTCTTGGCAAATACAAGTCTGTTCTCTATGTCTGTGAGTCTATTTCTGTTTTGTAGATATGTTCATTTGTGTCATATTTTAGATTCCACATACAAGTGATATCATACGGTATTTGTCTTTCTCTTTCTGACATACTTTGCTTAGTATGATAATCTCTAGGTCCATCCATGTTGCTGCAAATGGCATTATTTCATTCTTTTTTTATGGCTGAGTAATATTCCATTGTATTATATATATATATATATATATATATATATATATATATATATATATATATATATATATATGACACATCTTTTTTATCCACTCATCTGTTAGTGGAGATTCAGGTTGTTTCCATGTCTTGGCTATTGTAAATAGTGCTTCTCTGAACATAAGGGTGCATGTATCTTTTCCAGTTATAGTTATGCCCAGGAGTGGGATTGCTGGATCATATGGCATTTCTAGTTTTTTGAGGAGCCTCCATACTGTTTTCCATAGTGGCTTCACCAATTTACATTCCCAACAGTGTAAGAGGGTTCCCTTTTCTCCACACCTTCTCCAACATTTATTATTTGTAGACTTTTTAATGATGGCCATTCTGACCAGTGTGAGGTGGTACCTCACTGTAGTTTTGATTTTCATTTCTCTAAAAATTAGCGATGTGCCTTTCGGCCATCTGTATGTTGTCTTTGGAGAAATGTCTAGGTGTTCTGCCCATTTTTCAATTGGGTTGCTTATTTTTTTTGCTATTGAATTGTAGGATCTGTTTGTTTATTTTGGAAAGTAAGCCCTTGTCAGTTGCGTCATTTGCTAATATTTTTTCCCAGTCCGTAGGTTGTCTTTTTGTTTTGTTTATGGTTTCCTTTGCTGTGCAAAAGCTTATAAGCTTGATTAGGTCCCATTTGTTTATTTTTGCTTTTATTTCTATTGCCTTGGGAGACTGACCTAAGAAAACATTGGTATGATTTATGTCAGAGACTGTTTTGCCTGTGTTATTATTCTCTCTTATGTGATGGGTTTTGAATTTTCATTTACATGTTCCATGAAAATTTCTAATTTAGTATTATAAATTAGTATAGGCAACATAAAGACAAAAACAAGGGTATTCTAAGCATCCATTGTATATATTATACATTTATGGTGGAATGAAGTTTATGTTATTTTTACGTGTATTTGATCTTTAAGCTACAATTGATCTTTAAACTTTTACTCTCTTTCAATAATGTCTTAGGTATTTGATATGAAAGTATTTTAGAGACCAGGACTGGACTAAATTTTTTAAACACCTTTATTTAGATATAATTTATGTACCATACAATTCACCATTTAAAGTATACAATTCAGTGGCTTTTGGTATATTCACAGACATGTGCTACCATCACTACAGTCAATTTTAGAACATTTTCATCATCTCAAAAAGAAATGCCATACTCTTTAACTATTACCCCCACTATCCCCTCATCCCTCCCATCCCTACCCTAAGCAATCACTAACCTACATTCTGTTTCTATAGATTTCCCTAATCTAGACATTTTACAATAATGGAAGCCTATAATTTATGGTCTTTTGTGACTGCTTCTTTCCACTTAGCATAATGTTTTCAAAGCTTGTCGTGTTGTAGCACATATCATTACCACATTCCTTTTATGACCAATTAATACTCCATAGAATGGCTTTAACATCACATTTTATTTGTCCATTCATCAGTGGATGAACATTTGTGTTTTTTCCTCTTTTGGTTATTATGAATAATGCTGTTATAAATATCTGTGTACAAGTTTTTGGATAGACATATGTTTTCATTTCTCTAGGGTATACCTACACCTAGGAGTGGAATTGCTAGGTCATGTGGTAATTCTGTGTTTAATCACTTCATAAACTGCCTCATGGTTTTCTACTGCAGCCCCACCATTTTACATTCTCACCAGCAGTGTATGAGGGTTCTGATCTTTCACATCATCACCAACACTGTTATTCTGACTTTTTGATTATAACCATCCTAATGGATATGAAGTGATATCTCTGTGGTTATGGTTTACATTTCTCTAATGATTATTGATGTCAAATATCTTTTAATGTGCTTATTGGCCATTTGTTATACCTTCCTTGGAAAAATAGCACTTCAGATCCTTTACCCAATTTTTTTTTTTTAATAAATTTATTTATTTATTTTTGGCTGTGTTGGGTCTTTGTTGCAGTGTGCAGGCTTCTCATTGCGGTGGCTTCTCTTGTTGTGGAGCACGGGCTCTAGGCGCACGGGCTTCAGTAGTTGTGACACATGGGCTCAGTAGTTGTGGCTCGCGGGCTCCAGAGCGCAGGCTCAGCAGTTGTGGTGCACAGGCTTAGCTGCTCCACAGCATATGGGATCTTCCCAGACCAGGGCTTGAACCCATGTCCCCTACATTGGCAGGCAGATTCTTAACCACTGTGCCACCACGGAAGCCCCTTTGCCCAATTTTTAATTGAATTGTATGTCTTTTTATCATTAAGTTGTAAGAATTCTTTATATATTCTTGATATAAGTCCCTTTGTCTTTTCACTTTCTTGCTGGTGTCCTTAGAAGCACAGATGTTTTTAATTTTGATGAAAAGTCCAAGTTATCTTTTTTTTTCCCTTACTGCTTTTGGTGTCATATCTAAGAATCCTTTCTAAATCCAAGGTTATGAAGATCTACCCTTACGTTTTCTTTTAAGAATTTAATGGTTTTAGTTCTCACATTTAGGTCTTTGACCCATTTTGAGTTAATTTTTGTATGGAATGTGATGTAAAGGTTAAAATTTACTCTTTTGTGTGTGTCCCAGCACTATTTTTTGAAAATACTAAATGTTTTTCTCATTGAATGGTCTTGGTTCCTTTGTTGAAAATCAGTTGGCACATGATTTTATTTCTGGACTCTTAATGCTATCCCATAGATCTGTCTATCTATCTGTCTATCTTTATCAGCACCACACTGTATTGATTACTGTTGCTTTGCAGTGTGTTTTGAAATGGGGAAGTATGAGTCTTTCTACTTTATTCTTTTTATGTTTTGTATCTTGCCTTCCCAACCTGCCTCTAAACTCCTGAAGGCAGTAAATCGTCTCTAACTTTCAGAATTAACCCCAAAGGATTGGTTTTCAAGATTGTTTTGGATATTCTTGGTCACTTGCAATTGCAAAGGTTAGGTTATTGACTTGTGATCTTTATTCTTTCTTGTATAGGCATTTACAGCCATATTTGTCCCTCTAAATACTGCTTAAGCTACATCCCATAGGTTTTGTGTCTTCATTTGTATTTGTCTCAAAGTATGTTACGATTTTCCTTTTGATTTCTTCTTTGATCGACTAGTTATTTAGTAGTGTGTTGTTTAATTTTCTCTTATTTTTGAATTCCCCAAATATTCTTTCTGTTTTATTGAGTTAGAATTTTATTCCATTGTGGTCAGAGAACATGCTTTGTATTATTTCTGTGTTTTTAGATGTTTTGAGGTTTGTTTTATGACCTGGTATATGGTCGGTTCTGGAGAATGTTTCATGTTCACTTGAGAATATATATTCTGCTGTGATAGGGTGAAGTGTTCTATAGTAAATAAAAATTCTGTAGTGTTCTTTAGAAGTCTGTTAAGTCTAGTTGGTTTATAGTGTTGAACAAGTCTTCTGTTTCCTGTCGATTTTCCGCTTCAATGTTCTATCCATTATTGAAAGTGAGATATTGGATTTCCCTGGTGGCGCAGTGGTTAAGAATCCACCTGCCAATGCAGGGGACACGAGTTCGATCCCTGGTCTGGGAAGATCCCACATGCCTCAGAGCAACTAAGCCCATGCGCTGCAACTACTGAGCCTGCACTCCAGAGCCCGTGAGCCACAACTATTGAGCCTGCGTGCCGCAACTACTGAAGCCCGTGCATCTAGAGCCCGTGCTCTGCAACAAGAGAAGCCACCACAATGAGAAGTCCATGCACCGCAAGGAAGAGTAGCCTCTGCTCGCCACAACTAGAGAAAGCCTGCACGCAACAACGAAGACCCAATGCAGCCAAAAGAAAAAAAAGTGAGATATTGAAGTCTCCAACTATTATTGAGTTGTCAGTTTTTTCTTCATGTGTTTTGGCACTGTGTTAGTAGGTGCAAATATCTTTATAATAGTTTCATCTTACTGATGAATTGACCATTTTATCATTATAAAATGGCCCTCTTTGTTTCCAGTAAATTTTTTTGTTTGCATTAAAGTCTGTTTATCTGATATTAGTATAGCCACTCCAGCTTTCTTGTGATTGTTTGCATGATATATCACTTTACATCCTTTTACTTTCAATCTGTTTATATCTTTGAAGCTAAAGTATATCTTTTGGAGACAGCATATAGTTAGGTCATTTTTTAAAAAATCCAGTCTGAATCTCTGCCTTTTGATTGGATTGCTTAATCCATTCGTATTTAATGTTATTGATATGGTTGGATTTATGTCTGCCATTTTATTTTTTGTTTTGTATATATGTCATGTCTTTTTTGTTCTTTATTTTCTCTTTACTGCTTTCTTTAATATTAAGTTTATATTTTCTAATTTAGCATTTGTTTGTTTAATTTTTTTTCACTGTATCTTTTTTAGTTTATTTTTAGTGATTGCTCTTGGACTTACCATATGCATATTAATTTATTGGAATCAACTTCAGATTTATATTAATTTAGTTCCAGTGAGATAATAGAATCATTACTCCTATATTCCTCTATTTCCTTTTTTCCTTTTTGTGGCATTATTGTTATACAGTTACATTTATTGATGTTACAAACCCAATCATACATTGTTATAATTATTGTTTTACTGTAAGTAGTTATTTCTTTATCCCAGTACAGTTTTGCTCCCACCCACCTCCTTTGTACTGTTACTGGCAAATATATTAGGTATCTATATGTTAATGACCCAGCAATACATTGTATACATATTATTTTATACAATTTAAAAAATCAGTTGAGAGAAAAAAAATGCATTTATACTGCTTTTTATAATTATATAATTACCTTTACTGTTGCTCTTTTTTTGTGTGTGTGTGTGTGAATTTGAATTACTTTCTGTAGTCATTTGCTTTCAGCCTGAAATTCCTTTAAGGAAGGTTGGCTAGTGATAAATTCTCTCATTTTTTTGTTTATCTGGGAATGTCTTTATTTTGCCTTCATTTTTTAAAGAGAGCTTTGCAGGATTTTTGGTTGATGGCTTTTTTCTTTGAGCAGTTTGAATATGTTATTCTGCTGTTTTCTGGCCTTTACTGTTTCTGCTGAGAAGTCAGCTGTTAATCTTATCCCTGTACAATCTATTTGTTTTTCTTTTGCTGCTTTCAAGATTTTTTCCTGGTCTTTAACTTTCAGCATTTTTACTATGATATGTGTATTTGTGGATCTCCTTGAATTTTTCCTTCTTGGAGTTTGTTAAGCTTCCTCAATGTGTAGGTTAGTGTTATTCAGTAAATTTGGGAAGTTTTCAGTCATTATTTCTTCAAATTTTTAAAATTTTGCTTCTTTCTCTCCTCTCCTTATGGTACTCCCATTATGTGCATTTGTCAAACCTGATGATGTCCCAAGAAGCTCTATTCATTTTTCTTCATCTCTTTTTTTTCCTCTCTGTTCTTCTCATTTCCTAATTTCTATCATTCTGTCTTCAAAGTTCTGTAATTCTTTCTTCTGACAGTCATGTCTACTGTTGAGTCCCTCTGGTGAATTTTCTATTTTGTTATTATACTTTTCGATGCAGAATTTCCGTTTGTTTCCCTCTCTCTCTCTGTTAATTCTGTCTCTTAATTGGTATCCTCTATTTGATTTGACATTGTCACATCTTCTCTACTTCTTTAACCATGGTTTCCTTTATTTCTTTGAACATATTTACAATAGCTGCTTTGAAGTCATTTACTGTTAAATCCAACATCTAATTGCTCTCACAGGCAGTTTCTGTTGCCTTTTTTTTTCCTTAGTGTATAGGTCATACTTTCCTGTTTCTTTGCACATCTTGTAATTTTTTTGTTGTAAACTGGACATTTTAGACAACATGGTCTAGCAACCCTGGGTACTGGTCCTACCCTTTGGGGCCTATTACTGTTGTTTGTTTATTTGTTTAGTGACTGGGTGATGTTTTCCTCCACCACAGCATTAAGCCTCTGGTGTTCCTCAGCGAGGCAGCTTTGGGTATGCCCATAGTCCCCCTGAGATAACAGTAGTTGTGACAGAGCTCTCTTTGTCTTCTCCTGACCACAGCCCCAACTTTAAATTCCAGTGACTTTCAGCTAATTGCTTACTTGTTTTCAACAATGCCGTGGAGCATACTTGTTCTACAGAGCAATCCAATCAAATTTGGGCTCCTTTGAAGGAATATTTCCTGACATCAGTGTTTGATATTTGTTCTGACACCAAGAGGGCTCCTCCAAGCTGTTCCTTTCCCTGGTGTTGACCTGCAAACTAGCCAGCCTAGAGTTTAGCCTTATATCCTCATTGAATTTGCAAATCTCTCCATTACCTTTTACCACAACCTCCATTGTTTTGAGGGGTTAAGCTTGAATTTAAGCTTGAACTTTCCCATGCTCTGTTGAAAATGAAGTCTTTGGAAAGAGACATGGCTTGCTTCCCCACCTACCCCCCTGCCCCAGGCAAAATCTCTGAGCCAGGGCTCTGGAGCTGGGAGTGGGGAAAATGACAGGCTTCTCTCTGAGGGACAACACACTTTAGGAGCTGAACGTGAGGTGGAGAGGGGGCAGTAGCCTGAGATCTTGGCTTTTCCTCTTCCAGTATGGAACCATAGCATTACAGGCCAAGACTAAGGTAATCGGGGTTCCAGTATTCTCAGTGAGTGGTTCTGCACCAAAAATAGAGTCTCTGTCCCAGAAATACAGGTTCGGCAGAAGAAGGGAGCCCCTCTTTTCGACTACACTGGCCTGGAAATTGGCCTCAGCAACAGGTAGCTGTGGGCAGAATGAGAAATGCCAGCATTCTGCTCCACATCTGAAGAAAGCTGTCTGACTGGGAGCTGGAGGTAGAGGGAGGTTTGTGTTCTTTTTTTTTTTTTTTTTTTTTAATTTATTTTTTACTTTTATTTTTGGCTGCGTTGGGTCTTCGTTGCTGTGCGCGGGCTTTCATTGGTTGTGGCAAGCAGGGCTACTCTTCGTTGCGGTGCGCAGGCTTCTCATTGCGGTGGCTTCTCTTGTGGCAGAGCAGGGGCTCTAGGTGCGTGGGCTTCAGTAGTTGTGGCATGCAGGCTCAGTAGTTGTGGCTCGCGGGCTCTAGAGTGCAGGCTTAATAGTTATGGCGCACGGGCTTAGTTGCTCCGCGGCATATGGGATCTTCCCGGGCCAGGGCTCAGACCTGTGTCCCCCGCATTGGCAGGCGGATTCTTAACCACTGCGCCAACAGGGAAGCCCCGAGCCTTGTGTTCTTGACTGCACCTCTCTGGAGTGGAGTTTCTGCCTACTGAGCTGGGAGGAGGCTGTCTTGGTTCAGATACCAAGACTGGCTTTTCTTACCAAATTTTCATAGATATTCTTGGATAGATGTTTCCTCATTTACTTTTTTGCCTTAGGACCATTTCCAGAGGCTTTTAAAGGTTGTTTTAAAAATGATTTTCATCCGCTTCACTGGAGAGCAGGTCTGTGGAGCTCTTAACCTTGTTTTGCTAAAAGTTGATCTCCCTGTGGACTAAAAATTTAGCTTCTTTTATAGTAAAAATTAGTACTTTACAATTATCTAGGATCTCATAGCTTACAGGTATGTAATAATGCCAGTAAATTTGAAAACTTAGAGGAATTGGGAAAATCCCTTAATAAACAGCTTTCTCAAACTGACACAAGAAGAAACAAAAGTCTGAATAAGTCATATCTATTTAATTGAATCCTCATTAAAAACCCTGTCAAGGACATTATAAAAAAAGGTAATTACAGACCAATATCCCTTATGAGCATAGATGGAAAAATCTTATACAAAAGTATAGCAAATTGAATTTAGCAACATATAATTAGGATGATACATCATGATCATGTGGGATTTATGCCAGGAATCCAAGGCTGGTTTACATTTAAAAATGATTTGCTGAATAAATACAATAAAAGAGAAAAATCATATCATTACTTCAATATAAATAGAAAAGTAGAAAATTCCTTTTCTGTATAGTTACCTTCTCTCTAGTACTTTTCCATACAAATTCTAGCCACCTCAGTAGCCCTGATCTACACTGTCTATTTAGCTCAGTAAGGCTGCTGGCTATTTTGAAGCTATATTGCTTCTCCCTATGCTGCAATCTGGAAAGTGTTAACAGGTAGAACTGGTGCAATTATGGGACTCACTCTGTTTTCCTTCTCTCAGGAATCGAAGTCCCATACTGCCTGATTTTCAACATCTGAAAACAATTATTTCATATATTTTGTCCAGTTTTCAGTAGTTTACTATAGGAAGATTAATCTGCCAGAAGCAGAAGTCTTACCCACACTTCTTGTCATCCTTATGCAATGGGTATGAAGTGATGTATGGCATTTCATACATAAATTCATATATATAGTTTATATAATACATATTTACATTTTCCTCCTTACCAGTGTGGTTAAATGTCTTTTCATATGTTTATTGGTCAGTTGTGTTTTATGTGCCCTTCTATAGGTTTATTTGCCTTTTTCTTACTGATTTATATATTTTTTTGTGTGCATTCTGGATACCATCCAGAGTTGGTTATAAAATGCTTAAATGTTTTATAATTTTCCTATTCACATTTAGTTTTTTAGTTCTCTTAGAATTAATTTTTATAAATGATGTGGAGGGAATCTAATTTTTTTATATGAATAGACAGTGGTCCTTGCATAATTTATTTTAAAATTCCCCACTGACTTTTTTAAACACCAACTCTATTATATATTAACCTCCTATGTATGTACACTGGCTGTTTCCAGGTGCCTTATTCCACCCCCCCCCCCACCATGGTCTTTTTGTCTATTCCTGCACAATACCATTTAATTTTGTTTTTTTAAAAATAATTTTATATATTTTATTTCTTGGCTGCATTGGGTCTTAGTTGTGGCATGCGGGCTCGGTAGTTGTGGCTCACAGGCTCCAGAGTGCAGGCTCAGTAGTTGTGGTGCACGGGCTTAGTTGCTCCACGGCATGTGGGATCTTCCCGGACCAGGGCTTGAACCCATGTCTCCTGCATTGGCAGGGGGATTCTTAACAACTGTGCCACCAGGGAAGCCCCCACCATTTAGTTTTAATTACTATATGTGGTAAGATGACTGTTCCCTTCTTCATCTTAAAAATCGTCTCGGCTATTCTTGGCTCTTTATTTTTCCAGATGAATTTTAAGAGTAAGTCTTCAAGTTCCAACAAAACACCCTGTTGCAATCCAAACTTTATTCCCTGTATAGAATCATTGGGGAAGATGTTGAATATTCTCATCCATGGGTACAATGTATGTTATTTACGTCTTCAGTATATTTCTTAAAAGTTTTATAATTTTTTTCATAAAAGTCATGTTTGTCCTTTGCTAGACCTCTCAAATTACTTGCCCCTGGAACCCAGTCACCATATTATGAGGAAGCTCAGGCCACATGGAGAGGTCACATGTGGGGGTTCTGGCACTAGCTGCAACTAGTCCTTCAGCCAAAGGCCAGAATCAACTGCAAGACATATGAATGATTGAGTCCTCACATGAGTCTAGTCCCTAGCTTTCTAGTTTTCTAGCTGAGTCCTTAGACATCATGGAGCAGAGATAAGCTGTCTCTGCTGTGTCCTGTCTGAATCTCTGACCCAAAGAAATCGTGATAGATAGTATAATAGTTGTTGTTTTAAACCACTAAAGTTTGGGATAATTTATTATTAAGCAATAGAAAATTAATATACCAGACATCATTCTGATTATGGATTGGTTTCTCCTGTAGGTCTGCCTAAGGTCTAATTATATTCTAATATAATTAGAATATTTTAATATAGTACATGGAATAATTTCTCATCCTAAATTAATAAATTGGCATTTATTACTGTGTCATGAGCTTGGCTAATTTATATTTGTATTGTGTATAAGAAGAAATCATGTATTTGCATGTATAAGGCAGAGGAACAAATTCAGACATTGCAAATTCATCATGAACACCATGGGAAACATACCCATGTGGTTGAGAATGACAGTTTTCATGTTCCATGATATTTCTGTAGTCAGATACAGTTGTACAATGTTAAAAAACCTGAACTTGTCTTAAATACCTCTTGATTTGGTGGTACAGTCTTTCTAAATAGGTTTCATAAACTGACACCAGAGAGTACAGTGTAAAACTTCCTTATATTTTTCTAAAGACTCTAATTTACTTCAAAAAAATTCTTACGGAGTTTTCTAATAGCAAATGAGGCAGTGTGATCAGGTAGGCTATGTACTCAACTACATAGGTATTATTTTTCTCAAATAGTTTATTTGTGAACCTTGAGGTCTCTCATGACTCCAAGATATTTCCAGGAAGAATCCACCTTGGAAGTCACATAGCCTCACTTTTATGACCCAGACTTGGAAGTCATGTAGCAGCACTTCTGCAATACTCAGTCTGTTCCCTAGAAGCAAGTCACTTTAGTCCAGCCCACGTTCACAGGAGAAGTAGACTCCACCTTTTGAAGAGAGGAGTGTCAAAATAATTTGTGGACTAATGTTAGAACTACTACACTTGATAAGCATGGAATTAGAAGAAGGGAAGTTTTATACATATTTAATGGTATTAGGCTTAACATAAGCTGATTCTCTGTCTCACAACAGAGGATATAGTCATGTTTAATGGTCCTGGTAGACTTAAAATCCTTTGGCTAAAGCTTTTTACTCATTGGGTAGTGTTTGGATGGGCATTGTCTTTATTTGCTTCTGCAGAGAATGAAGAATAATGATGGGAGAGTGCATCCCAACCAGTGCATGTGCAAATAGGCCATTTGGGGAACTTCAAGTACCAGTATAAATGGAACATGGGATGTAAAGGGGGGAATGATGGGAAACGAAGTTGGAAAGGTAGTGCCCCTCACTTTCTCCTCCTCTCCTTTTACCCTCAGCTTTTGTCATCTTTACATTTTTAAGGCTATAACATTTTCTGTAGCCATAATTAAGTTTTCTGTAAATTGTAAGTTAATTCTAAAAGTTGAAAGCCAGTGAACAAGGTTTATATTGTGTGACGGTATAGGCTTCAGAGCTGCATAATGTAATTATATTTCTTTTCTTATATAGTTTTTTTAGTATTTCCTGGAGTTTCTAATTGTCTTTTTTTTGCACCTTTAACATACTCTCAGTTATTTCCTCCAAATCTCCATGTGATAAGATATCCTAATGATTCTGCTTTAGAGACCACTCTCATGGGGCCTTCTTTCCTCCTGCTCTAAACTGATCCACTTGTTCTCTAGGCCTGTTTTCTTGAATTTCCCTAATTCCTGGATTCCATTCCTTTCTCTTTCTCCCTATTGCTACATCATGCCCTCAGAATTTCCTACGAAAGGATGTGAGGGTGCTAAGTTTTCCAAGTATTTGTATGTCTGAAAATGCCCTTTTTGAACCCGTATACTCCATTGATACTTGGCTAGTTACAGAGTCCTAGATTGGCCTAAGAATTCTAGTGGCAGAGCCGCATTATATTCTGGCATCACTCTTGCTGATAAGAAGTCTGATGGAGATCTGCCTCTGGTTCTTTTTTGAGTGACTTTTTAATTTGAAAGCTTTTAGTCTTTTTTCCTGGGCATCTGAAATTTCGGTGTTAACTAAATTATCACTTTGTTTAGGTTTTTTTTTCCCCTGTTGATTTAGTTTTTTTCATGTTATAGGCTTTCCTCGAATATCTGGTGATCCTTTATAATCTATTGATATGTATGAGCGAACAAAAAAAAATCACTTCAGAAGTTGGATGGGATTTGTTGACGGTCTAGTTTTGTTTAGAGTAATCGGGCAGGGAACTCGTTAAAAGCTAGAATGTATGAATATTTCTCTGGGACTATTCAGTTTCTTTAGGGAAGAACTTTCCAGGTTTTGTTTTTGTTTTTTTGTGTTTTGGGTTTTCTTTTTGTTTTTGTTTTTGCCTGGAGCATGAATGCTTCACTGTCTTTTGGAGTCGGGTAGTAAACTGCATAGTGCATACAGATTTATGTCATCCCCCCTATTTTCAGTTCACGTCTTAATCCGTCTTCTATTTCATCTGGTATTTCTAATCTGTAGTTCTGTAGGAACCTCACCTGTAATCCCTTTTCTCTTTATTCTAGGATGTGAGTTCCTCTCTTTTGGTTTTGTCACTTACCACTTCATGTACTTCGAATTTTCCAGAAATTTGATTGTCTTTTGCCTGGGGGACCATTCTTCTATTCTCTTTGATATTGTGGATTTATCCCCCTCCCTCCCTCCCTCCTTCTCTCTCTCTCTCTCTCTCTGTCTCTCTCTCTCTGTCTCTTTCTCTCTCTTTCTCTCTCTCTTTTTTCTGGTCTAATCTTTTAGAGCAGGGGTACCCAACCCTGGGCCTCAGACGAGTAATGGTCTGTGGAACCGGGCTGCCCAGCAGGAGGTGAGCGGCAGGCGAGCAAAACTCCGCATCTCCCGCGTGACTGCCTGAACCGTCCTTACCTTACCCCCAAACCCTCCACACCCCCCGGTCCGTGGAAGAATTACTTACCGTGAAACCAGTTGCCAAAAAGGTTGGGGACTTCTGTTCTAGAGTAAAGGGAAGGAAATAAACAAATGTGCCATTTTTAAGTATATGCATTGTGATCTCTAAGTGGGTAAAGATATAGAAGATAGTTATTAAAGGAACAGTTGATATTTCAAAGACAGTAGTCTTATATAATACTTGTTCTCCTTGCATTCTAGGTGATTTGAATCCCAGTTTTATTACAGATATTCTTTGTGATCTTGGGCATGCTGTGTAGTGTGGGATCTTATAGTACTTTACATATTGTAGAGCAGTGGTTTTCAGGTTTTTTTTTTTGACTGAAAACTATAACAAACACATTTTCCTTTACAACTCAGTTCTCATATAATGTTTCATAAAATAACACTCTTACATGCAATATGCTGATATTTTATATGTATTTTTAAGTTCTGGTTGTGACCCACTAAAGTTATCTTATTCTACCCACTAATGCATTGCAACCCACACTTTGAAACACAGTTCTCTAGAGCAGTATTTTTTAAAGTGTGAGCCAGATACATCTTCAAACTGAGTATTGAAAAAACTTAAGAATTTAGAGATAAGTAGGAAAAATCTAGCTGGGTTTTTGTGAGTTTTAAAAGTTGTGTTAATAATTCTTCAAAGATGAAATGCCTCACTTCCCTAGAATTATCTTGATTCTCTCTCTGCCTAAGGCCATGGATCTCAACAGTGGTGAGAATTCTTGAGTCGGATCAAGTTTCAGTCATAATAATAAAATAGAAGACAGTTAAGATAAGTTTTTAAAGAATTCATCTTGAGAGGGCAGACAGCAGAAGCAAGAAGAGCTACAATCCTGCAGCCTGTGGAACAAAAACCACATTCACAGAAATATAGACAAGATGAAAAGGCAGAGGTCTATGTACCAGAGGAAGGAACAAGATAAAACCCCAGAAAAACTAAAGTGGACATAGGCAGCCTTCCAGAAAAAGAATTCAGAATAATGATAGTGAAAGAATGGAGGCAAAGATCGAGAAGCTGCAAGAAATGTTTAACAAACACCTAGAATAATTAAAGAACAAACAAACGGAGATGAACAATACAATAACTGAAATGAAAAATACACTAGAAGGAATCAATAGCAGAATAACTGAGGCAGAAGAACGGATAAGTGACCTGGAAGACACAATGGTGGAATTCACTGCCACAGAACAGAATAAAGAAAAAAGAATGAAAAGAAACGAAGACAGCCTAAGAGACCTCTGGGACAACATTAAATGCAAACATTCGCATTGTAGGGGTCCCAGAAGGAGAAGAGAGAGAGAGGACCTGAGAAAATATTTGAAGAGATTATAGTCGAAAACTTCCCTAACATGGGAAAGGAAATAGCCACCCAAGTCCAGGAAGTGCAGAGACTACCAGGCAGGACAAACCCAAGGAGAAACGCGCTGAGACACATAGTAATCAAATTGACAAAAATTAAAGGCAAAGAAAAATCATTGAAAGCAACAAGGGAAAAAACGACAAATAACATACAAGGGAATTCCCATAAGGTTACGAGCTGATTTCTCAGCAGAAACTCTACAAGCCAGAAGGAAGTGGCATGACATATTTAAAGTGATGAAAGGGAAGGGATTTAAAGGGATGAAAGGGAACCTACAGCCAAGATTACTCTACCCAGCAAGGATCTCATTCAGAATCAACAGAGAAATCAAAAGCTTTACAGACAAGCAAAAGCTGAGAGAATTCAGCACCATCAAACCAGCTCTACAACAAATGCTAAAGGAACTTCTTTAAGTGGGAAACACAATAGAAGAAAAAGACCTACAAAAACAAACCCATAACAATTAAGAAAATGGTAGTAGTAACATACATATCGATAATTACCTTAAACGTGAATGGATTAAATGCTCCAACCAAAAGACAACAGGTTCGCTGAATGGATACAAAAACAAGACCAATCTATATGCTGTCTACAAGAGACCCACTTCAGACCTAGGGACGCATACAGACTGAAAGTGAGGGGATGGAAAAAGATATTCCATGCAAATGGAAATCAAAAGAAAGCTGGAGTAGCAATACTCATATCAGATAAAATAGACTTTAAAATAAAGAATGTTACAAGAGACAAAGGAGGACACTACATAATGATCAAGGAATCAATCCAAGAAGAAGATATAACAATTATAAATGTATATGAACCCAACATAGGAGCACCTCAATACATAAGGCAACTGCTAACAGCTATAAAAGAGGAAATCGACAGTAACACAATAATAGTGGGGGACTTTAACACCTCACTTACACCGATGGACAGATCATCCAAACAGAAAATTAATAAGGAAATAGAAGCTTTAAGTGACACAATAGACCAGATAGGTTTAATTGATATTTATAGGACATTGCATCCAAAAACAGCAGATTACACGTTCTTCTCAAGTGCGCACGGAACATTCTCCAGGATAGATCACATCTGGGGTCACAAAACAAGTCTCAGTAAATTTAAGAAAATTGAAATCATATCAAGCATCTTTTCTGGTCTGACCACAACGCTATAAGAAATCAATTACAGAGAAAAAAACATAAAAAGCACAAACACATGGAGACTAAACAATATGTTACTAAATAACCAAGAGATCACTGAAGAAATCAAAGAGGAAATCAAAAAATACCTAGAGACAAATGACAACGAAAACACGATGATCCAAAACTTATGGGATGCAGCAAAAAGCAGTTTTAAGAGGGAAGTTTATAGCAATACAAGCCTACCTCAAGAAATAGGAAAAATCTCAAATAAACAATCTAACCTTACACCTAAAGGAACTAGAGAAAGAAGAACAGACAAAACCCAAAGTTAGTAGAAGGAAAGAAATCATAAAGATCAGAGCAGAAATGAATGAAATAGAAACAAAGAAAACAGTAGCAAAGATCAATAAAACTAAAAGCTGGTTCTTTGAGAAGATAAACAAAATTGATAAACCGTTAGCCAGACTCATCAAGAAAAAGAGGGAGAGGACTCAATAAAATTAGAAATGAAACAGAGAAGTTACAACAGACACAGCAGAAATACAAAGCATCCTAAGAGACTACTACAAGCAACTCTATGCCAATAAAATGGACAACCTGGAAGAAATGGACAAATTCTTAGAAAGGTATAACCTTCCTAGACTGAACCAGGAAGAAATAGAAAATATGAACAGACCAATCACAAGTAATGAAATTGAAACTGTGATTAAAAATCTTCCAACAAACAAAAGTCCAGGACCAGATGGCTTCACAGGTGAATTCTATCAAACATTTAGAGAAGAGCTAACACCCATCCTTCTCAAACTCTTCCCAAAAATTGCAGAGCAAAGAACACTCCCAAACTCATTCTATGAGGCCACCATCACCCTGATACCAAAACCAGACAAAGATATTACAAAAAAAGAAAATTACAGACCAATATCACTGATGAATATGGATGTAAAAATCCTCAACAAAATACTAGCAAACAGAATCCAACAACACATTAAAAGGATCATACAGCATGATCAAGTGGGATTTATCCCAGGGATGCAAGGATTCTTCAGTATACGCCAATCAATCAATGTGGTACACCATATTAACAAATTGAAGAATAAAAACCACATGATCATCTCAATAGATGCAGAAAAAGCTTTTGACAGAATTCAACACCCATTTATGATAAAAACTCTCCAGAAAGTGGGCATACAGGGACCCTACCTCAACATAATAAAGGCCATATATGACAAACCCACAGCAAACATCATTCTCAATGGTGAAAAACTGAAAGCATTTCCTCCAAGATCAGGACCAAGACAAGGATGGCCACTCTCATCACTATTATTCAACATAGTTTTGGAAGTCCTAGCCACGGCAATCACAGAAGAGAAAGAAAGAAAATGAATGCAATTTGGAAAAGAAGAAGTAAAACTGTCACTGTTTGCAGATGACATGATACTATACATAGAGAATCCTAAAGATGCCACCAGAAAACTACTAGAGCTAATCAATGAATTTGGTAAAGTTGCAGGATACAAAATTAATGCACAGAAATCTCTTGCATTCCTATACACTAATGATGAAAAATCTGAAAGAGAAACTAAGGAAACACTCCCATTTACCATTGCAACAAAAAGAATAAAATACCTAGGAATATACCTACCTAGGGAGACAAAAGACCTGTATGCAGAAAACTATAAGACACTGATGAAAGAAATTAAAGATGATACAAACAGATGGAGAGATATACCATGTTCTTGGATTGAAAGAATCAATATTTTGAAAATGACTATACTACCCAAAGCAATCTACAGATCCGATGCAATCCCTATCAAATAACCAATGGCATTTTTTACAGAACTGGAACAAAAACTCTTAAAATTTGTATGGAGACACAAAAGACCCCGAATAGCCAAAGCAGTCTTGAGGGGAAAAAACGGAGCTGGAGGAATCAGACTCCCTGACTTCAGACTGTACTACAAAGCTACAGTAATCAAGACAATATGGTACTGGCACAAAAACAGAAATGTAGATCAGTGGAACAGGATAGAAAGCCCAGAGATAAACCCACGCACCTATGGTCAACTAATCTATGACAAAGGAGGCAAGGATATACAGTGGAGAAAAGACAGTCTCTTCATTAAGTGGTGCTGGGAAAACTGGACAGCTACATGTAAAAGAATGAAATTAGAACACTACCTAACACCATACACACAAAAAAACTCAAAATGGACTAGAGACCTAAATTTAAGACTGGACACTATAAAACTCTTAGAGGAAAACATAGGAAGAACACTCTTTGACATAAATCACAGCAAGATCTTTATTGATCCACCTCCTAGAGTAATGGAAATAAAAACAAAAATAAACAAATGGGACCTAATGAAACTTAAAAGCTTTTGCAAAGCAAAGGAAACTACAAACAAGACAAAAAGAGAACCGTCAGAATGGGAGAAAATATTTGCAAACGAATCAACGGACAAAGGATTAATCTCTAAAATATATAAACAGCTCATGCAGCTCAATATTAAAGAAACAAACAACCCAATCCAAAAATGGGCAAAAGACCTAAATAGACATTTCTCCAAAGAAGACATACAGATGGGCAAGGAGCACATGAAAAGCTGCTCAACATCACTAATTATTAGAGAAATGCAAGTCAAAACTACGATGAGGTATCACCTCACACCAGTTAGAATGGGCATCGTCAGAAAATCTACAAACAACAAATGCTGGAGAGAGTGTGGAGAAAAGAGAACCCTCTTGCACTGTTGATGGGAATGTAAATTGATACAGCCCCTGTGGAGAACAGTATGGAGGTTCCTTAGAAAACTAAAAATAGAATTACCATATGACCCAGCAATCCCACTACTGGGCATATACCCACAGAAGACCATAATTCAAAAAGACACATGCACCCCAATGTTCATTGCAGCACTATTTACAATTGCCAGGTCATGGAAGCAACCTAAATGCCCATCAACAGACAAATGGATAAAGAAGATGTGGTACATGTATACAATGGAATATTACTCAGCCATAAAGAGTAATGAAATTGGGTCATTTGTAGAGACATGGATGGATCTAGAGACTGTCATACAGAGTGAAATAAGTCAGGAAGAGAAAAACAAATATTGTATATTAACACATATATGTGGAATCTAGAAAAATGGTACAGATGAGCTGGTTTGCAGGGCAGAAATTGAGACACAGATGTAGAGAACAAACGTATGAACACCTAGGGGGGAAAGTGGCATGGGGGGTGGTGGTGGTGGGATGAACTGGGAGATTGGGATTGACATGTATACACTAATATGTATAAAATGGATAACTAATAAGAACCTGCTGTATAAAAAAAAATTCATCTTCCAATCAGATTTAAACTATTATGTGTTTTGCAAGACATATCTGTATTTTAGATAATTCCTTGATTGTGTAGTTTTTCTTGCATCTTTAATACTTTACATGAAGAGCTTTTTATATTGGGGATTTAATAATATTTTTCAGAAGAGCACTTTTAGTAAATCCTTAGCTCTGATACTGTTATTGAAGAGATGCATATAAACATGAATATAATATATTGGTGTTTCAGGTCTGTTACATTATATTCTTAAGTTGTGATTAAGTTTCTTTGAAGCAACATAAAGACTTAAGACATTTAAGATTGTTGAATATGCTATATTATGATCATAAATGGTGGTCTGAATTGCTCCCAGATCAATACTTAGGGTGAGGTCAAGATATGCTAATAGGTTTATGTATAGGACTGGGTTTTTCTCTTTGCGTATTTATTTATGTTTATTTTAATATTTATTTATTTATTTGGTTGCTTGGGGTCTTAGTTGTGGCTTGCGGCTCCTTAGTTACCACACATGGGCTCCTTAGTTGTGGCAGGCAGGCTCCTTAGTTGTGACATGTGAACTCTTAGTTGTGGCATGCATGTGGGACCTAGTTCCCTGACCAGGGATCGAACCTGGGCCCCCTGCATTGGGAGTGCAGAGTCTTATCCACTGCGCTACCAGGGAAGTCCCTCTCTTTATTTAAATGGCTGTCACTAGGATCTTAAATGCTCATCCCTTATTTGCTCACGATTCATATACACATTTTGGAAGAAATTAATATTTATTTTAAATAGGTACAGTGTCATCTTTCCAAGAAGACCTGATTTAAACTGCTCCAACAAAAATTTGGGGTCTCTTGTAATTAATTTCAGAGTGACTAGCAAATACTGTGTTGTACTTGGGGCATGTTGCAAAACAATTACATCGTCAGCATCCACCATTCCAGTTGCTATATGATGTAGCACTGTAAGGTTTTCTGAATTTTTCCTGTGAATTAGTATGCTTCCAGGGGTATTGTTATTTTTGAACCTCTAAGTGGAATTCTGATGGATAACATCAGTTAATATTGCAGGGAGAATCCCAGGTGAGGAAGTTATCACTATAGGAATCAGAATGGACATTATTAGCTACATTGAGAATGGCAAATGGATAATCAACATAAACCTAGTAAAAATAGCCAAGTAAAAACAGCATGTGACCTAACTGCCTAAAAGTAAGGCATTGCCATACTGAAACACCACTGAGTATGACAGACTTCATTTGCAAGCATGCTTGTAATGGGGAAGCTGAAGTATAAAGTGGTCAGTGTAGATACTGTCAGCGCTTTTTACATTTAGTGAACAGAATTTTTTTTTTTTTTTTGGCTGCGTTGGGTCATCATCACTGCGCACGGGCTTTCTCTAGTTGTGGCAAGCGAGGGCTGCTCTTCGTTGCAGTGTGCAAGCTTCTCTTGTTGCGGAGCACGGGCTCTAGGCGCGCAGGCTTCAGTAGTTGCAGCACGCAGGCTCAGTAATTGCAGCACACGGGTTCTAGGGTGCGTGGGCTTCAGTAGTTGTGGCGCGCAGGCTCAGTAGTTGTGGTGCACGGGCTTAGTTGCTCCACGGCATGTGGGATCTTCCCGGGCCAGGGATCGAATCCGTGTCTCCTGCTTTGGCAGGCAGATTCTTAACCACTCCACCACCAGGGAAGTCCCTAGTGAACAGAATTATTACCTATTCTTTTCCTCACAAAGTATTTATTATTCATATTTATGAAATATAGCCAGGATGTAGTCTGATCTTTTTTCAGCTTAGTGAAATATATTTTTTGCTTTTTGTCTTTTTTTCTTATAAGAAAATTCTGAAAATTGATGTCTCAGGAAGGTACCTAAGAGTCGGGATTATATTAAACATCTACAAGTGCAAAATATTTTATAATTTTTTAATGATGAAAACAATGATCTCATCTTTTCTTACTAAGGTAACCATTATAAAAATGTTTTTGATCTATATGAAAAGGTTGTTTGTCTTGAACCTAGAAGTAGGCCAGCCAACAGTAGACGACAGGAGCGTTCTTTTCTCTCACGTAACCTTTTACAGTCTGATCACCTCTTCCACTGCTGTTTTACCTTAGTTGCCAAGAAACTCAACACAAAGTGATTAAATATAGCAGTCAAATACCTTGTAATATCTATAGCTTTCGTGCTTTTAATTAATCCAGATTTTATTTTTAATTGTTCTCCTTATATTTAATCTTGTAAGTGCTCTCAAATTCTTTTTGACTCTAGGTTATATAGAGAATAGATTGTGTGTATATATATATGTGTGTATGTGTGTGTGTGTGTGTGTGTGTGTGTGTGTATATATATATATATATATATATATGGTAAACAACCATACCTTTTACATTTGTTTATCGCCTGATAGCATTATTTTTTAATGTTTTGTATCTTGCCTTCCCAACCTGCTTCTAAGCTCTTGAAGGCAGGAAATCATCTCTAACTTTCAAAACTAACCTTAAAGGACTGTTTTGAAAGTTAAATAAATAGACATAGGAAACAGAGTTGTATTTGGCATGAAGGGAGCGCTAATGTTAGCAGCATTATGTTTTATTATGTAGCACAGTAGACTGTTCAATAGAACATGTATTACTTACAGGAGGGGTTAGGTAGGAAAAGATTTTTCTATTCCCTAATACCTAAAAATAATTGAGGTTTGGGCATTTCTATTTCAACTCAGAGCCAAAGGAGTTGAAATGTTAACTGCTTTCTAAAAATATCTAATGTTTGGGAAAATCCAGATGTGACCTGTTCCATCCAAATATTAGGTAATGCTGGGATATAATTCTGGAGGAGAAAGCAACTTCAAAGAAATCTTTAGGCTAAGTAGCGGATTACTGAATGGAGAAGCTATGAAAAACATTAATTTCTTCCGAAGGAGACTCAAGAGTTAGGTGCCCAGAAAGAGAAACTTCCTAAAAAAAAACAAAGAAAAAAAAGAAAAAGAAACTTCCTTTTTATATGTAACATGTTCCTGAATCTACTGTTTGTCAGTCTTGAAAATCATTTTGTGTCTTCTAACATGTTAGCTGTAGGCTACTAGCCTGTGGTGTAAGAGAAAAATGCCTTCCATTTGTATCTACTTTGACATATATGCACTCACCTTCATGATCATTATGTCATTTAATCCATTTAAATCAACCATCAAGGTAGGGTATTGATAAAAATGGTCATTGTTATAAATTCTTAAGCATAGACATGATGTAATAATTCACTATTTATGCCAGCTTTGATATACAGCCTCTTTTCTTTGTTCTATAGCCTATTTTAATTGAGTGCATAATCTTATTCTTCAAATTCAGAGTTTCTTCTAGCATCAAATACACATTTGTTGGCTCCTTATATACCCTATGCTAGGAGTAAAAGAGATAAAAAGGAAAGCCTGCTCAGTGAATGATCCTTGCCCTTGAGGAACCTGAATTCTTTTGATGAGTGCTAAAAGAAATATTCTTTAAATACAGGCCCAAAGTTAATGCATGCTCAAGTGTATGATTGAGATTGTATTATAGATGTCCAGAGAAGGGAGGGATCAGTTCATCCTGACCTACCTAAGAGAAGTTTGGTGGAGAATGTGAGATTTCAGTTTATTCTTAAAGGGTGAGTAGGATTTGGAAACATAGGGCAGGAATCTGGTAAGGTATTTCAGGTAGGGAAGAGTCTGAACAAAGATACGGCCTTTGGAGAACAGAGAGAGGAGTGATTTCACATAGAGAAGGTGGTTTGGAGGAGGAAGGAGAGAATAGCGCTGGCTTTCTAAGGTGATCTCTAATTGAACTGGGATATTGTATGAGTTTGTATTTTTTTAGCATAAGGGAAAAAAGCTTAAAAATATTTTAAAACTCTCTTAAACTGAGTTACCTTCTAAAGGTATGGCACCTATTTCCCCAAACCATCATTATAATGGAATTTAACTATATATAAAGATATGTATTATAATAAAGAGACAGTATAAAGCTATACAATAAGGATATAGATATATTTATAAATAGATAAAGATATTACTGAGTAATGGAGAGAACTATGGGGATTTCTTGTACAGTGAGAGTTGAGAAGGATTCTTACAGCCCAAATTATCACCCACTTCTTTAATGTATAATACATACCCAATCTAATAAGTTTAGCCTGATTAGGAAGCTTACAAAAAGGACGGGTGTCCATCTTCTAGTTTTTCAAGCCAAGTATTTATATTAAGCAGACGTCTATTTAGTAATTGAAATAAACTAAATACCAATCTTAAGTGGATACCTTTTTAACTTTAAGGGAGAAAACCCCAAGAGAATTTAAGAAAAAGGCCATTTTAGATACACTAACTTCTCAGGGAATGAGCAGATTCTACTTAGAATAACTGATGGTCATTTTGGGATGAAGTAGTGTAGTGAATTATGACTGGTAAGATTATATGCAGTATGTATGTCGGATGGTGCTTCACTCTCACCTGCAATAGAATGAGGTTTAATAAACTTCTGGGTAAAGATAACTGTTTAACAAATTACTTGGTATTGAAAGTAGTTACAAATTTAATGGTCTTTTTTTAAAAGGATACATAAAAATGTTCCCACAAAAGAACAGTTCAAATAAAGGTGTTCTTGAATCAAAAACTTTATGGAAGTGATCATCAAAAATGTCATGTACTCTGTCAATATTACATGAACTCTGATGCCAGTCTTAGGATTGTAGACCTTGGCTTTCATGTAGCAGAGAGCCATTATTGATTTTGGAACATAGAGTGTTATGCAAACTCTTTGTAAGTGTGGCACTACCACAGAAGAAGCTTCTGCTGGCATAGCCATAAATGGGTTGCAGCAAATTCAAAATTTTTTTAGAATCTTTATATTTTTACTTCAAAAGTCATGTGAATTTTGTCGTTCTTTATAATATATCTATGTTTTTTTGTAAATATGTTTTAAGTTATTGAACAAAATTGACTGATCAAAAGGATATGCTGTATTTGTCTTCTTTGTGTGAGTGGGCTTACGATATCTGACCTGCTATATTTTAGCAGTACCTTATCTAGCTCAGCTTTTTAAGGACAGCACTTGAATATAGCTGCAAAGTAATTTCACTTGGCTTCCTGCCCCAGGGGAATTAAAAAGCATGGGTATCCTTGGTTAGGTTATCATCTTTATGAAGATTTCTACCTCTATCTTTATATAAAGCAGGCATTGGTTTTGAATGAAGGAATACTGTTGTATACTATGAGCTCAGTATCAGTATTGGAATACATGATTTTTAAAAATTTAATCTCAGTAGTTCAAGAAACAAATAATTGAGCTGAATAACTGAAGGTCCTTGTTTATAGATTTGAAATTCAGAAGTGAAATTTCATTACTTTTTGAATGTTGCAAACAAAAAGCTTTAATACATTTGTTAGAATCAAATGATTATAATGTGCCCATATTTTTGTACTCAGTAGAAGATAAAACAATAAACATTTACTGAATGCATGTTGTGTGGCAGGTACTGTGCTAGATAATGAGAGGGCGGAGGGAGAGGAAGAGAGAGAGAAAGAAAGGGAGAACACTTGTTTCCTGTCTTTGGGGGCCTCGTAATCTAGGAGTATAATACATGTAAAATGTAACTGCCATATAGCACAGTAAATACTGCAATAGAGATAGCACCTAAGATACATTTAGGTAAATGTGGATTAACCAACCAATTTAGCTTCAGTGCCATAGAGAAAGCTTCTGAGAGTGGAATATGCTTATGCTGAAACTTATTAATAAATGGGGAGAGTTCTCAGGGTGGAAATGTGGGAAAAGGGCATTCCAGGCAGAGGAAACAGTGTAAAATCTTCAGGAAATTGCAGAGAGCATGGTTTAACCAAAGTGAAGGTGCATGCTAGATAGTGTTGAGAGATGACTCTTGGCCGTAGGCAGCTTCATTTTGTATACAATCCTAAGGAGTTTGAACGTCATTCTGTAATTTTTGGAGGATCATTGAAAAGTATTGAGTATGATCAGAATGATTCTCATTTTAGCAAGATTTTAGCTTTTGAAGTAGTTTAGAGGATAAATCAGGAATCGCAGGTTATGGCCCCAGGCAAGAGGAGCAGTTAGGATGTCATTGCTGTAGTCTAAAATGATGAATGTGAGGGCCATTAAAGTGGCAGAGGGAATGACAAGAAAAGGATAGATTCCAGATAAGTTAAAGAAACGGAATCAGTAACATTTAATGATTGATTGTGGGTAGTGAGAGAGGAGGAAGATAGAAATTCATGTCTGGCGTGAATAATGGGATTAGATGGGTAAATTTCTCACTAGAGTTTTGAGAGAAGTTTTACTTTATGTATGTGAATAGCTTCTACAAAATTGGTAAACATATGAAGGTAACTTTTGAGTAGGTCATTTCTAAATTTCTCTTTATTTTTATTTACAGATGCCACTTCAAATGAACAACAAGAGCTTTTCTGTCAGAAGCTGCAGCAGTGTTGCATACTGTTTGATTTCATGGACTCTGTTTCAGACTTGAAGAGCAAAGAAATTAAAAGAGCAACATTGAATGAACTGGTTGAGTATGTTTCAACTAATCGTGGTGTAATTGTTGAATCAGCGTATTCTGATATAGTAAAAATGGTAAGCCTCTAGACTTAAGTTCCTCAGATTTATATAAATTCAAGTAAGATCTGAGGTATAATTATGATTTAATGAGACTGATTTTTAATAAATATACAATAATTAATGTGCTCAAAAGAATGTTTTTTTAAAATAGTCCATTTGAAAGATTATCCATCCATTCCAATGATGGTGTCATTGCTTTATAATAGTTTGGGAATTCAATAGCCACAATGGCTGGTGGCTACCACACTGGGTAGTGCAGATCTAGAGCTTAGGAGAAAGATATAAGCTCAAGATCATACAGATAGATAGATAATTAATGTGCAGCTGAATAGTTGTGGAGAAAGAACATCTAAAGGGGGAAGAAAAGACCAAGGAAAAACTGTGGGGCTCTCAGCATCGCAGCAGTGGATAAGGGAGTCAGGTCTAAAACAAATCTTATTTAGGACATTTTGATATCATATATGTAGATTCTATAACACTGAATTTTAATCAAAACGTGGGACCTTTAAGAAGTTAAATGATGTAAACAAAAATTTGAAATATCTGTTGTGAAAAGTATTGAAGTAAGGTTGTTTAGGATACTGTTTATTAATTATTTAACCATATTCTCCATCAAACTGTAGAAATTTGTTTCGGACTTGCGGTTTTTGTATTTTGGGGCATAACAAAATACAAAAAATTCATTTGGAATAAATAGAGTCACTGAGTACACAATTTAAGCTTAAATGTTGGTTATAGAAGGTTATATAGCAAGTATAATCTAAGCTATAAACTATACAAGTTAGTTGCCTTAATTTCTTTCCCTGTGCCTAATATATGTTCTGGGGGAAGAGCAAAATGTGTAGGAAAGTTAAATTTGACCCTAATATACTAGTTGAGTTTTCTTTCATCATATTGTACTAGAAGACCAATTAAAAGGACTTAAGACATTTCGGTTAGTTTTTTTCTTTTTAAAAAAGAAAATAAAAGCCTTAAGATTTTTTTTAAAGATTAGCTCTAGAGAGAACATTAATCAAAATGAAATTAGCTTCCTCAAGTCCACAGATAATTAAAAGCGACAGTTTGAGAATATAAGTATTGATTATTGATAGACTTTGTATTTTGTTCTTTGTTTTGTGTTTGTCATTTAAAAATGTTCAGGGGGAAAATGCAGTATTTCCACTTTACTGATTTCAAATGGTTTGTAATTAGGAATTTTGAAAATCCTAGGGAAGATATTTTTATCTCTCTAAAGTTGTTGCCTCAGATATGAAAGTACTCAAATATTTGAGTCAAATTATTTTGTAATTTTCTATTTACTAATAAATTCTGAGATTTAATTTCTTTTCCCAAGTAAAAAGATGTGTGTGTTTTGTCCTTTTTTTTTTTTTAACTTCTGGGTACTTAATTTCTAGATAAGAAGCCAACTCACCCACTTAGTTCTTTAAAGCTCTTCTGTGTATTTGCTGTATACAGTTAATTTTATTGGTGGCTACAAGGTTTAACTTTTTCTTTTCCTACCAACAATAATAAGTATGATTTCAAAGGCAAATTATGCCCTCCTATGGGACATATTTCCTTTTCAAGTTCTGTCTATGACTTTCTGCCACTCTGTGAAATTGATATTTATCAAACTATTTATTGGCTCTGCCCGCATATGCTGGCTTTGAGTTCTAGCAAATCAAATTCTGGATTATAACTTTCTAAGTCTTATGGTTATAGTAATTGACTGTTAGCAGTTATTTGGATTACCATAGATGCTACTTCATAAGAATGGTTGGGAATTTGCTTGCACCACCAAACAACGCTCGTCTCATCCTCTGTTCTCCAAATAATTTATCTTAAATGACCAGCCCCTCAAAATTAGGGCCTTACATGTTTACTAAACCATTTGATCTGTCAGTCTGTTCATCATTCTTCAACGAATTTTGAATTGGGCTCACAATCCATCCTTTGCTAGAGAAAAAGGATATGTAGTTTACTTTGGTACTAAGACAGACAATGTGAAAGATGAAGTTATAACCTAAAATGAAGACTCTGAAATGAAGAGTCTCAAAGCATATCCTTATTTCAGAGAGATTAATATTTTTTTAAAAAAATGCTCAGAGTTAATGAAATACAGTAAATTAAGTCATCATGGGGTATTATAACTATGTCTGTAATGGCAGTGAATAACTATGTCTGTAATGACAGTGAAAGTATTCTACCCCCATCCTCCTCTTCTTTAGCGTGGTGTGTATGTGTAAGAGATATTTTACCAAACTCTTGGGTTATAAGGTAAGTAAATGGCTGGATTAGAATATGGGGGGAGTTGTGGAAAGATGAAAAGAATCAAGTTAGGGATAGGGAGAGTTAGGAACTTTATGCTCCCCCCACCCAGTTCCCTCCCCTCCTCTTTTTTTTTTTTTTTTTTTTTAAAAGCAAAACTTGGAAAGAAAAACTTGTGATTTAAGGAAGAGGAATCTAGAGGTAATCTGTACGAAGTTTGATGTTTATAGAAGTCAGAATTATGGGACAGAGAAAAGAGAGAAACAAATGGCTGTCTTCATATCTTGAAGAGATTTATAGGTTTTGAACTAAGCTTACAGCCACAACTTAACCTTTTTCTTAAATAAAGTTATCTTAAAAATATTTCGGGCTTCCCTGGTGGCGCAGTGGTTGAGAATCTGCCTGCTAATGCAGGGGACACGGGTTCGAGCCCTGGTCTGGGAAGATCCCACATGCCGCGGAGCAACTAGGCCCGTGAGCCACAACTACTGAGCCTGCGTGTCTGGAGCCTCTGCTCCGCAACAAGAGAGGCCGCGACAGTGAAAGGCCCGCACACCGCAATGAAGAGCGGCCCCCACTTGCCACAACTAGAGAAAGCCCTCGCACAGAAATGAAGACCCAATACAACCATAAATAAATAAATTTTAAAAAAAAATTTCATTTTGCATTTTTAAATTCAATTAAGCAACAAAAACATATGTTTATGTTTATTTAGAACATGAATCTAAATTTATTTTTCTTTACAGATCAGTGCTAACATCTTCCGAACTCTTCCTCCAAGTGATAATCCAGATTTTGATCCAGAAGAGGATGAGCCCACACTTGAGGCCTCTTGGCCTCACATACAAGTATGGAACATAACTTTGTGTTGACAATTTTTAAATTTATGATATTCTGCTTAAATCACAGAACTCTGTTTTAGACCTGAGTGTCTATTTAAAGTACTTGACTTTTAATGTGTTTTCTTAACATTTTCTTTTCTCAAAATATTGCTTTTCACTTTTTTTACTGTGGTAAAATACACTTAACATTTACCATTTAAACCATTTTAAAGTGTATTCCGTAGCATTAAGTGCATTTTTAATGCTATGCAACCATCACTACTATCTAGTTCCATAACCTTTTCATCACCCCAAATGGAAACCCCCTTGTCATTAATAGTCACTTCCCATTCTCCCACCCCCACAGCCCCTGGCAGCTTTTCATCCACATTCTGTCTCTATGGATTTGCTTGTCCTGGATATTTAATATAAATGGAGTCATATAATATGTGGCCTTTTGTGTTTGGGTTCTTTCACTTAACATAATATTTTCAGGGTTTATCAATATTGTAACATATATCAATATGTCATTCCTTTTAATGGCTGAATAATATTCCATTGTATGGACATACCACATTTTGTTTATCCATTTATCAGTAGATGGACATTTGGGTGGTTTCTACCTCTTGGGTGTTGTGATTAGAGCTGTTAAGAATGTTACACATTCATGTACAAGTTTTTGTTTAACATCTGTTTCCCATAGGTTTTGATATGTTGTGTTTTTGTTTTCATTCATTTCAAAATATTTTCTGATATCCTCTGTGATTTATTTGGCCCATTAGTTATTTAGGAATATGTTTAATTTCTACATACTTGTGACTCCCAGATTTCTTTCTGTTATTGATTTATAATTTTATTCCATTGCGGTTGTAGAATATACTTTGAAGTTTTCAATCCTTTTAAATTTATTGAGGCTTTTTTTTATGGCCTAGCATATGGTTTATCATGGAGAATGTTTCATGTGTACTTGAGAAGACCGCGTATACTGTTGTTGTTGGGTGGAGTGTTGTGTTGAAATCTCTTAAATCTAGTTGGTTGTTTAAGTCTTCTGTTTCTTTGTTGATCTGTCAAGTTCTATCCATTATTGAAAGTGAGATATTGAAGTCTCCAACTATTGTTGTTGAATTGTCTATTTCTCTCTTCAGTTCTGTCGTTTTTGCTTCAGGAATTTTGGGGGCCCTATTGTTAGCTGCCTATGTCTATAATTGTTTTATCTTCCTCTTGGATATGTCCCTTATCATTATAACTCTAATAACAGTTTTTGTGTTAAAGTTCATTTTTTGTGATATTTACTGCCTAACTGCCACTGTCTAACTCTCTTTTGGTTACTGTTTGCATGATATGTCTTTTCCATACATTTACTTCTTATCTGTTTGTTTCTTTGAATCTCAGTTGTGTTTCTTGGGAATTCCCTGGTGGTCCAGTGGTTAGGACGCTCCACTTTCACTGCTGCAGGCCTGGATTCAGTCCCTGGTCAGGGAACTAAGATCCTGCAAGCTGCACAGCATGGCAAATAAATAAATAAATAGTGTTTCTTGTAAGCAGCATGTAGTTGGAACCCCCTTTTTTTTTTTTAATCAATTTTGACAGTCTCTGCCTTTTGAGCAGTGTTTAATCCATTTACATTTAATGTAATTACTGATAAGGTAGGATTTATGTCTTCCATTTTGCTGTTTTATGTCTTATATCTTTTTTGTTCCTCTGTTCCTCCATTATTACCTTTTGTATTAAATAGGTATTTTCTAGTGTACCATTTTAATTCCCTTGTTTAACTATATTTTTTTGAGTTACTTTCTTAGTAGTTACCCTAGGGATTACAATTAGCATCTTAAAACGATCTAGTTTGGTTAAATGCTAACTTAATTAGCTAACTTTGGTCCAGTATACCTCCATTCCCTCCCCCTTCCTTTGTGGTATTACTGTCATACAAATTAGATCTTTATGCAGACATAAAATAGCATCTTATTGCACTTCACTTTATTGCCCTTTGCAGATATTGCATTTTTTACAAATTGAAGGTTTGTGGCAGTCCTGTGTTGAACAAGTCTGTCAGAACCATTTTCCAACAGCATTTGCTTACTTCATGTCTCAGTGTCACATTTTGATAATTTTTGGAATATTTCAAACTTTTACATTGTTATATTTTTTATGGTGATCTTTGATGTTATTATTGCAAAAAGATTACAACTTCCTGAAGACTCAGATGATGGTTAGCATTTTTTAACAATAAAGTATTTTTTAATTAAGGTATGTACACTGTTTTTTTAAACATAATGCTATTGCATACTTAAGAGACTATAGTGTACACGTAACTTTTATTTGCATTGGGAAACTAAAAAAAAATCATGTGACTTGCTTTAGTGCAATATTCGCTTTCTTATGGTGGTCTGGAACCAAACCTGCAATATCTCCAAGGTATGCTTATACATTGTACACCCATCAACACAGTTTTGTAATTATTGCTTTATGTGGTTGTCTTGTAAAGCAGGAGAACAAAAGAGTTATAAATAAAAGTACATTTATACTGTCTTTTATATTTACCTATGTAGTTACCTTTACCCCTTTATTTCTTCCTATGGAATCAAGTTATATATGGTGTCCTTTCATTTAAGCCTGAAGGATTCCTTTTAGTATTTCCTGTAAGGTGCGTCTGTTGATCTGGGAATCTCTTAATTTTCCCTTCATTTTTGAAGGGGAGTTTTGCTGGATATAGACTTCTTGGCTAACTGCCTTTTTGCTTCAACACTTTGAAGGTGTCATCCTATTAGTCCTCTGGTGTCCATGGTTTTTTTGTGACAAGTCAGTTATTAATCTTATTTAGGATCTGATGTATGTGATAAGTAAGTTATTTATTACTTACTGCTTTGAAAACTTTCTTTGTCTTTAACTTTCTGTCTGTTTGATTATGATGTCTCTAGATATGCATCTCTTTGACTATTCTAGTTGGACTTCAATGAGCTCCACTTAATAGTTCATTGTATAAATTAATACTTTTCATCAAATTTGGTTGTTTTTAGCTATTTCTTCAAATATTTTTCTTCCTCTTTCTCCTTGCCTTCTGAGACTCCCATTATGTGTATCTTGGTATGATTGATGGTATCCCACAGGTCTCTGAAGTTCTGTTCATTTTGTGTTCAATCTCTCTTTCTACACCTCAAACTAGATAATCTCTATTGACCTTTCTTCTGCCAGCTCAAACTGTTTTTCATTGTTTTTTGTGAGATAGCAAATTTACTGAAGTCCTCACTCTACCATTGCAAAAGTCCATCTCTGTAACACATCTTTTTAGTTGAGACTGAGGGAGGGATAGTCTTCCTGCCCTAATGCCATTGTGTGACAACTCACTCCTCATAATTATTGGAAAATTGGTAATAAAAATTTATTATATAGATTGGTTCAAGATGGCGGAGTAGAAGGACTTGGTCTCACTCCCTCTTGCAAGAGCAATGGAATCAAAACTAACTGCTGAACACTCATCGACAGGAAGACACTGGAGCTCACCAAAAAAGATACCCCACATCCAAAGACAAAGGAGAAGCCACAATGAGACAGTAGGAGGGGCACAATCACAATAAAATCAAATCCCATAACTGCTGGGTGGGTGACTCACAAACTGGAGAACACTTATACCACAGGAGTCCAACCACTGGAGTGAAGGTTCTGAGCCCCACGTCAGGCTTCCCAACCTGAGGGTCCGGCAATGGGAGGAGGAATTCCTAGAGAATCAGACTTTGAAGGCTAGCGGGATTTCATTGCAGGACTTCGACAAGACTGGGGGAAACAGAGACTCCACTCTTGGAGGGCACACACAAAATAGTGTGTGCATTGGGACCCAGGGGAAGGAGCAGTGACCCCATAGGAGACTGAACCAGACCTACCTGCTAGTGTTGGAGGGTCTCCTGCAGAGGCAGGAGGTGGCTGTGTCTCACCGTGAGGACAAGGACACTGGCAGCAGAAGTTCTCGGAAGTACTCCTTGGTGTGAGCCCTCCCAGAGTCCGCCATTAGCCCCACCAAAGAGCCCAGGTAGGCTCCAGTGTTGGGTCTTCTCAGGCCAAACAACCGACAAGAAGGGAACCCAACCCCACCCATCAGCAGACAAGGGAATTAAAGTTTTACTGAGCTCTGCCCACCAGAGCAACAGCCAGCTCTACCCACCACCAGTCCCTCCCTTCAGGGAACTTGCACAAGCCTCTTAGATAGCCTCATCCACCAGAGGGCAGAAAGCAGAAGCAAGAAGAACTACAGTCCTGCAGCCTGTGGAACAAAATCCACATTCACAGAAAGATAGACAAGATGAAAAGGCAGAGGGCTATGTACCAGATGAAGGAACAACATAAAACCCCAGAAAAACAACTAAAATGGAGATAAGCAACCTTCGAGAAAAAGAATTCAGAATGAGAGTGAAAGAATGGAGGCAAAGATCGAGAAGATGAAGAAATGTTTAACAAAGACCTAGAAGAATTGAAGAACAAACACCTAGAAGAATTAAAAAACAAACACCCGGAGATGAACAATACAATAACTGAAATGAAAAAATACACTAGAAGGAATCAGTAGCAGAATAACTGAGCCAGAAGAATGGATAAGTGACATGGAAGACAGAATGGTGGAGTTCACTGCCACGGAACAGAATATAGAAAAAAGAATGAAAAGAAATGAAGACAGCCTATAAGACCTCTGGGACAACATTAAAAGCAACAACATTCGCATTATAGGGGTCCCAGAAGGAGAAGAGAGAGAGAAAGAACCTGAGAAAATATTTGAAGGGATTATAGTCGAAAACTTCCCTAACATGGGAAAGGAAATAGCCACCCAAGTCCAGGAAGTGCAGAGACTACCAGGCAGGACAAACCCAAGGAGAAACGCGCTGAGACACATAGTAATCAAATTGACAAAAATTAAAGGCAAAGAAAAATCATTGAAAGCAACAAGAGAAAAAACGACAAATAACATACAAGGGAACTCCCTTAAGGTTAAGAGTTGATTTCTCAGCAGAAGTTCTACAAGCCAGAAGGGAGTGGCATGACATATTTAAAGTGATGAAAGGGAAGGGATTTAAAGGGATGAAAGGGAACCTACAGCCAAGATTACTCTACCCAGCAAGGATCTCATTCAGAATCAATGGAGAAATCAAAAGCTTTACAGACAAGCAAAAGCTGAGAGAATTCAGCACCATCAAACCAGCTCTACAACAAATGCTAAAGGAACTTCTTTAAGTGGGAAACACAATAGAAGAAAAAGACCTACAAAAACAAACCCATAACAATTAAGAAAATGGTAGTAGTAACATACATATCGATAATTACCTTAAACGTGAATGGATTAAATGCTCCAACCAAAAGACACAGGTTCGCTGAATGGATACAAAAACAAGACCAATCTATATGCTGTCTACAAGAAACCCACTTCAGACCTAGGGACGCATACAGACTGAAAGTGAGGGGATGGAAAAAGATATTCCATGCAAATGGAAATCAAAAGAAAGCTGGAGTAGCAATACTCATATCAGATAAAATAGACTTTAAAATAAGAATGTTATAAGAGACGAGGAAGGACACTACATAATGATCAAGGGATCAATCCAAGAAGAAGATATAACAATTATAAATGTATATAAACCCAACATAGGAGCACCTCAATACATAAGGCAACTGCTAACAGCTATAAAAGAGGAAATCAACAGTAACACAGTAATAGTGGGGGACGTTAACGCCTCACTTACACCAATGGACAGATCATCCAAACAGAAAATTAATAAGGAAACAGAAGCTTTAAATGGCACAATAGACCAGATAGGTTTAATTGATATTTATAGGACATTCCATCCAAAAACAGCAGATTACACGTTCTTCTCAAGTGCGCACGGAACATTCTCCAGGATAGATCACATCTTGGGTCACAAATCAAGCCTCAGTAAATTTAAGAAAATTGAAATCATATCAAGCATCTTTTCTGACCACAATGCTATGAGATTAGAAATCAATTACAGAGAAAAAAAAGTAAAAAACACAGACACATGGAGACTAAACAATATGTTACTAAATAACCAAGACATCACTGAAGAAATCAAAGAGGAAATCAAAAAGTACCTAGAGACAAATGACAATGAAAACACGACGATCCAAAACCTATGGGATGCAGCAAAAGCAGTTCTAAGAGGGAAGTTTATAGCTATACAAGCCTACCTAAAGACACAAGAAAAATCTCAAATAAACAATCTAACCTTACACCTAAAGGAACTAGAGAAAGAACAACAGACAAAACCCAAAGTTAGTAGAAGGAAAGAAATCATAAAGATCAGAGCAGAAATAAATGAAATAGAAACAAAGAAAACAGTAGCAAAGATCAATAAAACTAAAAGCTGGTTCTTTGAGAAGATAAACAAAATTGATAAACTATTAGCCAGACTCATCAAGAAAAAGAGGGAGAGGACTCAAATCAGTAAAATTAGAAATGAAAAAGGAGAAGTTACAACAGACACAGCAGAAATACAAAACATCCTGAGAGACTACTACAAACAACTCTTATGTCAATAAAATGGACAACCTGGAAGAAATGGACAAATTCTTAGAAAGGTATAACCTTCCAAGACTGAACCAGGAAGAAATAGAAAATATGAACAGACCAATCACAAGTAATGAAATTGAAACTGTGATTAAAAATCTTCCAACAAACAAAAGTCCAGGACCAGATGGCTTCACAGGTGAATTCTATCAAACATTTAGAGAAGAGCTAACACCCATCCTTCTCAAACTCTTCCAAAAAACTGCAGAGGAAGGAACACTCCCAAACTCATTCTATGAGGCCACCATCACCCTGATACCAAAACCAGACAAAGAAACTACAAAAAAAGAAAATTACAGACCAATATCACTGATGAATATGGATGTAAAAATCCTCAACAAAATACTAGCAAACAGAATCCAACAGCACATTAAAAGGATCATACAGCATGATCAAGTGGGATTTATCCCAGGGATGCAAGGATTCTTCAGTATATGCCAATCAATCAATGTGATACACCATATTAACAAATTGAAGAATAAAAACCATATGATCATCTCAATAGATGCAGAAAAAGCTTTTGACAGAATTCAACACCCATTTATGATAAAAACTCTCCAGAAAGTGGGCATAGAGGGACCCTACCTCAACATAATAAAGGCCATATACAACAAACCCACAGCAAACATCATTCTCAATGGTGAAAAACTGAAAGCATTTCCTCCAAGATCAGGACCAAGACAAGGATGGCCACTCTCATCACTATTATTCAACATAGTTTTGGAAGTCCTAGCCACAGCATTCAGCGAAGAAAAAGAAACAAAAGGAATCCAAATCGGAAAAGAAGTAAAGCTGTCTCTGTTTGCAGATGACATGATACTATACATAGAGAATCCTAAAGATGCCACCAGAAAACTACTAGAGCTAATCAATGAATTTGGTAAAGTTGCAGGATACAAAATTAATGCACAGAAATCTCTTGCAGTCCTATACACTAATGATGGAAAATCTGAAAGAGAAATTAAGGAAACACTCCCATTTACCACTTCAACAAAAAGAATAAAATACCTAGGAATAAACCTACCTAGGGAGACAAAAGACCTCTCTGTAGAAAACTATTAAGACACTGATGAAAGAAATTAAAGATGATACAAACAGATGGAGAGATATACCATGTTCTTGGATTGAAAGAATCAATATTATGAAAATGAATTTACTACCCAAAGCAATCTACACATTTACTGCAATCCCTATCAAATTACCAATGGCATTTTTTACAGAAGTAGAACAAAAAATCTTAAAATTTGTTTGGAGACACAAAAGACCCCAAATAGCCAAAGCAGTCTTGAGGGAAAAATAACGGAGCTGGAGGAATCAGACTCCCTGACTTCAGCCTATACTACAAAGCCACAGTAATCAAGACAATATGATACTGGCACAAAAACAGAAATGTAGATCAATGGAACAGGATAGAAAACCCAGAGATAAACCCACGCACCTATGGTCAACTAATCTATGACAAAGGAGGCAAGGATATACAGTGGAGAAAAGACAGTCTCTTCATTAAGTGGTGCTGGGAAAACTGGACAGCTACATGTAAAAGAATGAAATTAGAACAGTCCCTAACACCATATACACAAAAAACCTCAAAATGGACTAGAGACCTAAATGTAAGACCGGACACTATAAAACTCTTAGAGGAAAACATAGGAAGAACACTCTTTGACATAAATCACAGCAAGATCTTTTTTCATCCACCTCCTAGAGCAATGGAAATAAAAACAAATATAAACAAATGGGACCTAATGAAACTTAAAAGCTTTTGCAAAGCAAAGGAAACTACAAACAAAACGAAAAGATAACCCTCAGAATGGGAGAAAATATTTGCACAGAAATCAACAGACAAAGGATTAATCTCCAAAATATTTAAACAGCTCATGCAGCTCAATATTAAAAAAAACAACCAACCCAATGCAAAAATGGGCAGAAGACCTAAATAGACATTTCTCCAAAGAAGACATACATATGGGCAAGAAGCACATGAAAGCTGCTCAACATCACTAATTATTAGAGAAATGCAAATCAAAACTATAGTGAGGTATCACCTCACACCAATTAGATTGGGCATCATCAGAAAATCTACAAACAACAAATGCTGGAGAGGGTGTGGAGAAAAGGGAACCCTCTTGCACTGTTGGTGGGAATGTAAATTGATACAGCCCCTGTGGAGAACAGTATGGAGGTTCCTTAAAAAACTAAAAATAGACTTACCATATGACCCAGCAATCCCACTACTGGGCATATACCCAAAGAAAACCAGAATTCAGAAAGACACATGCACCCCAATGTTCACTGCAGCACTTACTTACAATTGCCAGGTCATGGAAGCAACCTAAATGCCCATCGACAGACGAATGGATAAAGAAGTTGTGGTACGTATATACAATGGAATATTACTCAGCCATAAAAAGGAATGAAATTGGGTCATTTGTAGAGACGTGGATGAATCTAGAGACTGTCATACAGAGTAAAGTAAGTCAGAAAGAGGAAAACGAATATCATATATTAACACATATATGTGGAACCTAGAAAAATGGTAAAGATGAAGCAGTTTGCAGGGCAGAAATTGAGACACAGATGTAGAGAACAGATGTATGGACATCAAGGGGGGAAAGTGGCGGGGGGTGGGGGAATATATTATATAAGTGGGACCAATTCTTCCATTAAACCTTCCCAAACTAATTCTACCTAGCTCTAACTGCTTCAAACATTCCCCTCCAATATGTGGCCTTAATATAATATCATCTAAGGTTCACTCAGTTGAATCACATTGGCACTGCCACACTTGATACTTCAGTAACTAGAACTCTTTAGATAAGATTCAGAGTAGAACATCTTATACCTCTTATGCTGTATTATGAAAACTGTTACGAAAATTCCATTATAACTATAAAATATACTTACATGTGTTTAGAGTTTCTTTTGCACATGTTCTTATATAGCTAGTCTTCATGATTATTGTTTTTTTTACTATATACATTAGGTTTTATTTTTGTTCCCCAGAATGTCTAATTAAAATACTCTGAGAAGACTCATATGACACCTTCAGTTTACAGATATTTTCTTATTTTCAAAATAAACAAAGCTCTGAGGGAGAAAGTGAAAGTAACTCTTGCCTAATGCTTTAACTATAATGACTTTAATATTTTTTTATTGAGCTGTAGTTGATTTACAATACTATATTAGTTTCAGGTGTACAATATAGTGATTCAAAATTTTTATAAATTATACTCCACTTATAGTTAATGTAAAATGTTGGCTGTATTTCCTGTGCTGTACAATGTATCCTTATAGCTTATTTATTTTACACATAGTAGTTTGTACCTCTTAATCCCCTATGCCAATCTTGCCTCTCCCTGCTTTCTTCTCCCTGGTGGTAACCACCAGTTTGTTCTCTATATCTGTGAGTTTGCTTCTTTTTTGTTATATTCACTAGTTGGTTTTATTTTTTAGATTCCACACATAAGTGATATCATATGATATTTGTCTTTCTCTGTCTGACTTATTTCACTTAGCATAATACCCTCCAAGTCCATCCATGTTGTTGCAAATGGCAAAATTTTCATTCTTTTTTATGGCTGAGTAGTAGTCCATTGTGTGTGTGTGTGTGTGTGTGTGTATATATATATATATACTGCATCTTTTTTTATCTATTCATCTGTTGATGGACACTTAGGTTGCTTCCATATCTTGCCTATTTTTTTTGTTTGTCTTTTTGGCCGCACCGCGTGGCATGCAGAACTTCCCTGACCAGAGATCGAACCTGTGCCCCCTGCAGTGGAAGTGCAGAGTCTTAACCACTGGACCATCAGGGAAGTCCTTACCTATTGTAAATAATGCTTCTATGAACATTGGCATGCATGTATCTTTTCAAGTTAGTGTTTTTGTTTTCTTTGGATATATACCCAGGAGTGGAATTGCTGGGTCCTATGGAAGTTCTATTTTTAGTTTTTTGAGGAACCTCCCTACTATTTTCCACAGTGCCTGCACCAATTTACATTCCCACTAATAGTGCACAAGTCTTTCCTTTTCTCCATATCCTAACCAACATTTGTTATTTGTGGTCTTTTTGATAATAGCTATTCTGACCAGATGACTTTTGTATTTTTAAGATAGTATTAGTGACCTAAAATCTGCAGGCAAGCACAGTGAAGTGTTTTGGAGACTTGAATGTATTTACCTACATATGACCAACAGCATTATTTATGAGACTGCTGATCATTTTTAGCTAATTATATTACATATACATCATCTTATTTAATCTCTATAGTAAAACTATAAAGTAGGTATTGTTCATATTTTATAGATAAGCTTAGATGAAGCTAAAATAGATTAAGAATCCTGCCCAAGATTATACAAAAAGTAAGTGGTAGAATAAGATTTACAACAAAAGTGTTACTCCAGAGTCCTTGCTCTCCATTATTAAAAGCTTTACTGCCTCCTCTAGATATCATCTATGGCTCTAAAACAAGTACATACAAATTCTTATGAAGTTTAATTCATACCTTTTTAGCTTCCTTAAGCACCAATAAATAAGATCTCCTACTAGCTATCACTTTTTCTTTTTTAGCCCTCATAAATGACTTTTTTTTTTTTTAAGTTTTTTTTTAAAATTATTATTTATTTATTTATTTTTGGCTGTGTTGGGTCTTCGTTTCTGTGCGAGGGCTTTCTCTAGTTGTGGCAAGCGGGGGCCACTCTTCATCGTGGTGCGCGGGCCTCTCACTATCGCGGCCTCTCTTGTTGCGGAGCACAGGCTCCAGACGCGCAGGCTCAGTAATTGTGGCTCACGGGCCCAGTTGCTCCGTGGCATGTGGGATCCTCCCAGACCAGGGCTCGAGCCCGTGTCCCCTGCATTGGCAGGCAGATTCTCAACCACTGCGCCACCAGGGAAGCCCATAAATGACTTTTTAAAGGTATAATTATACAGGTACAGATGTGCCTTAGTTAAATGGAACAAAAGTTTATATATACACATTCTAACAAGAGATAAAGAGAATTAGTATCATTACAAAGTATGGTGAAATGGAAATGATTCTGGTGACAGACTTCTACTCAAATCCCAGTTTTGATAACTTTTCTACAGAAATGGGCTTAGTTAAGCTGTTAAATTTCTCTGCATCCTCCTTTATGAAACTGGCCTAAAACAGGGCCTTGTAGGAACTGAATGGGATAACATCTGAGTGGAATCTAGCACAGTTTTTTTAAACTATACTATCTGTTTTCTTTGCCTTCCCATTTTTTAAAATATATACTTTAGATATTTAGGAAGAGGTATATATTTTTTGTTATGGTTACCTTTATGCTGATACCTTTAAATGATACCCTTGGTTCCCTCTTTTGTAGTTAGTTTATTGATTCTCAGAATGAACAATATTGAAGGTAATAAGTAGTCTTTTCTTCCCCCACTTCCTTCCTCTCTAGCATCTCATGTAAAGTAATAGCCTTTTACTTTCACAGTAAATACTTACATGGCAATTCAGAGCTTCTTCTACTTCCCATACTCTTCTTCTTCCCCTCCTCCAACTCCTTATTTTTGATAGCTGTACATAGTTAGAATATATAACTGATTTTATACTATTCTGTCACCTTTATGCCCAACACTTGTCGTTAGTTCTACAGGTAATATATTTAACATTTACTATCAATCCTTATGAAAAGTTTCTCTGACCATTTCTTGGTAATTTGAAGTTCTTTAGTAGAAGGGCTCATGGGAAGACTACTTCCTGAGTTGCTGCATGTTTCATCTCAGTTTGTCTCTAGCATTTATGTTTAAAGATCAATTTGAATTGATATAAAATCCTTGGTTCAGCTTCTTTCCTTAATTTCCTTAAGTACCTTAAATATGTTATTCCATTGTCTTCTTATTTCATTCTGATTTTTTTCCTCTTATATTCTTGGTCTTTCTGCCTGGACGCCCAAAGGATATTTTTCCTTTAATGGCCAATTGGTTTTTTGGGTTTTTTTTTTGGTTGCATTGGGTCTTCGTTGCTGCGTGCAGGCTTTTTCTCTAGTTGCGTTGAACAGGGGCTACTCTTCGCTGCGGTGCATGGGCTTCTCATTGCAGTGGCTTCTCTTGTTGCGGAGCGTGGGCTCTAGGCGTGCCGGCTTCAGTAGTTGTGGCTCGCGGGCTCTTGAGCACAGGCTCAGTAGTTGTGGCACACGGGCTTAGTTGCTCCTCGGCATGTGGGATCTTCCTGGACCAGGGCTCGAACCCGTGTCCCCTGCATTGGCAGGTGGATTCTTAACCACTGCGCCACCAGGGAAGTCCCGCCAATTGCTTTTATTGGTCTATACATAAGTGTTGATTTTTCTACATCAGTTTTCCCAGTTGAATAGTGTTCTTTTGCTGTAAAAAAAACCACTTTTATTTCTGAAAAGTCTTCTTCAATAATACTTTTTAGTATTTCTTTTGTTCCACCACATTGTTTTCTTCTTTGGGAATACCTGCTATTCATATGTTGGCTCTTTGCTTCTGTCTATATATATCACTTTCTCTTGAAATCTTTTTGTTTTTCTTATCTCTTCATTTTGTTGGATTGCCTTTAATTTTTCTTTTTTCCATACTCTTTTTCATTTTTCCATTACTCTAGTTGAAAGGCAGACTGACAGAATCAATATTTAGTTTTTACAGCTTCAATAGTAGAGACATGCAGGGGAAAGGGAATGGGTATTAGATTAGCTAAGCAACAATGCCTGCCACAGGCTTGAACCATTGGAGGCAAGAATCTATCCTGAGTAAAATGAAAAATGATAGATTTGCTAATGACAATAGGATGGATAACATCAGCTATTTTCTACATAGTTCCTGGGAGATAGAGAGGAAACTTGCTTTTATATATGGGTGCTCGGTGTTGCTTCAGATTATATTGTTTGTTTGTTTGTTTTTGGCCACACTACATGGCTCACGGGATCTTAGTTCCCCAAGCAGGGATTGAACCCAGGCCCTCAGCAGTGAAAGTGTGGAGACCTAACCACTGGACAATCAGGGAATTCCTCCAGATTGTATTGTTGATTTTTTATTTTACCAGGACTTATATTTATTAGTGCCATTTCATTCTATTGTTATTATAAAAGATGAGAAAGAAATTTATATTCTAAACTATTTGGGATACTTTAAAGCAATAGTCTGCCTCATTATTTATTCACTCTGTCTAGCACCTATACATCCAAATAAAATGGAAGAGGAATCCTAGGATTAGTGTAAACTGATAAAATTTTTGAGATTTATCAGCACATTAGAGTTTATAGAATAGAAAATCTGAAGTGGTAAACTATGTTTTAATAGCACTGCACAGGGTTCATCTGAAATTTCATGCCATAGTTGGTATAAAATAAGTGATACTAGGTTTAATAATGCAAAGGTTTTAGAAGCATGAAATTCTCATTAGCCAGTAAGTTATATATATATTTTAATCACATGTAGTTGGATAACCTGAAAAAAAATCTCAGTCTTTGAATTTTTAAAAACAATTTTTCTATTAAGATATTTTTATATGCCCTTGAGAATTAACAGTAAATATTCAGCCATATATACAATGTGCTTTCTGTTTTTCACTGGTATGATTTGAAGTTTCACTTAAATTCACTAAAACTACTGGTTCTTAACATTTTAGGAGATGGTGACTTGCTTTCAAAATAAGATTTTTTAAAAATGAGTTTTCTCTCAAGACAAATTCATAGATACCCAAGAAATATTACAAAGCCATGGTCTTCTGATTAAAAGGCTCTACTCTGGGGGAGAGGAACCAAGATGGTGGAGTAGAAGGACGTGCTCTCACTCCCTCTTGTGAGAACACCAGAATCACAACTAGCTGCTGGACAGTCATCGACAGGAAGACACTGGAAATCACCAAAAAAGATACCCCACATCCAAAGACAAAGGAGAAGCCACAATGAGACGGTAGGAGGGGCACAATCAGAGTAAAATCAAATCCCATAACTGCTGGGTGGGTGACTCACAGACTGGTGAACACTTATACCACAGAAGTCCACCCACTGGAGTGAAGGTTCTGAGCCCCAAGTCAGGCTTCCCAACCTGGGGATCCGGCAACGGGAGGAGGAATTCATAGAGAATCAGATTTTGAAGCCTAGTGGGAGTTGATTGCAGGACTTTGAAAGGACTGGGGGAAACAGAGACTCCGCTCTTGGAGGGCGCACACAAAATAGTGTGCGCATCGGGACCCAGGGGAAGGAGCAGTGACCATGGGGGAGACTCAACCAGACCTACCTGCTAGTGTTGGAAGGTCTCCTGCAGAGGTGGGGGGTGGCTCTGTTGCACCGTGGGGACAAGGACACTGGCAGCAGAAGTTCTGGGAAGTACTCCTTGGCGTGAGCCCTCCCAGAGTCTGTCATTAGCCCCACCAAAGAGCCCAGGTAGGCTCCAGTGTTGGGTTGCCTCAGGCAAAACAACCAACAGGGAGGGAACCCAGCCCCACCCATCAACAGTCAAGTGGATTAAAGTTTTACTGAGCTCTGACCACCACAGCAACAGTCAGCTCTACCCACCACCAGAGCCTCCCATCAAGCCTCTTAGATAGCCTCAACCACCAGAGGGCAGACAGCAGAAGCAAGAAAAACTACAGTCCTGCAGCCTGTGGAACAAAAACCACATTTACAGAAAGATAGACAAGATGAAAAGGCAGAGGGCTATGTACCAGATGAAGGAACAAGAAAAAACCCCAGAAAAACAACTAAATGAAGTGGAGATAGGCAACCTTCCAGAAAAAGAATTCAGAATAATGATAGTGAAGATGATCCAGGACCTCGGAATAAGAATGGAGGCAAAGGTTGAGAAGATGCAAGAAATGATTAACAAAGACCTAGAAGAATTAAAGAACAAACAAACAGAGAGGAACAATACAATAACTGAAATGAAAACTACACTAGAAGGAATCAGTAGCACAATAACTGAGGCAGAAGAACGGATAAGTGACCTGGAAGACAGAATGGTGGAATTCACTGCTGCGGAACAGACTAAAGAAAAAAGAATGAAAAGAAATGAAGACAGCCTAAGAGACCTCTGGGACAACATTAAACGCAACAACATTCGCATTATAAGGGTCCCAGAAGGAGAAGAGAGAGAGAAAGGACCAGAGAAAATATTTGAAGAGATTATAGTCGAAAACTTCCCTAAAATGGGAAATGAAATAGCCACCCAAGTCCAGGAAGCGCAGAGAGTCCCGTACAGGATAAACCCAAGGGGAAACACGCCGAGACACATAGTAATCAAATTGGCAAAAATTAAAGACAAAGAAAAATTATTGAAAGCACCAAGGGAAAAACGACAAATAACATACAAGGGAACTCCCATAAGGTTAACAGCTGATTTCTCAGCAGAAACTCTACAAGCCAGAAGGGAGTGGCATGATATACTTAAAGTGATGAGAGGGAAGAACCTACAACCAAGATTACTCTACGCAGCAAGGATCTCATTTAGATTTGATGGAGAAATCAAAAGCTTTACAGACAAGCAAAAGCTAAGAGAATTCAGCACCACCAAACCAGCTCTACAACAAATGCTAAAGGAACTTCTCTAAGTGGGAAACACAAGAGAAGAAAAGGACCTACAAAAACAAACCCAAAACAATTAAGAAAATGGTCATGCGAACATACATATCGATAATTACCTTAAACGTGAATGGATTAAATGCTCCAACCAAAACACACAGGTGTGCTGAATGGATACAAAAAGAAGACCCATATATATGCTGTCTACAAGAGACCCACTTTAGACCTAGGGACACATACAGACTGAAAGTGAGGGGATGGAAAAAGATATTCCATGCAAATGCAAATCAAAAGAAAGCTGGAGTAGCTATACTCATATCGGATAAAACAGACTTTAAAATAAAGAATGTTACAAGAGACAAGGAAGGACACTACATAATGATCAAGGGATCAATCCAAGAAGAAGATATAACAATTATAAATATATATGTACCCAACATAGAAGCACCTCAATACATAAGGCAACTGCTAACAGCTATAAAAGAGGAAATCGACAGTAACACAGTAATAGTGGGGGACTTTAACACCTCATTTACACCAATGCACAGATCATCCAAAATGAAAATAAATAAGGAAACAGAAGCTTTAAATGACACAATAGACCAGATAGATTTAATTGATATTTATAGGACATTCCATCCAAAAACAGCAGATTACACGTTCTTCTCAAGTGCGCATGGAACATTCTCCAGGATAGATCACATCTTGGGTCACAAATCAAGCCTCATTAAATTTAAGAAAATTGAAATCATATCAAGCATCTTTTCTGACCACAACGCTATGAGATTAGAAATGAATTACAGGGAAAAAAAAAACGTAAAAAACACAAACACATGGAGGCTAAACAATATGTTACTAAATAACCAAGAGATCACTGAAGAAATCAAAGAGGAAATCAAAAAATATCTAGAGACAAATGACAATGGAAACACAACGACCCAAAACCTATGGGATGCAGCAAAAGCAGTTCTAAGAGGGAAGTTTATAGCTATACAAGCCTACCTAAAGACACAAGAAAAATCTCAAGTAAACAATCTAACCTTACACCTAAAGAAACTAGAGAAGGAAGAACAAACAAAACCCAAAGTTAGCAGAAGGAAAGAAATCATAAAGATCAGAGTGGAAATAAATGAAATAGAAACAAAAAAAACAATAGCAAAGATCAATAAAACTAAAAGCTGGTTCTTTGAGAAGATAAACAAAATTGATAAGCCATTAGCCAGACTCATCAAGAAAAAGAGGGAGAGGACTCAAATCAATAAAATTAGAAATGAAAAAGGAGAAGTTACAACAGACACAGCAGAAATACAAAGCATCCTGAGAGACTACTACAAGCAACTCTATGCCAATAAAATGGACAACCTGGAAGAAATGGACAAATTCTTAGAAAGGTATAACCTTCCAAGACTGAACTAGGAAGAAATAGAAAATATGAACAGACCAGTTACAAGTAATGAAATTGAAACTGTGATTAAAAATCTTCCAACAAACAAAAGTCCAGGACCAGATGGCTTCACAGGTGAATTCTATCAAACATTTAGAGAAGAGCTAACACCCATCCTTCTCAAACTCTTCCCAAAAATTGCAGAGCAAAGAACACTCCCAAACTCATTCTATGAGGCCACCATCACCCTGATACCAAAACCAGACAAAGAAACTACAAAAAAAGAAAATTACAGACCAATATCACTGATGAATATAGATGCAAAAATCCTCAACAAAATACTAGCAAACAGAATCCAACAACACATTAAAAGGATCATACACCACGATCAAGTGGGATTTATCCCAAGGATGCAAGGATTCTTCAATATACGCAAATCAATCAATGTGATACACCATATTAACAAATTGAAGAATAAAAACCATATGATCATCTCAATAGATGCAGAAAAAGCTTTTGACAAAATTCGACACCCATTTATGATAAAAACTCTCCAGAAAGTAGGCATAGAGGGAACCTACCTCAACATAATAAAGGCCATATATGACAAACCCACAGCAAACATCATTCTCTACGGTGAAAAATTGAAAGCATTTCCTCTAAGATCAGGAACGAGACAAGGATGTCCACCCTCACCACTATTATTCAACATAGTTTTGGAAGTCCTAGCCACGGCAATCAGAGTAGAAAAAGAAATAAAATGAATGAAAATTGGAAAAGAAGAAGTAAAACTGTCACTGTTTGCAGATGACATGATACTATACATAGAGAATCCTAGAAATGCCACCAGAAAACTACTAGAGATAATTAATGAATTTGGTAAAGTTGCAGGATACAAAATTAATGCACAGAAATCTTTTGCATTCCTATACACTAATGATGAAAAATCTGAAAGAGAAGTTATGGAAACACTCCCATTTACCATTGCAACAAAAAGAATAAAATACCTAGGAATAAACCTACCTAGGGAGACAAAAGACCTGTATGCAGAAAACTAAGACACTGATGAAAGAAATTAAAGATGATACCAACAGATGGAGAGATATACCATGTTCTTGGATTGGAAGAATCAATATTGTGAAAATGACTATACTACCCAAAGCAGTCTACACATTCAATGCAATCCCTATCAAATTACCAATGGCGTTTTTTACGGAACTAGAACAAATCATCTTAAAATTTGTATGGAGACACAAAAGACTCCAAATAGCCAAAGCAGTCTTGAGGGAAAAAAACAGAGCTGGAGGAATCAGACTCCCTGACTTCAGACTATACTACAAAGCTACAGTAATCAAGACAATATGGTACTGGCACAAAAACAGAAACATAGATCAATGGAACAAGATAGAAAGCCCAGAGATAAACCCACGCACCTATGGTCAACTAATCTATGACAAAGGAGGCAAAGATATACAATCGAGAAAAGACAGTCTCTTCAATAAGTGGTGCTGGGAAAACTGGACAGCTACATGTAAAAGAATGAAATTAGAATACTCCCGAACACCATACACAAAAACAAACTCAAAATGGATTAGAGACCTAAATGTAAGGCTGGACACTATAAAACTCTTAGAGGAAAACATAGGAAGAACACTCTTTGACATAAATCACAGCAAGATCTTTTTTGATCCACCTCCTAGAGTAATGGAAATAAAAACAAAAATAAACAAATGGGACCTAATGAAACTTAAAAGCTTTTGCACAGTAAAGGAAACCATAAACAAGACGAAAAGACAACCCTCAGAATGGGAGAAAATATTTGCAAATGAATCAGTGGACAAAGGATTAATCTCCAAAATATATAAACAGCTCATTCAGCTCAATATTAAAGAAACAAATAACCCAATCCAAAAATGAGCAGAAGACCTAAATATACATTTCTCCAAAGAAGACATACAGATGGCCAAGAAGCACATGAAAAGATGCTCAACATCACTAATTATTAGAGAAATGCAAGTCAAAACTACAGTGAGGTATCACCTCACACCAGTTAGAATGGGCATCATCAGAAAATCTGCAAACAACAAATGCTGGAGAGGGTGTGGAGAAAAGGGAACCCTCTTGCACTGTTGGTGAGAATGTAAATTGATACAGCCACTATGGAGAACAGTATGGAGGTTCCTTAAAAAACTAAAAACAGAATTACCATATGACCCAGCAATCCCACTACAGGGCATATACCCAGAGAAAACCGTAATTCAGAAAGACACATGCACCCCAATGTTCATTGCAGCACTATTTACAATAGCCAGGTCATGGAAGCAACCTAAATGCCCATCGACAGACGAATGGATAAAGAAGTTGTGGTACATATATACAATGGAATATTACTCAGCCATAAAAAGGAACGAAATTGAATCATTTGTTGAGACGTGGATGGATCTAGAGACTGTCATACAGAGTGAAGTAAGTCAGAAAGAGGAAAACAAATATCGTATATTAACGCATGTATGTGGAACCTAGAAAAATGGTACAGATGAACCGGGTTGCAGGGCAGAAGCTGAGACACAGATGTAGAGAACAAACATATGGACACCAAGGGGGGAAAACTTCGGTGGGGTGGGGATAGTTGTGTGCTGAATTGGGCGATTGGGATTGACATGTATACAGTGATGTGTATAAAATTGATGACTGATTAAAAAAATAAAAAAATAAAGCAGGATTGCAAAAAAAAAAAAGTTCTACTCTGGATATATATGTTTATAGTTAAAAATCTTTCTAGTAACTAAATTTTGGTATACAGTTTTTAAATTTGGCTGTCAGATGGTCTGTTAAATGCGAAGTGAACTGATTGATAGGATTTGTCAGTAGCTACATCATTATTTAGTCGTACTTTTTTTAGAGTGGAATGTTAAAGCTGTTCTGATGAATGAAATTATAGAGAGTGTAGCACTGATGAAGTTTTCTCAATGAAAATTTCTTTCCTTGTTGTTAATATACCTTGAATCATGTCACCTGGAATTTTTTTTTTTTTTTACTGAAAGTTTACATTTTACATTTAGCTTATCAGGTCTTTGATGCTAGAAATTAATTTGCCAGGATGAAAAATAAACATTAAATTTAGTTAATGAGGGGAATAATCTCAAGTAATTTCAGACCTTTCAAATTTTTGTTTCTTCAACCTTTTTGTGAATTTTCTAAAAAGGTGCTAATTTACAATTTCTTTTTACTTTTTTTTCACACTGTAATGGAAATACTAATGAACAATGGAATAAATGGTATAAAGAAACACAGAAGAAAAGAACAAAAGAAAGGCCATTTTAGCACAGGGGATAGTGGATTGGCCATATCTTTTAATTTACTGAGTATTATATGATAATTACTGATGTAAAACAGCTATAAGTTATTTTTAAATTTTCTTTCCTAAGTATTATTGCTTTGTATTTATTGAAGACCAACAAGACAGTAATTTTCTATATACCTACTTCTAGATAATTAGGCATGACTGCTATACTAGCCTGGAATACAGGCAGGTTATGTAGTATTTTTATTTTCTTTTATCAACTATCTTCTTTTTTGGCACAGATAATTAAGATGTAATTATGTAGGATACTGAATAGAACACAGACCTTTTTTTTTTTTTTTTTTTTAATTTTTTTTTTTTTAATTTTTAATTTTATTTATTTATTTATGGCTGTGTTGGGTCTTCGTTTCTGTGTGAGGGCTTTCTCTAATTGCGGCAAGTGGGGGCCACTCTTCATCGCGGTGCGCGGGCCTCTCACTATCGCGGCCTCTCTTGTTGCGGAGCACGGGCTCCAGACGCACAGGCTCAGTAATTGTGGCTTACGGGCCTATTTGCTAAGCGGCATGTGGGATCTTCCCAGACCAGGGCTCGAACCTGTGTCCCCTGCATTGGCAGGCAGATTCTCAACCACTGTGCCACCAGGGAAGCCCCCACAGACCTTTTTAGGATAACTTGATTTGAGGAACCAGAGGCTCTTCTTTATGATCTGTATTAAGTAGAAATTTAAAGTGGGGACATATATATTTTATAATGTACACCTTCACATCCAAATAGCTCTTGACCAGATGCTATATTTTAAATATTTGCATGTTCTAAGAATCAAAAATTATAGGGACTGTGACTTAATGCACCAACACTTAGGCACAGAAATAGAAAAGGAACATCTTTTATCCTTATTTTAAGGTTGAGAAACATTTTCATTACTTTGACCTTTTTAATTGTAAATAGTTATTTGTTATTAATTATCTTTTTAATTATTATGGTTAAAAGAGCAGCGGAAAAATAGGCTGATCATATTTAAGCTATTCAAGGTTTGTGTAGAATATGTCCTATTTTTAAAAGGAGAAAAAAAAAAAACCCAGATTCTTATAGAACTAAGATTTTGTTAGTGTTTGCTATGTCCCAGGCAGTGTTCTAGGCACTTAATATCATCATTGAATTTAGTATATGTTAATTCTTATATAAATTCTTTCAAATATTAAATCAATTTTTAAAGCCCCATTTAAATTAGCTTCCTCTTAATGGAGGTTGGAAAACATTCAGTCAGCATACTCCTGGAAAAAGAGCCTTTGTGTATTTGTAAATCATTAAAGTTGCTTTTAAGTCTCCCTTTCTAAGCCAAACATTTCTAGTTCCTTTAGCTTTTTGTATAGGTCTTATTTTCAAATACATTAATGATCTATGCTGTTTTGTGGTATACCTTCTAAAATCTTTTATTGGTAAAGACCAGAATTTTATATATTTTATTTTAACTACCTTAGGAATGGCACAGTCAGTACTGAATAGAATGCTAAGATTATCCTTCTTTCCTTACACTTTTTAGTTATCTTTCATCTTTTAGGGTATTTTTTGGATTACAGGAATAGGAGGACCTTGAACATACGTGAAGATTGCCATTTTATTAGAGAAATAAGCCCATTGCTGAAAGTATCTATTGTCCCTTTGCAGCACTGTTTGTTAGGTTCTTGGAGCAAATTATTTTTTCATGTGGAAGAACATAGAGAAACTTTAATACAGAAATACAGTTTCTCAACTATGATTTTCATTCATTCAGCAAATATTTATTGGGCATCTGTTGTGTTTCAGGCATTATTCTAAATATTGGGGGTAAAGCATTAAAGTAATAAGCAAACTGCCTTACACTCTAGGGGAAAAGAATAAATAATACTATGTCAGGGTGTGATAAATACAAGAAAAAAAGTAATGCAGGATAAAGGGTATAGAGACAGTGACAGTGGGGGCAGGGTACAGTTTTATAAGCATAGTCTTAGTTGTGCCATATTGAAGATTTTTAGCTCTGTAGGTCACTCGTGTTTTTCTACCTCTGTTTGGGATTACTCAACATGTATTTAACCTTTTGTCATCATCTCTTCAGTGGTGCTAAGTTGGTTGCATAAAAACTTTTTGCTGCTCATCTTGACTGGTCACTTAATTAATGTTCACTGTGTCAGGTAAGTGATGCAGATGAAAACTGTGTAGGAAATGATATGTCATATCTGTGATAGGTGCAGGTTTCAACTGTATATGTGATTTAGAGGATTCATTTTGATCTGGAGCTTGATGTCATGTAAGTCTCCCAAAAGACGTGCTATTACTGTTAAAACTAATAAGGCTTAAGCCCTGAATTTCTGGTGTACATCTTAAGAGGTAGAATATACAGGTGAATGCATGCCATGCTTGACTCAGGGCTAACTTGGCCCCTCCTTACCACAGCTTTTAACTTGGAATCTACATAAAGAGTCTCTGATTTCATACCCACCAGCCCCTACACTACACCATCTTCTTCTTGAGACATCTACCTTTCTTATAAAAGCCCTCCTCTTTCTTCTCGATTTGTCCAAAATCACACCTAATGCAGGGCTCAAGTTTTATGTCCTCCTTAAAACTTTCCTGTTGACCTTATTCCACAATGATATAGCCCTTTTCTAAATGTCTCCTAAACTCATAGTTTGTGACATATAGTTTTTGTGTATATACCATTTTATATGTTTTTATTTTTGTCTTACCTCCCCAGTACGTGAATGAGCTTTTTGGAGCTTACCTGCTATCTGTTCACGCTAAACATAGTTAAAGGAAAATTTGTTTCTTCTACCCTCAACATTTCTGACACCAAATATATAGATTTTCCGCACCAAGAAATTCTCCAGCTCTCTGTGAACATCACCTGGGTGTCCTACAATTTATTCATTCTGACACTAACTACCCAGAGTTAGCAAGGACCCCAGGGGTTAAGGGCTCAGTCCAACAAGACTGGGGTCTTGCCATCACTGCAGATGGCCGTCGAGAGTCTGGGCCTCCCATACTTCTGACTAACTGACTATAAATCTGGGGTTACCATGACCCACTCTTCTGGTTCAGTAATTTGTTATAACAGCTCACAGAACTCAGGGAAACACTTTACTTACTGTTACCAGTTTATTATAAAGGATATAACTCAGGAACAGCCAAATAGAAGAGATGCATAGGGTAAGGTGTGGAGAAGGGGCTTGGATTTTCCATGAAGCACCCTCCCAGCACTTTGATGTGTTCACCGACCCAGAAGTTCTTCAAACCCCTTTGTTCAGAATGTTTCTGATGGTTGTATCACGTAGGCATGATAAATTAAATAATTGGCCATTGGTGATTAAACTCAATCTTTTTCTCCTCTTCCTGGAGGATGGGGCTTGGGCTGAAAGTTCCAACCCTCTGATACTGTGGTTGGTTCCTCTGATAACCAGCCTTCATCCTCCAGAGTCACCTCATTAGCATAAACTCATAACCATAAACTGTGGTTGAAAGGGGCTTATTATGAATAACAAAAGATCTTCTTCTCACTCTTTATTGCCTAGGAAATTCCACGGGTTTAGGAGCCCTCTGCCAATAACCAGGGATGAAGACCAAATATATATTTCTAATTTTATCACAATATCACAGTAGCCCAGTATTAGAGATGAAAATAGGCACTGAGCAGGTTGTGCCAGTGAAACTGCATAGCAGTTTGTGAGAATGTACTAACACTTCACAGGACTCTGTGATAATTTTTGTGTATCTTTTTGCATGTGTTACCCCAAAGCAAAATTATCTATGTAGTTGGTTGATTAGAAAATTATTTATAAATAAAAAATTGATATCAACTTTTATTTTTTCTTGTTATATTCTTTTTTTTAAGGGTAAATTTTTTTTTATACAGCAGGTCCTTATTAGTTATCAATTTTATACACATCAGTGTATACATGTCAATCCCAATTGCCTAATTCATCACACCACCACCACCCCCCCCACCACTTTCCCCCCTTGGTGTCCATACGCTTGTTCTCTACATCTGTGTCTCAATTTCTGTCCTGCAGACCAGCTCATCTGTACCATTTTTCTAGGTTCCACATATATGCGTTAATATACGATATTTGTTTTTCTCTTTTTGACTTACTTCACTCTGTGTGACAGTCTCTGGATCCATCCATGTCTCTACATATGACCCAATTTCGTTCCTTTTTATGGCTGAGTAATATTCCATTGTATATATGTACCACATCTTCTTTATCCATTCGTCTCTCGAAGGGCATTTAGGTTGCTTCCATGACCTGGTTATTGTAAATAGTGCTGCAATGAACATTGGGGTGCATGTGTCTCTTTGAATTATGGTTTCCTCTGGGTATATGCCCAGTAGTGGGATTGCTGGGTCATATGGTAATTCTGTTTTTAGTTTTTTAAGGAACCTCCATACTGTTCTCCATAGTGGCTGTATCAATTTACATTCCCACCAACAGTGCAAGAGGGTTCCCTTTTCTCCACACCCTCTCCAGCATTTGTTGTTTGTAGATTTTCTGATGATGCCCGTTGTAACCGGTGTGAGGTGACACCTCACTGTAGTTTTGATTTGCATTTCTCTAATAATTAGTGATGTTGAGCATCTTTTCATGTGCTTCTTGCCCATCTGTATGTCTTCTTTGGAGAAATGTCTATTTAGGTCTTCTGCCCATTTTTGGATTGGGTTGTTTGTTTTTTTAATATTGAGCTGCATGAGCTGTTTATATATGTTGGAGATTAATCTTTTGTCCGTTGATTCGTTTGCAAATATTTTCTCCCATTCTGAGGGTTGTCTTTTCGTCTTGTTTATGGTTTCCTTTACTGTGCAAAAGCTTTGAAGTTTCATTAGGTCCCATTTGTTTACTTTGGTTTTTATTTCCATTGCTCTAAGAGGTGGATCAAAAAAGATCTTGCTGTGATTTATGTCAAAGAGTGTTCTTCCTATGTTTTCCTCTAAGAGTTTTATAGTGTCCGGTCTTACATTTAGGTCTCTAATCCATTTTGAGTTTATTTTTGTGTACGGTGTTAGGTAGTGTTCTAATTTCATTCTTTTACATGTAGCTGTCCAGTTTTCCCAGCACCACTTATTGAAGAGACTGTCTTTTCTCCATTGTATATCCTTGCCTCCTTTGTCATAGATTAGTTGACCATAGGTGCGTGGGTTTATCTCTGGGTTTTCTATCCTGTTCCATTGATCTACATTTCTGTTTTTGTGCCAGTACCATATTGTCTTGATTACTGTAGCTTTGTAGTATAGTCTGAAGTCAGGGAGTCTGATTCCTCCAGCTCCGTTTTTTTCCCTCAAGACTGCTTTGGCTATTTGGAGTCTTTTGTGTCTCCATACAAATTTTAAGATGATTTGTTATAGTTCCATAAAAAATGCCATTGGTAATTTGATAAGGACTGCATTGACTCTGTAGATTGCTTTGGGTAGTATAATCATTTTCACGACATTGATTCTTCCAATCCAAGAACATGGTATATCTCTCCATCTGTTGGTATCATCTTTAATTTCTTTCATCAGTGTCTTATAGTTTTCTGCATACAGGTCTTTTGTCTCCCTAGATATTTTATTCTTTCTGTTGCAGTGGTAAATGGGAGTGTTTCCTTAATTTCTCTTTCAGATTTTTCATCAGTAGTGTATAGGAATGCAAGAGATTTCTGTGCATTAATTTTGTATCCTGCAACTTTACCAAATTCATTGATTAGCTCTAGTAGTTTTCTGGTGGCATCTTTAGGATTCTCTATGCATAGTATCATGTCATCTGCAAACAGTGACAGTTTTAGTTCTTCTTTTCCAATTTGTATTCCTTTTATTTCTTTTTCTTCTCTGATTGCCGTGGCTAGGACTTCCAAAACTCTGTTGAATAATAGTGGTGAGGGTGGACATCCTTGTCTTGTTCCTGATCTTAGAGGGAATGCTTTCAGTTTTTCACCATTGAGAATGATGTTTGCTGTGGGTTTGTTGTATATGGGATTTATTATGTTGGGGTAGGTTCCCTCCATGCCCACTTTCTAGGAGAGTTTTAATCATAAATGGGTGTTGAATTTTGTCAAAAGCTTTTTCCGCATCTATTGACATGATCATATGGTTTTTGTTTTTTTTTTAATTTATTTATTTATTTATTTATGGCTCTGTTGGGTCTTCATCTCTGTGCGAGGGCCCTCTCCAGTTGCGGCAAGCGGGGGCCACTCTTCATCATGGTGCGTGGGCCTCTCACCATCACGGCCTCTCCTGTTGCGGAGCACAGGCTCCAGACGCGCAGGCTCAGTAATTGTGGCTCACGGGCCCAGTTGCTCCACGGCACGCGGGATCCTCCCAGACCAGGGCTTGAACCCGTGTGCCCTGCATTGGCAGGCAGATTCTCAACCACTGCACCACCAGGGAAGCCCGATCATATGGGTTTTATTCTTCAATTTGTTAATATGGTTTATCACATTGATTGATTTACGTATATAGAAGAATCCTTGCATCCCTGGGATAAATCCCACTTGATCATGGTGTATGATCCTTTTAATGTGTTGTTGGATTCTGTTTGTTAGTATTTTGTTGAGGATTTTTGCATCTATATTCATCAGTGATATTGGTCTGTAATTTTCTTTTTTTGTAGTATCTTTGTCTGGTTTTGGTATCAGGGTGATGGTGGCCTCATAGAATGAGTTTGGGAGTGTTCCTTCCTCCGCAATTTTTTGGAAGAGTTTGAGATGGGTGTTAGCTCTTCTCTAAATGTTTGATAGAATTCACTTGTGAAGCCATATCGTCTTGGACTTGTGTTTGTTGGAAGATTTTTTTTTTAATTTATTTTTTTAATTAATTAATTAATTTAATTTTGGCTGTGTTGGGTCTTTGTTTCTGGGCGAGGGCTTTCTCTAGCTGTGGCAAGCGGGGGTCACTCTTCATCGCAGTGTGCGGGCCTCTCACCATCGCGGCCTCTCTTGTTGTGGAGCACAGGCTCCAGACGCGCAGGCTCAGTAGTTGTGGCTCACGGGCCGAGTTGCTGCGCGGCATGTGGGATCTTCCCAGACCAGGGCTCGAACCTGTGTCCCCTGCATTGGCAGGCTGATTCTCAACCACTGCGCCACCAGGGAAGCCCTGTTGGAAGATTTTTAATCACAGTTTCAATTTCATTACTTGTGACTGGTCTGTTTATATTTTCTATTTCTTCCTAGTTCAGTCTTGGAAGGTTATACCTTTCTAAGAATTTGTCCATTTCTTCCAGGTTGTCCATTTTATTGGCATAGAGTTGCTTGTATTAGTCTCTTAGGATGCTTTGTATTTCTGCGGTGTCTGTTGTAACCTCTCCTTTTTCATTTCTAATTTTGTTGATTTGAGTCCTCTCCCTCTTTTTCTTGATGAGTCTGGCTAATGGTTTATCAATTTTGTTTATCTTCTCAAAGAACCAGCTTTTAGTTTTATTGATCCTTGCTATTGTTTTCTTTGTTTCTATTTCATTTATTTTTGTTCTGATCTTTATGATTTCTTTCCTTCTGCTAACTTTGGGTTTTGTTTGTTCTTCTTTCTCTAGTTCCTTTAGGTGTAAGGTTAGATTGTTTATTTGAGATTCTTCTTGTTTCTTGAGGCTTGAATAGCTATAAACTTCCCTCTTAGAACTGCTTTTGCTGCATCCCATAGGTTTTGGATCGTCGTGTTTTCATTGTCATTTGTTTCTAGATTTTTTTTGATTTCCTCTTTTTCCTCTTTGATTTCTTCAGTGATCTCTTGGTTATTTAGTAACATATTGTTTAGCCTCCATGTGTTTGTGTTTTTTACGTTTTTTTCCCTGTCATTGATTTCTAATCTCATAGCGTTGTGGTCAGAAAAGATGTTTGGTATGATTTCAGTTTTCTTAAATTTACTGTGGCTTGATTTGTGACCCAAGATGTGATCTATCCTGGAGAATGTTCCGTGCGCACTTGAGAAGAAAGTGTAATCTGTTGTTTCTGGATGGAATGTCCTATAAATATCAATTAAATCTATCTGGTCTATTGTGTCATTTAATGCTTCTGTTTCCTTATTTATTTTCATTTTGGATGATCTGTCCATTGGTGTAAATGAGGTGTTAAAGTCCCCCACTATTATTGTGTTACTGTCGATTTCCTCTTTTATAGCTGTTAACAGTTGCCTTATGTGTTGAGGTGCTTCTATGTTGGGTGCATATATATTTATAATTGTTATATCTTCTTCTTGGATTGATCCCTTGATCATTATGTAGTGTCCTTCCTTGTCTCTTGTAACATTCTTTATTTTAAAGTCTATTTTATCTGATATGAGTATTGCTACTCCAGCTTTCTTTTGATTTGCATTTGCATGGAATACCTTTTTCCATCCCCTCACTTTCAGTCTGTATGTGTCCCTAGGTCTGAAGTGGGTCTCTTGTAGACAGCATATAGATGGGTCTTGTTTTTGTATCCATTCAGCAAGCCTGTGTCTTTTGGTTGGAGCATTTAATCCATTCATGTTTAAGGTAATTATCGATATGTATGTTCGTATGACCGTTTTCTTAATTGTTTTGGGTTTGTTTTTGTAGGTCCTTTTCTTCTCTTGTGTTTCCCACTTAGAGAAGTTCCTTTAGCATTTGTTGTAGAGCTGGTTTGGTGGTGCTGAATTCTCTTAGCTTTTGCTTGTCTGTAAAGCTTTTGATTTCTCCATCGAATCTGAATAAGATCCTTGCCGGGTAGAGTAATCTTGGTTGTAGGTCTTCCCTTTCATCACTTTATGTATATCGTGCCACTCCCTTCTGGCTTGTAGAGTTTCTGCTGAGAAATCAGCTGTTAACCTTTCGGGGGTTCCCTTGTATGTTGTCGTTTTTCCCTTGCTGCTTTCAATAATTTTTCTTTGTCTTTAATTTTTGCCACTTTGATTACTATGTGTCTCGGCGTGTTTCTCCTTGGGTTTATCCTGCATGGCACTCTACCCTTCCTGGACTTGGGTGGCTATTTCCTTTCCCATGTTAGGGAAATTTTCGACTATAATCTCTTCAAATATTTTCTCAGGTCCTTTCTCTCTCTCTCTTCTCCTTCTGGGACCCTTATAATGCAAATGTTGTTGCGTTTAATGTTGTCCCAGAGGTCTCTTAGGCTGTCTTCATTTCTTCTCATTCTTTTTTCTTTATTCTGTTCTGCAGCAATGAATTCCACCATTCTGTCTTCCAGGTCACTTATCCGTTCTTCTGCCTCAGTTATTCTGCTATTGATCCCTTCCAGTGTATTTTTCATTTCAGTTATTGTATTGTTCCTCTCTGTTTGTTTGTTCTTTAATTCTTCTAGGTCTTTGTTAAACATTTCTTGCATCTTCTCGATCTTTGCCTCCATTCTTATTCCGAGGTCCTGGATCATCTTCACTATCATTATTCTGAATTTTTTTCTGGAAGGTTGCCTATCTCCACTTCATTTAGTTGTTTTTTGGGGGTTTTATCTTGTTCCTTCATCTGGTACATAGCCCTCTGCCTTTTCATCTTGCCTATCTTTCTGTGAATGTGGTTTTTGTTCCACAGGCTGCAGGATTGTAGTTCTTCTTGCTTCTGCTGTCTGCCCTCTGGTGGATGAGGCTATCTAAGAGGCTTGTGCAAGTTCCCTGATGGGAGGGACTGGTGCTGGGTAGACTGGTAAATTTTTTTTAATTTTATTTATTTTTGACTGTGTTAGGTCTTCGTTGCTGCGCACGGGCTTTCTCTAGTTGCAGTGAGCAGGGGCTACTCTTCATTGCAGTGCGCGCGTTTCTCATTGTGGTGACTTTTCTTGTTTCGGAGCGTGGGGGCTCTAGGTGCATGGGCTTCAGTAGTTGTGGTGCGCCGGCTCAGTAGTTGTGGTTCGCGGGCTCTAAAGCAGAGGCTCGGTAGTTGTGGCGCACGGGGCTTAGTTGCTCCACGGCATGTGGGACCTTCCTCGACTAGGGCTCGAGCTCGTGTCCCCTGTATTGGCAGGCGGATTCTTAACCACTGTGCCACCAGGGAAGCCCTCTTTATATTCTTAATTCATACTTAACATTAAATATTAAGTTAGATAATAATTAGACCAGATAAGCATCACTTTTTTTGCACAGTTGGGCAAAGATGAATCAAACAAAACAATATTTACTCAGATCCCAAAACTGTTGTTAGCCTTAGCATATTATTGAACTCACTGCAGTAAAAATTTGCTATTCTGTGGTGAATGATAGAGCTCAGATCTGGTAATGCTTTTTGTATGTTGTGAGGTCTGTAAATTCAGTGTAGCAATTTTCCCCACCTCCCTTCTATATTGTGGCCTAACTGGCTACCTAAATGTTTATTGAATGACTATTTTTACTTTGGGATCTAATCCTCCTTTTTTGTTCTTAGGGTGCCAGCTTGATATGTTGTTTAATAGCTAGTAAATTAAGGCACATTTTGTGCTAGACTCCTGCCTTTTATAGCTATTAGGTTACCATAGAAAAAAACTTTATAGTGTTTTTGCCTTTCTCCTTGAAAGGTAGATGTAGGTGTGATGTAGGTAAGTTGAACTAAACATTAGTTTTAATTCTGATTCGTGGTAGAAAGTGAATATTTTGCTATTACAATAGTCCCCCTTTATCCATGGTTTTGCTTTCTGCAGTTTGTTACCTGGGTCAACCACAGTTCGAAAATATTAAGTGGAAAATTACAGAAGTAAACAATTCATAAGCTTTAAATTGTGTGCCATTCTGAGTAGCATGTTGAAATCTCCCACCGAGATGCGAATCATATCTTTGTCCAGCATATCCAGCCCATTAGTCACTTAGGAGCTATCTTTGTTATCAAGTCGACTGTTATGGTATTGCAGTTCTTGCGTTCAAGTAACCCTTATATTTTACTGAGTAACAGCCCCAAAGTGCGAGAGTAGTGATGCTGGCAGTTTAGACATGCCAAAGAGAAGCTGTAAAGTGCTTCCTTTAAGCAAAAGGCGAAATTTCTCAACTTAATAAGGAATGAAAAAAAGCATATGCTGAGGTTGCTAAGATCTATGGTAAGAATGAATCTTCTATCTGTGAAATTCTGAGGAAGGAAAAAAAATCATGCTAGTTTTGCTGTCACACCTCAGACTGTAAAAGTTATGGCCACAGTGCTTAGTTAAGATGGAAAATTCATTAAATTTGTGGTTAGAAGATATGAACAGAAAATAGGGTTTGGTGCCATTTGAGGTTTCAGTCATCCAGTGGGGGGTCTTGGAACTTAGCTCCCATGGTTAAGCGGGGAATACTGTATTTTTAAGATGTTTGGCACTTTTTAGCTGAAGGCTTGTTAGGACTTCTAGTTTATTCACTGTGGTGCATAGACATTTCTTCCTGAGCCCTGTACTTATATGACTTGGTTCATTACTTCCCAAGTGTGGATTAGATATCCTGGTTTCGATTTAATTTTTTCCCACTGTAGTTTTATAGAAAAACTTGAAGTTTTTCTCTTTTTTTAAATTGGTATTGATACACTGCTCCTTATAATTCAGTTTACTCTTACCTGGAGGTTTCTGATCCTGCATTTAAGGAACTTTGGAGATTAAGCTGAGGTAGGTTAGTGATCCACTGGAGAAGGGTTCCCGGTGAATATGGAGTGCAAGATAGTCTTCTAAATTAAATATTTTATAGACATCGTCTTTGTTTTCTGGCTCCTGTAAGTTAATATTTTCAATGAATGATGCAACGCAATAAATAAATCCCAAAATCTACAAGCTGAGGAGACCAAACTGTGCATATATATTTAGTTTTTTAAAAACTGTTACCAACTCATGACATTTTTTAATGAGATCTGAAATATCCTAAGTTGGTAAGGGAGGTGTGTTTTTGGTATGAAGTAAGGACTTAGGGTAAAATTTTATAGGCATCATCTTAGCTTTTATTTCACTTTGTCTTGTAGTTGGTGTATGAATTCTTCTTAAGGTTTTTGGAGAGCCCTGATTTTCAGCCTAGCATTGCAAAGCGATACATTGATCAGAAGTTTGTACAACAGGTAAGGAATTCTTCTGTCTTAAATTTTTATATTCATCTTAGCAATGATTTATTAACTTGTGATTAAAATAGTCTTTCAAAACTTTAAGGATTTCTGTTTAACAGCACTTAATATTCTTGCCAGGCAATGAGAATAAAAGTAAGTAGCTTTGAGAATACAAGAGTATTTTTGAATCAAGGGTGGCCTTCTAGTGAAGTCAATCAAATTATCCTATCCAATCCTAAATCCTCATAGTGTTTTATAAAGACCAGAAAAGCAAGCCTTTCTGGAATATCTAACTTAGAATATTTGCTATAACTAGGGGGGAAATTTTTTTTAAAATCTGTAAATCTTTGAGCTTGAACTTGACATATGGTTCTAAGCACTGTGACTTTGAAATGACAGAGGGTGGAAAAAACAGAAGTGGAATTATTGTTAGAAGTTTGGGCTTTATGCATTCCTTTCCTATCATCAAGTGTCACTTACCTTTCCTTTTTTTTTTTTCCCCCTCTTCCCATCTTAGGCATTCTAGCCACCCAGTTCCTAAACCACAGATAAAATGGGATCTTTAAGAAGAAAAGGAGATAGAGTTAAACATATGTGATACCTTCTTTCTTTTTATAAGTTGATTATTAGTTGGTTTTTTTGGAACCTAAATACTCAAAATGAGTTTCTCAGAATGTGTTTATTTTTATTTTCAAAATCTTTTCAACAATTTAAAGGCCTCTTTTTAACTATGTGGACTTTGCTGGCCCTAGACAAAATTGTGAAGTAGACCAAACCTCTCTGGGTCCATTTTCTCTTTTGAAATACTTATCTGTAAGTTAGATCTCATTAGGAATTCTCCTCTTCTAAAGTAATTAGCATTTTAAAGAAAGGTAGGAGATGGGTAGAAGGGTAGTAATGAAGTGCTGAGGCCAGGATTAAAGATCATTACAAGGACGTTTGCTACCCTCTTCCCACCATTGTGTGTCCCCTAGGATAAAGATTATACAAGCATGAGTTCCACATATTTGGAGTTCATTTTTGGTCATTACCTGTAACTACCATATAAAGTATTTTGACTCGTAGCTGTGAAGTATTGATAAATGAAGAACATTGTCAAGAATATGTCCTTCAGCCATTCAAGTAGTTCTTCGTAAACTATGAAGAAATATTAGGTGTGTGTTAACAGTAAAATGTTAATTTCATTTCAATAACAAGTTAAAAGCACTCAGATTAAATGGAGCTATGTTATTTTGGTAATTGCAAATGAATGCATATTTATTTCCTTCTGTAGCTCTTGTGTGCTACAGAAGGAATACAGTGTATTAAGGAACTTTAGTAATGCCATGTTAAATTGTATTTAAGATAATAGCAGGTTGAGTGGAACAATTGCCTTAGGGCTTCCTCACTCTGGAGCTTGAGGTGTTTTGGCTGCTGGATTATTCAGTGGATTTGAGGGGGAACAAGAAGAAAACTGGTAGGGTAGGACCCATTTTCTACGTTCTACTCTAAGTGCCTGAATTATCTGAGAAGCCAAGGCCCAATAATTTGTTTCTAGCAGTTTATATCACTGTGATTTCACAGATCACTGCTCTGAGGTATTCTTAGTGTGTTGCTTCAATAAATATTACTATGAGAATTCTCAGCTTTTGTATTTTGAAATTATTTGATTAGGTGGTAAGTTTAAGACTTAGAAGTACAGGAGAAAAATCTAAAGTATAAATTTGGACATTTATTATTTCAAGAGAAGAAAACAAGTGTGTAGTTCCAGGTTATGTTCAAATCATAGGATTTCAGAAGAAGGAAGCTAAGAATTATTGAGTGCTTTTTATGTGCCAGGCTCTGTCCTTATATGCTTTTATATAAAGAGCTAGACCATATCCAAATTCACAGAGCTAGAAAATGGCACAATCAGGATTTGATTATATTTGATTATATATAAATAGATTGTAAATTTGATTATATAAAATAGATTGTTTTATTTAGATTGTAATATTTCAAAATAACGTATTTAAATAGATTTGACACTTAGCTAACAACTCCTCTCTACTATTTTATGTTGACCCTGAGGATCAACTTGTATTACATTATGTTTGTTCTTGAATTAGACATAGCGACCTTAACAATTAAGGGTTCCTTTTATTAATTTCAAAGCATATCTTCCAAGTAAACCCAACATCAGAACTTGGATTTGAGTGTCTTAAGTGAATAGTTTAGCTATTTTAATTAGAATAATTTTTAAGTGACTTAATTAAGTATATTAACATAAATTCTCATACTCTATGGATATTTTTTGCTGGAGCCGCATGCAGTACTTAATAATCTAGCAAACAACAAATGCAAACTATAAACCAGACACTTTAGGGTTATATAAATGTGACTAAAGTCATCACTACTCTCAAAGAATACCCACTCTTGTAGAAGAGATACACATGTAAACAATTACATATAATTCAAGACAGAATGGAAAAAGAACTTAAGGTTCAGAGCATGCCATCATGACTGTAATTATCAATCCCAAAGTACAGAACATAAAATTCCTTGACAACTTCATAGGTAATTGTATTCTATAAAGAGAGGTTATTGTATATTTTTTCCTAAGAAAATCCAGTGTTTCATTTAAAATACAGTAATACTTTTTTTTGACTGAAGAATTTCAGTTTCTTTACCGTTTTAAAATGGAAGTTTGAGCTTTTGACTTTAAATTTTTCAAAGATCTGTTTGTCCTGCCTTTCCTGAAGCATTGTGTAGAGGCGTAGGAAAATGCTGATTTGGCCACTTTGAACTGGTTTAAAACTTTTCAGCCATTTGGTAAGCTGACTTTAAATAAGTCTGTAGTCTCATCTTTTATTTCAGTGTTATTTCATGAATGATTTTCACTCTGTTAGCATATATCTACCAATATTTTACCTATTAACTAAATATTAATTTTTGAGCTGATTGCATGGTGACTTGAATGTTTTTAGTGTAAGATCACAAAAAAAAAAGAAGCCTTAGTTTGTATAAATTTTCCTAGTAAACTAGAAATACGCATTTGTGCATGTGTATTTTTTAAACTTCATTTATTTAACAATTTGCAATCTACAAGCTTAAGATTCTGTATGTAGTTTTGACATACTATCAAAAAGCATTAAAAAACTCTCACATTTCAACACTTTAAAATTATGAGCCATGTTTAGTAGTCAGGAGTAGGTCAGCATTTTAAAATGAGTGGCAAGGCCAAAAAGCAATATTCCACTTCTTGAAGTGTTTATATTATTTATTGTGTGTCATTTTTCAAAATAAAATAAAAAAAATACTCCCTAAGCTTTTCTTTAGCTTCATTATTTAGCAAGAATAAAGTCAATCTGACGAGGCAGAATCTTTTTAAAACTTTTAAAGCTTTTGTGGATTATCTTAAAATCAAAATTAGAATAGAGTGAAGTTTTAGCTCGATTATTTTTAAAAAGTAATTTCTCAGATTTTTTTTAAAGCTCCTGGAGCTTTTTGATAGTGAAGATCCCAGAGAACGCGACTTCCTGAAGACCGTTCTGCATCGTATTTATGGGAAATTTCTTGGATTAAGAGCATTCATCAGAAAACAAATTAACAACATTTTCCTCAGGTAAATTGGTTGTATATTCGTATATAGCACTTTTTTTTCCCTTCCATATTTTCTTTTTATTCCAGTTCTTTTAGGTTAATTTTTTTTAATAAATTTATTTGTTTTATTTATTTATTTTTTGGCTGTGTTGGGTCTTCGTTGCTGCATGCAGGCTTTCTCTAGTTGTGGCAAGCAGGGGCTACTCTTTCGCTGTGGTGCGCGGGCTTCTCATTGTGGTGGCTCTCCTGGTTGCGGAGCATGGGCTCTAGGTGCGCGGGCTTCGGTAGTTGTGGTGCGCGGGCTTCAGTAGTTGTGGTGCGCGGGCTCAGTAGCTGTGGCTCGCAGGCACTAGAGCGCAGGCTCAGTAGTTGTGGCACACAGGCTTAGTTGCTCCGCGACATGTGGCATCTTCCCGGACCAGGGCTCGAACCTGTGTCCCCTGCACTGGCAGGTGGATTCTTAACCATTGCACCACCAGGGAAGCCCCGTTAGGTTAATTTTTAAAGTCTGAAACTTAGAAACTTAACTGATAGTATTTGAGTCATTTTTAGCCTGTTTTGTGGATATCATTTGATTGCATCTAACTTTTTCTTGTAATTTCTCATCTAAGTGGATAGTAGTAATGAAGACAGTTTTTAATAGATAATACCAGTGTTATTGATGTTTAAAACTTATTGAGAGGAGAGTTTGTCTGGTTATCTATTTGAGCACTTGTTTAAAAAATTTTGTATAAATACTATTTAAATCAGTAGCTCTTGGCAGTATTTTCATTCGATTTTCTGACAAAGCTAATTAAATTTATCTTTTGACTACTTTATCAATGAAATCTATTGAGTAGTTGCTTCAGATTAGGAGATTTTGCTTTAATACCCAAATTTCACGTTTGGTTTGTTTGTTTGAGTTGACGATGTGGCAAAATTAGGCTAGCATTTTCACACTGTAACAGTCAGAGATGAGAAATATTGCCTCCTCTAGAGAGAACATCTTTGTCCAGCTCTCTGTCGTTCTCTGTGGGGCCCCGCCCATCATTTATGGTATCTTCCCTGCCTATCCTGTCATCATTTGTGTCTATGACTCCCTACTTTAAAGGCGACCCTAATCTTAGAAAGCTAGTCAGCCTGTGTAGTTTAGGCTTAGAGAAATTCTGAATAAAAGTGGCTTTATTACATGAGTCCTTTTCTCTTAGAGTTACCTATGAGTAGAGGTTTCCTATTTTAAAAAGTATTTCTTTGAGAAGACCCATCTTTCTTATAAATATTAAAGTAAAATAAAATATTCCAGACTAAATTATACTGTTATCTTAATATATAGCAAATTTTAGCAAAAGTATATGTGGTTTAATAGGAAATATACCTTCTTTTATAAGATTGCTAAGAAGTAACTGATTGGGGGCAAAATAGCTTACAAAGAATTCATTCCTAAAGTGTGCTTGAACATTTCTTATATTTGCCCCTTAGATTTCTTTGTACCTTCCTACATCTTTCTCTCAGTTTAATTTTCTGGTGTTTGATTTTTCTTTATATCAATCTTTATTTTAAATTTAGGTTTATATATGAAACAGAGCATTTCAATGGTGTTGCTGAACTCCTTGAAATATTAGGAAGGTAGGTCAGTTTTTTGTTCTTTTTAAGAATTAAGTAACTTTGAATGCTTTATGTATTAAAATAGCTGGGATTGGAGAAATTATTTCATATTTTAGAGTTTGAATATATAGTATAAGGCATAGTTTCTCAACTGAATTCTTATTATAGCTTTTTAGGGGGTCAGCATATTAAAATAGTGCCATGCAAGACATCTGTTTCAGAATAGACTTGTGCTTTTGAAGCTGTGGCATATTTTATGCCTGATTTTGCCAGACTGCCTCAGAAACCTATAGGATCTGATTGGGAAGAGATGAAATAAGTTACAGTGATTCTTTGATGAAGTTGTAGGAATTCTTGTTCAGATGTTGATAGATCATTCCTATACATCTGTTCTTTTTAGAAAAATCTACAGCCTTTGATTTTAGTTTATATGAACATTTTTGCCTTCCTTATTCACCACATAGCAGTATTAACATGAGAGAAGTTTAGACCCTCTATTTATGTTTAGAGAATGGTTTTTGTCTCCTCTGTTAATATTTAGAGAATGATTATGGAGAGAACTACTTCTTAATTTCAGATCTTTCAATAAAGTAAGAGAAACTACCCATTTACTTTAGAATATATTGAAAATTCTAACAATATTGTGATATTGACTCTCCTGTGCTTTAGAGAAGAAAAATAAAGGCATAAATAAGTGATAGGCTTTATAGAAAACGTAAAGTTGTTTACTGGGACATTAAATTGGCAGTCCTCGTTTTCTTTTGGGATCACTGAATGACTTAAAGTAGCAGACTTCATAGTGATAGTCTGCCTAACGTAGTTTGCAGATGAGTAAGTCATTCAACACCAGGACTGAAACAGAGCAGTTCCTAGGTACTTGGGGATGTAATAACTTTTAGAAATAAAGTGGTAACTACGTAACCCTTCCCCTGCCTTTTTTCCCTCCAGTATCATCAATGGCTTTGCATTGCCGCTGAAAGCAGAACATAAACAGTTTCTCATGAAGGTTCTTACTCCTATGCATACTGCAAAAGGATTAGCTTTGTTTCACGCTCAGGTAAGTTGCAGGAGATTTCAGGTGAAATGCATGTTGTTTCAAAGACTGCTATAAAGGCGGAGAAACTGAGAAATATTGAGGTGGCAATTTTAAGTATATTTAAGCAATTTGCTTCTGTAAGTTGCCCAAAGCAAATTTTTACTATATCATAATTTTTAAAGCATTATGATATTTAGTGTTCTTAAATAAGCTGAATGAACTGTAAGTATAGATATAGGAAAGATCAAGTTCTTTTCTGGTCCAGGCCCTAACCTAATTCACTGTGTGACTTTGATAAATCCCACATATCTGCAGAATGTTCCATCTAGCCTCAATGACCTAGTTAGAGAATGGTTTTAGTTTCCTCTATTAATACTCAAAGAATAATATCATATCAGCATAGGCATACATGTTAGAAACATGCTGAAAAACTAAAATGTTAGCTCTAGTCTTATTTCAGTCAACTTTATTTATCTGTGTATGTATCTGTTAATTTAGTGGGCTATAGTTACACTTCTGGTTTGTAAGACAAAGACAGTTGCTTTTAATTCCCCAAAGAACTGGTCTGCCACCTAAATGATATCGAAAGGTTGATATGTCCAACTACATTTTCTTTAATATTTCAGTTAACTTAATATTCAGAAGTTACTACTGAAAAAAGGACATCTTTTTTGAAGTAGAAGTTACTTGCACAATTATGAGTATATTCATTTTTATATATTGCGATAAAGTTTGTCAAAATGAGGTAGTTTTGTTAGCTAAATATAAAAATCCTGCATTACTAAATGTTATTTCATTCAGTAATATTTATAAACTGTCCCTTGTATTTTAGCTAGCCTACTGTGTTGTACAGTTCCTGGAGAAAGATACAACACTAACAGAACCTGTAAGTGTTTTACTTATTTTTATGTTTTTGGTCTACATTGTAGCGTTTTATTTTAGCTTTCTTTATTCCCCTATAGAGTTACCAAACAGTAGTAGTAATATATTTTAAACTAAAATCATTTAGAAGAAGGAAAGTGAGGTTAATCTATATTCAGAGAACAAGACTGGGATGGGAAGCTCTCATGAGTTATGTCTTGAGTAACTTAAATGTAGATTAAAATTAATATATAGTAGTTAAGATGTGTGAGGACAGGATCAAATGGCTACAGTAAAATTTTATATACATGGTACCTTCAGTGATAATCTTTTTAATCTTCATTCACCTTTTGAAATTAAAACATACTGTAAGGGTCCCAAAACTATTCCCTTGAGTTTTGTTTTTTCTTTAGAAATAGAATTTCCCCTCTTATTAACGGTAAACCACATGATAGGGATTGAAAACATTTCCTTGCCTTTGGTGATTAAGATATAATCTTGGAATAAAGATTGTTTACTTTATGAATCAACATAGCAATTCAGTCTTTGAATTCTGCTGCTTACTAATTGTCTGTAATACAAAGATTCAGGAGAGAATAAAAAAGTTATCATGAAAATTGAAGATTCAAGAAAAACAAAAGATAAGTTTAGGGAAAAACAGAAAAGGATAAAAACATAGAAAACAACATTTTAACCTTGCTGAAGTATTTTGAGAGAGTGTTTTCTAAGTATCCTAAATCTAAATATTTAAACTAAGAGTTCTTGAAGAATAGCAAGGGGTTTGAAGGATTTAAATTGTATGATTTTCAGAGTTTTCTGAGGCTAGGGGCACTTGAAAAAAATTATGTACTTAGTGTTCTCCCTTTGACTTGAGCTTTGTCTGTGTAAAGGAATGAAAGATATTTTTCCACTCCCTGATGTTTAGAGTTTTAGACTTTTAGACTTGCAGTTCTTTCTGGAAACAGCTAAAAACAGTTTTTAAAGACAAATAGGAGAATTAGAAGCCCAGTATTTACATGAAACCACATAAACCTTTAAAGTGAAGTAAAACTTAATGCAAATCCATGATAACTCTCATTAGAATTGAGACAAAGAAAACCCATAACATGGTTCATGCTTGGTGAATAATAAACAGATATAAATATAATTAAGTTAATATGGAGTGGATCGGGGAGACAGCTGATTTCTTTTTATAGAGTAAAAGGTTAGGGAGAGGGATGAGGGCCGGACATTTGGCTTGGGTGAGTTGGGTTAATAGAAATAGGAGCAGCATGAGGAGGTAAAATGTCCAAGTTGACAAAGGAAAATATTTTTCAATTCATAAAGATCTGTAGATACAGAGATCTTGTAATTTCTACTATAGGCCATTCTAGCACCAAAATTAAGGCCATAGTACTTGGGTTTGAGCCCTAATACTCATTTTCTAGGAGCCTGGCATTCATATCAAAGCTTCCTACAAATTGTAAATAAGTCAGAGCTTTAGGTAGTTTATTACATTCTTTATGTCCCTAGATCTTCTATTGAAATTACTTTATTTTCCAAAATGGAAATGACTTTATTGTTACTTCCATTTATGAAAGTAATGTGTTAATTTGGTTCACACAAAAGACAAAACACACAAAACACACAAGACAAAATCATAAAGCATAATGTGGAGGAAGTTCCTTAAAATCTGATCCCCTAAAGATAACCATATAAATTGGTGAATATATTTCTATAAATTTTTTTCTGTACATATATTTATGTATAGGTTAAACAGTGGGACAGTGCTGACTAGGTTTTTTCACTTGTCAATATAATGTGGATATCTTTCCATATTAATCTGCTTCATTTTTTCACTGGTCACATCAAATTCCATTATATGGATTATTGTAACATATTTAATCAATCCTCAATTCATGGACACTTGAGTTATTGGAGTTTTCATTGTTATAAGCATGTTGCTGGGTGTGGGGATGTTTTAGGGTGTTGGAATTATTCTGTGTCCTGTCTGTAATGTTGGTTACAAAAAAAAAAAATCTATGTATGTATAAAAAATCCTGAGAACTGTACACCAAAAAAAGAAAAAATTTTACTGTATGTAAAATTTTTAAAAAACCAAATTACTTAAGGGGGCAGAGTGGCGGGGCGGGTGGTGGTGGGATGACTTGGGAGATTGGGATTGACATGTATACACTAATATGTATAAAATGGATAACTAATAAGAACCTGCTGTATAAAAATTAAATAAAATAAAATTCAAAAAAAAAACCAAATTACTGAAATTAAAACCATATTGCTGGGTCAAAGAGTACAGTGTGTGAAGGTGCCTATTTTCCCTTATCAGCCAGTGCTGAATATTGTTTTAAATTTTTGCTAGTCTAATAGGTATGAAATATTTTAATTGGCTTTTTAAAAGTATTACAGCCATCCTTTTATATGGTTATTAGTCATTTATATTTCTGTGTCCTTTGCCTACTTTTAAGCCTTTGCCTATTATATTTTGCAAATTTTTTTTATCCATTTGGAGTTTTCCTTTTAACTTTGAATATACTGTTTTTAATATTTGCCTTTTTAAAGAACTAAAAATTTTTTATGTAGTGGAATCTATTCATCATTATGGCTTCTGGCCTTGATGTCATGCTAAGTAAAATCCTTCTACCCTTTGAGATTATAAAAATACTCTCTAGTATCATACTCTAGTTATTTTATGGATTTAGTTTTTACGTGTAAAAACTTTATTCCATCTATAATAGTTTCCTAGGGCTGCCATGACGAATTACCACAACCTTGGTGGCTTAAAATAACAGAAATTTATTCTCTCACAGTTCTGAAGGCCAGAAGTCCAAAATCAAGGTGTCGGCAGGGCTGCACTCCCTCCAGATGCTCTAGGGGAGATTCCGTTCCTTGCCTCTTCCAGTTTCTGGTGTCTCCAGGTGTTCTTGGCTTGTGGCTGCATCGCTCCAATATCACATTGCTGCCTCCTCTTCGGTCTCTCCTCTGTGTTATCTCTTACAAGGATACTTGTCATTGGATTTATTAGGGCCCATCCAGATAACCCAGGATGCTTTCATTTTGAGATCCTTAACTTAATTATATCTGTACAGACCCATTTTCCAAATAAGTCACATTCATAGATTTCAGAGATTAGGACATGAACATATCTGTTTGGGGGCCACCATTCAACCCACTACACCATTTGAAATTGAAATTTTTGTGTGACACGGGTAAGGAATTGTTTTAGTTTTCTATTGCTGCATAACAAATTATCACAAAATTTCGTGGCTTAAAACAACAAACATTTATTATTGCATAGTTTCTGTGAATCAGGAATCCAGGCATGACTTAGCTGTGTCCTCTGCCTTAGGGTCTCTCACAAGGCTGCAGTCAAGGTGTTGGCCAGGTATGGGGTTGCAAATAAAGTCTCAGATAAGGAAGGATCTGCTTCTGAGTTCACGTGACTGTTGTTAGCATTTGGTTCTTCAGATGCTGTTGGCCAGCAGCCACCCTCAATTCCTTGGTACTTGGGCCTTTCCAACATAGCAGCTTGCTTTATCAAAACTTGCAAGATGAGAAGGCCCTAGAGAGTCTGCTCATAAGATGGAAGTCACAATCTTTTGTAAATTTCTCATGGAAGTGACATTCTGTCCCTTTTGCCACATTCTGTTGGTTAGAGGCAAGTCAGTAGGCCAGTCCACACTTCAGGGAAGGGCTCAACTACACAAGAGTGTGAATTCAGGAAGTAAGGATCATAGGAGATCATTTCAGGAGTCTGCCTACCAAAGGAGCTACATTTTTTTTCTAACTGGTGAGCCACCAGTTCAAGTACCACCAATTAATTGACTAATTCAGCTGTTTCCCAGGAACTGAAATGCCACCTCTGTCATATATTAAAACCTCATATATACTCAAGTCTGTCTAGATATTCCTCTGTGTCATATATCTTCTCTGTCAGTTTCCATGCTACTACCTTATTGTTTTAATTATTTTTCTGATTATTGTAACTGATACTTTGTTTTAAAAGGTATTTATTTTTACATATTTATCTTTTATCTGACCACATGTTGAATTTTCCTACTCATTCTAGTAATTTTTCATCTTTTAATATTTAAGCGGTATATAATTATCATACACTTAGACAAATAAGTATAATTCTGATATCCCTTTTCAACATTATTCATCAGATTCTTATCTTACTGGATTGGCTCCAGAACAGTGTTCTTCCCCAGTTTTAATTTGGATGAGTGTTCTTCATTACTAGACAAGACCAATAACTAAATTTACTTAAAAGGCTGTCAGAGATTTATTTCCACAAAAGCACCAGGCCCAAATGGTTTTACTGTCAATTTCCAAGAGACCATTATATAAGTTGATTGCTGATGGTTTCTGATAAATTCTTAGTTCTAGCTTACTAAATTGTTATCAGAATATATAATCAATCAAAAAATCAAATAACTGTTCGAAATCTTTTGAGATGATCATACAGTTTTTTTTTCCCCCTTTTAACCTATAACTATAATGAGTTGAACCATCCTGGAATTTCTGGAATAAGTTACTGGGTAGGTAGCAGTATTCTGTTAATATACTGTTATATTCGGTTTAATACGGATTTTTGCAACTATGTTTACTTAAATTCACGATCCCTTGTTTTGTTGTATTTGGGTTATCAAGACTGTGCCAGCCATGAAATAAATTGGGAAGCTTTCTGGCTTTTTTGGGTGCTTCATAATGGTTTAAATAACAGGAACTATCTGTTCCTTAATTTCTCCCTAAAATAACCTCCCTTCCTCACCCCACCAAGTCATTATCTCGTACTTTATTTTCTTAGTAGGAAGTAGCACTTACTACTGTTAAAATTATTTTATTTATAAGTTTAATTGCTAACTTATGTTGGTCTTCCTGCTTCATGAAAATCAGGGACCTCCTTCTGTCTTATTCATCAGTGTGTCCCTGGCACCTAGAACAGTATGTGGTACAAAGGCACTCAATAACTATCTGTTGAATTGGTAGAAGTCTAAAGCTGAGCAGAGTAAGGGTATATACATAGTTATTGAATACTATTGTTCTCCTTCAGAATGAATATTGATATTATCGCAATTATTTAAAATTTCCTGAGATTAACCAGCTTCTTTGCTTAATTCATGCTAAATAAACTTTTCCCTTTTTTGCAGGTGATCAGAGGATTGCTGAAATTTTGGCCAAAAACATGCAGTCAGAAAGAGGTGCGTTTCATTCAACAAAAACAGTGCATTTTATTAGAACTTCTCAATCTCAGGGCTATAAACCATGCTTCTTTGGCCTGGGTGTATCATCACTGCTACCAAGCGGGAGATGTTCTGTGGGGATTAGAGAGACTTGGTAGAATATCTGTACATCATAGTAAATTGCGTATACTATCAAGATTTTTTTCATCCAGTGTTTAATTTGTAGGTTAACCTTCTCATTTGTGTTTTCTATATTAACATCATGTAATTTGTCATATTATGTTTCTTAAAAGAAAATTTTTTTAACCTAGGTGATGTTTTTAGGAGAAATTGAAGAAATCTTAGATGTCATTGAACCAACACAATTCAAAAAAATTGAAGAGCCCCTTTTTAAGCAGATATCCAAGTGTGTATCCAGTTCTCATTTTCAGGTATGATGTTTTCAGTGAAACCATTTTTATTTTATACTATTACTTCTTTTCTCTTTTAGTTTTGACATTTCTAAATGTCTTTTTTTAGGTTGCAGAAAGGGCACTGTACTTCTGGAACAATGAATATATTCTTAGTTTGATTGAGGAGAATATTGATAAAATTCTGCCAATTATGTTTGGCAGTTTGTACAAAATCTCCAAAGAACACTGGAATCCGTAAGTGTCTTTTATGTTGATTGTGTTATTTTTGTGTTTTTGTTTTTTTGACCTCTTTGTCATTTGATCTCATTACTCATACATAGGAAACCTGTACAGATTTGGAATTGATCCCAAGGTTAACATCACATAGTTTTATTCTATTCTGCACTGAGTTTTATGAAGTTGTATGTGTGTCTGTATGTTCTGGGTTTTTTTGTTGTTTGGCGTTTTTTTTTTTTTGAGCAGAGAAAGGTTTATTGCAGGCCCAAGCAAGGAGAATGGGTGGCTCATGCTCAAAAACCCTGAACTCCTGTATGTTCTTAATTTCAATTTAGAATTGCAAATCTAGGGACTGTCTGGTGTGACATTCTGTACCAGTGTGTGGTTAAGCCCTGTTGGGGAGACCAACCCAGCACCTGCAGAGGCTGTTCAGGCGACTGTGTGCTGCCAGTATCCAGCCTCACCTCCAGAGCTGGCCTAGCCCAGGGAGAAGCTTCAGTGCTCAAGGTCACATCAGTGATGTTTAGATTGCATGCATTCTAAATTCTGTAACATCCTTATCCTGTTTTTTACGTTTCTTCTTACAAGTTACATTCATTGGATCTTTTTCAACTTCTTTTAATGCTGTTACTCAGGGTTTGTGATAGTAGACTCTAGAGCAGACAGGAAGCTGACCATAACATTTTTAGGGTTTAATGTAAGCATGATACAGTGGGAAGGACTGTATCATGGAAGGAGTTTTGTAATCAGACCGACCATCTCTACTACCATTGGCTGTGTGACTTTGAGCAAATTACTAAACTTCTTGAACTTCAGTTTGTCCGCTCTAAAATGGATTGACTGAGTCAGCTAGCATCTAACCCATTTCAGAGATGATAGTGTTACATTTCCCATCTGTTAGTAGCATCAGTAACCCAGCACTGGCTTGTTTTCATTTTAGGACCATTGTAGCACTGGTGTACAATGTGCTGAAAACCCTCATGGAGATGAATGGCAAGCTTTTTGATGATCTTACTAGTTCATACAAAGCTGAAAGACAAAGGTATTTGACATTTTTATTTATAGACTTATCTGTACATTTTAGATTAGTTGAATGTGATTCAGTCCAATAAGGTATTCTAAGTTAAAATTATGTTTAAGAAGCCAATTGCTGCAGTAGGATGAATTGGGAGATTGGGATTGTCATATATACACTAACGTGTATAAAATAGATAACTAATAAGAACCTGCTGTATTAAATAAATAAATAAATAAAATTCAAAAAAGAAAAAAGCCAATTACATTTAGCATTACAATTTGAATGTCTCTAATAACTACTCTAAAGTCATTTCCAGGTGAGCTCCTAATGGTTAGATTATGATTTTAACGTGGATCATAAATTCTGTTTATCTCATTCTGAGCCTTAGACTTTATCAGTATGATAACATCTGCATTGTGAAATACAATTTATGCTGAATTTTAAATACTATTTTACATAATTATTTTTACATTTATGAGAATTGCTTTTGTCCACATGGGCTTCCATAGTGAGCTTATTCTTCAACTGTTCTTGCACAATAATTTGATAGTTTTTAAGCTTCACATTTTAACAAAGTGGTATTTTAAAGTCAGTATAGTTCCCTTTTGGGAAGAGGAAACTCACATAAGGATATGTCTGTGGTTGAGTACTATTATTGATATTTTGTTCCTTGCAGTATATATTTTAGTGAATAAATGGTCGCACACAGTAGCATTTAGGAACTTGGCTTAGTGATTACCTCTTTTTGAAAATTTCATAAATTACTACAAAATAATCTAAAAATCACTTCCTTCTCATATATTTATTTCAGTTCCAATAACTGCTGTACCTGAGCCCATTTATTTCTAATAAGTGTATTAACTATTCTGTTTGGAAAAGCTGATCTATTTTGACTATAAGTTCCTAGTCCTGGTTTTCTGGTGGCAAGTAGAGAAAGGATCTGTCTTCTTCAAGGCCATCCTAGTCCATCAATAACTAACTGAATGCATTATTTCTTTTAAATAGCACCTTTCAGGCAGGAATAGAAATTAGGTACATAGTTTGAGTCCCAGGAAGCAATGGGAAGAAGGAAAAATGACTAGGATCATATGAAACTTATATTTGAAAAATGCATATTTCACATAACTAAGAGTGATCATTATATCTTACTGGCTGCGTAAATCAGCACTTTTGTCCCCTTAAAGCATATGTAACTGCAGAACGTAAGTCCATGGTTTTTTCACATGTTCATATAGCCCTTCAGAATAGTTTGGTCCAAGTTATTCAGAAATGTTCTCTTTAGAACTGAAATTAAGTAGTTGAAGCAACATATTTTGAGTTTTGCTTTCTTAGAGAGGTTATTCAAACTTTAAAGTCTCCTTCTGACATGCAGGAGACAAGAGATAGTAAGACACAGACTGGTTGGCAGCTAGCGATGTGGAGCCAAAGGATATGGCTTCCACCTGGAAACGGCTCCAGGCTGACTCATGGCCAGCCCTTCAGTCTGTCGGCAAAAACCCACTGCAAGGTGTTTACGTGACTAAGTACTTTGCCAACCATAAAGCACAGATGCCACAGTCGTGGTGGTGGTGGTGGTGATAAAATGCAGGGAGGGAAGGCGAACGATAACTTTCAGTACAGGAGCCATACAGACGTGGTGTTACACTCAGGAGATGAAGATGAGTAACGCGGTGCTCTAGGTAATGTAAAGTCTCAAATGCTTTAGTGGAGGGATTTAAGTGAAATGTGAGTGAACACAGTCTGTTCTCCAGCCAGCTGCCAAACAGCATGTTTCTTCAAGCTCTGAAATAAGTTTCTAACTACAGAAGTCTTGCTTTATTTACAGGGAGAAAAAGAAGGAATTGGAACGTGAAGAATTATGGAAAAAATTGGAGGAGCTAAAGCTAAAGAAAGCTCTAGAAAAGCAGAACAGTGCTTACAACATGCACAGTATTCTCAGCAATACAACTGATGAATAAAAAAAGCCTTCCACCTCCGCTGGATAGGCGGTTTTGTACACTTTTTTGAAATATGTAAAAATTATGAAACAAACCTCATCAGTATAATATAATTAAAAGGCCAATTTTTTTTTCTGGCAACTGTAAATGAAAAAAAATATATGGACTAAACATAGCTCTGTGCTATATCATGGCCATAGTATATTGTAACCTTTGTCTAATCATTGATTTGTGTCACTCTTCTGAAGTTTCACAGAAATGAATGAACTTTATCATCTATGATATGAGTGAAATAATTATGGGAGTGGTAAGAATCATGACTTGAATTCTGTTTTTGGTTGTGTTGCACATAGATTATAGTAGTCTGCTCTGTATATTTTTCCCTTTGATAATGTGCTTTTCACATTGCTGCAGACCTTAGTTACATCCTAGGAAAAAGACTTTCCTAAAATAAAACTAAGGTGTAATTCTTATCCTTCCCTTCATCTCTCCCAGAAATATGACGGAGGGAATTACTTGCCCTAAGCCTTCCTTCATAGAGATATTACTGTACTCTGGAATTTGAGCAGAAACTTAAATTTCCAGGCTTTTTAAAGCACAAATTATAAATAAAAGCTGGGAAAGTAAACCAAATTCTTCAGATCGATCCTTGTGAACATCCCCCTTCATCTGCCACTCCCCAGAGCGCTGAGCACAGATCCGGGGGGGGGCCGTGCCGTGAACACCCAGCCTGCCTCTCAGCTCATTCCGCCTCTTCCTCCCAAAGGCTGAAGGCAGGGCCTTTCCAGTCCTCACAACCTGCCCTTCTCTAGTACCTCCTGATGCAGGGATGGAGGCTTTGAGTCCCACGGTGTGGTGATGCAGAGCGCTCATTGTCACTGCCTGGCTTTACGTAAAGGAAATGCAGTAGGCTTCCTCTGTAGGGTTCTGAAAAAGCTGACTATAGAGAAGTCGTATATGTTTCTACTTGGTCAAGTATTTTCTCACATTTTGTTACCAGAGTACCATTCCAATCTCTTAACTTGCAGTTGTGTGGAAAACTGTTTTGTAATGAAAGATCTTTATTGGGGGATTGAGCAGCATTTAATAAATCTGTGTTTGTATTTTGCCTTACGTCGACTTTGCTTTTTTCAGCACTAAGGTTAGGCGCTCGGAAGAAGCCTGCCCCCCTTCATTCATACATATATACATACATACGTATGTACATACATACGTGTATATAGAGAAAATTTTAAGGCAAATTGCAGGTTGTACACCAGTTAAAGAATAGGAAGATTGTGTGCCAGAGTCGAGTGTTCTAGCCATTTATCAAAGTATATCTGTTGTATAGAATTGTCACATAAAATTCTAAGTTCTAGGATATCCTTCCATCTTCCTTCATGTCCCTTTATGTTTGGAGGATGGGTTTAACTTACCTTAAATGTGTGTACATATGTACATAGTTTTAATTGAAATAGACCCATGGGATCTCCCTGGCGGTCCAGTGCTTAGGACTCCACGCTTTCACTGCCAAGGGCCCGGGTTCAGTCCCTGGTTGGGGAACTAAGATCCACATGCTGTGCGGTGCGGCCAAAATAAAATAAAATAATAAAATGAAATAGACCTAGGAGGATAAATCTCAAAATCTATAATAAGTAAGTAATAATAGCACTGATTGATTGTTGTTACAAAGTTTTCAGCTACTGGTGTCTGCTTCTACTCTTTCACATCCATGAAGAACAACTCTAGCACACTATTCCTGGGTCACTGTGAAAGCACCTCGTTCTGCTTGCTGTGAAACCAGGAGAAACTCTTCCTTTCGGGACGTGGCTCATATTTTACAATGCTCTCAAATGGCCGCCACCTCAGCCGTCCAGGCCCAGTGCTCTTTTGCCAGATGCTGTACACTCACCTAAGGCCAGCCGGGATTACTGACAGCTGGGGGCAGCACACGGGGAAGGAAAGGGTGACCCTGCTACAGAACACAGCAAAAGGCAAGCCGCAGCCTCCCCAGAAGAGACGGTTGGGTCTAAATGTCTATTTTGTGGACGGTCTAGGCATACATTTCTTTCACTGAAGAGCAGCCAGAGTAGATTTTGGCAGGCTGCAGCTGATAGTTGTTGTTGAAGAAGGAGCTAGAAATGCCCACTTCCTAATTAATTAGCTACTTACTCAAAAGCACATTCAAGAGGTCTCTCAACTTTCTACAGTACAGGAAGTACAGTTTTAATATGTTCATTGGAGCAAATTTTGTTAGCTAATATTAAAGTGGTGTGTCATCTTATTTAGAATTTAAAAATACACATACCTGTTTTTCAGTGCTGTTAATGTAAGCTTTAATGCCTGGCTTTGCACTTGCCTTACAATAAGATTTTATAGAGACAGACAGGACCTAGGCTAAAGTTTGAATGTACCTGCTTCTGTGCCATAGAAAAATAGCAGGGAATATTTCCTTACACAAGTTCACTTTTAATAATTCAACCAAAAACCACAGTTGCTTGCTGCTAAGTTAGACATGAGATGATTAAAATTGCCCCACTCATACATTTGAGCTGTTCTCTTTGAATTATCTAAAACAGGGTTACAGAATTGAAGAAAGGCTACCAAGTCCTCTTTGGAGGCAAAGGGCATGTAAATAATTCAAAACTCTGGAAATAAATAATCTTCATAACCTTAAATCAGCCAATGGCTACCATGTGAAAAATACCCAGAGGGTACTCATCTCTGTCACAGGCTGGGCTGAAAGCTCTGAGGGCCCCTTTCTCAGATGGGTGGGGGGGTTTGTAGGACAGGAAGAGCTAACACAGCTTATTCATGGGGCTTTATTGTCACTTCCTGACCACCTGCCATCTATCGCCTGCCCACCTTGCCCTTCCCTGGACGTGGTCATGATGTACCTCGGGAGTCCAGACCCGTCCATCGTGGAAGTCCAGGCTCACGCTCCCTTTTATTTGGAGGTCACGGAATGAAAGCATACTGGTGCCTATTGATTTAGCAGATGTGCATACTGGCACACTGATTCCTTTTGTATTAACCTAACTTTTATTCACCTATTAATGAAATCATCAAAATACACTGAGTAGGCACCTACTATGTACACATGTCCTAGTGTTTTTGTATGTTAATCAGTCCGAACTCATACCTGCATCAACCAGTATTCTAGCCAGACAGGTAGGTGGCTAGTCAGTCCACAAGAGATCTAATTACTAGTTTTTCTAGTAGCTTTAAAAAAAAGTCTCATTTAATATTTAACAAACAAGAGAGCGTGTCAGGGGCTGGCAGATGGCGCCAGAGACATGAGGGGTTTTGCGTTTCTCACATACCGTACACCGGTTCCACAGCATGACCTCCACACCTGAAGAATCACTGGTGGGGGAGAAGAAAATCACACTCTCCTCTGTCCATTTAAAAAAATCTCAAGAAAAAAACCTAAGGTCAGAGCCTTAATCATCCTGTTAGACCTTAACTATACACCAAACCGAGAAAGGAGGCAGCTTCCAAAAACCTTCAGGAAACTGGATTATATCTAATTCCATCTTCCACAAACCCTATTCATGTCATATGTCAAAAAATGTTCATTAATAATTTAAATACTTAAATAACGGTTAGGTCATCCATTGGATCTCTTCCATTGGGCTCTAGACAGTCTCTCTGAGGACCAGTTAGAAGCTGCAGTGTGACAGGCAGGCCCCCAGCAAGGCTCGTTTCTTCAAGTGAGGACAGGATTGCTGGCAGCTAGGTTTACCAAAGCAGAAGTGATGAGAACTTCCATGAACTCGGGCAATCCTACGAACAACGCAGGCGACTTCAGCTTATGTGGTTCGTTGCCTGACCTCTTTTTTTAAGGTATCTCTTCCTAATTTTGATCATCCACTTCACACTCAGTTTGGCAAATTCTGCAGCTTTAAATAATGCCAAGAAGGCCCCACAGAGAAGAGCGATCGTGTTCCAAGGATTGGCGGTGATTATCTGCAAAACAGAAACAAACACAAGCTTCTCTGTTGGTTTCCATTTTTGATTTTCAGTGTTATTGTCAAAGATCCCCTCCAATTATTGAGGCAACAAGAAAAACAACTGGTTTCTAAAACTGCCGTAACTCCATACTTTGTCCATAGCTCAGTTTGAGGAGAAAAATACTAATCCCTCCCTACAATAAAGTGATCCTGAAAGAAAAAAAAAATTTTTCAAAAAGCTCTGCACATATAAGGTACTCAGTCCTGAGCTTTAAATTTCTGGCCTAACCCACAATGTGACTGACCTTGCTTTGAGACAGATCTCCCCCCAGCTATACACCCCATCTGTACGGTCAGTTCCTGTTTGCTTCCCATCTCACAGTGACTCCCACCTCCCCTCCCATCCAGTCCAGCGACTGCCCGTCCTCCACTCACCTCAGGGACTCCTGCCTGCAGGTGGGCCCCTCCAGTGTGCCCTGCCCGGGACGCTTTCCTCCCACCTCGAGTTACTAATCCTTCCAGGCCCCTCACAGCTTCCTCTAACCACTGAGCCAAAACTCTCTCGACTTGAGCAGAGAGATTTATCCCACAAACCCCTCTGGCAGGTCCTTACTGTCTGGAATCACTTCCTTTACAGCCCAGATTGTCTTCTCACTGACTGCAACTCCTTCAGGCCGAGGTCATGGCTTGTATGTCTGAGTTCCCCGCTTGGTAAACACACAGCACTTCTAAGACCCAGTTCAGCAGGGCGACCTCAGGCTCACATATGAAAGTTACACCACCACCACCATTTAGGACAGTTGTGAAGCTGAGGGACGATGCAAGTCAGTCGGCCTCGAGCTCAGGGCTTTACTTGGCCCATAACAGGACTTCATACTGAACACAGTAGGTTAAAAAACGTTGGATCACACGTTTTACGTGTGGAGCTGAAGGCGCTCATTCTTCCACGTGGAGTCTTGATTCAGGGCGTCTGCACACGCCTACGTGTCCACGGCCCAGCCAGGCCACCACTAACAGCGGTGGTGGGATCATGGGGCACATCCACATCACAGAGACACTCCCTGTTTGAGCCTCAGGTTTGAACAATGTCTTCCCCCAACCCACAAGCACATCAGGACATTTTGTGATGATCTAAACAACAATCAGTATCAGATCTGGGACTGGCTCTGGTAAATGGCGTCTCACGAATGTTCTTTTGGCAAAGCCGTCCCATCACCCCTCCCCTTCTGAGATGGTGAGTCTGGGATCTGGCATTAATTGATGCTCTCAATTTCTGATTAGTACCTTTCTGCTCTGATTTATGACAAATAAAAAATGACTCTCATCCTACAGAGAACCAATAAAGAAGAATGGCTTCCAACATTGGTAATCTAGATTATTAGCTTAATGCTTTCTACTTAGTTCATTCACTATCACTACTCAGCGGCTACGCTGGACTAAGCACCGGGCCGGACGCCAGGTAAATGGTGAACAAAGACAAAGCCCTCACATTCACAGCGACGACAGTCCAGAGTTAAAGACGAGATCAATTAAACACAAATGATATAGAAAATGAATGTCATAAATACAAAAGACACAGAGATCTGCTCCATGACAGAAGATGAGGACGGCCCGAAAGGATGCACCAAAACGCCTCGGGGTGGGAAGTTCCCTCTCAAGGTCGGAGATAATACTCACGTCTTGGACTTTCTGGATGAAAGGATCTTTCCACTCAAAGACCACAAAAAACAACTGAGCACTTTTCTCGGCCGCTGGCCTCTGGTCAATGTAGTTAACCACGCTGGTCTAGGTAGAGAGGAGAGAAAACAGTGTTAACAGCGCTTCTGCGTCCCTTCCTGGCCAGGGCCACGGGCAAGGAGAGGGCAGTGAGCGGAGCTGAGACCTCGGCTCTCCTCACACCATCTTCTGGAGGGAGAGAGCCAAAAACCTCTACACGATATCCCGAGACTGGTCCCAGAGCCAAGGCTTTACTCTGGTTTCCATCGTTCTTTGAGGAAATGGATAGGATCTGAGGTGCACAATAGGTGTTTTGGATTGTCACTGAAATCTGTCGCTAGGTATCTGTACTCCTGATTAAACCATTTTCAAAGTACTGCATAAGACTCACAACTAAAAGCCATAAAAATCCCAAATTTCAAAATACTTGACCTGAAGAGCTGAGTATTTCAACCCTTCCGGTCTGCAGGGACCAAGTACAGCCTCGCAGTTCTGCCCAGCTGAGCACTCCCTGTAAACACACGGTGAGCAGGCGTGCTTGGTGAGGCCTGTTTACAGTTTCTACAGGGGCTGCGAGGTGAAATGGAGAGCAGACGGGTTCCAGAAGTCTGGCTGGGCCATCAAATGGTCTGAGCCTCTGCTTTGCTCTCATAAAATGGGGGGACAAAATGCCATTTTGGGGGACACTTTTTGTCTACTGAGTTGTAGAGAGGCTCTCATGAAACAACACAAAGGAAAAGCATTTTAAACTTTAAAACATGATATAAAAACATGAAAAAAATTTTTTTTAATTTTTGTCCAGAAGAGTTCACATCCCCCACCAAAGACTTCCAATGCAGATGATGCTGAGAGGCACACAAACATTCGACAGTGCACAGGCTCTCGGGGGTCTGGCCCTCTGGTTTCAGATCACAGCTGGAGCTACCAGGAGAGCCGGGGTAGCCTGGGGAGACCTAACTGTAAGGTGAACACACTGAGTCTCCTTTCTCCGCCGATTTGGGGGCCGGATGAGAAAGAACTTGGAGTTCTTGGAGAAAAGTGTGGCGTAAAAGTCCAGGAGATGACAGTTACCTTACAAAATACGAATATTTTAAGGACCTATTGCCAGGGGGTCGTCACTGCCTAAGGCAGGAAAAAAAGCCCCGTCCCCTTGAAGAAAACTGGCTTCAAGCCTTTCGCAAAGGCCTCCAATCTGGAATCGTCCTAGGAGCGCGGCGTGGGGAGGGGCAGACCCGGACGAGAGTCCGGCTTCCATCCGCCCTGCCGGTTGGAGTGGGTCCTTATCCAAGCCAGCCCCTTCCTAAAGCTGCCCCTCGGAGTCCAGCCCAGATGGAAAACCTCCAAGGAGGAGCAGGGGATGCGAGAACAGAGCTGTCTCCCCGCTGCCTCTGCAGGCACCCAGCCACCGACACGCGGGATGGCCGGGCCCCGGGCAGGGATGCTGGCAGGATGGCAGCACCCCTGCGGAGGCGGAAGCCCCACAGGCAGGGCAGCGGCCTTGCTTTGGGTGGTGGCTGCCTGCCAGCCCTGCTGAGGCAACCAAAGGTCCCGCCCCTCCACCCCCCAGCCCCGCCCCTCCACCCCCCCAGCCCCGGTGCCACGCCTTCTTCCAACGTCCTCTCCAGCTGCCCCAGGATCACGGCCTATATCTCCCGGCCCCAGGTCAGGGGGCTGAAAGCTTTTTGATCACGCTTCCCATTAGTAAAGAATTCTGAGCACGTCCCAACATATTTATAACTTTCTTATAAGTGACATAATATTACTATTATCGTTCTAATGTTACATGCATTTTAAAACATTCAAAAATAGAGAAAGGATGAGGTTTTAAAAATTAATACAAAAAGAGGGGCTTCCCTGGTGGCGCAGTGGTTGAGAGTCTGCCTGCCAACGCAGGGGACACGGGTTCGAGCCCCGGTCCGCGAAGATCCCACATGCCGCGGAGCAACCAAGCCCCTGTGTCACAACTACTGAAGCCTGCACGCCTAGAGCCCGTGCTCCGCAACAAGAGAAGCCACCGCTCATGCAACTAGAGAAAGCCTGCGTGCAGCAACGAAGACCCAAAGCAGCCAAAAATAATTCATTAATTTTTAAAAATTAATACAAAAAGAAAGCTAGTATTTTCCTCCTGCGTCCCAGTGGATCACCATGCACCCCGCACTCCAGAGGCTACCATATCCAGTCTCTGCCCTGCAAATAATCAACGTTTGTATGCAGCCGCCAGCCTCTCAGGGCGCGGCGGGGCAGGGGAGTAGAGCCAAACTGAAAACAGGCATCAGATTCAGCCTCGTGAGGCGCCACTCTGTAAAACGCTCCGCCGTGTGCACTGTGAGGGCTGCAGCGACAAAGGGAAAGGGCCTGGGGCGTGCCCTGCCTGAAGAACACGCAGACTCCCGGGCGCCGGGTCCGCTCTCATCCTAGCGAAGGCCTCCTCACCCCAAAGACCCTGTGCACCGGTCACCCCCTCTGCGAAGCTTCCCTCCACCCTGCACTCAAGGGTGGAGTCAGTGGCCGTGCGAAGCGAGCCCAGCGCCACCTACCTCCTGCCGGAACTCCACCGCCTCCCGCCCGTCCTCCTCCTCGGTCTTCACCAGGGACATCTTGACCCAGGTGCGGAAGCCCCCCGAGAACTTCCAGCCGGAATACGCGCTCTCGCAGGCCTGCATGAAGCCTACCCTGTCTGGGCTTGGAGGGCAGAGAAGAAAGGTCCACGTTAATCCGGCAGGATTCGAACGTGGCCAGACTCCAACTCCAGCCCCTACGTCAAGCCGGTTTCTCTGCTGGTACCACCAGGGTGCTCCCACTGCCCACTCCCCCCTTCCTCAAAGGCCTGCTTTTTGGCTTCCAGACGGAGGGGGAGCTGTCAGCTGCCTCAGGGCACGAGCACTGTCGCTGAGGCTCCCGGCAGGAGAAGCCCTCCCCGCTCCCACCCCCGCCTCCCAGCACCTGCTCCCGGAGCAGCCGGCACCGTGTTCTGCAGACGCGCCCCCAGCGCCTCAGAGAACTCTGGGTTTCAGCAGCCCTGGGGTGCCCTCACTGGCCCTCAGAGAAGGCAAGAGGCTTCCCCAGGGAGCTCTCAGCCAGGCAGGACACCACAACACCCACTCAGGACGGCGATCATAACGCGCGCACAGGCAAGTGGCAACCGCATGGCGGGACTGAGGACCCACGCAAGAGGAGCAGAAAGGGGCTGGGCAGGCAGGGGACACGGCCAGCTTCAAGCAGGGAAGGGAGAGGGAAGTCTAGGTGGCAGAAGGTGCCGAGGAGGAGGCCCCGGGCTGCAAGATGGGCAGGATTGGGGCGCTGGGGTGTGAACGGCGGTGGCGGCTCACGGCCTCATCAGCTGGGGGAGCGGCCTCCTCTCTGCCCTAGCTGCCGCCCGGCTTCCTTGAAATGGAGCCCCAGGGCCACGCAGGACCTGCAGGGACTGAGTCACCCTCGCTCAGGCCCGTGCCAAAAGCACCCCCACGGCCCACGACACGAGCACTCTAGGCCCCAGAGGTGGCAACACACACGAACAGGAAATTTCATCCTCCTGCTAGAAATGCGTGGCAAACAGGCACTGAGCCCTCACGCAGGGCTGGACCCACTTCCCGGACACCGTGGGGAGTCAGGCCCAGGGGAGGGGCTGCCCTCCAGGGGCTCACAAAACCCCGTCCTTGGCAGCCCCGGCCGGAAGCGGCGGGCCCCACCAACCTCCCTCCAGGACTCAACCAGCGCTGCGTGTCGGAACCCCTCCAGCGGACTCGCCTGACCTTGCGTAGAGGCCCTCCTCCAGGCCAGCGGCTCATCCACAGCCCTGCTTCCCTGCACCCTCTGCCCCAGCCCAGCGATGGGCACGGCCGGAATGAGAGAATGAGTGTCGAGCAAGCCCGCCCTGAGCTCTAAAGGCCACCTTTGCAGGAACTCCTGGAAAGAAGAGAAGAGGAGGTAATCGATGGCGCTGAAGTCCTCGCTGCTCTGGTTCAGGCGGAACTGGAGGAAGACCAGCTCCCGCTTCTTCACCTCCCGGGGCCCCTTCACAATCAGGGCGGATTTCTGTGGAGACAAAGGCCAGAGTCTCAGCCGGGAGAGCCGCGTGGGTGCTGACCTCGCCTCGGGCACACAGGGCTCCTCACCCCACCCCACGCCCAGGAACAGCGTCTGGACCAGGCCCGACGGCAACCTGTCCTCCCACCACGAGCCTCACTGGCTGGCCGTGCCGGGGAAGCTCTTTATTTAGAAAGGGTACTAACTTCCATCTGGTATAGGTACAAGTGTTTTTTTTCCAGTCTGTCACTTTCCCATTAACTCTGTTCTAATGCCATTTGTTATATGAAGTTCTAAAGGTGATGTAGTGAAATTTGTCAATCTTCTTCACGGCTTCTAGATTTTGCTTGCTAAGGGAAACCAAAATTATACCAATATTCTCCTGTATTTCTTCACAGCACTTTTTAAAAAACTTTTTTACATTTAGATACACAATATGCCTGCCATTCAGTTTTGTCTACGGTATGAAATAGGGATCTCACTCTCACTACCCAAACAGTGGGCAGACGCAGGTTTGACCCCTGAATGTTTACTCATTCTGGTATCTGACTGGGCAGGTCCCCTCCACATCACTGCCCACCCCATCCACAAACCTGGCAGGGTTATTTTGTATACATGCTCTTCTCTTTTTTTTAATATATTTATTTATTTTTATTTTTGGCTGCGTTGGGTCTTCGTTGCTGCGCACGGGCTTTCTCTAGTTGCGGCGAGTAGGGGCTACCCTTCGTTGTGGTGCGCAGGCTTCTCATTGCAGTGGCTTCTCTTGTTGCAGAGCACGGGCTCCAGGCGTGCAGGCTTCAGTAGCTGTGGCTCATGGGCTCTAGAGCGCAGGCTCAGTAGTTGTGGCGCACGGGCTTAGCTGCTCCACGGCATGTGGGATCTTCCCGGGCCAGGGCTCGAACTCGTGTCCCCTGCATTGGCAGGCGGATTCCTGACCACTGCACCACCAGGGAAGTCCCCACATGCTCTTCTAAATGTACTTTAAAACCAGCTTGTTAAGTTCCATGAAAAAATTCAACTAGGACTTTTAACTGTGATGATACTGGATTTACAGATTAACTGGGGAGAAACATCTTTACATCTACTTTTATAAATACTCTACCGAGATTTGAAAAGAGTATTCTGACAGGTACAGTGTTATAACATGCACTTACTCTAAGTTTATTAATTGTGCCAATTCAATTCTCACTTCTTATCCTTACTACTTTCTGTCTGTTTGAACTGTGAATTTGAGAGAGGTGTTAGTAACACTCTAAGGTGATAGTATTTTTTATTTCTAACAGGTTTTGCCTGAGGAATACAAAGGGTATGCTGTTTTGCACATAAAAATTTATGACTGTTAAGTCTTAGTGGGGAGAAGTGGAGTTTGAACCTCTTGTCCACAAAAACAGCCCTCTTTTAACCTTTTGCATCTGGAATTCCATTTTAACTGACAGTAAAACTGCCACTCCACTTCTTCTGGTTACGGCTGCATTTTCCCAAGAGATCTCTGTCCATCTGTTTGTTTTCAACCTTTCCATGACAGGTTAAGTGGCAGCAGAGAATGCTAACTGTCCCCAGTTTCCATTATCCACTTCCTCCTGCAGAACCGGTGCTGCTTCCCCAGTTGCAGATTTTAGCAGGATATAGTCACCCACTGGAGGTGCATTTCTGGCCTCAGATGTGGCCATGGGACGAAGTTCTTGGAATGAGCACAAAAGTGACTCACACAATCCCACGCCAGGCCCTCAGCGGGGAACTGCCCGCCCTCACTGCTCACCTTCCCGAGATCGGGCAGTGCACACGTGCTGGTGGATCAGCCCTGACCCCGAGGACCGAGACAGCGCCCGGGGATGGCAGAGTGACAGACAGAAGCCTTCACTGGCCATCCTGTGAGGCAGCCCTGCCCGCACACACAGACGTCCCCCGAGAAAGAAACAGACCTCTCTTATCTCAGCCGCTGTGTTTGTCTGGAGTGTTTGCTTTTGTACAGGAGCTTAGCCTGTACTCTGACCAACATAAGTTGTTTTCCAGAACTGGAGTGCTGAAGGAACAACCACCTGAAGTTAAGGCATCAACTTCATATTTGGACACCGGGAATATGGCAGGCGGTGAGGAAACAGACATGGGTCCTACAGGCTGGAAAGGTGGTGACCCTAATTGCGCCAGAGTAAGGCATTTGGTAAAAACTAACGAGATTTAATTGAGTGTACAAGAAATAGAGACTAGAAAATAAATGAGAATCTGAAGATTGATGAAGCAGGACCAGATGAGCCCCTTGGCTGGGATGCTTTCACGTGGACTCAACAGGATGTAAACAGCCAGAAGCTCACGTTTCTGCAGACATCTCACTGCAAATAAAGGGGCTGCGGGCAGCAGAAGCATAAGGACTGTTCAGCCCCCCAACCTATACAGCCCAAAGCTGCGGGGCCCAAGGAGTGCCTGTTTTCTAGTGTCCACTCCAGACGTGGGCCCAGAAGATCACAGCCAAGGCAGGCTCTCCCAGTGGACAAGGCCAGGGCAATCCAGGACACAGGAGTCTCTGCCAAGGTGCAGGCCCTGCCACCCGCCTCTACCTTCCTCCCAGGGGCCGAGGCAGGACACCTCACAGGTCCCACCCAAGGGGCTCCATCAGGCTTCGGGGGGCGGCTATGCTTCCAGCTCTTCCCTTTCCCTCAGGAGCTCCACTGAGCCCCTCTGCTCCTCCTCCACGGCTCTGCACTGTGTAGGGAGGGGACCCGGTACCCAGGGAGCGGGTAAGCTCTCTCTAGTTTGCGGCTGTGGACGGCAAGGAGCCCCAGTGATGAAGACTGCCCGTCACCCAGGGCTGGAGGCAGGTAACTGCAGTCAACTTAAGTTTTCATGGAAGTGACTCCCCTTTTGTGCCCTTACTTCATGGGTTTCTATAATACTTAAAGTATGTAACTATTATAACAGATACAACTGGCATGAACAGGTTTGGGACACAGGGACTCCCAGGTAGCGTACTACTCAATGGGGAGCCGAGAGGAAAGACGGCCGGAGAGCCTGTACCTGCAGCGCCATCTAAGCGCGCACGGGCAACCAGTCGGTACACAGGGAACGGAGAGAGCGGGGAATCCAGACAGACGGCGTTTGTACTGTATTATCTAGCTCTTCATTAAAATTTTTAAAAGTGCTTTTCCTTTTCATTTAAATTAGCTTCCGTTTCCCCGGAGTCCTTTCTGTTTTTTCCTCTCCATCCTTTTATGTGGTTGGTTTCATGTAAAAGTCTAGTGGCCCTTCATTCTCCATTCTTCTTTCTGAGTGAAGGGTTAGGCTGACTAGTACAGGTCTGGGCTGTGGGTTTCTTCCTAAAAGGCCCTCTCCCAGGCTCGCCCTTGCCTGGGGCTGACTGTAAGGGCGCTCAGAGGCTGCGAGCAGAGAAGGCCAGCAGGCCAGGCACTCTGCGTACTTCTCTCCTGGGAAGAGATTCCTTTCTGATGGCTCTCTCCTCCTTCCATTGTGGACGTCCCATCTCAAGTTCTGCTCTGTTTCTCTCTGCTGGCCCAGTGCCCAAGCAGGGAACCTCCCCTTAGCTTAGGTAGAGAATGGCCCCAGAGCCTTTTCCCCAGAGCCAACACTGTCCCCAGCAGCTCTGCGTGCCCCGGGAGGGCTAAAAGCCTGGCAGGCGGTCCTGTAATTATTATCCTGACCTGCCCTACAGCAGCCCGGCTCTTTAGTGTGCTGACACAGAGCCAGCAGTTGGAAGGAAAGCTTTCACCTCTACAGCAGTCCTCTCCGGCGTCTGTTTTAGGGCATGGGTTCTCTCTGATCTTGCTCCATCAATCTGACCCAATGTGCTATTTATATTTTACACCAGTTCCTCAAAATTTCTGGTCCTCAGATGATACCCGTCCTTGGTTTGCAGGGCTGTTATCGATATTTTATCTTATTCTATTTTCTGCAGGAGTGAGAATCATTTCAGCAGGATTTTAGGAGGAGGTCTAGAATAAATATTAACGAAAAAGTCTTAGTGGGGTTCTTTCATCTCAAGGCCCACCTGTAGCTCCTCATCACCCCAAAGGAGCAGGCCCTGCTCCACGGCAGACACACACGCTTTCCTCATTTGGCCGGCACTTCTGTCCACAACTTCACCGCCCACTGCCCTTCTGGGGGCACCTGGCCCTCCAGCAACACCCACCTGTGGAATTTTGCTCAGAGGCACAAACAAACATGCTGTTTCCTCCCTTTATGCCTTGGTTCAGAGTTCCTCTGCCTAGAAAACCTTTCCTTCCTCTCTTTGAGCCGGAAAACTTACTCAGCCCTGTTCAATCTTTTTGGAAACAAGGATATGGGATGAAAAGGAGAAGATGTAAATATATACGAAATTCCTTCCCTGCCTCCAGAACCGTGCAGATGCTGCTCCCCGCCGCCGTCCACCCCCCGGCTGAGCGGAGCCGTGGGTGACGGCAGGGCGGGGGTCCTTGTTCCCGGACCAGCGCTCCTTCTTACACTGGCATAGTTATTCCAAAATATGGATGCCTAGGCCGTGCCCCCAGGAACAGTGATTCAGGTGGGCCCACATGGAACCCAGAAACTTTGCTTTCAGAAGGGATCCTGGCAATTCTGTCAGGCAGTCAGCTATGGGACCCACTTGGCTGTGTCACACCAGCCTCCCCCTGCAGCCCGCCACCCTTCCATCCAGGACAGGATCTTATCACTTTGTCGGGAATCCCGGAGGGTCACTCAGAGGAGGCCGAAGGCCCCACTGCCCTCCCTGAAAGCAGGTGAGCCAGCCGCGGCCAGACTCCACTTAGGAGTGTTTGCCAGGGGCCGAGGGCCCGCACCGCGGCGGGGGGAGGCCACCTGGGGTCCTCAGGGTGCGAGGCCGACGGAGCACGCTGCCCAGACCCAGCTCGGGGAGACGAGAGTTACCAGGGTCTGATTGGAGAAGGGGTCTGTGTAGTTGATCCTCTGGGTGGTGCAGTTCATGTCTCCTGGCTGGCCGGGGCTCCTCAGAGGTGGAATGACCTCGTAATGGTGCTTACAGCTGAGCAGCTGGGCCTGACCGGGGTACAGGGCAATGCCTGGGGGACAAACAGGGAAAAGTGAACGGTCACAGTCCCTCACCACACCCCTAAAATCACGTCACATATATTTTTTCGCACCCGCCAACCACCTAAGTTTAGGACTCCCTGGATGACTGCAGACGAGAGAGAAGAAAAGTGTCACAGAGGATGGGGCGCTACACACCCTGCCCTCAGAAAGCCCTGCTCTAATGGAGGAGACAACTGCCCTCTCTGTAAGCCCCTCCCGGCCGGGGATGCAGCCTCCCCAGTGCCTGCACCAAAACCCGCCCCGCTTCAGAACCCTGCTCCACACCCTCCAAGGAGGCCTCCGAGACCAAGCCAGGCACTGCCAGGCCCCCCGCACCGCCGCCCACCCACAGACCCACTGGGCAGCCCTCGGCTGCGGGACTCCCAGGTCTCATTCCGTCTCGCCTCTCCTGCCCAGACTGGGAGCTCCAAGTGTGCAAGTCGCAGCCCCAAATCCCTCCCCCTCCCCCAGCCAAGGCACCTCGTTCAAAGCTCTAAGGACAGCAGCTGTTCAAACCTCAATGGCAGAAACACTGAGAGCAGCACGTGGCCCCAGACACAGGCAGAGTCAGACCAAGAGACCAGATACAGAGAGTAAAACCCACAGATAAAGAGACAAAAGCAGACAGAGAAGAGAAACAATCACGAAACAGGCAAAGACAGGCAAGAGCACTGGGACCAGCACACCTGTCGAGAAGCCCCAGGCAGAGGGACCTGAGACTCCGGCTCTGCCCTGTGAACAGGCCATCCGAGGTCACTCGGGGGCATCCTGTGGGCAGAGCCTTAGCTCACAGAGCTCACACCTCCCGGTCCACTCCAGGCTGCCAGAGCCCAGTGCCAGCCCCACCGGCCTGGAGCAGACAGCCCGCTCCACGGCAGAGACAGCCCCTCACAGGGACAGGAGAGGTATGGATGATGTGGCCTGGGAGCCCCTCTCCAGGCAGGGCCCCGCCCACCTCTGGATGGCCTCGCGTCCCTGCCACCTGTAACTCCCACTTCTCCTCAGCACTGGCCTCTGGCTCCAGCCAGGCTAGACTCATCCTCTCCAGAGAAGCCCTCCGCCTCCCTACGCTCCCCTTTGCTCCTGTGGACCCCCCTCCCAGAGAAGCTCTCTTCCATTTACCAAAGGCCAGCTCATATCCTGCCACTGAGCATAAGCATTCCTTGCCCACCCCAGTCCTGCAGCGACCACTCCAGGCTCGGTCCACCTCCCTCCTCGGCACGTGACACTCTGCTGGGTACCAACAGCAGCTCTTGGGGTGCGTAACCCACACCTAGACTGTGCTCGGACTCCTCTGCCCTGTCCGTGGTGCCCAGCACGACGCCAGGAGTGCAATGGCAGCTCAGGGAGTATTTGCAAGTCGATGCCCCAGACCTGGGCCTGATGTCTGCCTGGGGCAGGCTCTACCTGGGGCGTCGTAGCGATCCACCTCCTTGTAAGACACCGACATGACAGGGTGCTTGAGTTTCTCACGAAAGTCCGTGATGGTCTGGTAGACCAGGAAGACGGCCACGGCCATGAGCAGCAGGTAGATGAAGATGAGCAGCACCGAGAAGACGTTCTTCAGGCAGGCCTTGCTAAAGCGGATGCTGCTGCAGGCGGACTCGCTGTCCAGGGCTGAAGGACAATGACACACACGTGATCCAGAGGAGGTGGGCAACCTCCAGGCCCACGACCTGCTTTACCAAGGAGGCGAGGTCGCCCACACCCCCAACCTCCCCACCTCAGCCCTCACATCCGAATCACAACACGCGGCCCCTTTCGACCTTCACCACACACCTGCTCTGCCAGGAGGGGGACCCTGAGCTGAAGGAGGCGCCCCTCTAGAGGGACAGACAGTTACAACCCAGCAAGGGAGACGGCCCCAGCCTACCTCTCTGGCCCCATCCCCTGACCACTCCACTCCCCCAGGACCAGCTGTACTAAACAACTGTTCCCAGTGTGCCCTCCTCAGCCCTGGAGCCCCTCACACCCCAAGCCTGGCCTGAGGCACTGCTACTGCTGACTCCGAACTCATCCTTCAGGGTCAGTTTAGAAAGGTACTTCCTCAAGGAAGCCTTCCCTTATCCCATAACTTGATTTGGGCACCCCTTCCTCAGTGCTCCCAGGGCACCCTATGTCCACTGTCATCACTCTGCAATGTTACTGTCTACATGTCTTTTTATCCCCCTAGGCTGTGAGCTCCATGAGAGCAGCAACAGGGCCAGTCTTGTCCATACTGAACCCCTAGCCCTTCACGCTGTGCCTGGAATAGAGCAGGCATTCTGCAATTAGATGGTAAATGACTGAATGTGTCCCGATGCCAGCCCCTCCCCAAAAGTCCTATGTTGAAGCCCCAACCCCCAATGTGACAATATTTGGAGACAGGGCAGTTAAGTAGGTAATTGGGTTAAACAAGGTCATAAGGATGGGCCCTAATCCAATAGGACTAGTATCCCTATAAGAAGAGGAAGAGCCCAATGGCATTTTTCACAGAACCTGAACAAAAAATTTTTTACTTTGTATAGAAACACGAAACAACCTGAATAGCCACAACAATTTTGAGAAAGAAGAGTGGAGCTGGAGGAATCATGCTCCCTGACTTCAGACTATACTACAAAGCTACAGTCATCAAAACAGTATGGTAGGGGCACAAAAACAGAAATACAGATCAATGGAACAGGATAGAAAGCCCAGAAATAAACCCACACACTCATGGTCACCTAATCTATGATGAAGGTGGTAAGAATATACAGTGGAGAAAAGACAGTCTCTTCAATAAGTGGTGCTGTGAAAACTGGACAGCTACATGTAGAAGAATGAAATTAGAACATTCTCTGACACCATACACAAAAATAAACTCAAAATGGATTAAAGACCCAAATGTAAGACTGGATACTATAAAACTCCTAGAGGAAAACATAGGCAGAACACTCCTGGACATAAATCACAGCAATATTTTTTCTGATCCATCTCCTAGAGTAATGGTGTAAAAAAAAAAAAAAAAAAAAAGGGACCCAATTAAACTGAAAAGCTTTTGCACAGCAAAGGAAACCATAAACAAAATGAAAAGATAACCTATGGTCTGGGAGAAAATATTTACAAACTACGTGACCGACAAGGGATTAATTTCCAAAATATACAAACAGCCCATACAGCTTAATATCCAAAAAACAAACAACCCAATAAAAAATGGGCAGAAGACCTAGAGACATTTCTCCAAAGAAGACATACAGATGGCCAAAAGGCACATGAAAAGATGCTCAATATCGCTAATTATTAGAAAAATGCAAATCAAAACTCCAATGAGGTTACCACTTCACACCAGTCAGAATGGCCATCATTAAAAAGTCTACAAATAATAAATGCTGGAGAGGGTGTAGAGAAAAGGGATTCCTCCTACACTATTGGTAGGAATGTAAATTGGTGCAGCCACTATGGAGAACAGTATGGAGGTTCCTTAAAAAACTAAAAATAGAGTTACCATATGATCCTGCAATTCCACTCCTGGGCATATATCTGGAGAAAACTCTAATTCGAAAAGATATATGCATCCCAATGTTCACAGCAGCACTATTTACAATAGCCAAGACATGGAAGCAACCTAAGTGTCCAATCAACAGATGAATGGATAAAGAAGATGTGGTAAATATATTTATACAATGGAATACTACTCAGCCATAAAGAAGAATGAAATAATGCCATCTGCAGCAACATGAATGAATCTAGAGATTATCATATTAAGTGAAGTAAATCAGAGAAAGACAAATATCATGGTATATCACTTATATGTGGAATCTAAAAAAACAATACAAATGAACTTATTTACAAAACAGAAATAGAGCCACAGACACAGAAAACAAACTTAGGTTACCAAAGGGGATACTGGAGGGGGTGTGGGGTGAGATAAACTAGAAGTTTGGGATTAACATATCCACACTACTATATATAAAATAGGCAAACAACAAGGACCTACTGTATAGCACAGGGCACTATACTCAATATCTTGTAATAATGGCAAAGAATCTGAAAAAGAATAAATAAAAAATATATATATATATATAAAACTGAATCACTCTGCTGTACACTCGAAACTAACACAACATTGTAAATTAACTATATTCCACCCCCCAAAAAGAAGAAGAAGAGACACCAACGATGCATACACACAGAGAAAAAGTCACATGAGGGTGTGACAGTGGACAGAGTTCAAGGCTGGCAGAGCAGTCAGAGAAGGTTAGGGGGAAACCTGAAAGGGAGGGAGCCACATAGGGTAGTCAACTCCCAAATCTGCAAATGAAATATGCTCAAATTCTTGACTGGAGACCTCAGGAGGGCCAGCAAAAAAGCAGCAGCTGGAAACCGAAAGATCTGAGTGGAGATTTCAGCTGCTGCTAATGCAAGGAACACAGGAGATTAGAACTTGAGTTTTGTCATTTTAACTACCTGCTAAGACAAAAATTCTTCAGAGGATCATAAGAGAATCCAGAACCTCTATAATGTGTCATTGATAACGTCTAGTGTTCAATAAAAAAAATCACTAGACATGCAGAGAAACAAGAAAATGTGACCCATACTCAAGGAAAAAAGCAGTATATAGAAACCAACGACAAGATGACCCCAAATGTTGCAATTAGCAGACAGGAATTTTACAGCACTTTAAGGATTTAAAAGAAAATGTAAGGATAAGGAATGAACAGAGGGGAAATACAGAAACTGAAACTGTAGAAAAGAACCAATGGGAATTCTAGAGCTGAAAAGAAAAATAAATAAAATGAAAAACTCACAGCATAGTCTTTAACAGCAAAATATGACAAGAAAAAAAAGCCAGTGTAGTTGAAGTTAAATGAACAGAAATTATCCAATCTAAAACAAAAAAAGATTGAAGAAAAAAACTAACAGAGCCTAGACAACTGTGGGACAATATCTAGCAGTCTAACAACATGTAACTGAAGAGAGAAAATGGATTGCAAAAAATATTTGAAAAAATAATGGCCCAAACTTCCCAAAACTGGAGAAAAAACATCAATTTATAGATCCAAGAAGCTCAGTACATGCCAAGCAGGATAAATAAGAAAACCAATCCTACGCAAATCATAGTCAAACAGCCAATGCAAAGGTAAGAGAAAAATCTTGAAAGCAGCCAGGAAAAAAAAAAAAGGCATATTACATACAGGAAATTATATCTAACGATAGGTTAACTTTTGATCAGAAATAATGAAGGCCAAAAGACAATGGAACATCTTTAAAGTACTGAAAGTAAAAAAAATCTGTCAACTGAGAATTTTTAAATTCCAGCAAAACTAACCTTCAAAAATGAAGGGGATAAGGTTATTTTCAAACAAAAGCTGAGAGAATTCATCATCAATAGACTTGCACTACAATGCACGTTAAAGAAAATTCTGAAATGACACTAGATGGTAACACTCAGATGTATAGGAAGGAATAAAGATCCCTGGAAATGTTAAATAGGTAGGTAAATATAAAAAGCTATTTATATATTTTTAAAATTTTAGGCTATCTAAAGCAAAAATTATACAACAATATCATAAGGTTTTCTAACTTTTGGGAAAGAAGGAACAGAGAAACAACATATAAGACAAATAGAAAACAGCAAAATGGTAGAACCAAATGCAACCATATCAGTAATTACTGTAAATGTAAATGGACTAAACACTCCAATTAAAAGGCAGAGACTGTCAGCCTGGATTAAAAACTAGATCCAACCAAATGATGTCTATAAGAGATGGACTTTAAATACAAAGACACAAGAGTATTTGCTCATAATTATTTCATTTTCTTTTATTTAAAAGCACAAAAGCAAGAGGAGCACAGAACTTTTAAATGTCCTAGATTGACAGAGAGAAGGAAATCATTCATTCTTTACTTCTACAAACATACATCAAGCATCAACTCTACATGCAACACTTTGTGCTAGGTGCTTCAGGGAGATACCAAGAGAGAAGGATTGATGGTTTGTGCTACAAGTGCTACAGGATTCAGAAGGATGTGAAGATGTAAAATGTGAGATTTCTTTTTCTTGGAGAGATGAATGGGGAGTGCAGGGTTAAGGGCAGAGATCAGCAAAGGCTTTGTGGAGGAGGTTGCATTAGCCCTGTCCCTAAAGCACCAGGAGGATTTTGAGGAAGAAATAATTTGGTGTTCATTATTCATTTGTTTTGCAAACTGAAAGACCAGATATCTAGGCCAGTGGTAGAGTAAGAGCTTGGTCTCCAGCCCCAGCTCTGCTATTAAATATAACTACTCTGTGACCCAGGACAGTTACTTAATGCTCCTAAGCCTCACTTTCTTCATGTGAAAAGGAAATAATCATTTCAATTTTCTAGGATTTCTGAGAGAAGCAAATGAGAGATTGTTGTAAAATGCACTATAGAGTGCCTGCTCAATGAATTACTGTTACTGGAGACCCAGAACGTACCCTCTACCCTTCAAAAAATGAAGCCCTCGATGATGAACATAACAAAGATGAAGAGCATAGAACGACAATCTCATAATAATTAACTAGAAAAAATATATGCGGAAGATAAAATGGAGGTGGGGCAGAATACAGTGTCTTTCATATAGTAGTCATGTAATGTTTCCATGTCTGTTAAATGAATGAATAACACAAATAACAGATGAACTAAGTCTTACAATGCTTACTAGCTACCCTCAATTGGTCAGAGAATACTAGTGTATTTCAGGCACATAAAATTATAAGCCAACTGGTGTGCCTTATTATTTCTGGTAAAATAGTTTAGAAAATTCTTACTTTACAGGAATGCCAATTCCCAGAAGTGTCTGTGTGGTTCCTTCAGGCTGTGAAGAACAGGTTACTGTTGACAATGGATGTTTACTCTAAGAGGAACCGGGAAGCCCCAAGGAAATCCCTTGGGCAGCTGAGAGTGAAGCCAAGGTACCAAGCAGCTCTAGCTCTCCAAAAGGAATTAAAGCAATTCACTTTTTCAACTTCCTTTGTCTCTGATTCCACTTTGGCTGCTTATTGTTTAGTAAGTCCCTAGTGGGACTGTCAATTTCTGCTCCCTCACAGCTCTGCCACCTGCCTTCCCGCTGTGTTCCTCTCATGACCCTGCTCCACTTTGCTCTTGAAGTCCCTCTCTCTGAGTTTTACATGCAGATCCCCTCCTGGAGAGTATCCTGCATAGGTTACCCCATTAGGCACATCTCAAGACACTGCCCTTCTCCACACCCAGCCTGTAGATGGCTTCCCTTAGCTCAGGTGCTGATCCCTGATCAGTCACATGTAGCTTGGCTGCAGGGCCACAGGACCCAAAGTACGGTGGTTTGTGCACAGGCACCTACCCACAGCTGTTTTGCTTGGAAGGCACTCCCAGCCCCCATGGTCCATGTGAGACCACAGGTTCACTTCAAAACATGGCAGGTAAAGGCATATTCACTGTCATGAGCTGCTCATAACTGCAGTGGCAACAGGTTTCAGGTTGCTACATTCTAAGGGGGCTTGAAAAGATCACAAGATAAAAGTGAAGGAACTTCAAATGACTGAATTGGGGTGTAACATCTGAATAGAATTTTTAAGAGTTGGTAGGGACCTGAAAGGCTATCTGGTCCAACCCCATTCCGTGTGCAGTGATCCTGGTACCACAGTCAACAACTGGCACAGAATGAGGGTCCTAGAGTCCTGACTCCTAGCGCATGCTCTTCCACCACATGACAGTAAACATTACTCCTTAAGATTCAGTTACTAATGATGACAAAAGAAGACCTGATTGAAAAAACATAACTTCAAAACAAGCAGAACATTTTTAAGGTAAACTGCATATTACGTCTAGGCTGTACAACATGATGAAGATGAACAATGACAGGCATCTATGGGCAGGGGTCTCCTCTATCACAGCCAGAACAACATGATTTGAAATGTTCTGCCTTCATGATGCCTTTGGTTAGGGAAAGAGATGACTTTCTCCCTCCTTATTCTCGAAACTTCAAAAAAAACCTAACTTAAGGCAAAAAGGCAAAAAATTTAAGGCAAAACACTAATTTAACAAAAAGGTCACATGACAACTGCACCACCTGCATTTGTTTGGCAGGGGTACCTGGACAAATTGCTCTCATGGGAACACGGGCCCAGAGTCTCTTCTGTTTCATTCACAGAAGCCAGGTTTAGCCTCTTCACAGGCCCTTCACTGATCCACAAATTGGCATGTAACGTAAATAAAACACTGTAGAATTGTTTATCATCCACACGTGCTATATGTGACACTCCGATTCTAAAAGTAGACACCGTTTCATTTTACCATTTTTTTAGAAAGGTGCTGGATATTTGAGAAAATGTCCCACGCACTCTGCAGTCAGAAAAACCAAACTCTGGCTTTTTTTGTGGCAAGCAGGATGAATGTATTTTAAAAGTATACGTCCTTTATATATATGCAAAGTCACAGTAGTAGAAGAGAAAAATAATGCACAAGATTTTCTGGGGAAAGGTAATTTATGAGTTTTGTAAAACCCATGACAGAATAGTTTCAAAAACCCAAACTTGCCCCAGAATGTAAGTCAGGCCATTAAGAGTATATGTAAAACATTGTGGGACCTTTATTTACAGGAAAGGAAACTGGCTGATTACCGCAACCCTGCAAAACTCCACCTTGCAGAGAGCACTGGGCTAAGATGCATTCAGATTGTGAAGAAGAAGTGACTTCTTTATCTTTTTTTCTTTTTAGTGATGTGGTGGGTTTGTTGTTTTAATTTTGTTTTGGTTTTTCTGTGAGATATAATTTACATACCATAAAATTTACCTTTTTAAAGTGAATATATTTAGTAGTTTTTAAAATATTCACAAGGTGTATAACCATAACCACTATCTAATTACAGAACGTTGTCATTACCCAAAAAGAAACTCCACACCCATTAGCAGTCACTCCACCTTCCTCCTAGTCCCTGGTAACCAATAATCTATTGGGTCGGCCAAAAGTTTCTTTCGGTTTTTTCCGTAAGATGGCTCTGGTAGCACTTAGTTGTCTTTAACTTCGTTCAAAACAATCTTGTTAGATTGTATGTGAGAGCTGTCATATCAGCGTGCATTTAAAAAAAGACTTATCAAAATTTGTGAGTTTCTGTGTAGTCATTTTAATATTGAAGATGGAAGAAAAAGAGCAACATTTTCAGCATATTATGCTTTATTATTTCAAGAAAGGTAAAAACACAACCGAAATGCAAAAAAAGATTTGTGCAGTGTATGAGAAGGTGCTGTGACTGATTGAACATGTCAAAAGTGGTTTGCAAAGTTTTGTGTTGGAGATTTCTTGCTGGAGGATGCCCCACGGTTGGGTAGACCAGTTGAAGTTGATAGCAATCAAATTGAGACATTAATTGAGAACAATCAGTGTTATACCACGCTGAAGATAGCCGACATACTCAAAATATCCAAATCAAGCGTTGAAAATCATTTGCACCAGCTTGGTTATGTTAATCGCTTTGATGTTTGGGTTCCACATAAGTTAATCCAAAAAAACCTTCTTGACCATATTTCCACACGCGATTCTCTAACGTAATGAAAACGTTCCGCTGTTTTTTTTTTTTAAGATTTATTATTTATTTATTTTTGGCTGCATCAGGTCTTAATTGGGGCATGCGGGCTCTTCGCTGCAGCGCGTGGGCTTCTCTCTAGTTGTGGCGTGCGGGTTTTCTCTTCTCTAGTTGTGGCATATAAGCTCCAGGGCGCGAGGCCTCTGTAGTTGTGGTGCACGGGTTCCAGAGCGCACGGGCTCTGTAGTTTGCAGCATGCAGACTCTAGTTGAGGCGCGCCAGCTCAGTAGTTGCAGTGCACGGGTGTAGTTGTCCCGCAGCATGTGGGATCTTAGTTCCCTGACCAGGGATCGAACACACGTCCCCTGCATTGTAAGGCGGATTCTTTGCCACTGGACCATGAGGGAAGTCCCAAATGTTCCGTTTTTAAAACAAACTGTGACGGGCGATGAAAAGTGGATACTGTACAATAATGTGGAATGGAAGAGATCATGGCGCAAGCGAAATGAACCACCACCAACCATACCAAAGGCCGGTCTTCAGACAAATAAGGTGATGTTGTGTACACAGTGCAATTGGAAGGGAGTCCTCTATTATGAGCTCCTTCTGGAAAACCAAACGAATAATTCCAACAACTACTGCTCCCAATTAGACCAACTGAAAGCAGAACTCGTGGAAAAGCATCTGGAATTAGTCAACAGAAAACACATAATCTTCCAACAGGATAACGCAAGACGGCATGTTTCTTTGATGACCAAGCAAAAATTGTTACAGTTTGGCTGGGAAGTTCTGATTCATGTGCCGTATTCACCAGACATTGCACCTTCGAATTTCCATTTATTTCAGTCTTTACAAAATTCTCTTAATGGAAAAATTTTCAATTCCCTGGAAGACTGTAAAAGGCACCTAGAACAGTTCCTTGCTCAAAAAGATAAAAAGTTTTGGGAATGTGGAATTATGAAGTTGCCTGAAAAATGGCAGAAGGTAGTGGCACAAAAGGGTGAATACATTGTTCAATAAAGTTCTTGGTGAAAATGAAAAATGTGTCTTTTATTTTTACTTAAAAACCGAAGGCATTTTCTGGCCAACCCAATACTTTCTCTTTCTATGGATTTACCTATTCTAGGCAAGTCACATAAATGGAATCATATATGTGACCTTTTGTGTCTGACTTCTTTCACTTCACATGTTTTCAAGAATCGTCCATGTTGTAGCATGTACCAGCTCTTCATTCCTTTTTATTGCACAATAATATTCCATTCTGTGAACATACTATTTTAATTATCCATTTATCAGTTGATGGACATTTGTGTTGTTTCTATGTTTTGTCTATTATGAGTAATGCTATGAACATTCATTACAAGTTTTTGTGTGGACATAAGTTTTCATTTCTCTTGGGTATATACCTAGGAGTAGAACTGCTGGGTCATATGGTAACTCTATATTTAACCTTTTGAGGAACTGCTGTGACTATTTTTCACAGTAGCTGTACCATTTTACATTCCCACAAGCAACGTATGGGGGTTCTAATTTCTCCATATCCTCACCAAAACTTGTTAATCATCATTTTATTGATTATAGCCATCCTCGTAGGTATGAAGTGGTATCTCACCGTGGTTTAGATTTGCCTTTCCCTGACGACTAATGATGTTGAGCATCTCTTCATGTGTTTATTGGTCATTTGGATATCTTCTTTGAAGAAACATTACTCAGATTCTTTGCCCATTTTTTAATTGGGTTGTCTTTTTATTATTGAGTGTAAGAGTTCTTTATATATTCTAAATACAAGTCCCTTATCAGATATATGATTTGAAAATTTCTCCCACCCTGTGGGCTATCTTTTCACTTTCTTGATAGTATCCTTTGATGCACAAAAATTTTTCATTTCGATGAGGTCCAATTTACCTATTTTTCCTTTGGTTGCTTATCTTTGTCTATTCTATTAATATACAACTGTTTCCGTGGAGAACTGATTGTAATGACTAATTAACTGTTTTCCTCAATGTGATTACATCTCTGATGTAATAAACTGCTTATTCAATTAGCATGTCTGGTCTCATCTCTCCCTTTGAAAAGAATAATAAGTGGTTGTGCTTCCCCTGATAGAGAGGCAAAGAACAGACTGAGGCTTTTACCACATTATGGTAAGGAATTCTTTATCTCAGAGAGTAACAGTGGGAACATAATCCTGGGCGCTAGGTGCTTAACTCAAACCTCAGCTGCTAAATGCTCAGCAGCCTCATACTGTCTTCCTGTCTTGCTACTCTTAGTTCCAGGCCTTGCATTCAACTCCAGCTCCACCTCCTCTTCTGGCCTCCAAGTGTGGACATCCTCTGAGGCTCAGTCTCCATGGCCCTCTCCTGCTCATTCCACATTCTGTATCCCTGGCTTTCTTCCAGGCCCCTAAACCACCCATTACGGGTCCTCTCTCCTGTCAATCCTATACCTCTCACTGCCTCTAGGCCATCTCTAACCAGGCCCACCACATCGACTGAAGCGTGGTGTGTGCACCACAGATGAGCATCTTGTCTTCCAGCCACTTGCCCCTCCGGACTCTGTCTCTGTATGGTATTAGTCTCCCACTCACCTGGCTTCAAACCTCAGAGTCTTCTTTGGTTCTTTCTTCTCCCCTTCCCCCCACATCAAAGCAGCCTATCACATCACCCTTCAGCCTTTGACGTGGCACAGTTGTCTCGCTTCACCTTAATCCAGGCCCACAACCTGCCACACTGATCTTCCTAACATGCCCACTTCACTCCTCTTACTGCTCTGCTCCAATCCCTTTGAGTACTGCCTGCCCCCTAGAGAAAGTCCAAACCCCGACACTCAAAACCACCCCCAGTCCGACCCAGCTGAGCTTTCCTACCTCACCTCCCTCTGCTTCTCCTACCAATCCTCTGCTCCAACCACTGTGCCACCCACCGATTCTGAAACACCCTATTGTCATTCCCATCTCTACGTGTTTGCGCACACACCCCTCCTCCCTGGCCAGCCCTTCTTTTTCACCCATATATCACCGTCCTTCAGATTCATCCCACTTCCTTCACCAACCAGCCCTCCTTCGTTCACTCCTGAAGCACCTGTCTCTAGTATTTCTTTGGCCCTCATTCAGTCATTCAAGTTGGCTTACATGAGATGCCTTCCTGCTCCAAATCCCCACCTCCCTCTCCCGGGGTACCAATACACACTGAGCACCTACAGAGGGCCAGGCATTCTACCAGGCACTGGAGTTACCATGGGGGTAGGGAGGGGACAAACCTTTGTGCCTCACAAAACTCAGGGGCAGGGCCTAGGGGCTGACACAATTAACGAAAGAATTATAGTCAATAAATGGACACTCTCAGCTGTGCTAAATGCTACAAAGGAAAAGTACTGAATGCTAGAAAGCAGGTAACAGGGAGAAAAAGACCCCATTAGGTAGCTCAGGGCAGGCTGTGTAGAAGGAGGGCAAGTTCTTCTTTGGGTAACTTGCCTTCTCTCTCCACATGGCCTGAGTTTCCGGAAGTAGGCCATGCCTCACTCACCTTCTTCGTGGTTTTAGCATTGGGCATAGAGGTGAAGGAATCCATGAGTGACTCTGGTGGAGGAAGGGGAGGATTCTGGAACAAGAAAGCATCTCATCCAGGAACAACTGAGTCAGAGTCAGAATACGTTCAGAGACAGCCCGGGGTTCAATTTGAGCCCTGCTACTCATTAACTCTGAGCACAGTACTTAACCTCTCTGTGCCCCAGGTTTCCGTCTATAAACTAGGACTAACCGCCTCCCTCAGAGGGTGGCTGGGAAGATTACGGGATAAAGTATATAGAAAAAGCCCTACCCAGGCCTAGTAGAGGAAAGCACCTCATCAATGGTGGCTGATGTCATTACCATTATTTTTATTATTCTTAGGGGACTCAGAGGCAGGAAATGAGCTCTGAAAGTTGTATACCAGGTCATCAAATTCGGGCCAAGTCACTACTGAGACCAGCCAAATGGGCTTCTGAGCACTGGATTGTCTATGGTCTGAACAGGAGATGCGCCCAGGAGAGTTTCCCCAAAAGCAGGGAAGGCTCTTTGCCAGCCAAAGGAACTACCCAAAATTTGCTCTACCTGAGGTCTGGCTGCCTGCTCTGACTGATCTCAGGCTTTGAGGCCCCAGGAAGCTGAGGCAAAAGAGAGGCTGCCAAGGTCGAAGGTCATCATGGCCACTTCCTAATTTGCCTGGCATTTATCTATAAAAGGAAACACAACAGGAAACTTCATCTTTCCAAGTCTGGCCTCCCCTCCTCTTCCTGCTGTCACCATCTATTCTCTTCTGATTGGGGGCAAGAGGGCAGTGCAGGGTGCAGTAGGCAGAATAATGGCCCACAAAAGATGTCCACGTCCTAAATCTTGAAGCCTATAAATATGTCAAGTTACGTGGCAAAGATGGGATCAAAGTTGCTAATCATCTGACCTTAAAACAGGGAAATTATTCTGGATTATCTGGATGGGCCCAATGTAATCACAAGGGCGCTTTAAACATGGAAGAGGGAGGCAGAACGAGGAGATGTGAGAAAGACCTGAAGACGGAAGAAGAGACATGAGCCAAGGAAGGCAGGCAGCCTCGAGAAGCTGGAAAAGGCACTAAAATGGATTTTTTCCTGGAGACTCCAGATAGGAATTCGCCTGCTGACACCTTAATTTTAGCCCAGTGAGACCCATTTTGGACTTCTGATCTCCAGGACTCTCAGATAATAAATCTGAGCTGTTTAAGTCACTAAGTTTGTGGTAACTTGTTACACACACAATAGAAACTAACATACAGGGCTTTCCAACAGTTCTCCCTGGGACCTTAGGGCTTCAGGGGCAATGCCTAGAGTGACAGTGAGGGTAGTCATGCTACGACATTTTACACATTGGGCTTTAATAGAAGGATGCTTAAGATATTTTTTAAAAATCACGGGTGCAGTAGAAAGAGTCTGGGGTCAGACAGAGCTTGATCCAGTCTGTCTGTTGACCAGCTACATGATCTTCCCACACTTCATTCAGCCTCTCTGAGCCTCAGGGCCTCATCTGGAATCATGAGGATGACAGCCTCCCAGGGTTGTTATGAGAATTAAATGGGCAATGGGGATGACAGAGCCTGGCAGGCAGTAAACATTAGCTGCCCTTCCTGCCTCCTTCCTTCTACAAAGTCCTCTCTAAGGATTAGGCACAATCACAGAATTTCCTATCCCATTCCCCTCCCCTACAAATATGGGAATCCAGAGGAGCAGAAGCCCACCTCCCTCAATCCACCCAAGAAGCTGGAGTCAGGCTGGGACTCCATTCATTCACTCACTCACTCAATGAATCCTTACTGCATGGCCAGGGCTGAATGGGGGGCAAAAGGGACTGTCTCCACCCTGGTGGAGTTTACAGTCTAGTAGAACAGACAGACACTAATCAAACAGTCAGGCAAACACATATACCATTCCATCGGCGACAGCTGCAAGGGAGAGATGTGTAGGCTACAAGTGACGGGGGAGGTGATCTAGCCAGGAGGTCAGAGAAGGCTTCGCAGGGAAAAAATGAGTGAGCTGAGAGCTGAAGAATGATTACGCATTAACAAGGTGACAAACGGAAGAGAATTCCAGGCAGAGGAATAAAACTGCAAAAAGGCGCAATGGTGGGAGGGAGGCCCGAAGTAAAAGAAGGCCAGCATGGCTGAGGGGCAGGGAAAAAGGGGAAGTAGGGAAGGAAGGAAAAACGAATGACTTTTGGGTTCAACTGGGTGGTGATGGTACCATTCCTGGAAACAGGAGACACTGGAAGAGGGCGAAGCTGGCAGTGGGGAGACCATGAGGTCAATTCTGGACATGTGGAGTTCAGGGGACCTTTGGGACATCCTGGCAGAGCCACCATCTGGGAATCTGGATATACAGGATATGCGAACAGGTAACCTCTGGGCCAGAGATATAACCACGGCAGTCACGTGTGAGCAAACAGTGACTAAGGCAGGGGAGGAGGCCTGAGTGAGGTCACCTGCCAGAGACTGAGAGAAGGGGGCCTCTGAGAAACATTTAACACCCAAGAGCTGGAGGGTGACTGCAAAGGAGGCTGGAAGGAGTGACCTGAGAAGTAAAGTGTCGCATCATGGAAGCTAAGGGAGCAGAGCGTATCCGGGATGAAGAAGTGGTTGACAGTATCAAACATTCCTGCAAGGCTCTGCAAGACGCCACCTTACTGATGGGACCACCCAGTTGGGCGACAAAACCGGAGAGGCCTGATGTCCGGGGATGAAGCCTATCAGATAATCGCCCAGAGTGCCCTGGGAAGCGACCCAGCTATTAGAGGCTCAACTGCTGACAGCGTCCCTGGGAAAAAGGAACACAAAAACAGAGACCCAAAGTTCTTGTCATTGTATCCAATGGCCTGGCCTCAGGATCTGGCTCAAACTACAGGACAGAAAAGAGCAGATGCCGGCTTGGACACATCCTCTGTCCAAAGGCTGGTTAAATATGTATAACTCTAAAACGAGGGCAGTACTTGAGATCCGACACCAGGCAGGGGCTGTGCCTCCGACACAGGTCCCCAGCTGGCGAGCAGCCTGGACCGGGGCCTCCAGCTGCAGCAGTGGCTCAGCACCGTTTGCTGGCACTTCCACCCCCAGCGCTGAACCCACTTACCTGGTAAGATCCCTGGACCCTGGACTTTGACCGCCTCCTTTTCCCGCTCGTCCGCCCGCTCTGAGTTCTCAACCACCTGATCCAACTCCTCACTCAGCTAAAGGGAGAAACAAAGAGGGCAAGGAAGTCAGCTATATCAGCTTTGCTTTTCTGGACTAGAATAAGAAAGCAGAAGCTGTTTCTCACTTAACTGTCATCAAAAAGAAATCACATGATATAGGGTATGTTATACCAATTCTACAGATTAGCACACTGAAGCTCAGAAAATTCAAATAACTTCTATGTGTTAGTTTCCCAGGCTGCGGGAACAAAGCACCACAAACTGGGTGGCTTAAAATAACAGGAATTTATTCCCTCACAGTTAGGGAGACTAGAAAGCTGAAATCAAGGTGATGGCAAGGTTGGTTCCTTCCGAGGGCTGTGAGGAAGAACCTTTTCCATGCCTCTCTTCCAGCTCCAGATAATGGCCAGCAACCCTTGGTGTTCCTTGCTTGTAGATGCACCCCATCTCCGATCTCTGCCTCCATCTTCACATGGAGTCTCTGTGTCTCCACATGGTCAATCTTCTTATAAGGACATCATTCATACTGGGTTAGGGCCCATTCTATTTCAGCATGACTGCGTCTTAACTAAATACATCTGCAATGACCCTATTTCCAAATAAGGTCACTTTCTGAGGTGCTGGGGGTTAGGACTTCAACATACCTTTTTGGGGAAGACAATTCAACCCACAATACTTTCCATGGCCATAGAGCCAAGAGCAAAATCCAAGTTAGCCTAGTTCCAAAACCCATGCTCTTAATCACTTCCCAAAGGAGGAGGAAATGCAAGCTTAGAGTCTGCTGAGGGAGCAGAGAGAACAGAAGTTGGTGTCAGAGCTAAAGTCCACCAACTCAGGATGCAAACGGCAGAACAAAGTGGGGAGGGCAGACCATCCAGAGACAGGTGCTGATTGGCAGCCTAATAGCAGGCAACGTCCACCTCACTTCATCAGAGTTCTCACCTGTCAAAGGGGGACAATGATACCATGATAACCAACAAGGTTCCACAGCATTAAGGAGAAAAGCAAGAAACACCAAGACCAGAGGTCAGAGGAGGACCTATCACTGGATTGGGAGGTGAGGGAGGGGATAGACTTCCCAAGTATTTTCTTAGGCTCACAGTGTCAACACTTAAGGTCGCAGGACATCATTAAAAATTCATCTCTAAGAAACTTGAGTTAAAACAAAGCTCTTACGTATCTAATATTCTTCCATCTCCTTCTCCATGCCTCTGCTCCTGCCCTTCATTTATTTATTTTTAACATCTTTATTGGCATATAATTGCTTTACATTGTTGTGTTAATTTCTGCTATATAACAAAGTGAATCAGCCATATGTATACATATATCCCCATATCCCCTCCCTCTTGCGTCTCCCTCCCACCCTCCCTATCCCACCCCTCTAGGTGGTCACAAAGCACCGAGCTGATCTCCCTGTGCTATGCGGCTGCTTCCCACTAGCTATCTATTTCACGTTTGGTAGTGTATATATGTCCATGCCACTCTCTCACTTCGTCCCAGCTTACCCTTCCCTCTCCCCGTGTCCTCAAGTCCATTCTCTACGTCTGCGTCTTTATTGCTCCTTCCCTTTAGAATCAGGTAAAGCCCCTGGTTTAAAGCCCTGAAGCCCAAAAGAAAAGAAAACCAACATGTGAAAGATGGCTAGGAGGTTAGAGAAGACACCATGAAACGCAGGCCCACAGTGGGAAGGAACACAGATCAAGAGGTCCCCAGGGCTCTTTCCCTTTTGCTGGCCAAAGGGCAAGGAGGATGTTAGTCCTGGGAAGGCCCAGTGTTCTCTGATCCAAGCCTCGCACAGGTTCAGCCTAACCCTAACACACTCCTAACCCAGTTCCCCTCCTGACTACCTGCAGCCATAATAAACACACCTCCTTGCCCGGCCCTGGCCAAATTCTCAAATGCCCCATCCTGCAAAACCAAAATCTCCCCCCAGCAAAGAAACCTAACTCGGAGCTAAGTCCACTCTCAGAATGACCCATACAAGAAAGATTCAGGAGGCCTCCTTCTTCTGAAGAAGGTGAGAGACAGGGACTTCAGAACGGGCCACTAAGGAAAGTAAGGGGAGGGGTCCTTCCAGTGTCTTCCACCAACGGAAACTGAATCCACCCTTGGCCTTACCCCTGCAAGCAGGAAAACTGCCTATATTTTAATAAACATTTTAGGAGCCCTGCTAGGTAAGGAGATAATGCAGGTTGCGTGTGAACGGTGAGGGACATGGTCCTGTAAACAAGGACCTCAAAGCTCCCCAGAAGCAGAAGCAGCCCACATCCTGTTAATAAGAACTAGCATTCACGGAGGGGTCACGACTGCCAGGCACTGAGCTGAGCACTTTCACAGACCAACTCATCTAATCCTCAGAGCCCTGTGAGATAGGGACTATCATTACCTTCATTTTGCAGATGAAGAAACTTGAGGCTCAGAGAAGTTAAGTAACTTGACAAAAGTCACACAAGTGGCAAGAGGCGAGGCAGGATAGGAATGCAGGCTTTTTGACTTAAAAGTCCTAGTATCTACCCACTATGCTCTATTCCCTACAAACCTGAAAACTTTCAGAGTCAAGGAAAGGCACAACTCATTTCCCAGGATTCCCCCACTGCCTCGGGTACAGAATCTAGGGGCCACAGAATCCACAGCACTGGTTAAAATCCATCAGGCTCCTTTTGGACAAAGGAAATGGTAGGAGAAATACAGAAATTTGTCCCCAAGTCAGATTCTAGCCCAGATCCCACACTACAAAATGGCAAGCCTCAGGCAAATCTCATCTGTCTTCAACTTGGCTTCCCCTTCTACTACAGGGCTAAGGCATCTGCTTTATATACTCCACACAGTATCATTTACAAAGGGAGAAATGTACATCAGTATTGATCAGTATTGATCAAGACAGCAGCAGTTCACATGAGAAGGACTGGCAGAATGATAGACTCGTCTGGGAAGTGAGACCCCTATGGAGCACGTGAGATTTGAGATCCCTCCTTGCACAATGGGGGGAATTTTAACCAAAGGAGTTTGAGAAGGGGTTAAAGAAGAAATGGTGTGAGCATAGGCATAGCAGGAGCACATTTTTAATCGGTGAATTTCCAGTGTGGCCAGAACCTAGGTGGGTGAGGAGATGACGAAGGTAACAGAAGATACGGCTGCAGGGCTGTGAAAGCTTGTAAGAAGTTTGGACTGTTCTGGGTAGACCAACGGCAGCATCAGGTGTATGTAAAAAGGAATGCTCGGGGATCAAGGCAGGGCCCCCGAAAGAATCTGCCCAGCATGGGAGACACCAAAGGGAGAGTTGGTTAGAGCAGACCTGGGGACACAAACCTGAGGATTGAGGATATGGAACTGCCTGAACTTGCCAAGGGAGGGGAGCACGGTGAGGGACACAGGGGAGGGAAGAGAACTAGAGATGACCAAGGTTTGGGACCCTAGAGGAGGAGAAGGAGAGCAGTTCACTAGTGTCAGTAAGAGTCAGCAGGAGGAGCTGGTCTGAGGGAAGAGCTGGAACTGCAGCCTGCAGCTCAGGACAGACAAGAAGGAGACAAAGAAGTGGAAAGTGAGAGTTACAGTCGTGGGAGGAGGTGAAAGTGGAGACAGAAACGGAACGGGGCGAGAAGCAGCTCTGTTGGTGAAAGCACATTTTCAAAGTTGGTTGGCCATCAAAACGAGCTGTAATTATCGCTATCGTTAGCAGCTGCAGGGGCCACGAGGCCTTGGGCGTGGAGGGGACTGATGCCCACGCGCCTCTGCTCAGCTGGGAGGAAGGCGCGGGTGCTTCCACTTGTTGCAAAGAACCTCGGCGTGGGGGCGGGGGGCGGGGTGGAGTCCGCCCGGCGGACCGCGCTGCTGCCTGGATCGGACGAGGCTTTAATCATTCACCTGATGGTTAAGGGTCGAGACTCCGGGGCCCCGGCTCCATCCTTCTGCCAAGCGAAGGCAGCATCCGGAGGAGGCTCGGCGTCCCGCTTCCTTCCTGCTCCGCCGCAACTCAGCACGCGGGGACCCCTCCTCCGAAGCACTCACCGCTACTTGGAGGCGGGCTCTGCCCGCCCGGACGCCCCCCACAGCCCAGCCGCCCGGACCCCCGGGACCCGCTCTGCCTCACAGGAAAATTTGCTTTCGCCCCCGCCCCTGCCTTGTACCTCTTGGTAGGATGTGGAGAGCTCCTGGCGGATCATGGCACTGACCGGACCTAAGGCAAACCTGAGCCCGCTGAGATCCCCGGGAAGCAGCTAGGCGAGCACCGCGACTGCAACGCCGAGATCTGCCGGCTCTCCGAGGCGAAACCGGTTCGCAGGAGCGGCTTCGAGACAAGGCGGGGCGGACTCGGCGCATGCGCCTCGCCCTCGCCGCAGCTGGAGCCGCGAAAGTGTTGCTGGGAAATGTAGTTCTGGGCGTGAGGGCCCCACTCAGCCTTCCCGGGGTAGCGAAGCCTTTGAGTTACCCAGAGCCAGGCTTAACCCGCGCGTTAGACGCACGTGCTTTCCTCTTCTCTTACTTACTCTCTTTATTGAAGGGGGAAGGACGGAGAAAACGAGTGGAAAGTGGAACAAGGGGGCCAAGTCAGACAGGTAGGAGATCCTAATCTATAATTGAAAGAGGAAGCTTGGCCTTGTAGTTTATAACCATAGTAAGTATCTGGAGAGCACTTTATATGTTACGAAGCACGTTCATTCCCATTATGCCTTTCATCCTGCGAGGAACCCTGTAAAGAGGGCATTTTTCTCTCTGTTTTACAGATGAGGAAACTGAGGTACCTTGTTTCAGAAGGGATGGGGAGAAAGCCATGAACAAGTGAAGATTATTTAATCCAGGAACAGACGACAGAATCCAAGTTCTTTCCATTATTCCTGGGGCAGACACTTGGAGTCAGGACCTCTAGATTCTTGTCCTGGTTCTGCCCCTCTCCCACAGGTCTTGTAATACTCTGAGCCATCCTCTGTTCAACTTAGAATGCAACTGCTAAACCCTGCCCTGCTTCACAGGTCCTTATTTGATCCAAAACAGGTCATGCAGCAAAACCCAAAGGTGCTGTTCACAGTAGCAAAAGCCTCCTGCCGTGAATGGGGTGGAAAATTGGGTGTTTGCCCTGTGGCAGGGTGGAACCACATCGTCCCCTCTTCCCGCTGCCTGAACAGCTGTTCTGTGTGGCTTCCCTGGGCTGCTTAGTAGTGAAGCAGATAGAGGTTGCCTATGCCTTGGTGAATGCTGTTCTGTGTTCCGGGCAGCTGCAACTCTGCAAACCCCTGCACTCAGGGCCTCTTCCCTCCTCAGTGGCAACCACAGTAGCACCAACCACATCAGAGCAGGCTGGACCTTCAGAGAGTTGGTACTGGGAGGCCTCCACCACCTCTTCTGACCACCCTACCCCAGCCCAGACCCTCTGCTCTCACATCTATTAAATGGGACAATATATATAGCACCTAACACATAGTAGGCATTCAGCAAATGTTTGTTAAATTTATGAATGGAACACTTATTCCATCCATTTCAGTTAACAGTTGCTTACCAAAACAAATAAACAACAACAAACAACTCATTAAATTACTTACTGCTTTACTACAAGGGAGGTTGATAGAACAAGTCACACAATCATAGAAATTTAGAACTAGAAGGAACCAGAGAAATCTAGTCCAGCTCTGTCGTTCCTCTCTACTCTTTGTTGGTATGACCAAACTGGAAAATTACGGGCTCCCACATTTGAAGGAGATACTGACGAATACAATATCTGACATGGTTTAACAAATACAATATGCCAGGCACTGGGATATAGACATGAATAGGGTACTCCAAGGTCCTTGCCCTTGTGACTCGTCCATGCTAGAGTCGAGAAACAGACCTTGAACATGTTAATAGAATTTTCTGTACTTGCTGTCCCCAAGTCCTCTCCTCCCCTTTCCACGTGAGCACACACCAATCAGGCTTTTATGTTCTCCACTCCACTGAAACAGTGCTTATTAATGTTACAAATGACCTCTGCGTTGTCCAATCAGATGGCCATTTCCCCATCCTCCTCTCTCTTGATCTATCAGCAGCCCTGGACTCAGGTCATCCTCCCTCTTCCTTGTACACTTTCCTCCCCTGACTTCAGGACACCACACGCTCCCACTTTGCTTCCCACCTCACTTGCTGCTCCTTCTCCAGTCTCCTTTGCTGGTTTCTCCTCATCCCCTCAACTCTACAGGGTGGCCTTCCTCAAGCTAGGTCTTTGATCTTTCTAGTCACTGCCTAGGGACTAATAAAGTGGTCTCCTCTAGTCTCATGGCTTGAATTACCATCTATAGCCTAAGGATTCCTGTCATGGGTTGAATTGTGTTCCCCAAAAAGATATGTTGAAGTCCCAAGCCCTGGTACCTCCGAATGTGACCTTCCTTGGAAACAGAATTGTGGCAGATGTCATTAGTTAAGATGAGGTCACACTAAGCAAGGTGATCCCTTCGTCTATTATAACCTGTGAATTTACAGGAAGATGGAAGACGATAGGAAGGTAGACACACAGGGTGAATGCCCTGTGATGACAGAAGTAGAGATTGCAGTGATGCAGCTGTAGGCCACTCACTTCCTCACCATCTTCAAGTCTTTCTCGCAACATCACCTTATCAGCAATGCCTCCTCTGAAGCACCCTGTTAAAACTGCAAACCCCATTGCCAGCTTGTGCCCCTACACTGCTTTATATTTCTCTCTAGCGTGTACCACCTTCTGACTTTCATTTTCAGTCTCCCTGCACTAGAATAGAAGGTCCGTGAAGGCAGGGTGCTTATGTGTCTTGTTCATTGCCATATCCCAGTGCCTCCAACAGTGCCTGGCAGTTACTGGTACTCAACGAGTAGTTTAGTAAATAAACGAACAAAATAATTTCACATAGTGACAAGAGCTCTAAAGAAAGGAAAAGAGACCACGTGATAGCACAGCTGTGGAGGGAGGTGCTGATTGTGGGGAGTCAAGAGAGGCCTCAAGATGGTAGTTACTTGTGAGTTGAGACCTGAGTGACAAGAGGGTCATGACGACCTGCACCCCAGGCCCATGATGACCTGCACCCCAGGAAGAGGGCACCGGTACAGTACAGAGGCCCAGGCTGGGACCCAAGCAGAAGGCAGTGTGACTGGAGGGGACCGATGGAGGGGCACTTAGGAGACAGAGTCAGAGGGGCAGGCAGAGACCAGATCCTGGAGACTGGGTTGTGCTGATCCTGGGCTTGTTTGCTCTCAGATCCCATTCTCGCCTCTCCTGCTCAGCTCTCGGTTACCGGGACTGGCCCTGAAGGCTGGGTTTCCACTGGGTTCAGTCGAAGCACTGCTCGGAGACTGGAGGGGATCTGGGCCAGGGGGAAGCCAGGGTTTTTCCTGCCCTTGCTCTCTGCCCCTGGCAGCTTCCCTTCCATAGCTCTAGCCCCTGATGCAAAGGTTTTTTTTGTGGTTGTAGCTTCGGTCAGGTGACCCAGGCTCCTAAACTCTAAAAACACCAGGATGTTGCCAATCTTCCTGCTTTGCTAATCTCTAGGCTCCCTCTGGGTTGCTTCTCAGCCTCGTGCATCACCAACTCCCTGCATTACAGCCATTCTGTTTTACTTAGAGTAGTTTCTGTTTTCCTTGCAGGTAACTTACTGATTCATTTGGAAAAATGAATCTGGGTTCAAGTAGGGAAGGGCAATCAGGGGGATGCCTGGAGAAATCCAAGGGCATATGAGCACGCTATTAAATTATAGACTCACACTCAGTGTCTCAGGGACGGGGAAGCTAGATCTGATCAGTAGAAATTATAGGGAGTTTCTTTTGGCTCAGAGCAGTTCCTAAGAAATCCAGCTGCAGGGAGAGAAAGGGCTCAAGCAGAGAAGCAGCAGCCTGTATGCCGAGGAACAGGATGCATCAGGAAGAGGGTGATATTCTAAGGGTTTAGAAGAGGTTCTTCTAACTGGAGACCCTGTGACATGGTGTAATGTGGATACTGCACAGCTTACACAGCTTTTCACATCCGTACCATTTTTACTTCTGACACAGTCCTATCCAGGACGCAGGCTGGTATGTTACTGATGTGGAAATTCAGATTCAGACGATTTGTGGACAGACCCTGTTTAGGCTGCTCTGCTCTAGAAGCCCATTCTGTTGAAGAAGTACATGGATGAGAACTTGGCGCAGTCACTGAGGGGAGGTGTAGCCTGGCGGTCAGGGGCAGCCTCAGGGACACAGGGCCTGTGCTCGAGTCTTGGCTCTGCCACCTACTGTGTGACCTTGAGCAAGGCACTTAAGGTCTGTGCACCTCAGCTTCATCATCTGTGAAATGGGTGATAATAATACTTCTTACTTCATAGAGATACAGTGAGGATTAAATGAGTTAATACACGTAAAAGTGCTTGGCACACAGCAAGCCTATCTTTGGTGGCCGGTTCTCCCAACCACAAAATGTTGGCAAACCCCAACAACTCAGTCCTTGGTCCTCCCTTCTTCCGATCCACGTGCCGTTCCTCGACAATCTCATCCATTCTGTGGCTTTAAATACAACCTATATGCCAAGGATTCCAAAATGTATATCTCTAGCCTGGAACTCTTCCTCTAATTCCAGACTCATATAGCCAACTGTCTACTTGATACTTCCACTTGGCTATCTAAGTGTTCTCAAACTGAACAAGCCTGATCTTGATCTTCCCCAAGACCTGCTCCTCCTACCGTCTCTCCTTATCTCAGTAAGTGGCAACTCCATCCTTCCAGCTGCCCAGGCCAAAACCCTCAGGGTCATCCTTGGTTCCTCTCTGTCTCTCAGACCCCATGTCTTGTCTGTCAGCAAATCCTGCCAGCTACACCTTCAAAACAAATCCATGATCCACCCACTTCTTGCCACCTCCCTTGCTACCACCTGGGGCCAAACCATCATCATCTCTCGCCTGGATTATAACAGTAGCTCCCTGCTTCAGTCTCTTCTCAACACAACAGCCAGAGTCATTCCGTGAATATTTTAACACACTCCTCTGTTCCATTCACTCAGCCTAAAAGTCAAAGTCATTCAAAACTAAGCTGTGAGGCCCCACAAGATCTGCCCCCCACCTCCATTCCCCTTAACCCCCTTACCTCCTTGACCTCCCCTCCTACCCCTCTTCCCTCCTCGCTGTTCCTCCAACAAGCCAGGCACTGTCCTTCCTCAGCATTTAAGCAGTTTTCTCTTTGCAGGGATTGTCCTCCCCCAGGTTACCTCCCTCACGTCCTGTAGATGTTCATACAAATACTGCCTTCTCATTGGGGCCTTCCCTGGTCAGCCTATTTAAAATTGCAACTCCCAATGCTCGCTATCCCTTTGCCCACTTTATTTTTCTCCCTAGCATTCATCACCATCTAACATACTACTTATGTATCGTGTTTGTCTATTTTGCCCATAGAATGTAAGCTCCATGGGGCGTGGATCTGTCTTGTTCAGCGATGTGCCTCCAGTGACCTGGTACATGGAGGCCCTCAAAAAGTATTTGCTGAATAAATCAGTGAAGAAATCCTTGCACAAATGTTAGCTATAATTATTTCAGTGCATGTCTTGTGCCCTACCCTCTGCAAAAATCCTTTGGGGACTCGAAATTTAAACACAACTGGGAAGAAAAAAAAATCAGCCAAAAGTAAAAGTGAATTAATAAAGTTGGGGTCCTAGGTTATAAATCTCTCTTCCTAGTTGCTGGAATGTTGGCTGTGTCAACTCTGTACCTAATCAAGGAACTGCTGTAACAGACGCCACTGTTCGCCACTGTTCGGCGCAACACTCAGTCCGCAGTTTGGAGTCCGGAGCCCTCGGAATCCTAGCTCCAAGTTTCCGGCTTCGGCGTCCCAGCGGCCGAGCGCGCCCCGCAGCGCGTGGAAGGCGCGGAGTCCGGCTCCTGGCTCCCGGCCCCGGGGCCTCCGGGCGCCGGGCGGGCGCGCGCGGGGTGGGGTTCCGAGGCCGCGGGGCGCGCGCGCGCGGGCTCCGCCGCCCAGGCCGCCCCAGGCCCGATTCGGTGCGCTCACCATGGCGGGCCCCGCGCCCGGGCGGTGGCTGCGGTGGCTGGCCGCGCTGGCCCTGGTCCTGGCGCTGGCCGCGGGGCTCCTCACAGCCGGGGCCGGGCAGGCGCCGCGCCCTGCCGAGCGGGGTCCCCCGGTGCGGCTCTTCACGGAGGAGGAGCTGGCCCGCTACGGCGGGGAGGAGGTGAGCGGGGAAGCGCGGGCCCAGGGACCGGGCCGAGTCCGGCCTCGCGGAGAGGGAGGCGGGGACCCCGGGAAGCCGCGGCGCCGAGGGGAGGCCTCGGGGAGAGGCGCGGGCCTCGGCGGGCGCCCCCTCCCGGAGCCCCGGCTTCGAGCTGGGCGCGAAGCCCGCCGGGCTCCTCTCTCCAGGCCTGGATCGCCGCCTGGGGACAGGGGGGCAGTCCCCAGCACTCGGGGCTCCCTGCTTCCCCCTTCCCCAGCCAGAGCACCCCACCCCGCGCTTCCCCCTCTCTTCCCGCGAGCTGTTTCCTAGAGACGCATTTTGGCTGGAGGTCTGTACGCGAACCTCAGAACTTTTTTGTTTTCAATGTAAGCATCAGCTGCGGGCACACGCTTCTGCCTGCTCCTGGGGGCAGTGGCGGGAGAGGGAGAGAGGGACGCAAGGCCTGCTCCCTGGGTTAGGCGGGAATGGGGACAGGTCCAGGGTTGATCCAGACTTTCCCTGCACTTTGCCTTCCTCATTTGCCGGGCCTCCTCTGCAGCTGACTCCTCACACTGGCTCTTAATGCCTGTGCTCTTGAGGCTGAGCCAGAGCTGGGGGAGATCGGAGGTTAGAGACAAAGATGACCCCCACCCCCAGACGCACCCACTTCGGTCCACATCGGTCAGCAGTCTGGACGTGTCTAGGATATTCCTCACAGCCATCTGACATTCGGGTTGTTGGGGCCCAGTGTGATGGCCGTGGAGTGTGGGAACAGGATGCTGCACATGGGAAGGGCCGTGGAGCTGATACTAGATCAGGAGGTGGGGGGAACAGTTTGGTGAGGAAATCAGGGAACTACAGCATTTCAGAGTTGATAGGAATCAACCTCCTGCTTTTACAGGTGAGGAAACTGAGGCATGCCACCAGTTAGTGGTAGAACAAGGAAGGAACCTAATATTCTCTTGTTAAAACCCTCTGGTGTGGGCTCCCTAACCCCCAAGTTAAGTAGCCTTAGCTGGACTAGTTTCTCCAGGGGGATTTAGAAACCTGGCCCTTAGGCAGTGGTGCTAGTTTGGGCATCACTGTAAAGAGAGGTTGGTTAGAAGCCTGAGTCACTGAGAACACAGAAGGAGGGAGACAGGCATGTGACTGGATGTTAAGGGACCCTGTCTTTTGGAGCAGCAGGGAACCAGATGGTACCGGGTCAGGGAAACTGTGCAGAAAAGAGTTAACATAACAGGCCCGCAGTCCTTAGAAAGACCTTGGCTGATGTCTGGATTTCCAGGGTGTTCTGCATTTCCCTAACAGATAAAGGTGGCTCAGTCTGGGCTCTTCGTACAAACCGTGCATTCATGTTGAACACTGCTAGGCGGAGAGGGCCTGCGTGGCCGGTCCCCAGTAAAAACGTTGGGCTCTGAGTCTCTCATGGGCTTCCCTGGGCAAAAACATTGCACACGTGTTGCTGCATTTTGTTGCCGGGGAAAGAATGTGCTCTGTGTGGCCCCTCATGGGAGGCAGACAGTGTAAGGAAGTCCACAGGTAGATAGATTCCTCTAGACTCTACCTGTGTCCTTTCCCCTATGACCCTTACTACATCACTGTAATAAATCATAGCTCTGAGTACAATTACATGCTAAGTTCTATGAGTCCTCGTGAATCTCCAAATGTGGGGGTGATCTTGGGGACACCCAGCACAGAGTCCAAGGGAAGAGAGAATTCCTAGTGGAGATTACATGCAGGAACCATGCCCAGGGTTCAGGATGAGGACTGAGAAAAGACTCTTGGTTTTTTTATGCTGATATTGTTGATTGATACTCAACTGCCGGAAGGAGAGAGGGAGGCTTGAGATGGAAGCAGGTTAAGGAAAGAATTGTTTGGGGTGTGGTGCCCAGAGGATGTCTGCAGGCAGAGAGAGTAAGAGAGGAGAGAGGCAGTTGAGCACAGCTGGTTAGAGCTGCCCTGTGCTGAGGTTTGCCCTAGATGGTTCTGGTTTATGCCTATTGTACTGGGATAATTATTAATAGCACCACCTTTCACTCTCAGAAGTGTTACTGTTTGTATAATACATTATACAAATAGTATAGTTAGAGCATTATACCTTTGAATCATATCTGGATTTGAGTCCCTTTGGGCAAATAGCTAAACCTCTTGGAGTCTTAATTTTCTTTTATCATCTGTGGTACTTGTTATCGGTCAGGGTTCCACCAGAAACAGAACCAGTGAAAAAAAAATATATATAGGTATGTTTTTAATTACAAGAATTGGTTTATGTGATCATGCAGACTGGCTAGGTAAGTCTGAAATGCATAGGGCAGGCTGTCAGGAAGGGCAGGCCGGAAACCTTTGGCAGGAGCAGTGCTGCAGCCCACAGGTGGAATTTCTTCCTCCTCGGGGAAACCTCAATTCTGTTCTTAAGGCCTTTCAACTGATGGCGATCGGGCTCACCTAGATTATCCAGGATAATCTCCTTTACACAGAGTCAACTGATTGTAGATGTTAATCACATCTACAAAATACCTCCAAAGCAATACCTAGATAAGTGCTGAATAACTGGATACTGTCGCCTATCCAAATTGACACATAAAACTGACCGTGATAATGGCTACGGGATAAGAGTTCCTACTCTACATGGGGGTTTTGTGAGGATTAAATGAGATGGCGATATGCAAAGTGCATAGCGTAGTAGGCCTAGTGTAGTCTTAGCATAGTAAGCCTTAATCAATCTTAGCTGCTATTATTATTAGCTTATTATTAAAGATACAAACAAGAGGCACTATAACAGGCCCATAATCCTCTTATGCAATTCAGAAATCAAATAAGCTCTGAAAAGCAGAAGGTTTTTTGTTTTTGGCCGCACCGTGCATCAGGCCGGTTCTTAGTTCCCCAACAAGGGATCGAACCCGTGCCCCCTGCATTGGGAGCGCAGAGTCTTAATCACTGGAACGCCAGGGAAGTCCCAGAAGGTTTTTTTTTTTTTTACATCATTTGACAGCAGAACCCTGCCTGATCTGAACTCCTTTGGTGATGGAACCCTGTTGGAGCTACGCGAGTCTATTTATAGTCTTTATTTATCCTACTTAGTGTGAATATTCATGTTTATGCTTCACTGCGGAAATATTGATATAGATGATGATGGGGTGCTGCCTCAGACCCCGGTAGGTGCTCTGGCATGTGCCCCATAACACCTTTCTAAAATCTGACAAATTCTGCATTCCAAAACACATCTGACCCCCAAGGGTTTCTGCTATGGGATTGTGGACCTTGTATAACAAGTCATTCTGAAACATCTAGCTATGAATTCTCATTCCTGTTATAATCCTTTTGGACGAGAGCCAAGGCAGACCCACCAGTTCCACATTCTGCTGCCTGGTTTGTGGTGAGAGCTCGGGCACCCCGGCAGGAAGCTGCATAGTATCTTCAGTGGACACTTCAGATTGGAAATCACGAAAGACAGGGGTCCCGGTTGCTGGTGTCTTTCACAGAACCTACTGTGTTCTGGATCTACTGCACGAGACCCTGTGCTACTTTATCCCTTTGGGGCAGTTTAGGTTGTCAGAGTGATCCACAGTGTGGCTCCCTGAATCATTCCCACGTGGGAGTGTGAAGATAGCTACACGTGTGCTTCCGGCATGAATTAGTCCTCTTGGAATACCTGCTGAAATCCAGCCTCCCCGGTGCCTCTTCAAAGCCCATTCTCCCAGTAATCCTAGTAAGGCTTGCAAAGAGGAGGTCATTTTAGGGACCTTTCCTGTAGATAACACATAGATCACAGAGTAAGCATGTTGAACAAAAATGAACGTAGGTTGAGAAAGGTCACATGTGTCCAGAGGGCCTTCCTGTGGTCCCTGATTTCTTCAGCTGCCCTTATAACTGGGGATATTGATCACACGCTTTCATTGACAGCTTTCGCCGTGTCACATCAGCTGTTCTTTTAGCAGGGCTTCACTGTTTACAAATTATAGGTCAAAGATTGGCGTTCAAGTTTTCGACAAGGATGAATGTCGCAGGAAGGGCTTTAGAATCAAACAGGTGTGAGTCTGAATTCTGGCTATTTATTTACCAGCAGAGAAACTGCTGGCAAGTTATTTAAACTCTAAGCCTCAGTTTCTCCATCTACAAAACAGGTATAGTAATACCTTTTTCAGAAGGTCATTGTGAAAATTGACCTAAGTGACATACGTTAGTATAAGTAAACATGTATAACATATGGAGAGAACCTAGCACGGTAGAATCTCAGTAAATATGAATTTCTCTGCCCTCCCTTTGATCACACCTGAAATATATTAATTGCCCTGAATTATAGGCCTCTAGTAACCAGCATGAGTGGCTGATGGCCCAGCCCAGGCAACATGATCAAAATAATATTCTTGTATGACTTACCCTCACATCGAGCTTTTAGAATAGAAAAACAGCATAAATCACAAGCCATTCATGAGTTTGGTCATCGTTCTTCCTCGGGAAATAAATGTGTGGCAGGACTGGGGGTGAGAGGTGTATATATACCTTCTTTGCTGCTGGCGTTCTAACCTGTATGTTAGACGCTGGAATCTGCAGAATTTTCCCCAACGGAGACGGGTCAATGGCACGTGAATGTTATTTTCCCCTGCCTTAGCAATGGAGGAAAAAGGCGGGGGAGGATTGGTTTATTAAGGAAAGCAGATGTCATGAAGCAGTTAGCTTTGGGGCGGGGCGGCTGGGGTGACTTCGAGGATTCTCTCTGGTCCCGAGCAAATGTCATCCTCCACCCTCCAAGAGCGAAACTGACTTTTGCTACCCTAAGAAAATATGTTTTCTGCCTTACTTGCACCGTAGGATACCAAATGCAGGGAGGGGAGGGCCGCCTGCCCCCATACCTCCAGCATGACTTCTGGGCCTGGGACCAGATGTCTGTAATTAACAAACACTTAATATAGAGCCAACTCTGCCACGCACCGTCCTAACCACTTTAAAGCATTAAATCATTTAATGATGACCCGTGAGGAAGGAGCTATTATCATCATCTCATTTTTCAGGTGAGGAAGGAGCCATAGGGCGGTTGAGTAACTTGCCCAAGGTTACACAGCTAGTGAGTAAAAGAGGTGGACCAAGCTGTGCTTTCTCCAGTTTGTACAAACGAAATGAACCACCAGAAGCCTCCCTTTCCATCACTCAAGCAGTGACCTGTTCGGGGGTATGTTGGTTCAGCTAAGAAGAAGGTATCAGAGGGCAAGCATGACCAGAAATGTTGTTTACCTTCTGAGTTTATTTAGGGCAACCCTGGACCCTGAGCTTGCCCAAGGCCCCTCTAGGCTTTAGGGTTATTCTTTGTAAATGGAATTTGTCTGTGCTCACTCACCAGCTCTCCCTGGAGTCCGTACTAAGGGGGGATGGAGTGACATTTGTTTTCTGCTTTTCTAAAACTTAATAGTGAAGAGTAGGACTTGTACTTCTTCTGAAAGAATCATCCTGGACAGACAATAAAGAATATACAGACAGTGAAGGCTGTTGGATAGAGGCAGGTGAGTAAAGAGGTGAAACCACCCTCTCTAATTATACAATAAAATGACGGCTTGCAGACGTTTTGGCTGTGTTAAGGAATCTATTTTGCATCCTACCCTGGTGTACACACACACACAACTGAAACAAAAGTGCCGTGAAACTATGCTCATTCTTACTATGTGTGAGGCACTCTGATGTTTTCTAGTTTCTGCTCTATTTTGAACTTTTTTTTTCCTATTTCATCTTTTTTTAAATCTGTTGATAAATCACTAAATTGATTCCATCACCCACTAATATGTTACCAATGCCAATTGCAGTTAGAAAAACATGGCCTTAGACCATTGGAGGGCCCAGGTATTTCTGCAGAAGAAAACATCTGTAGTAGTTTCTCTCTGTTTCAAGAAGAGTCACCAGTGAGGAACTTCTGCTCTGTCCCCAGCCTCTGCTGCAGGGTCTGAGGGTGCTGGAGGCCCAGGAGTTCACGCCTTCCTGCCTGCACCCAGGCTCCAGGGCTCTCCCAGGTGTGGAAGAGGCCCTCCTTCCTCTGCCGCACTGCTCTGGTATCCCTTTGTCATGGTAGCTCACGTGGCACTCCCTCCTGGCCCTGCTTGGCCACAGACAGGGAGGAAGGCCAGATGGCCAAGCAAGCCCAAGACCCAGAGGAAAGATAAAGGCCCTGCCTCATTGATGCAGGTGGCTCCCCTGGTTCCCTAACATCTGGGTACCTCCGACCCACTCCCTGTGTCTTTCTTCGTGGCCCTGGGTCTTTTGAATGAATTTCCCAGGACACCCACCCTCTCCTGGTCCCAGGCAAGTGCACTGTCCTTGTGCTGTGTGCCCTTTGGTGGGGCAGGCCAGAGAGGGGACTGAGCCTTGGATTCCTGGGCTCCAGATTCCAGAAACTGCTTTCCCTCTGATTTGCTCTGTGACTCTGGGTAGGTCTCATAATCTCCCCAGGCCTGGATAATGAAGGTGCATTTGTAAAACGAAGGTGTTAGATAGATTAGCTTCAAGGCCCCTTCTGATTTTAACTTAAAATTCCTCCAGAGTCCTTATCTGTCGCTTGGGAATTACATTTTTTTCTATCTTTCCTTTTGTATACCCATGAATATAGCAAAAAATAAAGTGTAAAGCCCAAGGAACTGCAAGGAAACAGTATTGCTTGTATATTTCTAGCACCATAAATGGCTTTTTGAAGGACAAACTGGTAAAATATAAAAAGTGATTATGTTCATCTACTTATATTCGATATATTGAAATAGGCCTCAAGGAGATAACTCAACAAATTAGAAAGTAACTTGTAGAAAGATATTCGTAATGCTGCCATTTATAGTTCTCAGGAATTGGAAGTGATCCAAAATAGAATAGCTCCACAAACAGGTACACAGTATCACTAAAATAAGATAGAACTGTTTAAGTGACAGCTGTTTTGGTTATTTCAATACATGAAAATGTTTGTATGAACTAATATTACCTGTAGGAAGCAAAATATTGATATAAAATAGATCATTTACACTGATTACCTCCAAGTATGTACATCGATGAAGATGAAATTTGGATTGATTTAATTTTTTTTTTTTTCCTGGCCATGCCATGCGGCATGCGGGATCTTAGTTCCCCAGACAGGGATCGAACCCATGCCCCCTGCATTGGGAGCGTGGAGTCTTAATCCCGCCGGGGAAGTCCCATGGACTGATTTAAGTAATTCATTTAATATTCTTTTGAGTTTTTATCTGTACGGAGTTGCTTCAGTTCCTGGGAAAGGTATTGCCATAGGCTTGTCATGATGCTTCGTGACTTTTCCAGGTTTTTGTGAGTGGGCATGACATTGCGCAGGTGGGGCGAGCTGCCTGAGGACCGGCTTGTAACTTCACCCGCCGCCCTCTGCTCCGGCTGTGATGGGAAGAGATTTTACTCACTTGAACTGGCAGAGCTGGGCTCTTTGTCTCCTCCTCACAGCTTCTCTCCTGCTTCCTAGGAAGATCAGCCCATCTACATGGCAGTCAAAGGGGTGGTGTTCGATGTCACTTCTGGAAAGGGTAAGTGGCTTGGCTTTATGAATCCTTACCTCTGGGGAGCGTGGCAGCCTGAGTGGGCGCTGGACGTGTGAGGGAAGGGAGGGAATGCTGGGCAGGTCCTTTCCCCCCCCCAGCATGAGTTCACAGTCTTTGTCAGTGAGGCACTTCAACCGTGTTTTTCTCATGATGTCACGCTCCTGCTCAAAAGCCTTCCATGGCTGCCTGTTGCCTATAGAATCAAAGTCAAACTGGATGATTTACCCTAGATAAAGCAGTGAGAGGAAAAGTATTACTTAGCAAAGAGTCGTGATCATAGAACATTATAGAACGTTTTAATGCCATCTCATGTTTTCCCTAATGGAAACTACAACTGATATCGTGGAAGTAGTCTTATAATGGTTTATTGTTTATTTGATACCAAACAAAAGATGTATGGAAGTAGACTTGGCTTCCATGAACATTTAGGAAGACAGAACATTTTTCTTGTTTACATTTTTTAAAAATATTTATTTATTTATTTATTCGGTTGCACTGGGTCTTAGTTGCGGCAGGCGGGCTCCTTAGTTGTGGCTGACGGGCTCCTTAGTTGTGGCTCGCCTGCGGCATGTGAACTCTCAGTTGCAACATGAATGTGGGATCTAGTTCTCTGACCAGGGATGGAACCTGGGCCCCCTGCATTGGGAGCGTGGAGTCTTATCTACTGCACCACCAGTAGGAAGTCCCTCTTGTTTACATTTTAAATATTTTTAAGGGATTATTTTCATTCTGTATTTAAAAAAAAAAAAAATCACCTCTGAGCCCAGCATGTGTGACTTATGCTATATTCTGAATTAGCGGAATCCAGTCGGAAGGCTGGGGGGCGGCTTATTGGACCTCCCACCCTCACTGATGTCCCTCTCCTCAGCCGAGCCTTTGCAGGATTGGGTGGGGTGGGGTCTCAGAAGCCCCGCCCCCTGCCGTGTACAGGCTCCTGGCTGCTCTGTGCACATCCACTCACATCTTCTTCCTTCCTCCCCACTACAGAGTTTTATGGACGAGGAGCCCCCTACAACGCCTTGACCGGGAAGGACTCCACCAGAGGGGTGGCCAAGATGTCCCTGGATCCTGCAGACCTCACCCACGACACTGTGAGCCAGACAATGAGCCTCTGTCAAAGTGTCCCACCTCCTTGGCCATGGCCTTTTTTCTTCCCCACTCCCCACCTCTGGGCAGTAGCAAAGCTTCCTAACTAGTCTATTTACTGTTCCAGAGGTAGCCAGTTGTTTTCTTAAAGTAGATATCTTCCTGTGCCCCTCCTGCTCAAAAACCTTCTGGGGCTCCGCACTGCCTACAGAGTCAAGTCTGAACTCTTGTGAACTTGAGATCAAACTCAGTTGATCTTCAGAGTTTGGCTCCAGCCTGCCCTGGCTGCCCCATCCCCCTGACCGTCTGCACCCGCCACCCCCCAGCCTCTGATAGCTTTGCTGTTAGTCTCTGAGACCCGCTTTCCAGGCCACTCCCGGTAGCTCAGGGGAGGAACGGGGTGGGGGAGCAGAGTCTCCGCCGCGCTCATATTTCTGTGAAGGAGAAAATAGCATTAACCAAAACCATTTCGGGGTCTAAGTAATCCCAACAGAAAGGCTGACATTCACCCCCCGTTGTGCTCAGGTGAGTCACACTCTTAAGCTGCAACATTACAGAAGCAAATCAAGAAACTACAGAGGGGGGAAGGGCATGTAAATCTGTAAGGGGACGAGTGTAGAGGGCAGGGGGCTTAATCGGGCAGGAGGAGGTGATTGCAGACTGCAGAGCGCCCCCGATGCCGGCCAGGCTGGGGGTTCTCTGGAGTCTAATTCCTACGTCAGTCAGACCACAAATACGGTGCAGCCATTGCTGCCCCCACGCGTAACCTCCGCAACACACACGCACACACAGGGCTGTCTCGAAAAAACTGTCCACGATTTGATTTCTGATATATTTTTTCCCTCGCATTAGGGGGCGTGGGGCGAGTAAAGTCGGGGTCGGGGCTGGCGAGAAGCAGGTGGCAAGCACGAGTCACTCATTCCTACCCCTGTATTTCTTGGGCTTTTCTCCCCAAGACGGGCCTCACAGCCGAGGAGCTGGAATCCCTGGATGATGTCTTCACCAAAGTGTACAAAGCCAAATATCCCATCGTTGGCTACACAGCCCGAAGAATCCTCAATGAGGACGGCAGCCCCAACCTGGACTTCAAGCCTGAAGACCAGCCCCATTTTGACATAAAGGACGAGTTCTGATCTGCAGGAGACCATTCTTGGGAGGGTGAGGCAGGGAGACACTCAGATGCAAACTCTCCTGCAAAACAGGCTGCTGGGGCCTCTGGTCACCGGATCTGAATAAAGCAGATGTTTAACCTGGAACACTGAATGCCCTTTATTGCCCTTGGTCAAGTGTTCTACCCACCTAGGTATCCTGCCCGCACACCAGCCAGGGAGGTAATAGTCACTGAGGGGGGGACACCTCCTAGGTGTCAACATGGGCTATGGGGGCAGAGGAATTACGAGTGACCTTTATTTCTTCTTTATATTGCTCTGTACTTGCCAAGTTTTGTACCATGACCATGTGTACTTTAGAATAAGCACCAAAATAAACTTCCTGTTTTTACAAAAGGAGAATTCTTCCACACGTGCCCTCTCCTTGGAGCTTCATCAGCACCCCTTGTCTCTGCTGGCCTGCTTTCTGTCTCCCCGGCCTGTGAGGGGGCGGGGGCCCGGGCAACAGGGGCATCCAAGAGATGTGGCAGAAATGGGGTGCATTAGGTGGAGGGGTGGAGAATGGGAAAGAAAGCTATTAAAGGGCCTGGCTTTACACCACAACCAGGAGAGTGACGGTATGAACTGGCTTCAGCCCCTTCTGCAGCTGGAAGGTGGTGAGGAGGGCCGGGGTCCGGTGTGGGCAGAGCCTGCCCTGGAGGTCATTCCAAAGATGGTGAAGCACATACAACACGCTGGACTCAGGTCAGATTTCATAAGGAAATCCCTTTTGAGGGTAGGATTCTTCCCTCCAAGGGACATTTGGCAATGTCTGGAGCTATTATTTTTAAAATTTTGGCTGTTAAAACTGTAGGATGCTATCTAGTGGTAGCACGTGTCTAGTGATGGTATCTAGTGTCCAGTGATGTTGTTTTTGTTTTGTTTTATTAAAGACTTTAAAAAATATATATTTATTTATTTTGGCTGCACCAGATCTTAGTTGTGGCATGCAGGATCTTTTAGTTGAGGCATGTGGGATCTAGTTCCCCAACCAGGGATCGAACCTGGGCCCCCTGCATTGGGAGCATGGAGTCTTAGCCACTGGACCACCAGGGAAGTCCCCCGGGGATGTTGTTAAACATCCTGCAATGCGCAGGACAGTCCCCACAGCAGAGAATTACCTGGTCCAAAATGTCAATTGTGCCAAGGTTGAGAAATCCTGGAAATTTTACGGTAGAGATAAACTTGACATACAACTTTGTCTTTTATTTAAACAAATAGCAACTACCCCCTAGAGAGACCTTTTACATAGAAGAATTTTAAGCAGAAGAATCTCCTAGGGTGACTGTTCAAAATGCTGATTCCTATGTCCTACCCCCAGGGCTTATGATTTAGTATTTCTAGAACATGGCCTGGGAACTGCATTTGTAATGAGCTCTCCAGGAGATTGTGATACACTTGGGCCCAGATGTACTTTGAGAAACACCACTTATGCTTTACCAGTCACCGCAGGGAGGACTCATCCAGATCCTTTCGGAGGACCACGTTTGACCTTTGCTTTACTCTTTGGTGTGTCCAGACTAATGGTGAACTCCCGGGTCCCACTCCAGAAGCAGGGAGCTTGCTGGCCATCCAAGAAGAATGGGCCTAGAATTTATCAGAAGGACTCTTTGGCCTAGAATTCAGGAAGTTGTTCATGTGGCCAAGGTAGTCTGTACTGGGACATTTTGCCCCCAAACAGATGATGTATGAATGAATACAAATGGTTATAAGTCCTTGGGAACCCCCGAGAGGTGACTTTTACTTATGTGCCACCCACTTCCCGCATCACCGAGCAATGGATGGGCTAGGATTCCATTCCTTGGAGCCCCGTCTCTGCAAGGTGGGCAAGGTCTCCAAACTCAGATCCCTGGGAACTTTCCAGGACCACTGTTTCCCCCGCTCCCCTCTCCTCCCCTTGCCCCCATCACAGCACATTTTTCCCTCAGGGTCGTAGGATCCCCACTCCTGGGGCAATTCTGCCCAGTTCCCTGCCCTACACTTCAAAGACCACCTCCTACACCCCAGCAAGGGTCTTCTCTGAATATCTCTCATTTCGAGATTCCAAGTCAGCTTTTGCCAGGACAGAGCACACACAAATCTGGGCACCCCAAACAGGCTCCACTCAAGGTAGGTACAGCTCAGGGGAGGGAGATGCAGGCTGGCGGGGGGATTTGCATCATTGGTGTCTATGGGACCTAAAGAAAAACACACAGATCCCTGGAGCCCAAAGCCTGCTGCCCCATTTACCCCTTCTCCCACATTTGTTTGTCATGTCTTCTTTGCTTTAAAGGTTTATATCCTTAGAAGACTCAGCTTGGATGCACCTCTGCCAGGAAGCCTTCCTCTGAGGTCCCCTATAGCTTAGCAATCACCCACTTTGCTGTAATTGCCTATTGATGAGATTGTCTCCCCCAAACACGAAAGCACAGACACTCACCTAGGGTGGCCAACCTTTCCCGACTTGCTGGGTTTTACACTGAAAGTCCTGCATCCCAGGAAACCCTTCAGCAGACCTGAGGGACAGAGCTGCACCAGCCTCACCAGCTGCTGAGGCAAGGCCTCCTCCCAGCGGGGGACCCCAGGCATAGTGGGGAGGTCATGCACCACCTTGGAATGAAGAAGGAAGAAAGGAGCTATGACCTTTACCCAGGAGAAGCGAAGGTGAGGGGAAGGCGATGGGAGAGTGGATGGGGGCTGGGTTCTTAACCACACAGGTTCAAGTTCAACCTCTCAGAAGGGACACTCAATTTCTGGCCTAAGGTAGGTGCCCAGCACACTGGAGTGTTGTTGATATTGGTATAATTCACGAAGTCCTTCCCCAAATCTAAGTTCCTCTTGCAAGGTGCATCTCCTCCACCGTCTCCCAGGCGATGCCCAGGCAGCTCCTCCTGCCTCGTGTTTCCCGCAGCCGGGGTACTCACCCCTCCTTCTCTGTGCTCCTGGCGGGCAGCTGCCCGGGCCTCCCCGACAGATGGAACGGAGCCGGCTCCCTGCCCATAACAGGGATGAAGAGACTTAAAGGTTTAAAGGCAGGAGACAAGGCCTGGGAGCAGGGAGCCTGGTTCTCCATTTGGAAGATAAGACCACTAAGTATTGAGCGTCCCAGAGGGGAGAGCGATGGAGCTGACTGGTCAGCAGGAGAGTGGGCAGAGGGGCCTGACCAGCAAGCCAGCTCCTAGAGGTACAGTCGTGCAGAGGGCATCCTGCCCGGGTCCCAGCCTGGACGGATGACCTCCAGACTCAGACGCCTCATGTCCTTCAGGCATCTGCTCACCACCTCCTTAGCTTCCAGGAGAAACACTAAGGGTCTGAATAAAGCAGCCTTACCCTCTACCCTGGCTTCCTTCAAAAGGCCGCTTCTCAAAGCCCCAGACTCCAACAAGCATGGCCTGCTGGGGCTCTGTCAGCTCCTGGAGGCTTCCAGGCCACGAAGGCCTTGCCCAAGCAGGCCTGGAGGTGCCCAGGCTTCTCTGGAGAGGTACGCCGGGCAGGCTGCCCCATGGCCGGTGGGGAAATTATCCAGGCAGAGGCTGGCCCTGCAGGCGTCTGTTCGGGACATCAGATGTAATTGTTGCCTTGATACCGCGATGTGTCGCTCATTTTTTATGCTCCATTTCACAGTCAGCCCAGCACGTGTCGTGTCATCCCTCAGTGACAGACTCAGCTCTCTTCCCACGGCTCCTCTGCCATGCGAGCTGCTCTGAGCCACTCTGAGGCATTCCCAACGGCAAGTGCAAGGCCTTAACCCCCCGGAGCAACCCTCCACCAACAGGGCTGGAGCCAGTGCACCAATCCCACACCCTGAGGCCCGTTCTACAGGGGTCCCAGGAGATGCTGAGCCCCAGCCGGGCACAGCCGGAACCAGCTCCATACACACCCTTGAACTGGCCGATCCCATGGCTCACTTTCAAAATGTGAGCCCCTGCTCAGTCTCTGCTTTGGGGGAGAACGCCGGTTAAGACAAAGTTTACTTCCTAAGACACTAACACAATCCCCTTATGCCAAACTCAGTTTTACTAATAACATCTGACACTTGTATAGCACTTTACGGTTCACAAAGCTCTCGTTCCAGTGACCATGGCTTACAAATCACCCCCAGAACCTAGTGGCGTGAAACAGCTATTCTTCGTGCTCAGAGACTGTGTGTGTCAGGAACTCTGCGAGGGAAGAGTGGGAACCACAGGTCCCGTGGTGACTCTGGCTGCCGGCCCGAGCTCCAGCTCTCTCCACGTGTCACTTCTCACAGCGTGAGGTCCGGGCTGTGCCTCCTTTTATGACCCGGCCTCGGCACCAGGCAGCATCACTCCTACTCGCCAAGGCAGCCACGGAGTTCCGCCCAGAGTCAAGGGGCAATGGACCATGCTGGGAAAATACAATCTGCGGTCATTCCTCCCACATGATCTCATTAGGTTCTCAGAGAAGAGATGCTATCTTATCTTTTGGTTTGCAGTACTTAGCTCGGTGCCTGGCACATAGCAGTAAATCACATTTGTCTTGTAGAGAGAGACAGGGTTTGGCATCAGACTGACCTGGTTTGGATCCTGGTTTCATGACTTTCTACCTGTATGATCCTGGAGAAGTTATTTAGCTTCTCTGAGCCTCAGTTTCCTAACCTTTAAAAGGGGGGGTCAAAATACCCATTTCACAAGGCTGGCGCTAGGATTAGGCTCGGTTGTGTATGTAATGTGCATGTAATACACATGCAGTATGCATGTATGTGACAGCAGACTCCTGATACCGGGCAGTGTCACCTTCTTGTTTCCCCCCCTTGCACTCCATTCCACCCTCACCTCAAGGACTGGTGGCTTCTTGGACTTCCAGCAGGGTCACGGACCCAGGTGAGAAGAAACATTTAGTTGTTTGTCTGGGGCCTTGGCAAAAGGCTGGGGTTGAAGAAGTCAGGGTGACCAGCTACAGTGCGCTCTCTCTCTCTGTCTTCCCTCTCCCTGGACTCTAGCTGCTCAGCCCAGAACTACGAGCAGTAACCCAGCTCCCCTGATGGAACCTGCCTCTAATAGCTCAGACTCTCTGGTTCCCCAGAAGCCCAGGAGATTCTCCCAGAGTCCCAAGGGCAATGGACAATCATGCCCCTCTACCCCCAGGGCATTGCCCGGACTGCAGTCCTGCTGCCAGAGGCCTAAGATCAGGTGTGCCTGGGGGTACCCACCGTGGTGCAGCCTGTCCCACCCCTGCCTGCACTTGATGGTCTGGGTCCCTGCCCAGCTTTCACCCTACCCCACACTCCAGAAGTTAAATGACTTCAGTTCTAGGAGGTGCCTCCCTCACAATCTCCCCTGGCCCCTCTCCCATCCTGTTCCCTCTGCCTGGAATGCTCTTACCCCTTGCCCACATCACCTGCAAAATCTTATCCTGGCTTACATATCACCTCATCAAGGAAGTTTTCCTGGATCCCTTTCTGCCAAGATGGTACCCAGCATACTCCTGTGGAGGCAATTGTGTTTTAATTTTCTGCACCAGGCTGTGAGGCACTTGCCCTGTTCTCAGCTCTCTCCACCACCTAGCACACCGCCCAGCACCTTCTGTGTTTGATGAAATGAATAAATGAGTGAATGGATTGATGCTCCCACACCCAGGGCACCCCTCTTCTTGGCAGCCCCCCGCCTCACCTTACACTCAGGGATGTAGGTCTGAATCCTGGGGCCTCACGACCGCTCCTGCCCTCTGACCAAGGTCTCCAGAGCCCACTGGGCATCGCTGCTTCGGGATCTCTCCTGGACCAAACACGCCTGAGCCTTTGCACAGCCTTGTCATGTGGGAACATATACAGATAGTAAGTGGTTCCCCTGGCAACCACGTCAGCAGATGGTAACCAGCACAGACAGTCCTGGGAAGCCTTCAGGCTGGAGGAAAGAAGCCCTGCCCCAACTGCTGCTGTCCTGTCTGGGCCAGGCAGGGCCCATCTGATCTGTCTCTTCTCTCAGGACTTCCTGGGACAACCTGCTCTGAAGCCCAAAGGGAAAAAATGGCCAAAGGAGCTGCGCATCTGCCCAGACTATCCACCCCTGTCAGTCCCTGCACTGCTGTCCCGTCCCCACCCTGTGGGGTCACTGGGGTCCTCCACTGGCTGCCCCGCCCTGCCCAGTACCTCACTTCAGAGGCTGCCAGCTGGAGACTCAGTCCTGCTGCCAGAGGCCTAATGTTACAGGTGCCCATTGTGCTGAGCTTGGCCCAGGCCTCACCCGCAGGGTCTCGGCCCAGGTCTTCAGTGCCCACCCTGCAGCCAGGCCCACGGCCTTGCTCTTGCCAAGCCTCCGCCCGGCTCAGCCTAGGCCCTGCTGTGACCCCACTCTCGGCACCACCCCAGCTCCCCTCCAGAGTGACTAGAGGACTTGGGGCTCCCGCAGGCTGAGGTTCTGGAGGCCCATGGGGTATGGGAGTCAGAGGCATGAGCTGCAGAGGGTGCTAGAAGAGATCTAAAAAAGCACCGGTAGGGGGGGCTTCCCTGGTGGCACAGTGGTTGAGAGTCTGCCTGCCGATGCAGGGGACACGGGTTCGAGCCCTGGTCTGGGAGGATCCCACATGCCGCGGAGCAACTGGGCCCGTGCACCACAACTGCTGGGCCTGTGTGTCTGGAGCCTGTGCTCCGCAACGGGGGAGGCCGCGACAGTGAGGGGCCCGCGCACCGCGGTGAGGAGTGGCCCCCGCTCGCCGCGACTGGAGGAGGCCCTCACACAGAAGCAAAGAACCAACACAGCCAAAAATAAATAAATTAATAAATAAATTAAAAAAAAAAAAAAAAAAAAAAGCACCGGTAGGGACTTCCCTGGTGGCGCAGTGGTTAAGAATCCGCCTGCCAACGTAGGGGACAGGGGTTCGAGCCCTGGTCTGGGAAGATCCCACCTGCCATGGAGAAACTAAGCCCATGCGCCACAACTACTGAAGTCTGCGAGCCACAACTACTGAGCCTGCATGCCACAACTACTGAAGCCCACGCACCCAGAGCCCGTGCTCTGCTACAAAGAGAAGCCACTACAATGAGAAGCCCGCGTACCACAACGTAGAGTAGCCCCCACTCACCGCAACTAGAGAAAGCCCGCGTGCAACAATGAAAACCCAACGCAGCCAAAAATCAAATAAAAATATTAAAAAATAATAAAATTAAATTAAATTAAGAAGCACCGGCAAAGGGTGAAGCCGCGTGAGCTGCAGATCACCTGAGGGAAGCCGGGCTCCCGTAGAACTGAGAGAGGAGAGAAGCGGCAGCTGAGACGGGAGGGTTAGAGGCAGAGTCTGCGGTGTGGCCTTGAGGTGTCTGGGAAGTGGACTCCCCGGGCCTGCAGGGGGTGGCTGGTGGGTGTGACCTGTCAACCATGCTGCTGCCGGCTTCTCCCCATTCCTGAGCGAGACTCCTGCTCTCCTCTCACTCCCCTTCCTCCTGGGGTACTGAGTTTACTGCACCTTCGGGGCTGCAGTCACCGCCACCCAGGCAAGCCCACCCTGTTGCACACCCCTCCCAGTTGGACCCGGCTTCCTGCCCCTCTACACACTCATGCCGTTAGTCAGCGTTGCTGTGGGCTCTGTGGACCTCTTGTCTAAGTTCACTGCTGTGTCAGGGACGATTACAGGCATGAGCCCTGTGCCCTAGGTATTTGCTCCTTCATCAGATCCTCTGCAAGGAGGTAGTAACATTTTACAGATGACAAACTGGTCTCAGGGAAAACACATCTCTGACACCTAACAGATCTAGAGCTGGGATTCCAACACAAGATTTATTCCCTTCCTATGTTCTTTCCACTCTGCCTCATTATATTGCACCTGAAAATCAAGTCTTCTGGGGGAGGCTAACCTCCGGGCAGGTGGAATTAGGATGCAATATGCTAGGCTCGTGGCAGAGACTCTAAAATCCTTGAGGGTCTCTTGAGGGAGACTTTTGGACTAAGGACATGTGATACAGGTTCAGGGTGCTGAGCCCTGGGGCCTCACCCAGAAGGAGGCAGTGGGCTCCAAGCCCACCCGTGGGAGCTCCCCGCCTGATGGTGGCAGCTGCAAACCACCCCAAAGACAGGAGAGACTACAATGGCCTTGGGGCCAGCAATGCCCACCTGGAGGTCAGCTGAGCAGTGCTGGGCTGCTTGGGCTCATCACCCCCATAATATCCTGGCGCTGCCGCCCAGGACCCTGAGGTAAGGATTCGACCTGGACGTGGAGCAGTTTCTCATTACCCAGATCTCTGAAATACATCTGCTGCTTCCCTGTTGGAGTCCCCTCACCCTGCTTTCCCATTTAGCCATGACCCTCCCCTTGACCATCAGCCTTAACCCTCTTTCTGATCCATATTACTCCACACTCTCACCATTCCCCCAAAGCACAGGCAACCTCCTTTCCACAATGTCTTAATTACATCGGATTTCACATAGCCATCTACCAACCAGCACATGCCTGCTGTGTATCCAGTGCTGTGCTAGTCCTGGGGGTGGGGTGGAGGGAAGAAGCCAGGAAAATACATGCAAGAACTGTCCTGGCTCTTAAGGGTCCCCGAGGAGAGCAGGGGGCTGAGTTGCGAAGAGGTATCTCTAGGACCAGGAACTGGTGATCTGTGGGGACCCGAGCCACAGGATCCTGAGCAGGACAGGCTGGGGCATGAGGTTGTGGAAGGGTGTTGGGATTTTCATGGAAACTTCTGACCGGTTCCGGCTCACCAGCAACCACTTGCATGGGACAGTAGTGCCCCCCGGTGGTTGGTTCATGGAACTCTCCAGCAGCTGTTTTGTAAAGCCCAGAGGATTAAGCTCCCCTTAAGAGCATCTATTTTTGGTTCCCAATATTTCCATAATGAAATGCTAACAGGAGCAGCCAAAGGGCTTCCCAAAGGACCCAAAACCTGCCTGCTGAACTCCCATGTTCTCCAGCTGCCTGTTCCCCAGGGGTCAGAGCTGCCCTTCATTCTCAGGTGCAGTTCTCTCTTCCATTCAGTTTGACTAAAGTGTCCCAGGGCAGCGGCCATATGTCCTCTTTGCCGAGTATGAGCCTGGCCTCAGAGGGAGGGCTGTGTGCACATTCAGAGTGACGTGTTGGAAAGAACACTAGATCCGGGATCAGGAGGCTTGGATGCTCGCCCCACGTCAGCCGCTAACTAGTGGTGAGATAATCATTACAATAATAGCTCCATTTATTCAGTATTTACTGAGTCAGGCATTGCACCAAGAGCTTTAGGTACATTGTTGACTTTGATCGTACATTGTTGACTTTGATCCTTACAATAAATCTCTGAGGTTGGGACTGTTATTATTTCCATTTTACAGGTGAAGACATCAAGGCACAGAGAGGTTAAGTAACTTTCCCAAGCTCACACAGTATGTGCCACAGTCAGGACTTAAGCTCCTAGCAGGGTCCACAAATTGGTGTTTTTAAATGTACCACAGTGATTGTGATATGGAGGCATCTTTGGGATCTATGGGGTCCCACCAGCTCTAACACCTAATGAGCCCAGTGCCTTCGGAGGGTCAGGAGTGAAAGTTGTGCCGAGGAAGAAGCCTGGGTTAGGCCCTAACCCCCATGGGTGTACAGGACCACAATCCCAGCAGAAATGCCGCAGAGGGCAGAACAATTCTCCTGCCCGCCGTCCTCTCAATCTGGAAATGGTTTGTGGGAGAGGAGAGTAATTGCCCTCCACAGCATTCTTCTCAGAGTTGGTTATGCCACACCCACCGCTAATTCATAGCTCCATCATCCATCAATTCATCACAGCTCATCTAGAACCATTTTATATTGTTAAGTTGATTCATTTGACAAACGCTTACAGAGATCTACTATGAGGTGGGCACTGGGCCAGATCCTGAGTCTGCAGTGGTGAAGGAGGCCGGCATGGCCCTGCCCTGTGGGTCTGCTGTCTAGAGGAGACCGGCAATAAACCAGCTGCAAAAGAATAGAATTGCCCACCATGACAGGTGCTCTGAAGGAAATGGCAACACACAAGGATGGAGAACAGTGCGGTGGCAGAGGCACCTAATCAGAGCGGGCTGGGAAGATCTCTCCGAGAAAGTGACATTTAAAAGGAGCCCAGAAGATCGTTTTTAGCCCATACCTTCCATTGGTAAAGGAGTTTCATCGTGTTTCCTGCGTGACGAGCAATTTAGTGCAGAGTTGGCTTTATCTCAGCTCCTGGGACTCTCTTCCAGGACAGGGGTGGGCACCGCCGACGTTGCCTACCCCCCAGGCCCAGATGATCCTCCAGAGATGGAGAATTTTGAGCTTCCTTTTGATACAGGATCTCAAACCATGGGGCTATTTGGGGGTGTAGCGGAAATGGGCCCAGGGGCTGGTGGTTCAGAATCAGAGAAGTTCCCCGAAGTCAAGGTCATGAGGTTTGCTGACTTAGCTCTGACACTCAAGGGGCAGGACCCACAATCCAGCCTGCAGGGAGGGAGCTTGTGGTTTCAGTGTGCATGTATATCTTTGTGTGTGTATCTGTGTGTGTGTGTGTATTTGTGTATCTGTGTGTCTGTGTATACCTGTGTGTGTGGTGTGTATCTGTGTGTCTGTGTATACCTGTGTGTGTGGTGTGTATCTGTGGGTACCTGTCTGTATCTGTGTGTATGTCTGTATGTGTGTATCTGTGTGTGTATCTGTGTGTGTGTCTGTGTGTCTATCTCTGTGTGTGTGTCTGTGTGTGTATCTGTATGTATCTGTGTGTCTGTGTGTGTGTGTGTATGTATTGGTGTGTATATCTGTGTGTGTATCTGTGTGTCTATCTGTGTGTGTGTATGTATTGGTGTGTATATCTGTGTGTGTATCTGTGTGTATATCTCTGTGTGTGTCTGTGTGTGTGTACCTATGTGTATATCTGTGTGTGTGGTGTGTGTGTATATCTGTGTGTGTGTCTGTGTGTGTATCTGTGTGTGTGTCTGTGTGTCTATCTCTGTGTGTGTGTCTGTGTGTGTGTCTATCTGTATGTATCTGTGTGTCTATCTGTGTGTGTGTGTGTATGTATTGGTGTGTATATCTGTGTGTGTATCTGTGTGTTTATCTCTGTGTGTGTCTGTGTGTGTGTACCTGTGTGTGTATATCTGTGTGTGTATCTGTGTGTGTGTCTGTGTGTATCTGTGTGTCTGTGTGTGTGTCTATCTGTATGTATCTGTGTATCTATCTGTGTGTGTGTGTGTGTATGTATTGGTGTGTATATCTGTGTGTGTATCTGTGTGTATATCTCTGTGTGTGTCTGTGTGTGTGTACCTGTGTGTGTATATCTGTGTGTGTATCTGTGTGTGTGTCTGTGTGTATCTATGTGTCTGTGTGTGTGTCTATCTGTATGTTCTGTGTGTCTATCTGTGTGTGTGTCTGTGTGTATGTATCAGCGTGTATATCTGTGTGTGTGTATCTGTGTGTTTGTGTATCTGTGTATATCTGTGTGTGTGTCTGTGTGTATGTATCAGCGTGTATATCTGTGTGTGTGTATCTGTGTGTTTGTGTATCTGTGTATATCTGTGTGTGTGTCTTTGTGTGTATATCTGTGTGTGTGTCTGTGTGTGTATATGTGTGTATATCTGTGTGTGTCTGTGTGTGTATATCTGTGTCTGTGTGTGTATATGTGTGTATATCTGTGTGTGTGTCTGTGTATTATCGGTGTGTATATCTGTGTGTGTGTCTCTGTGTGTGTCTGTGTATTATCGGTGTGTATATCTGTGTGTGTGTCTGTGTATCTTTGTGTATACCTGTGTGTGTGTGTGTGTGTGTGTATTATTGGTGTGTATATCTGTGTGTGTCTGTGTGTATATCTGTGTGTGTCTTGTGTGTGTCTGTGTATTATCGGTGTGTATATCTGTGTGTGTGTCTCTGTGTGTGTGTCTGTGTGTATGTGTGTGTATATCTGTGTGTGTGTCTGTGTGTATGTATTGGTGTGTATATCTGTGTGTGTGTCTCTGTGTGTGTGTGTCTGTGTATTATCGGTGTGTATATCTGTGTGTGTGTCTCTGTGTGTGTGTCTGTGTGTGTATCTGTGTGTATATCTGTGTGTGTGTCTGTGTGTATGTATCGGTGTGTATATCTGTGTGTGTATATGTGTGTATATCTCTGTGTGTGTCTGTGTATTATCGGTGTGTATATCTGTGTGTGTGTCTCTGTGTGTGTGTGTGTATGTGTGTGTATATCTGTGTGTGTGTCTGTGTGTATGTATTGGTGTGTATATCTGTGTGTGTGTCTCTGTGTGTGTGTGTCTGTGTATTATCGGTGTGTATATCTGTGTGTGTGTCTCTGTGTGTGTGTCTGTGTGTGTATCTGTGTGTATATCTGTGTGTGTGTCTGTGTGTATGTATCGGTGTGTATATCTGTGTGTGTGTGTGTATATGTGTGTATATCTCTGTGTGTGTCTGTGTATTATCGGTGTGTATATCTGTGTGTGTGTCTCTGTGTGTGTCTGTGTATTACCGGTGTGTATATCTGTGTGTGTCTGTGTGTGTCTGTGTGTGTCTTGTATGTATCGGTGTGTATATCTGTGTGTGTGTCTGTGTATTATCGGTGTGTATATCTGTGTGTGTGTCTCTGTGTGTGTCTGTGTATTATCGGTGTGTATATCTGTGTGTGTGTCTGTGTGTGTCTGTGTATTATCGGTGTGTATATCTGTGTGTGTGTCTGTGTGTGTGTGTGTCTATTATCGGTGTGTATATCTGTGTGTGTGTCTCTGTGTGTGTGTGTGTGCACGTGCACACACGTGCAGGAGAACAGGCCCCGGCTCACGCTCCAGGAGCGCTGGTCTTTCTCTGGTCCGCCTCCGAGGCGCGGGGACCCGGCAGACTGCTTTTGGCTTTGGCAGCTGCTCGCGGTTCGACTCTGCCAGTAGGAGGCGCGAGCAGAGGCATGGCGGGCCGGAGGGAGATGGGCTCTGTCCTGCTCACCTCCCGCCCCGTGAGCGGTACCACAGCCCTGGCCTCCTCTGCCCAGCAGCGGGGTTCCTCCCCACAGCAGCAGCTAAATCCAGTTTGCAGTTTTCCAGCACTTGCAGAACCAACATCGTTGCCCCCCTTCCACCCCAGAGAAGTCACACCGGCTGACGGCGGCCGCCAGCCCAGACGCCAGGGTCCCCGCCCTGTGGGCCGTGCCCCCGTTTCTAAGTTTTAACAGTCCTCCACGCTCCCCTCCCTGGCCTCGCCCTCGGGGTGGTGATGCTTCCTGCGGTGCCACCTCCATGATATATTTTTAGGTTTTCCGACACCAGTGTCAGGTGGCCCAAGCAATGTCCTGGCCTCTGGGGGCCTTTCGGGCCACAGGGGGCTGAGGAAAGATCAAAAGCAGATTTTCTACCCCTGCAGGTGGTCTGTAACTGCTCCCCCCTGAGAAAGAGGGGCCAGCTTGTCCTGGAGAGGTCAGTGGTCTGTTCTCAGCTCCTCCCTGTGTGGGCCTCTGTGTGTCGGGGAGGAGGGACGGTGAGGAGAAAGGGGACACGTGCCACCTCAGCTCCAGTGTCTCAGCACCCACCCCACAGGCGGCATCCCACCTCTGGCCTGTTCTGCCCACAGAGCTTTTCGGGAGGCCAGGCCCTGGGCTGCTCCAGAAGCTTCCCTTGTCACTCTGTGCGTGTGGTAGGGCTGCAGAGGGCTCGGGAGGATCTGCCGCAGGACAGAGGCACAGGGTGGTGGCCGGTCCCACACGGTCACCCACCCCTGCAGCTGACCCACAGGGCTGGCCAGCCAGCAGCCATGCCCCAGAAAGGCGGACCCATTCGTTCCCGCCTTGGAAAACGCCAGTGGAGGATCGCAGAGACTGAGCTAGCTGAGAGGAGCGCTCCTGAGATACACAGCCCAGTGTGAGCAGCACCGAGGCGGAAGCTGGGCAGGGGGAACGGAGGGGGCAGGAGACACTGGTGCCTTTGGGGGAGGGACAGAGACTGGCTGCTGGCATCCTGGGGGTTTCCACTTCCTCTCCCAGGAACATCTTTCTTTCCCATAAAACCTCTCTTCCTAAAGTTACTTGACTGAGTCTTAATCTTGCTGCCAGAAAAGCCCAGGAGGTGGAACCTCAGGGGTGGTCCCCCAAGCTGTCCCTCCCCAGACTCTTGGCCGAGGCCATCTCCTTTCCTCTGGGAACAAGTTCTCTCTCAAAAGACACCAGTGGACTCCTGGCGTCCCAGCCCACAAAACATGCTTGAATTTCAGAGCAAAACCCCACCACGCACAGGTGTTATTACCTTCATGATATGGGTGGGGAAGCTGAGGCCCTGAGCGTTAGACGACCTGCCTGAGGTCACACAGAGTCTTCAGGTCCCAGTGACCGTGGCAGTCCTGTGTTCTCTTCACCAAATCACACTACACATCACCTCCCAGTGGTGCCACCATCCAGGCCCAGCAGGTCTAACATGGGTGCTTCAAGGAATCACTGGAGCGGCTCCCACCCAGGCCCTGCATCAGAATCACCTGTGGAGCTTTGAAAAACACAGATGCTGGCCCCCAAGCCCAGGAGACCCTGATAAGCTAAATCCGGGTGGGCCCAGGCATAGCACCTGGATGGTGGATTCTCATTGTTCGCAGTAGTTACGCTCTGTAAAGTTGGGGGAACACTGACCTAACAAACACTAAACCTTTGCCCGTAGACGAAATACAGGGTTAGGCTCCTGTGAGCCTCTGGATACAAGCTTCATCAGCTGATTAATACACAACCTTGTTTTACGTGTATTTCTGTTTAAAGACACTTTAATACATATTGTTGATTCAGTAACGTCAAACTCATGGCCAGCAGCACAACAGCTCACACCTGAACCAAGCTTGTCTAACACCCATCTTTTCTCCATAAAGCACATCACGGCCTTCTTGCGCTTAGGAACATCCTTGTAAAATCACCAAAAGCACAACAAATTTTAAAATGTGACACTAACTAGACTTGTTTCCAGCAGGGGAGCTGAAACGAGAAGGCAGAGTATCACCTTGTGACCTCAGCTGGGAATGTCCTGTCAGGCAGTTCAAATTGTCACCACTTTGCATGTGTCCATGAAGGACCATGAAAGACCCCTGAGTATTGATTTTGGGGTAAAACATTTTAGTGAGTAGGTGAATTTGCAAATATTAAATCCATGAATAGTGAGGATAGACTGTGTTTTCAAAGCTCCGTTGGCCCAGCGATGTGCTGGGTCTTTTGGTAACTGGCAGCAGAAGTTGGAAGGGAGTGATGGGAGCTGCAGAGGACAGACTGAGGGCGAGGGTGCAGGCCTGGGGGGTCGGGAGAGCAGCTTGGGCTTGTGCCCACGGCAGACAGCCACCGTGGGTCTGGGCCATGACTTCTGCCCTCCGCTCAGCACCCAAATCACCACAAATCCTGGACTTGCGCACCTCTGCAAGCGGGTGGCTCAGGATTCAGAATTGGTTTCCCTGCAGAAATCACGTTTGGCGGTTGGTCCTCAGCCTGGGTCACAGAGGCCCGCTTCACACCTAGTTAGACAAAGCGGTGGCTTTGTGGAGCCAGGCCCAAGCCCTCACCCCAGCCCCCCAGGCACCCCAGCAAGCCTCCCTGCAGGGCTCGGGGTTTCAGGCTGTGAGAACAGGGGTGCCCTCCGCTCCTCCTGGGCCCTGAAAGGGACGGGGTCCTCAAGGGTCATCTCAGGTGAAGGGCCAGGACAGTGTGCTGGGCAGGCGGTGGAGACGTCTGTCTTTTGTGAGGTGGGGTGACAGCCAGGGACAGTGTTTTCAGTGGGGAAGGGGGACAGGCATCTGGGGGTGGGAACCGAAGGGGCGAGTGGATGCAGGGCTGTGAGGACAGGCCAGGCAACGGATGTTCCGCTGCCACAGGCCTCCCTCCACCACTGCCTGCTCTGTCACGGACACCCTCCAGGGTGGTGGGCCCGGCGGCTCTGCGGAAGCGGCACGGTTTTCAAAGAGGCGTATACAGCTGGGCCCGTGTCAGGCCTGAAGCTGAGCTCTCAGCTCTGGGTCACCTGGGACACCCACCTCCCACCGCGAGCCGACACATGGCTGAACGCTCACCCCTGCCGCAGACAGTCTCGTTCGCCCGCCCCTCAAGCCCCGCTGAAGCAGGAGCACAGGCACCGCCCACAGGGCGGGGCCCAGAAGATACCCCTGAACGCGGAACCTCGTTTTGTGTGAGGACGAAGCTTACCTCACTCACATGTTCTTCCTACAAGGCACGTCACAGCCTTCTGGCGCCCAGGATCACCGTTTGCCCCGCCGCCTCGCACCGCCTGCCGGAAAAGGGTAGAGGCCTGACCAGCCTGTTCAGGAACCTTCTCGCTCCGGGGGGAGCTCTGAGTCCAGGCTCCGAGAAGGAGGACGTGGGTCCCAGACAGGCAGTGCTGGGGCGTGGCCTCAGGTGTCTCCTGGGGGACAATGAGGGGAGGAAAGCGGTGTGAGGGTTGGAAGGCCCGTCGGGCGGAGCCGAGCGGGGGAGGGGGATTCGGAGATGAGCTTTGCCTGAGAGGCAGGCCCGTCCGACAGAGCCCTGGGCCCCGCTGGCCCTTGGCAGGAAGCTCAGGACCCCGCCCACCTCTCAGGCTGGCTGGGCCCCCAGCTGTGTGGGGGGCAGGGAGGTGGCCCTTCTGGGAAGCCCTTGTCGCCGGGTTGTTGCAGCTCCGCGGAGGGTGAGGGGGTCACGGGGGTGGGCTTCTTACTCAGAACGGGTAGGGAAGCTCCTTGAACTCACGTCTCCAGAATTCGGGTCACTGTTTCTTTTCAGAGGCTTTAATGTTTACAAGCTCGAAACCATTTATTCAGTAAAATTGTTCAGGAAAAAATAATCCTCACTGATGACTGTCTTATTTCTTCTTTTCCTCCCTCAGATCCATTCCCTCCCTCTCCTCCTTCCTCCTTTCCTTCTGTCATTCAAACATCATTTGTTTAACATTGGCTACATGCAGGGGCTGGGTACGAGGGGGCTGGTTCCTCTCCCATTTGATGCCTTTGCTGTGGGTCCCCGCTGGCAGGCTGCCCGCCCGCCCCCGTACCCCTCACTCACCCCAACCGAAACTACCAGCTCAGGGCACACCTGGGAGAAGCGTCCCCCCCCACCTGCATGCCAAACACAGGCTGCCTGGCATTCTCCTGCTGGCTGAGGTGTGTGACCTGATCGGCCTCAGGGGTCTTCCTTTCTCCCCCCAGGCCTTTCCTGGGAGGACGTCCCATTGCCTCACCTGGGCTCTGGCCCACCTTCACTCCAGCGGCCCCTCACTGGGATGTGTTGCTCTGCGTGGCTGGGGGAGCCTGGGCTTGCTTTTATGGGGTTTCTCTTTTGGACCTGCTTCTGCGCCTGTGTGTACGTGTGTGTGTGTGTGTGTGTGTGTGTGTGTGTGTGTGTGTGTGTTTGCACCCCCTACACACTCCCCAGCAGACGGGGAGGCCCCCAAGCGCAGGAACCATTTCTCCTCTTCCTCCCTCTGGATACTAGAGCCGCAGGCAGGATTTCTAGGGGAGAAGAATCAGAAAGCTGTCCCCTGCCCCTTCCTCGCTGTCCTCCCTCCCCTGAAGCCTGGCGCGCTCAGGGACACAACCCCACAGGGGGTTTCTGGGACTCTGGCGGGCAGAGGGCGGGTGTTGAACCACAACAGGCAAGGGCTCCCCAAGGCAGGGAGCGCCCAGCCAGGAGGGCTCTGGGATGGCGTTTAAAACTGTTTGATGAAGTGACCTAGGTGTTCCTTGCAGGTGGCTCCAGGGCCTGGGGAAAAAGGGGATGCCTTGGCCGGGTCGGGGAGGCAGGGCCCAGCTGGGCCTTCACATCAGTCCGTGTTGCTCCTCTGGTTTTAATGGGCTTGCATTTGAAGAACGTGCTTCTGTGGCCTCAAAACTTGGCAAACCTTCGGCCTGTCTTAAGCCCACAGCTCTCCTCTGTTCACATGACCTTCTAGGTCCTCAACCAGGGCCGTGGGCTGGAGGCAGGTGCCCACAGTGGCCACGTCACAGCAGGACCGCAGCCTCGAGGCCGCTGCATGTCGTCAGCTGGAGAGGGCAGTGGCCAGGGCTAGCTCAGGGCTGTGTGCACAGTGTCGGGAATGCCAAGTCCGGAGGGTAGGGAGAGACGGACTGGGCTTCCCTGGTTCTCAGACACAGGGGTATTGGGGGTCCCAGAAGCACGATGTACACCAGGAAGTACTGCTTTCTGAGGGAAAGAGCCCTTGCCTAGGAGTCCAAAGGCACAGGCTCTGGTTCTGGCTCCCACTCACCAGCATGGGAGCCCCTAGGGGCCCCAGGTAACTGGCTCAAATTCCTTACCTGTGCAAATGCAGGTGGCACCTCTGCCGTCCTTCCTTGTGGGGTTTTATGTGGAGCTCAGGGTGCTTTGAACACTGTCTAGTGCTGTTCACATACAAGGTACTGCTGTGGCTCTAGTCATTGTCTCTATGTGAGAATGAGGGCCAGGGCTGTCCTGGGGTGTTAGGCTAGCACCCGGGTCGGTGCTTCTGAGGCGAGCTTGACAGGAACTGGAGAGTCACCAGCTCAGTCGTGGGCAGGGGTTTATTTGGGAGGTCACAGCCAGACCCACCATCCCTGGTACTGTGTGGGGTTTAGGGCTTTTGTCAGGTGTCCCTGGCCACCCTAAGATGGCTCCAGGGGCTTTGGGGACAGCAGAGCTTTTCTGTTGGGCATAACATTGGGCTTTTCAGAGTTAGCCCCAGGATACGAATCTATCTCCACCCTTCAACCTGCTGAGCTAACCTGGCTGCCCCAATCCAGGGTGGGTACAGGACCCAGCCTTCATCCCAGGGGAAGCAGGGCAGGATGTGGGCTGCCTGGCCTGGGGGGACTGTCAGCTGAGTGGGAGGCCGGAAGCGGGGAAGCTCACATTAGCGGTGGGGTGGAAAAGAAGCCTGTGTCAGATCAGGAGCTGCACAGGGCAGTGCCGGCAGAAGAATGCAAAATAACAGGTTTGCAGCTCCGGAAGGGGAGCTGTGGACGTGCAGATCCCTTTGTAGCCTGTTCCTCTCCCCATGCCACCGCACATCCTCACCCGTCCACTTAGAGAAGGCCTGTCAAACTTACAAAGAACCAGAGGGTCTGGAGAGCAGTGAGTCCCAGGCTGCACTGTCCCCAGGCTGCCTTGACCATCAGCCTTCTTGGAAACATTTTTGTATTAGAGAGGTCATTGGTGCCTGCAGGAAAAAATCATGCAAGCGATAAATAAATGAAGAAAAGGAAGATTCTCCTCCTTCCCCACCAATGACCTCTGGCCCCTTTTGAAGCCAGGCCCAATAAAATAATTTCTAACTTAGGAAAGCCAAGGATATGCATTTACATGTCCTTCTTCCTGGGGGTGTGTCCACTGACATGCATTTCCGTGTGACAGACTCCAAGCACGTACAATAATGAACTCAGGGCTTGGTTTTCCACACATGTGGGCATCAATGACTGAGGTGACCCAAAGCAACGGGTCATCTCAAGCCAGTTCTCTCCAACGTCGGTTGCATGTTTGGTTTTATAAGTTTTTGTTTGCTGCAGAGTTTGCTTTCTAGATATGCCTGGTTCTGGTTGAAATGGAGTCCTTTTGTCCAGTTTGGATTAACTGAGCCCAAATCAATTAGTGGAGTTGGGTGGGCAACCTGAACCCAAAGGTGTTTTTTTGTGGGGGGCGGGGATTGGTGGGAAAGCTGGAGTGGGGACTCAACAGCATGAAATGATTTTATAAGGCAAAAGGCCAAACTATCACCAGGTGTCTCTCTCCCTGCCAGAAATCTCCTCCTCTGGGTTAATAAGAACCAGTGTAGAGCCAGCTCTTCACTGCCTGTATGACCTCAGGGAAGATGCTGTACTCTTCCCCACGGGGCCCTCCAGCTCTGTGTCCCGGAGGCTGGCCTAAAGCTGTACTGGTGGGCTCCCTCCGTCTCTGGCTTCAGCTGGATGAGAGGAAAGTGAGGTGCAGATGCCCTCCCTGCTGGGCTGGGGCTTGGCAGTGGCTGACGTCTCTCCCAAAGGCCCCCGCTACTCATGGGCAGCCCTCTCCTACAGCTACAGCACACACCAGATCCTAGAGGCCTAGGGCGGCAACAGCCTCCTGCTTTGCAGGCTCTGGGTGCCCACCAGCCCATGCTGGTCCCCTGACTCTGCCCACACTTCTGTACAGTCTTTTCATCAAGCCCTTCAGCCTCTGTTTTGCATGTGCCTTCTGTCCCTGAACTGCCTGCAACAATGCTGAACCCTCTGAGCTTCAGTTTCCCCACCCTAACTCTGGGGACGATGATGACATCTGCCTCTAGAAGCTGGAAGAGACGAGGAAACGGGTTTCCCCCCTAGCGCTACCAGAAGGAATGCAGCTCAGCCGACACCTTGAGTTGAGCCCAGTGACACTGATTTTGGAGATCTGGCCTCCAGGCTGTAAGATAATAAACTTATGTTGTCTTAAACCATTAAGTTTGTAGTCATTTGTTACTGCAGTCACAGGATACTAATACATGGGTCCAGGTCCCAGAGAAGCAGAGACTATAATAAATTTTGGGCTCTGCTCCAGCTACAACTGACTGTTCCCGGAGCAGCTGCTCAGGGGGGACCTGACCGTGCCCTCCCAGCACCTCAGTGTCTTCATTTTGGTCTAGGAGGCACATCTATTCTTTTTCTCCCAGGTGAAATGCTGATACCAAATTATGTCTCAAGGGTTTCAGACTCCAGTGTTATCGTGGGCCACAGTAATGTGGTAACTTCACTCAGTGAGTGGGATGGTGTGAGGCAATAGGGAGTGGTGGGGTCTGTGGCAAACTGGAGAATGCACATCTTGCTTAAAGACATCAACTTGTGACAACAAGAGAAATAAATCCAGCCAAACAAAACCTACATCTAATCTATCTATGAGGCTTATGGACTACGAGTTTGGGATCCCAAATTTACCTTCTAGTTTCGGGCTGATTCCAAGGGGAAGTGCTCCATGGGGAAGAGAATGGCCCTGGATGTGATGAGGGCTTCTCAGCCCTAGCTGCCACTTGGAGTCACCCTCCTCCCCCCCTCCACCCAGACCTCCACCACACCTAGCCTCTGTGTTTCCTAAAAGGGGATTTTGATACAGAGCCTGGTGAGATCCACTGGACCTGCTGGCTAGCCGGCATTGCCTGCCCTCCCTCATCCTTCCCCACCTGCCCAAAACTCTCCAAGTCGGTCCATTAGCCCTGGACCACAACCTCTCCCCTCTCTCTCCAACAAGAGAGGACCCTGTGTGGAATAACCAAGAGGCTACTACTATTGCATCAAGCTCTAACCAATCCAAACCACAGGTAAGGGAGTGGGAGACACAGAAAAGAGGGGCACGGTCCCAGAAAAAGATGAGAACATAGACGTCCTGTAAAGATCATGGGTTTTGGAGTCAGACAGACATGGGTGAGTCCCCACTTCACCACATACCAGCTGTGTGGCTTCGGGCAACATATTTAACTTCTCTGAGTGTTAGCTGTCACATCTTTAAAACGGGGATAATAATACCTCTTTGCATTGTTGCTGTGAGGACACTGACAGATAATGTATGTGTAGAGCAGTGCCTGGCCTACAGGAGGGGCTCTGCGCAGCCTCTGGAATGGGGCAACTTGGGTTAGAATTCCCTTTAGCTGGTTGCGTGACCTTGGGCAAGTTACTTCATGTTTCTGTGCAGAATGTTCTCATCTGCCATATGGGTTCACTGGCGTTCTCATAGGGCTATTGGGAAGATGCAGTCAAGGACTGAGACCATGCCTGGACTTCATAAGGACTCCTTGAGTACATGAGTTATTTACTAGGTGCGTTCTGACATTGGTGAGTGTGTGTCTCCCGTACCTGGTGGGCCCTGGGGTGTGTTTCTGGGATGTGAAGTGGAGACGTCAGAGCCTGTTTCCTGGTTTTCAGGAGAGGCTGACCACATTCTACCTACACCTGTCTGCCTAGTTCCTCCCCTAATCCCCACCCCCATCCCCCAAATCTTCCACCCTTTTCACCTCCTGCCCCAGCCTCTGTCTATGACTTCCCCAGACACCTCTCTGGCAGCCCCAGAGCCTGGGGCACAGGGCTGCTGGGCTCCACTGTGTACCTAGGAGGGGCCTGGGGCTTCCCTCTGTCTGAGAAGCCCCATTAGTCACTGGAGAAGGCGAACACTGCACCAACCTCGCTCCAACGCGTGTGCACACGCCAGGCGGTCTCGGATGAATCACTTCCACGCCGCGCTTGCAACAGAGGGTCTGTGTGCTGGCTTTGTGTGTAGTGTTTCTTTCCATTCCATGATTCAGAAGACGCCAGTCACTCAGCCATGTGATCCCCTGATCTTCTGCCAAGGAACTGAGTGCAATGGTTTGCTGGAAGATCCTCAAAGGATGGGGGAGGGCAGCTGTGGTTGCCAGAAAGGGGACTGAGCTGAGAGAACTGGAAATTGGAAGTGGTGAAACCATCATCAGGAAAAGAGCATCAGGGGACTCAGGTATGATGAGGCCAGAGACCTGCTCACAAGAGCAGCTGCTGGTGGATGAAGGGCCCTAACTCGGCTATATGCAGATTTCTACCACCCAAGCCCCAGAAAAATAATGTGATTTTTTTTTGTCTGATTATAAACATAAAGCTTGTTTATGCAAAAATTCTGATCAGTACAGAAAACTATAAAACAGAAAGGATATATCTCTCGTATGCTGCCTCCAGACACGGTTTCAACCCATCGAGACATTCGGCACATGACCTTGTGCTTGGAACTGCCAGGTTCTGGTCCTCTGAGCTACTGGCCACAGCCTGGGTCTGATCCTGGCTCCTGCCCCCATCCTGGGACACTGAGCTCCAAATGCTCTGGGGAGATGGGCTGGATCTGAGCTCCAGCATCTGTGTTCTAGTCCCAACTTGGCCGTTTGCCCTTAGGCAAATCACTCTGAGTCCTATTTGTCTATGCAGTTAAAAATGGGATAATAATTGGGCTGATTTGTTGAGAGAATGAAAGGTATGAGGGGCTACGAAAACTACAAGCCCACAGAATCTCTTCAAATGTAAGAGACATGCCGGTGTGACGCCCATTCCCCTGCCTCGGCTCCTTTAACCCCAGGGGTAGCCTTGAATCAGCTCTCCTGCTCCACGACTGAACTTGGTCTGCCCACGTTGACCAAAGGCCTTCCCCAGACACGCCCAGGATTGGCTCAGAGGAGGGAGGCCTCAGGCTGGGGTCCCCAGTCACGGCAGCACCACGCCTGAGCACCGAGGCGGGCAGGCACCTGGTTCAGAAAAATTCAAAGCCCAGTTGTGTCACCGGTTTTGAGCCCAGGTAACTCCCTTCCCTCATCTCCCACACAGACACTTACTCTCACCAAGGCTGGGCCCATTCTCAGCGCCATTCCTGCTCAGAAGTCTTGTCTGATTTCAGGAACCCTCGTGAATTCCCCGATGTGTTGTATCGATTTACACTGTAGTGAATTTTAGTAAAATCCTTGTGTACTTAACACAAGGGACACTAATGACAATGTAAGCACATCAGTCCAGCTATTTCCAAACTACTTCTTACATTCATCTCCGTAATACACCCAGGAGCTTAGGTATTGGGGATCATCACTATTTCTGTCTCACAGAAATGAGTCAAAGGAGGCTCAGAAGACATGTGTCTCTGAGCGGCACAGTATTTCCTCGTGACTCTATTTCCCAGGCCTTTGCCTCCCCGGCTCCCCTAGAGCTGAGCCAGCTCTGACCCTGTTCTGGCTAGCCCATACCCATCTAGTCTGGAGACAGGAAGCCTCAGGAGGCCTCTCTCCACGTGGCTCCCTTTGCGGGGAGTGAATCCAGGTTGATCCAGGGCAGGGCCCAGTGCGGACCACTACAGCCAATCAATCCTTGCATTATGTCCTTCGGCACCATGTGGATTCTGGAGACGGTGACCCTTCAGCCATCCGGTGTGCATCCAACCTTTTTCCACAAAAACAAGACCTGCCCAGTTCATGTGTCTGGGCGTTGACCTCAGTTCCCCAACCCAAGGCCCGGTTCCCACTGTGGGTCCCCTGACCCCTCCAGGCTCCTTGAGCCCCGTCCAGGAGATGGCAGGGTCTGACTGCCTGCCTCCAGTGCACCCCCTCCCGGAGTCAGTGTTCCTTCCGCCTGCTGGACGCCCCGCAGCCGGGAGCCCTCGTCACACGCCTGCGGCCCTGGGCTTTGCCTGACCAGCAGGACCCTCCCTTTTAGTACAGTCTCAGGCTCAGGATCCCTCTCCAGCCTGTCTTGATTTACTTGAAGCAAACAGCCGTGCTTCCTGACGGGAAAAAGCAAAGCAAGGACTCGAACCCAGGGCCTCTCACGCCACAACCCACGTTATCTTGTTCAGGCCATGGCCAGAACTGAGGAGACGTGTGCTTCAAAGCTGGCTTTAGAACGGAGGAAGTGAAGCTGAGAGGTGGGCAGTGGGCCATGAAGAGGTGAGAAAGCGGCAGGGATGAGGGGCCCTGTGGGGAGCGAGAGGGCTCAAGGTGGGAAGGTCAGTGGGTGATGGAGAGATGGACGCTGGGAGTTAACCTGGATGGGCCCCGTGTGGCTCTCAGACTACAGCCGCCCTGAGGCCGCCTGGAAGACTGTTGTAACAATCATAATCATTACGGTAATGGCCGGTAACACTTGGTGAGCACTTACCGTTTGCTAAGTATGGAGCTCAGATGCCTTACCTGTGTTACGTCATTTCACCCTCACGGCACCGTGATGAAATAGGTGCTATTAGCAGCCTCCATCTCACAGGTGAGGCGGCTGAACCTTGGTTTGGTTACACAACGTGCCCAAAGGCGTTATCTCATCAGCAGAAGATCTGAGATGAGAATCCAGGCTGTCCGATTTCATGTTCTAACTTCTATAATGATCCACCCTGCCCAGAAGGTGGGTCAGGAGCGTCAGGCTTGCTGAGGAAAGATGAATGTGTTACAGACGTGGCATTTCTCTGGCTTCAGCACGGGGGATCCCAGGGACCCCAGGGTCTGGGCTGCCCTACAGGGGAAGGTTGTCTTCCCTGAATAAAGACCCAGCTTCAGGGCCTCACAGTGGAGCCGGGCAGGGGCGGGGTGGGGGGAGGGGCCTCCGCGAGGCCGCCAAAGATGCCCAGGGCTGGCCAGACCAGCCTCCCGTGCACACAGCTGAGGGTCTGTGCCTGGGATGCGAGGAGGAAGTCCTATAAATACGCCAGGACTGGTTGATTCGAAGCAGGGAAGAATAAATGACAAATTCATAAACTGGATTTTTAAAATATAAATTTTATAGTAGGATTTTAACGACAAATATGCCCTATGAAAATATAGCATAAGTTTGGCTCCAACAAGCTGTGTTAATTCAAACAATTTAACTTGCTCACGGGCTTCAAGGTTTTAATGAAGCACAGGTGACTTCAGTGAAGCAGGTGAGGTGCTGGGTCATCATCTGGGTGGTGCGTTTGGTGGCCGAGGAGTGCAACCCCGGCTCTGTGGCCAACAGCTTCCCTCCGTGTGCTGTCTTAGCACCCCTCACCCCTCCTCTGTTCCATCATGGCCAGTGTAGACTGGCTGATAGAAACTCACTTTAAGATTAACTCGAGCAAAAAAAAAACATGGGTTGTAAAGCTCCTGTAAACAAGTATTGTGAAAGCAGAGGAGAAAAACATTTAGCTATGTGGCTCTTTAACTTTTTTGACTGGACTCACAGTAAGAAATATATTTTATATCGTAGCCAAGTGTGCGTGTGCACACACACACACGCAGGTGCACACAACTAAAACAAAATTTCCTAAAACAACTCTTAACCATGCTACATAAAATGCACACGATATTTTAAATTTTAATTAGTTTCATGTAAATAAAATGTGATTTGAGACGCACTAAATGGTTGTCATGATTCACTAATAGGTGGCGACTCACAGTTTAAAACACACTAGCTGACCGTGCTTGATAGAGAGCAAAAGGAGCAAACAGAATAGTTCATCCGCCTCGGCTCCCTTTAGACATAAATTTCCCCAGACCAGAGGCTGTGCCCTCCCATCCGTCCTGCTGGGGAGTCTACACCCACGAACCTTCTGCAAACACAGATGCTGTGACAAACACTGGGACACGGAGCAGAAAGGAAAGGGTCCAGGGGAGGAGGCTCAGCTGCCTCTCTTCTAGTTACTATTTAATTGGGATTCATTTAGCCATTAAGTACCCTTCAGGGAGTGGGAAACAGGTTGAACAAGGTGGTGAACAGGGTAGAAGATGGTTAAAGGCAAAACACTCCCCAGTGTGGTTCTGGGCATCGTTGTGCGACCAGCACAAAGAGGGTCAAATGGCAAGTGGTTAAGAGCATAGACTCAGGAGCCAGCCTCCCAGTTCTGGTTCTGTCACCTCAGCTGTGTGACTGTGGGTGAGTCCCTCTGCCTCTCTGTGCCTTGATTTCCTCATCTGTAAAATGGGAACATAACAGTATTTGGTTGTTAGGGTTGTGACCTAATCAATACGCCAGCTGTTGGTGCTAAACAGGAAGGCAGCTCACCTGGCCACACAAATTAGGCTCCAACTCCAGCCGGTGACGGGCAGTATAAAGCAGAGAGCAGCTCCTATTATGTGGGGTATAAGGGGTGGCTAGTGTTAAACCCCCAGAGAGGCCATATGGCAACGAAGAGCCCTGCACCAAGAGAGATCAAAGGTAGAATTCAAAACACTCCCACCCAAAGTCAGCGGGTTGGTCCTCAGGTTCAAGAGCACTCAATAAATTAAGACCCATCATTCTCTGGAGCACATTTCTGTCGGGTCACCTGTTTCCTGTGCTTATCTTCACAAGTTAACTGCCTTTCAGTTCTCTGCCACTTTACCACTTCTCCAGTCCTGCAAGCCCTCAGGAGCGAGCACAGGGGGTGAACAGCAAAGACCTTCAGATGCAGAGTTCTCAACCCTCAGTGTGCATTCAGTCCTGGACTAACTGGTCCCCCTCCCACCAGCCCATATTCCACACTTTTGCTAGATTGATTTTCTAAAGTGCAAATTTGATAATGTTACCTTTTTTTGTCCCTGTATCACGTCCCTGCTTAAACCCTTGGAAGCCTTCCCACTGTCTACGATGCATTTCAACCCCCACTGGAGGCATAGCCTCAGCTCCCCTCTAAAGCCTCACCTTTCACCACCCTGTACAAGCCCTGCTCTCCAGTCCTACCAAATACCTTGCGTTCCCTGATGATGCAGTATAGGCTCAAGCCTTTAGGTTATTACCCATGCCATTCCTTATGCCTTGCCTGTCAGGTCTCTGACAGCTGGACTGGCCCCATTATAAAGAATTACCATGCTCAGTGGAAGCATCGTGTCCTCTGGGAAGCCTTCTCTGACACCAGAGAGCCCGGAGCTCCTTCTTCACGTTCCCGCAATGCTCTATCCCTAGGAGGTAGCCCTGTAAGGCGAGACTAGCTTCCCGGCGTTGGCCACTAGAGAGCAGTCGAGTGTAGCGAGCGTCTGGCCTGGCAGCTACCGGAGGCTGTGAGCGCTGGGGAGGCTGCTGCCTGCAGACTCTGCTCCGACTCTGCTCCGTCCTCACACACATCGCTAGTTGGGCCTCGCTACACCTCACTGCTGGAATGTTGCACGGCCCCTTTGTAGGTCTCCTGGCCTCTGCCGCTCCGTCTCCTCTCCTTTATGCACAGGACTGCCCCGACGACCTTCCTTAACCATTATTTTGATCACCCTTCCCCTTCCCCACCACACCCTTCCTCGAGAACGCTCAGTAGTTCATTATTAATTTCATATTAACCCAGAACTTCTCATTTTGGGTTTCTTTTGTTTATTAAAGTGTTGCAACTTCAGTAACAATTTAAAAAATGAAAGAAAAAAATTCCTAAGTCTATCCCATGATTTTCTTATGTTTTGGTCTGTCTGTATGTATATATGCACATATATATGTATATATATGTGTGTATCTCTATACACACACATATATATATGTGGTAGTGGTCAGGGCATAGATACAATTTTGAATTTAACTATTGTGACTTATTTTGAAAGCACAGACAATTTTTCAAATTACCATTCTGGCTTTATAAATATTGATATGAAGGCATGCCAGCTTGGGTTTCAAGACCAAGTTTGCCAGCCCTCCTGTTCCATTCAGCCATCCCCAGCACAGATTGTGCTGCTCCTCTGTGGCTGGAATACCTGCCTGGCCCCCATCCTGGTGTCCACACCGGCCAGTTCCTTTCTGAAACACCCTCCCCCTCCTTCTCTACTAAGCTCCAGCGCACATCCCCCCAGACCTCTGCTCAAACTTCCCCTCCAGCAGAGCTCGTTTCCCGAGCAGTCAGCCCAGCTCTGGCTGCCTTGCCCCTGCTGCCCAGCTCTCTCTGGTGCAGCCCCAGTTTCCCTTGTGAGACTGGGAGGTCCCTGAGGATTAGTGGACGCTGTCTGTCCACTGGCAGCTGAAGCAAAGTACCGCAGACTTGGTGGCTTGAAACAACAAAAATGTATTCTCTCACAGTTCTGGAATCCAGAAGTCCAAAATCAAGGTGACATCAGGGCTACACTCTCTCTGAGGTTCTAGGGGAGAATTCATTCCTTGCCTGTCCAGCTACTGGTGGTGGTCGGTATTCCTTGGCTGTGGTTACATCATCACTCCAATCTCTGCCTGTCTCATAGGGCCTTCTCCTCTGTGTCTCTTTGTCTTAAATCTCCCTCTGCCTCCCCCTATAAGGACACTTGTCACTGTACTTGTTGGATAATCCAGGATGATCTCCTCTTTCAAGATTCTTAACTTAATCATGTCTACAAAGATGCGTTTTTGAAATAATGTAACGTTTACAGGTTCCAGGGATTAGGATGTGGATATGTTTTGGGGGGGGGCCACCATTCAACCCACTACAGTTCAGCTGTGCCTCAGGATCAGCGTGGAGTGAAGTGCGGGTTCACAAACCTAGCTGATCTCCAAAATCACGACTGTGGGACTTGAGAAAATGGCTCAGCTAGAGCTCCCATGGTGATTGAGACCTAGGAGGTCCCGGACGGTGCCTGGGTGTCAGTCAGGGTCGGAGAGGTTATGCTATAATAACAAACAACCCCAACCTCTCAGTGACTTGACACAACAAACGGTTTCTTTCTTGTTTACTCCCAAAGGTCACCTTGAGTTGGTTTGGGACTGTCCTCTGAGTTGTCCTCATTCCAGGACCCAGGCTGATGGAGTGGCCGCCATCTGGAGAGTTGCTGGCTTCTGTGACAGAGGGGGGAAAATCGTGGTGAATTATGAACTGAATTTTAACACCATTTCCACCCAGAAGTGATACTCATCCCTTCTGCACATACCATGGTAGGACTATGATCCTATATGATATTTACCTGGAAGGAAAAGTGGTGCCCGTGTCTCTAGTTTCAGAAAGCACTGCAGGTTTGGGAAGCATGGGACCCGAGAGCTGCAGAAGGATATCCGGTGACGTCCTTTAGAGTCATCTCTGACTGCCCTCCTCTCCCCCGAGGGTCAAAGCCCCAAGGCGGAGCATCCCATGGGCCGAGCCTGAGTCACACCTGGGCCTAGAGGACTGTCTGCCCCCCACCAAGACCACACACTGGTGGACAAACCATCTGGGAAGGGGGCGCAAGGTGGTCAGGCAAAAATCAGCAGACATCATCCGCTGAGATTCCCCTGCTCCCTCTCCAGAGCGAGCTCGTTCTGGAAGGCATTCAGGAGTTCACGTGATGCTCCAAGGAGACCCTTCACTGCTTTTCTTAGGAGGGGGGCACTGAAGAGAGGGAGGTGAGACATTTCCCCACTCATCTCTGCTTTGGTGCCACAGAGGCCACCAGTATCCGCCCAGCAGAACCAGGGTGACTGGTTTGGATGTGGTGGCCCCTCTGTTCACCCCAGAAGGACAGGGCCTGGGAGCAAGAAGGAGGCCCCAGCTCCATCACGCCTTCACGGAAGAGCCAGCAGTGGGTGAAAACAAGGGGTGAAGAAATCTATGCTGGGCTGGAAATGGTCGTGTGAACTGGCATAGCTATTTGTCATGAATGTTGGCTGCCTCTCCAGCCATTTTGACACTTAACACTCTGATGCTTCAGGAAACTGAACCCGATTTTAGCAGCAGCCTTTCCTCACAGCCCAGGGCCACAGAGACACCTGGGCTGCACGCAGAGGTGCTGGGAAGTAAGCCTTGGTCCTGCTCAGAGGGAGAGCAGCTCCAGAGAAGGGAGAAGGACAGCAGTGTGGGAGAGTCACAGTGTTTCTTCAAATAGTGGTGCACAAACCAGACTGTACAACCCCAGGGCGCCCTGGGGGTCCCATGTGTGCAGGGGTCTGGGTGGAGGACCACCAGTTACAATCAGGATACTCAAGTTAAATTTGAACATCAGACAAACAACAAATGAAAATATTTTCTTTGGTATAAGTATGTCCCATGCACTATTTGGGATATACTTATCCTTTTGAAATTATTTAGTTTTCTGAAATTCAGTCTTAACTGTATATCTGGCATTTCTATTTGCTAAACCTGGCAAATTTACTTGGGTGTCCTGCTTTGCTTTTATTTATTTTGGAGCTTAGGTTAGATTTTTTTGGAATCAAAGTTTTCACTGCCAAAAAATAAAAGTTTAGAAAGCCACGGCTAGCTCTTCTTTTTTTTCCACATTGAAAAACTTAGGTGTAATGAATATGTAATGAATTATTTCACCCCAGACATACTTCATGGGGAGTTTTGACAGCCCAGGCACTGGTGCAGACCATGGGGATAGCATGAGGTGAATAAGACAGAGCTGCTGCCCGCTGAGAGTGCTCTCAAGTTATGGAGGGAGAGAGTCGAGTCAACCACTGACCACGTGTGGTTGGAAATGCAAGAGGTAGAGAGGGAGTTAGCGCCTCGTGGATCATGGCAGAGCTGTGAAGAATAAACAGAAGCAGTAAAGAGAGGCTAAGCAGGCATTGCCACTGGCACGCCGGTTTCCACAAGTCATGGTCCAAATTGTAAGCATCACACTGGCAAGACCCTGATCCCCTTGGACTTTCTCTTTCCTTTTCCTGTAACTTATCGTTTAATAATGACTCGGTTAAGACTGATGAAGTAGTCAAGCAACCACTTTCTGTTTGGTTGACTTAAAAATGATGACATTGGTGAGCCATTTCCTTGGGGTGTCTTCAGGATCTAACACCAGGGTCTGGCCCAAGGTCCTGCTGGCTTGGGCAGGAAACACCTTCACCGTGTTCTCGAGACTCTGGCCCACCCCTGCCAGTACCAGGAACACGGCAGAAAGAAATGCAGAAATTCTGAAGGAGGAGGAACGTTCAAAGGGCAAAATGCTCTGCACCTTATTAACTCTCACGTAAACACCTCAGCCTTATGTGTTGATGAGTAAGCCAGGAGGAAACCAGGTCTGTGAAGGCAGAGGTGCTTTCTATTGTCCAAGAAAACAGCAAGGGTAAAATGAGAGCTCCGGGCTGTCGTGAACAGTGTTGTCATTTATCTTTTAGTCATTAGAGGAAACTATTTCCTTTCCGGAAGAGTCTCTCTTCTGGGAACTGGGCACTTGAAGGTGGGTGTTGAGTGGGCTTGTGGGGGAATGTTCTGGGGTTCAGGAGACTCGGCCTTGGAGCCCGGTCACACTTGGCGAGGAAGGCGTGAAGTCGCCAGCATGTGACCCCGCCGTGATGGACTCAGCAGCAGTGTGGGCCGTGGAAACGAGGCTCAGAGACGGTTTTGTGTGAGTCCAGAACAACCACACGTAGCTGAGGAGTAGTGAGCCGACCTCAAGTGTGTGAAAAGCAAGAAGGCTGTTGTCTCCTGCTCCCACGGGAGCTAGAAATAGAACACTGCCCTTTGTCCTTGGGGAGCTGAAGCAACTGCCCAGCGTGGGTGTCCTTACCACAGGCCCCTTTGTTCCTCTCTCCCACCCATTCCCCTCTCCTGCCCTTCTTCCTCTGTGGCCTCAGCCCCAGCCTGTGACACTGGCTATGCTCAGCCCCACTGTCGGGCATCTCCGTCCTGGCACATCTGGAGGATGGGTGCACTCCCAGCTGCCGAGAACAGGACGGCCCTTTCCTCACTGGTCTTAGCTGCCACCCAAAGCCCTGATCTGGGGCCATTCAGAAACGTTTTGCCTCTTCCTGGCAGTAATTTCAGTGTCAGGCACATGGTTCCAGGGTGTTTAAAACTTCATTAACTGAGACTCACAGTAAGAAGTGTGGTGCCATTTTACATTGCATCCCATGCACACATTATGTACCGGCCTTTTCCACACATGGACTGGGTCCGTGGCTGCCGGCCCTCAGGCTTTCCTGGGCTCGATTAGCGGGCAGCCCAGCAGGAGCTGGGCGGGAGGGAGAGGAGTGAGGGCAAGTGCTCATTCCCCAGCGGGCTGATGATCACAGCTCCTGTCTGAGCCTTCGCCACATCACTCTCCTTGTTTCCAAGCTCTGGAAACACCTTCCACCTGCAAGCCTTAAGCCCGAGGGTGATACCTAAGCCCCACAATTCTCTTGTGACTTCCCTACACCCTGCCCATGTCTTTGTAAACAGTTCCTTTATTAAATGCCCACAAACGACCCAATCAGAATGTGCCATCTTTCTATTGCTGTATCCATACTGTACATGTGTGTTCACATATACAACACACATACACACACACACACACACACGAGACTCACGAAATACCACTCACTCTTACTCCCCACGAGGCACTCTGATATACGTGACCCTGTTCTGGCTAATTATGAAGAATGCTCATCCCACCCACTCAATTAATTCCATGACTCACTTATGGGTCTCGATTCCCAGCTTGAAAAGCATTGCATAGGGCCAGCCCGGGGGAGGCAGCTGTCAGCTGGCCCGGCTATGGCATCTGGCAGAGGTCAGTGTGGAACATGCCGAGGAGGGGGAGCTGTCAGATGAGTCTGTACAGTGGGTGTCTTACGGGGCTCCCTTAGGGGAAGGCTGGACTCCTTTTTGGGGGTAGTTCCTTTCTGTGGTCATCCCATTCCCGGGGCCCAGTTTCCACTTTGTAAGCTAGAAACCTGCGTTGGTTAGACGCTCCGAGACGGCTGGGCTCAGGGGTGACCTGCACCCAACACGAGCATAAGTACCTCCATTCTGATTCAGCCACCCCCGGTGAGGAATCAGCCATCCAGTGGGCCTGAGAGGCATGTTCTCCCATCGACACCCTTTCTCTGGTGGGAAATTCTATCCAGAAAGCCAGGCTGTCATCAGAAGGTGCCTGGCCAACACAGAGCACAGAGCAAGGGCCTTCCTCAAAGACCGGAGCGGGTCTGGGTGGCCCGAGCACCATCTCTCCGGAGTGCCTGCCTCACGGCCCCTCCTTTGTTCCCACACCCTTGCCGACCCAACCCCTCTGGCTGACCCACTGACTTTCTTGTTCTGTTCCCTTCTGTGTCTGGGCAAGTGAAGCTTCTTATTCCAATCCTTGGTGGTGGTGGAGGGAGGTGGCTGCGTCCATCGTGGCCGCCCATGGCTGCCCGACGGGGGGCTGGCATGTGTTTTCAAGGAGTAGAAGAGCTCCCTCTGCCTCACCTTCCGGGTGGTCCTGAGATGTGCGGCCAGCAGCTAGCCAATCAGCAACCACGCAAGTGCATGCTTATCGAGTTCTTCGTGGAAACTAGGCTGGTGCGGAGCTCTTATAGGCACAGTCTCATTTCTCTCCCCTCTCAGCCTGGTGAGAAAGTACCTGCTTCCCCATCTTGTACATAAGGAGATTGAGGCTCAGAGTGGCCAGGTGACTTGGCTGAGGTCGTATTGTAAGTCAATTGCTAGGCGGCCCTAGAAACTGTCTGTGAATACATACGTGTGCTCTGAAAGGACAGGGAATGCGTCCCCAGCCTCCTGAGCTCTCACTCCCTGGAGGGAGGACTGTGTCTCCTTCAGGAAATTCCCTCTCTACCCCGCTAGCCACCCGAAGTGCACAGGGCAGGACTTGGCACACCAGGGTGCCCAGTTACCCACGCTTGCTGACAGACGCAGACTGGGACCAGCCTCTTGCCAAAGAGGGAAGGCCAGTGGGAGCCTCAGACCACAGGGAGGTAACTCCATGGAAGCACCAGACCGTGGTGGTGACTCAGCTGCCTGGCTGAGGGATGGTGCACGGACGTCAGTCCTCACGCTGTGGCCCTTCCCTTTTTCCCCTGGAACAATAACAAAATCCTGGCTGTGTGATTCGGTTGCCATAGGAACCAGAAAACATTTAATAACGTGGAGACTCTGGGACAGGTGGACTGAGCAGGTCTGGATAAAAAGAACCCTCTTCTGCCCCTGCACCCCAAATCCTGGGCATCTCATCCATTTGGAACAGATTAGGTAAATTAGTCAGGAGAAAGCTACGCTGCTGCCTGGATTGAGTGACCTTGTCCGACCAGGAGTCTGGGGCAGTCACAAGTCTGCGTGCCTGTGGGATCTGGCCCAAATTCCTGCCGAGAAGAAACGGGATCTGAGGCACCCCCGTCTGCCTGGGAGACTGAGTGCCACGTGGGGCATCCGCCCCCGGCACGCGTGGGCCCTGTCCTGGACTCTGTAGGGAAGAGGAAGAGGGGAGACACGGGTCCCCATGCTCAGAGAGCTCCTGGTCTACTGGTGGCAGGACACACACCTGGACAGTCCTGCCGGGTCCCAGCCCACATCAGGAATCACCAGGAAACAGTGGGGGAGGCGCATGGGAAAGGGGCTTCTGGGCGGGGATGGGGTTCGGTGATGAGAACCAGAGCCCTCCATTCCCAGCAGGACCCGCTGAGTGTGGCACCAGGCTCACTCACTCACACGCAGGGTCACGGTGACAGCTGGGGCCAGGGGACTGGATGCTCTTAGAGGCTCGGCCATCCCTGCCTTCCCCTCCGGCCACTTTGTGGTCCCCGTCCTCCCTCTCACTCTTTCCATGCGCACCGGGCACCTCTGCGTAGGGCAAGTGGCTCGGGCATCCTGACAACCATGTCCCACCCCCACCCCAAGACTAAACAGGCTCATATCCAAACTCACCCGCCCCCCATGTGTCTCCTTTTCCTAAAACACCGACATCATTCCAGGTTTAACGGACATGCTCTATATCCGCACAGGTGACCCTCCTTCCACCCGAGTCTCTCCCGAGGGGCCCTCCCCTTCCTCCCCCACGTCTGCCACCGGGGCCATCTGGCACGTGACCGCTGTAGCCACCTCCTGGACGTTCTCTTCGTCCCGTTCGGGCTTTGAGGCAGCGTTCCTCAGGGGCTTGACCTCTGCCCTAATTTCCAGCATTTTCCACTTCTTCTTGGGCATCGCCCCACGCAATTCAGACTCAAAATGTCTGAGACAGAACTCGCATCCTGCTCCCACAGACCTTCTCATCTTCTGTGTTTCTCCTCTTGGGTGGGAGTGCCCGGCCCCCTGACGTGGCCCTGCCTCCTGGCTCTGTGCCCTCCTCCCTCCTCCATGAAGAGGCCAGAGCTCACCTTCTAGCACACTGCTCTTCACCGCGCTCCTGCTCAGAAACGCTTGACCTCCTCACTGCATAAGAGTGATGCCCAGGTCCCCTGGGAGGGCAGCTGAAGGCCTCCCAGGCGGCCCCCAAGCCTCCTCTTCAGCTTCACCTCCCAGCTCTCTCGCTCTCTATTTCCCTCCCTCCTCTTTCTTTCTGTCTGTTGTCTCTCTCTCTCTGTCTGTCTGTTGTCTCTGTCTGTCTGTCTGTCTGTCTGTCTGTCTCTCTCTCACACACACACACACACACACACAGCCTGCAGCTCTGGCTACACTACCCTGCTGGTCTCTGTGCCTTGCCCTTTTCTACCTTTGACTCCTTCGTCATGCTGACTCCTCTGCCCGAAACCCCCTCTCCCTCAACCCAGGGAACCCTCATCTCTCCCCAGGGCCCCCAGCCCAGCCCACATATCTTCCCAGCCCGACCGCACCCCAGGTCCGGGGCAGAATTCACCACTCCGTCCCCTGTGCACCCACAGAATTCGAGCATTCTCCACACCGAGCAGAAGTCCCTGTTTTTAGCCTCCTCCACTGGCCTGGGGACCGCTGGTGCCGGGCCCGTCTATTCCTCTCTGTGCCCTGACATCTACACCTCTACCTCAAACCGGGCGCCCCGTGAATGCCGCACGGATCCCTGGACCCACAGCCCTTCTTTCTCCCGACCTGGCACGGCATCTGCCCCCAGCCGCACTCCCACCTCTGTCCCCAGCCTCCCTCACAAGGTCGCCGGACCCTCCTGTGGGCAGGTGGCAAGGTCTGCAGCCTCTGCCTGAGCTCTCTTTGCTCTCTCACTGGAAGCTCTCCCTCCCTGTCTATCCGTCTTTCCTGCCAGGCAGAGAATGCCTCTAATTCACTCTCTGAGGTGTACAAACCCCACGCCCTCCTCAGAGGTTCCTTCTCCAGTCAGGACTAAACTCCCTGCTTCCCCCGCAGCCTGGGAACTTGGCCCGCACCTGGCCTTCCGTCAGCACCTGGCCTTCCGTCAGCGCTGTCCGCCACATCTGTTCCCTTCCCGCACACTGGGCTCCCTGGAGGGCAGGAAGCCCGCCTCACTCCTCTCTGTTTCCCTGTGGTGCTCTGCGCCTAGCAGCTACCCTCAAAATGCCTGTTGAAGTGCCGGATCCTGCAGTGGCTCCCCAAGGCCTGTGACAGGCTGGCCACCTCGGGTACCTGGGGCAGCGGGTGACCTATCTGCTGGCAACCCTGATCAGAGGGGCCTGTAGAGCCCCTGCCGCCCCAGCAGGGTGCAGAGCCCGGAGGGAAGAGCGCTCCCTCAGCCCTCAAGTCAGCCGCCCATGCCTGCTGGTGGCCAGCAATTGCTGGAAATTTCCTCAGCTCCCTCCCCGCCCCTCAGTCCTCCAGTGCTTCCCCTCCCTCACCCCGCCCTCCTCCCATCATTTCCATCAGCCCCGACTCCTGGAGCCGGGTGTGCAAACACTTCATAACTGCCCCCGCCTCCACCTCCTGCAACACTCATCCCCTCTCTCACCATCTCGCTAATCTTACCTTCCTGCATTTAATGTACAACCTCTGCTTAATCCAGGCCTCCTGTCCCGCATACTCTACAGGCAATTACTCATGCAGGTCCCCTTCCCCGGAACACCTGCCTTCTCTTCTCCACTGATCCGAATCCCCCCGCTGCAGGCCCGGCTCCAGTCTCCCTTCTCCGTGAATTCTCTGATGCAGAACTGGCTCTCTGAGCCACATTATAATCCTGTTGCAATCAGCGAGCACCACACCGGTTAATATTTAATTGTTCTCCACAGTTTCATGTAATGCACCTTCATTTTCTTTTCCCACCTAGACTGTAAGCTCTTAGGGGTAAAACTAGTTCTTAAGTTGCTGGGGAAGGCAGGTGAATGTAGGCTTTCTCTAAACGCTCTCAGCTTCTTCTTTGTGTACCCAACTTTACTAGAATCAGCTATTAAAGTCCTAATGTCTAAACTAATGAAGTCTTTCTTGGGCAGCCCTGAAAATAGATCACAGATTACAAGGAAGCCTCACACTGGAGGCTTCCTGGACTGGGAATTTAATGGACCAGAAGCCCAGCTTCTGCATTCGGCCCAGGTGGTTGAGAGGGCTCACTGGAGGTTACAGAGACTGGGATTTCCACACCGTGGGAGAAACTGTAACCCTACTTTGCGGTAACTGGGGAATGACGTCCATGGCTGGAGCAATGCTGTGATGGGACCTGTGCCCAAGGGAGGTGAGCCACCCAGTCCCCTGGCTGGCCTCGCAAAGGAGCCAGCCTGCAGCCGGAGGGGGGAAGCCAAGGGCCTTCTGACGCCCCGCCCGGCACTGGGCACCGTGACCACTCCCTGCCCAGGGCCTCCGAGCAGGGCTGGCTTTGGAGAGGGGCTTTAGCGAGCTGACTAGGGCAAGGGAATCCCTGGAGAACTGTATTTGTGGTAACTTTCCCAGCAGCTTCCTTTAGGTCAGGTTACAGGGGACTTCCTTCAGGTTAGACACACGTGTCCATCGTGCGGCTGAGCCACCAGCAAGTCCGCGAGCAACTGCGGCCCGAGCCTCTAGGGAACAAGCACAGCACGAGGTCTAGGAAGGGGAGTCCAAGGTCCAGGGCTCGTGTTCCTCTTTCTCCTCCTCACCTTCCCTCCAGATTCTGTGCTTTTATCCCCTCTACCTCACATTGCCTCCTTCCTGCCAATGTCACTCTCTCTTCAATCACACCTTCTCTTCCAGGAGAGCTCTCTATCTGATCACCCAGCAGGCACTCTACCTGACCCATTTTAGGGCTGCCTTCACACCTTCCTCTCCTTTTCTTCCCTCTGGAAACTTGATTTTCTGGAGGTCACCATGGACAATGGTGATGGCCCCTGAGTTTCTGGAGCTCCCCTTTCCTCAGGTCACAACATTTATTTAACCATCCACTGAGCCCTTACAACGTGGAACCTGGGGAAACAAGAGGGGCCTGCATCTGGCCCCTGCACTTGGGACCTTGTGGTGTGGCACAGGCCGCGCCAACAGGGAGACTGCACAGGGTGCGAGGCACAGGGGCACAGCCAGGGCCGTGCTAGGGAAGACGGCCCAGGGGAAGTGACATCGAAGGGGGGGCCTGAAGAATGCTTGGTAGTTGGCTGTAGGCTTGGGGAAATTCTGTTCTACACAGAGAGAAGCCAAAGAGAACATGCGGTCTTGGGGAACTGCCAGCAGGTCTATATCCCTCAGAGTCAAGAGGTGAGAGTGGAGGTCGGAGAGAGGCCAGGAGAGGCTCAGGCAGCGTCTAGAGTGCAAGAAGGGAGCCTGGAGTCAATCCAAGAGCAACGGGGGTGGGGTGGGACTGCTGCAGGGTCTTTAAGCAGGGGGTGACACTGAGTAGGTAATGTCGGGAATATTCATTTCTCTTCATATAACGGGGAAAATTCAGAATGAGGCTCGTGTCCGCCCAAGTCCATATTCAATGAGCAGATGGAAGAAGCGAGGCCTTGAGTCCTGCCCGAGGCCCACAATGGGCAGGGCTGAGCAGGCACAGGTCCCAAGCCTGTGCTGGGGCAGGTGGGGGTGAGCAAAGAGCAGAGTCAGTGGAGAAGTTGGGACTCTCAGGTTGCAATTAACGGAAGCCAACGTGATACGACTTAAGCCACAGTGGACACTGGCTGAGAGGATGCAGGCCCAGGGCAGGGCAGCAGAACTTCTAGAGGAGCCCAGATTCAGAGGCGGGGTGTCCTCAGGCCTCTTTCTCCACCTCACTCTCGTGCCTGCCTCTGCCCACCTGCTCCACCTCTTCTCTTTGCAGCCCTTCCCCGGTCCCTCTGGCTGCTGGCAGAGCCTGCTTGCCCCACTGACCTTGAGGTGGTGAGTTATAGGCTGGCTCTAGGTTCCAGGTCCAAGTTCCCAGGAAGGAGACTCTGAGAACCCCAGAGTATCTATTGTAAGCAGCCACGGCCAGGGGTGTCACACATTACAAACCGGGGGCTGGGTGGGGCTCACAGTGTGCAATGGGGGGGTCCCCAGAGAAGGAGGACTAGGTACCAGTGGGCACCCCAAAGCTGTGAAGCTCAGCATGGCGCGGTCTCCACCCCTCCCAGGAGTACAGTTATATAGAACTTCATAATCTTGTAGGAACAAAATACAGATTCCCTATAATCCAAAGGATTTTAATGACGAGATCTAATATTTTTGAGCACTTACTCTATGCTGAGTACTTTGCTAAGTGATTCACGGGTATTTTCTTACTTAATTCTTGCGGGCCAGTGAGGTAGATGCTATTAGTGTTTCCAATTTACAGACAATGAAATGGAGGCACAGAGAGTTCTGACTGAGCTTTCCTGTCCTGTTTCTGAGGCACGGCACCCCAGTCTTGGAGCACAGAGGAAGAGAAAGGCTGCCCTCTTACCCAGCGGTGTGCCGGTAAATGTCTACCAGCTAGCTCCCCGGCAAAAAAAAAAAAAAAAAAAAAAAACTGGTTTGCAGCATTTACTGATTTCCGAGATGTGAATACTCCCACTGTGGCTGATTTCAAGCTACCAACTTCCTGAAGCCAGCGTGAGAGGCTCCAGCACATACTGCTCTCTTTTGGGTGAGTTCCAGAGATTTAGAGCAGTGCTTCTCAAAGTGTGGTCCCTGAACCAGCCACGTCAGCATCGTCTGAAAATGTCCACATTCTCTGACTTCACCACAGACCTACTGAAACCCCGGGGTGGGAGGGAGGAGCCTCCCTCTGTTTTCAAGCCCTCCAGGGGACTCAGATGCATGTTCACGCTTGAGAACCTCTGGAGCAATGGGGTAATAGGCCCTTTCACAAACTCAGCTGGTCCCAGTCTTCATCCTGCGGTTGGGAGAATGGGGTTTGTTTCCCACTCCTCGGCAGATGGGCAAACTGAGGCCAGAGAGGCGAAGGTTGCTGGAAATTGGTGGGTGAGAAAAATGGATTAAGAAACCCTCCAGCCTGGGTTTCCTTCCCCATAAAGTAATGGGGGTGGGGGTGGGGGTCTCTGCAGAGTCCCTCAGTCCTGGCCCTCCATGGGTCTGTGAAGTGATTGCCCATGGACCCAAGGTTAGTGGGAGGGTGGGAAGGCTGAGCTCTGACTCCAGGCAAATGGCCAGAGCAGAGGGAAGGAGAGAAATCCAGGGTCCTCTGGCACTGGCCGCACTGAAGAGGGGGGAAGTGAGAGCCACGTAAAAGCATAAGTCTCAGCAACACCTGGTTCTGGGCCTTCGAGGCTGGTCCAGAGAGGTCCCGAATCTGAATTAAGTCCCAGGATGGTGCTAGAGAGTCTGAACCAGCAATCTCTCTGCCTCAGGCCTGAGCCCAGAAGACCTGTGATGGCTCCTGGGGTTGAGGAGGGGCAGGAGCCGCAGGTCCAAGTCCCGCCAAGCTTCTGTGGGACGTGTTTGCTGTCTGGTTGTCTCAACAACTTCCCTCGACCCCAATCCAGATTTGCTATTAACCAAAGACAAACAAATCAAGAGCCAAGTATCAGAAGTGATGCAAATTCCGTGTCAGCCCCCGGGGGGGCCCTGAAACACCTGGGCAATCAGCAAGGGCATGATGTCACCCAGAGAAATGCTTGGCTCGCAGGCAACTGTGGTCACGTGACACGGCCCGTGTGCCCGGGTCACACGGAGGGAGGGGTTCCCCTCTGAGCTCAAAGTGTCTGACAGAGAACCAAAACACAAACAGAAACTGTCCTGTCAGGGCGAAATCCGTAAGTCATGTGATGGGGCAGTTTCTCGCCTCAAAGTTTGAGTCACAGAAGCGAAGACTCAGAGCCAGCATTACCTAGCAAAATCAGGCCCTGCTGGGATGCTGGTCTGCTGTTTGCTTGGGCTGGAAAGTTGGATCCACTGGAATTCCAGTCACTCTCCTTTCAGGAAGGAAGTTCTGTAGGAGTTTCCTCAGAGGCACCTGCTCTAGAATTTCTTAGTGACAGTCCCGGACCCAACACCAGCCTTCCCCACTGGGCTGCTACCTCACTGCAGTGTCTCATCTGGGCTTGGCTTCCGTGTTGGTCGGTCCCCAGGGAGAGGCCGGCAGCCTGGGCAGCCACTCCTCCTTCCCAGCCCAGAGTGGCCCACGTGGGCTGCTTCCGCAGCTGCTGATTCAAGCTAAGGGAAGATTTGGGCTCAGCAAATGCTGAGCAAATACCTGGGGCAAGCTGAAGGTTTTAGGTAGCAGGGAGGTATGAGGTGCTGGGTGACAAGCGGCAACGGCCCACTCCATTCTCTTGCCCCCATTCTTCCAGGCTCCCGCTCTTTGTAAAGCAGCTGTTGACCACCTGGATCCTGGCACTAGGCAATGGTGTGGGCAGTATGTAAGTGGGCAGCCAGGTCACTGCCCTCAAGGGGCTTACGTTCTATAATATTTAGGAAGATAACGCTATCACAACCCAACACAGCAACAAGCGACAGCGAACAGCATGTGATTTACCACAGACCCAAAGCAGTGAAGCACAGCAGGAAAAGCATGCATGATCCCTGTACCAGACACACGGCATCTGAATTCTAGCCAGGCCACTCACCAGCAGCTGTGTGACCTTGGGCAAAGTGCTGAAACTCTCTGAGCCCCAGTCTACACGTCTAAAAACTGGAGATAAAAATTTCCAACTCACGGGGCTGTGGTAAAAAATGAAATAATGGCTGCAAAACAGCTGGTAAAATGCTCAGCACATAGTAGGTACTTGATAAACTGTAATAGTTCCCTTAATTCCTTTTTGGGCTATAAAAGATGAAGCATTTATGTCTGGTCTCCAAACCTAGAGCACATCAGAAGCAATAAAGTGAAAGCACTAGAAGGGAGGCTCAAAAAGAGAAGGGAAAATTAACACACAAAAGCCTGACAGTGAGAGAATACCTAGAAAAACTATAAAAGCAAATATAAAAACAAAATAGTGCACAGGGACCATAAGGGTAGAAGCAAATAGCCACCCTCACCCCACAGCCTCCAGGGCCATCACCGTATCACAGGACAGCAGAGCCCATGTTGTTCTCAATGACGATGTATTCGATAGTCACTAGGAAGCCAGGGATGAGAATAGTGCGCTTAAAAAATATTTCCATCCACGATTTTTAACATTAAGAAAAAAGTGCCTAAAGTGTGTGGGGCTGGTAAATTTTCAGGTGTCCAGAAAATTCACCTGCCACAATTTCCCAGTGGTTGGATTAGCTGAGTTTTTACTCTACTTTTTATATCTTTGTCAGAGAGCTTAGAACCATGCTGAGCACATCACGGGGGCTTACCAGACGGTTTACTGATAAATTTATACAGTGTTGGAATACGGTTTTTTTCTGTTTCCTGTTTTTAACCCTTCAATGCATTAACTAATCGAGGCCAAGGACAGGATCCATCTTCTCTTTGAAAGGGCAATACTGTAACTGATTATCTTCAGCCTCCCCTGCTACCCTCACCAGCCTGTTCCTCTTTCTATATTCCAGGTTTTAGTCAATGGTGCCATCATCTACTAGACAGCAACAATGACAAAAGCAATAATAATTATGTTAACGAAATTAGCGGGTTCTGTTTTCTAAGCACTTGCCAGGCTATGTACACCTTGCTTTTTCTCCCTAAAGTCCTGCAAGGTAGGATTATTTCAGTTCTCAGATGCAGAGGGTGAGAGTCAGAGAAGTAACCTGCTTCAGGTCACCCAGCTCCTAAGGGGCAGAGACGCATCTGACCCCTTCGCTCAGGGCGCAGTCTGCCAGCCCGAGGCGGGAATGTTCCCGGGACTCAGAGCAGCCCGGCACGCTCCTCACCGCTCAGGCCTCCCCAGCTCTTGGCAGGTGGCAGACTGCTGGCTGCTGCCCAGAGCAGGAGGGACTTGGCGCAAGCAGAGACCCCCTGCCCCACTCGCCCTCCAGCCTGGGGTGGGCCTCCCACCCTCTCCCTTTCCCTGTCTCTGGGGTCCCCAACAAAAGGTGCTCTCATCCCCCACACATCTCCTCAGTTTTCCATTTGATTTTTGACTTTTATTTCATGTCATGCTAATGCTAAGTGTAAAACAGATTAAATTCTCCTGGCAATTAGCCCATAAGTAAGTAAGATATCCCTACAGTTGAAAACACCCACTTGGAACAATCTGGGCCTCTCCATTCCCTTTTCCTTCTGACCCTGTCAGAGTTCTGTTCTGGAAACATACCGAGAGCCTCCCCATCTCTGAACCCTCTTCTTTCCTTCCTCTCACATATGTACTGATTCTGGCAGGTGACAGGTGAGCCTGGCAGGGACAAGGGAGCCTGGCAGATTCTGGAATTTGAATCTAGACTGCCATTTACATGACCCTGAGTGAATTATTGAATAGCTTTAGCTTTCATTTTCCTTATCTCTAAAACGGAAACTGGAACTGCTCCCTGGCATGTGAAGATAACAGAAGCTTCCCCTCTCCAACCTGTTTTAATAAAGTGCCTGGCACGTGGTAAGTTCTTATCTCATCCTACTGTGGCCCATTTCTTCCATGAAGTCTTCCTTAACTGTCCCAATTGTGGCAGAGACAGTTAACTACCAACCCCATCCCTACTCCCCCTTTTTTCATTACTAACAAAACCCCAAGTTTATTTGGGGGAGTAATGTGCCCAGCTAAGAAACTACATTTCCCAGGCTCCTTTGCAATTAGGGTGTGCATGGGTCACAGGTATGGCCAGTGAGATGTAAATAGAAGTTGCTGGGAGAGGCTCTGAGAAAGCTCTTTGAAGGAGGCTGACTCAACTGTGCCCTTTTGCCCCTTACCGTCTTTCTCCTTTTCCTTGTCTGGAATGCAAATGTGATGTCTGGAGCCACAGTGGCTATGTTATGACCATATGGCAACCTGAAGACGGAAGTCACATCCTAAGTATGGCAGAGCAGAAGAGTAGAGGAAATCTTTGCCATGGAGGGTGTGGTCCACCAGACGTCAGGATTTATGTTACATGAGGGAAGAAGAAACTAGTTATTTAGGATTTCTATTATATGTCACCCAACATAGTCCTTATGGATATGTAGGTTGGTGACCTTGCCCTCTTCTCTGAGCTCCAGTCACACATATGGTCACGAGTATATTCAGGAAGATTTTGGTTATAAGCAAAGTAGCCTAACAATCTAGACTTTTTGGAGTCACATTATGTGAGGAGTAGAAAGTTTCTGACTCATGTAGGGTGTCTGTGCCCCAAAGCTAACGAGGTCCTGCACTAAAGTTGGTTCTCTGTCACCTGCTCCTTATCTTATGGGAGGAATGAAAGACAGTTGGATGCTATTGCAAAGCAAACATTGTTTGCAGGACTGTAGGATTTGTTAAATGCAGAATGACAGGGAATGAGTGAGCAGAAGAAAGCAGGTCTCCAACCCACTTGTGAGGTCTGGGAAAAACTTGGTGCATTCTGATTATAAGAGTATGGCCTCTAGGGACTTCCCTGGTGGCGGAGTGATTAAGAATCCGCCTGCCAATGCAGGGGACACGGGTTCAAGCCCTGGTCTGGGAAGATCCCACATGCTGCGTAGCAACTAAGCCCGTGCACCACGACTACTGAGCCTGCACTCTAGAGCGTGTGAGCCACAACTACTGAAGCCCGTGTGCCTAGAGCCTGTGCTCTGCAACAAGAGAAGCCACCGCAATGAAAAGCTCGCGTATCACAACGAAAAGTAGCCCCTGCTCACCGCAACTAGAGAAAGCCCGTGCGCAGCAACAAAGACCCAACGCAGCCAAAAATAAAAATAAATAAATAAATTTATAAAAAAATAAAAGTATGGCTTCTAGACCATAGAGAAGTAATGAGTCCTACCTTGAGCAGCGTAAGTATTTCTTCACATGTCCACATTCTGCATCCCCAATGAGTTCAAATTTGCAGTTAAATTTAAAGGCATTTATTCACATCCCACATGGAAGTTTCTGTGCTAAGTGCTGCAGGGAACTCAGAGATGAAAAAGATCCCGGCCTTGCCCTCAGGGAGTTGACAGTCGAGCTGGGGGATGGCAAAAGCATATATGATTCTCACATGAATGCAGGAGGTTGTGGAAAGTCAATCATAGAAGTCAAGAAGGATGGGGAAATACAAAGGAGGAGAAGACTGAGGCCTTGAAAGGAAGGTGCATCTGAGCTGGGCTTTGGAGACTAGGCGGCATTTCAGCAGGGGGCAGGGCGGGGAGGGCTTGCCCAGCCTGAAGGAGCAGCAGGAACAAGATGCAGAAAGGTCACCAGGCCTGGGCTGAGTTCAAAATGGTCACAGTCTAGTAGGGCTACAGTGTTGGGGGCCTGAGGAGGTGAAACTTGGGTGCTGAGTGTGGGAGATAAAGCTATGATTGAGTTTAAAAATAAAAACAATGATGCGGCACGCCCTGTGTGTGTAACATGTGCCCGCCACGGTTCTAAGTGCTTTCTGTGGATTAATTCACAGCAACCCTATGAACCACAGTGACTGCCCCTGGGAGGGGAAGTCCAAAAGACAGAATTGGAAAGGAGACTTCTTACAGTGTAACTTTTGTAATTTTTGAATTTTGAGTCATGTGAATGCTTACCCTATCTTAAAGCTTAATATGAAATTTAAAAGAGGAAAAAAGGGAGGCTTCCCATTCTGAACTGAAGGAAGAGAAGGGAGAGAAGGAAGAAAAGGTGGCCAGATTCTAGCCCTTCAGTGATGGGTCTGGGTGAGGTCATGGGCCTCCAGCCAGGAGAGATTACAAGGTGAGTTCAGCCTTGATTTGCTAAATGACCCAGGACAGCTCCCCTTCCCTGGGGGTGAAGGGTCAGTGCTGCTCATGTGCCTAGAGGCCCTGCCTCAGACGGGGCTGGAAGACTGGCCTCCGTCTCTCCGCCTGCCATGGGAACAAGGGAAATGGACAAGGAAACACAGACTACGGCCTCATCAGTCATTGATAAACAAGAAGCAGAGCAGATTGGGAATGTGCAATGGTGAGGAGGACACAAGGATTCTGGACACTGAGTCCTGGTCCTGCCTAGCCACCAACTGTCCCTGTGACCTTAGATAAGCCATTTTCCCTTTGGGTTCAGCTCCATCCCTGTCAACAGGGGCCTGGACCAGACTGATGGTCATCCAACTGCCACTCCCTCGCCCCTTCGCCTGCTCCGACCGACTTTACCTATTGGGCATCCCCTCAAGACTTCACAGAGACCCTGGATTGAAAAAACGACAGCTAGCCAGTCAAAACGATAGCCAGTCTCACCTAGACGGTCTCCAGGCCAAGTGGTTTTGTCACTCCATAGCTCTGAGAGCCTCGTCACCTCCCTGGATACAACCCCTTCAGGCAAGGAGGTCACAGGAACACGCTTCAGTCAGCTAGGGGCTGAGCAGTGGGGACCCCACGCCCCTGGGTGATGGCAGGCCTGGCGGGGCAGCAGCAGGCAGCAGGTGGCTGGAGGTGGAGGTGTCAGTGCACATGGTGGAGGGCCCCTCTTGGGCAAAGCCAGGCAGATGCATTAACAGCCCAAGTGCAGTAGCAGCTGCAGCCTGCTGGTTGGTCCCTGGGAAAGTCGTGCTAGAGGTGGGGCACCTTCGGTGGAGGTCTCTCTACCTGAGCAAGGCACGTGGCTGCATCTTCCTGGCCCTCATGGTCAGGAGTAGCCAGCCCAGAGGCTGGCAAGCGTCCTCAGAGAGCACTGGGTGTAGAGCCCACGGTTGCCCTCCAGGCCCAGAAGCCTCTCCTCTCCCTTCTCCTTACAAGTCCCTATGCCTCACTGTCATAACTTTGTCATAAGTTTTGCTCAAAACTTTCCTGTTGAACACAGAAGCCAACTTGAAGGAGCTCCCGATGGCCAAATTTGAGATAATTTGAGCAAAAAAAAAAAAAAAAAAAAAATGATCACAACAAATTATAACTTATAGAACAAGAGAAAAATAGGAAATAATGCGTCTATACTGATATAAATGTTTGAATAAACAAGTAAGGGAAAAGGGAAAAGCCTTTCTTACAGCAAAATTTCAATTGATGAACATTAGAAAGGTGTGAAGGAAATAGAAAACCACCATTTGGCAGACACCCACGGTTGTGATTGTTTTAAGCAAGACTCATCAACGGAAACAAACATTTGTGGGTAAAAATAAGATGAGAAACAGGATGCTTACATCATCTCAAAGTAGTTCCCTACGAGATGCCTATTAGTAGCAAAGGGGAAAAGAGTACCTTTCCAGTGGAAAACCTGGCAGACCCCACCTTACTCGGGTGATCACAGTCAACATAACAAGTACCACAACATATCGGCCTCATGTGCCACCTGACATGATGCACTGAGAAGGGCACAGCATCACTTCTGTGGTGTTCTTGTCAAAATGCACAACCCGAGGAAACACCAGACAAACCCAAATTGAGGTACATTCTACAAAATAACTGGCTAGTACTCTTCAAATGTATGAAGGCCATGAACGAGTAGATGAAGGTGCTATCCCAGGCCAGAGAGACTACAGAAACACGATAACTAAGTGCTATGGGTGATCCTGGTTTGGCTCCTGGATAAGATGCAGAACATTAATGGGGAACTCGATGAAATTTGAATGAGGTTTGTAGCTAATGCTAATTTCCTGGTTTTGATGACTGTACTGTAAATTTGTAGGATGTTAACATTTGGGGAAACCAGGTGAAGGGTATTTGGGAATTCTTTGTACTGTTTTTGCAACATTTATCTAAGTCCGAAATTATTTTCAAAAAGTAAAACAGAAACCTTTTCCTCTTTTGTCCGACTTCCCCAGAGTCACTCCTGTAGCTGAGTGTAGCCAGCTACTTCACACGGTGTGTCGGTATTATTCGTTTATGTGTCTGCCTCCTTCAGGCTCCGAGTTCTAAGACAGGGACTATGTCGCGTTAATCTTTGTTCTGGCCTCAGCTTATAAATCTTATTCGGGTGGGAGCTGACTGGCTGTTTCTCTCCAAGAAACTCCCTACTCTATCCACTCCCACCGTAAGAAGCACCGTTGCTCTTTCAGCTGCTTAACCCAAGGTCCTAGGGGTCGTCGTAGGTACCTTCCTTTTTCTCTCATCCCAGGACCAGCAAGTCCTATTGGGGTTCTCCAGAGTTTATCACCAACCAGACCACTTCTCCCCCATCCTCTGCCAGTGCCCTAAGTCAAGTGTACTCATTTCTCATCTGAACGTGAACCTCACACTCCTAACTGGTCTCCCCTTACCAGATCCTCAAATTTCTTTTCCACCGAGCAGCCAGAGGGATCTTTGAAACGGGAAAGTCGGGTCTCACGTCACTCCCTCCAGTGGTTTCCCATTGCAATTAGTGTAAAATCCCAATTCCCAGCACGTTCCATGAAGGTTCTATCCTATCTTCCCTCTCCTTGAACCTCTCTGCCCTCACCCACCCTGGTCCAGCCACATGGGCCTTCCGTCTCTCCCATAGATATGCCAAGTTAGTTTCCATGTCTGGGGTGTGTATCTTCACATGAGCGTCTCCTTGTCAATATTCAGGCTTCAGCCCAGTTGTCACCTCCTCAGATAGACCTAACCGAATCTGTTAGCTAAATTAATCCTCTTCTCCCCCAGACACTCTTTGTCTGTGTGTTAGCTTGTTAGGGCTTCCATAACAGAGCACCACAGACTGGTAGCTTAAACAACAGAGGTTTATTGTCTCACAGTTCTGGAGGCTAGAAATTTCCAAGATCACGGGGTCAGCAGGGTTGGTTCCTTCTGAGGGCTGTGGGGAGAACTTGTTCCATGCCTCTTTCCTAGCTTCTAGTGGCATGTGGCAATCTTTGGTGCTCTTGGCTTGTAGGTGCATCACTCTGATCTCTCTTCATCTTCACATGGTGCTCTCCCTGGGTACCTGTCTCTACATTTTCCCTATTTATAAGGATACCAGTCATGTTGGATTAGAGCCCACCCTAATGATCTCAGTTTAAATCAGTTACCTCAGTAAAGACCCTATCTCCAAATAAAGTCATATTCTGGGGCTTAGGACTTCAACACATAACTTTTGGGGGAACACAGCTGAACCCATAACCATTCCATTACCTTGTTTTATTTTGTTTAGGGCTTTTATAACCATCTTAACTATCTCATTTATTTGTTTGTGGTCATCGTCCGTGTCCCGCAACTACAACATAAGCTACATGAGGGCAGGGATCTGCCCCAGCTTTAGCGCTTGGTCCTTTTCCTGCCTTGCAGAGGGACACTGGCTCCTATTTCTACCGCATCAATCGGGATACTTCCCTTGGATTGCCCCAGGTGAGAGGAACAGGCCTGCCCCCATTCACTTTCCACAAGCAACCAATGTGCTTGCTACACGTTCATCGCTTAGCTCAAAGTCCAGTCAAAGATCGGCAGCATCAAAACCTGGATGCAGCCATGAATCTCAGAGCCCCAGAAACGCTCTACACATACCCAGGTTTCCTGCCCTCTTGCCAGTGCAGCATAGCCTGATGGCTAAGGGCATGGGCTGTAGAGCTAGACCGCTTGGGTCTGCCACTTAAGCTGAGAGACCTGAGTACATCACTTACCCACACTGTGCCTCAGTTTCTCCAACTATAAAATGGAGACAATTTAAAAAGTACCTCCCTAGTAAATTGTTATATAAAATGAGATCCCTACATGATAAACAGAACATCTGACCATTAGGAAGTGCGTTATGCTAATCCAGGTCTCATCTTTTAGGCCTGGTCTGAAGTCTTGGAAAGTTCCTGGTGGACAAAGGGACCAGAACCCAGGAGGTGTCTCTGGTCAGCTGGGGACACAGAGGCCCCAGGTTACTGCTCAGACTCCCCCTTCAGAATCCCCATTTGCCCCCAAAGACGGCAAGCCAGCACTGGGGAGATTTTGACCATAAGATGCTGGGTGGGCCTTGGAGTTTCACTGGTTCTTCTGGCTGATTGAGGAGAAGAAAAAGAAGGCTCTAACTCCTCAGACTCTTTCTGAACACTCAGTGTGAGGTATGCGGCTTCCAGATGACTCAGCAGGGCCAGTTCCCTTGGAATCAGCTGCTCTGGCTCAAAACTGTCCGTGTTGCAGCAGCCTCACTCAGCCACCCCCAGAAAAGCTAACCCACCACTCAACTTACTTCCTGATTTAATACCTATATATAGCCATGTGTATAGACCTTTCTATATATGTATGCACTTAGAAACCAGCGAGCCTAAAAATACCCCTGCCCCATACTTCATTTCTTTGTTTTCTGTAGGTTCCTTGTTCTAATTTTATAGCTCAGGAGACTGGAAATTGCTGTCAGAATGGAGTGACCTCCGTGGGTGGCAGGGGGACCAGAGGACAGGCTCTGTTTGGGAGACAGGAGGATCCATTCTCAGCCCCAGCTCTAAAGTCAACGTGCTGTGATGTGTTGGGATATCCTCCTCCTTGCTAAATCTCAGTGTCCCTCAAGTGAAAAAGGTATTGAACTTGATGATCTAGGTGTTTTCTTGCTCTTCCATTCATTGGCTAAGTGCAATGGTCCTCATGGGAAAAGCTGATGCAGACGCACCAGAACCACTGATTCCTGTTCATTCACTCAGTTAACAAATAAATGTTGAGCACTTACTGTGTATCTGATAAAAATCTCTAACCTTAGGGGACTTACATTCCCATTAGAGGAGATACATAATAAACAAAATAAATAAAGTTTATAGTATGTTTGACAGTGATAAGCATCATGGAGAAAAAGAAAGTAAAAAGTGGGGACAGAAATTGGAGGGGGTGCAATTGTAACTAAGCAGGCTGGGGAAGACCTCACCGAAAAGGTGGCATTTGCATACAGACAGGAACGAGGCTGTGCCCAGGACGGGAGGCAGTGAGCACGCGGAAACCTGGGGGAAGAGTCCCAAGCAGAGGAGCTGCACACACCAAGACCTCAGGTGGGAGAGCGCCTGGTGGGTTTGAGGCCACTGGGGCTGGAGTGGAGCGAGCGTGCAGCGAACCCTATGAGCGCAGATGGAAAGATAAGATGGACCACTGCTCTGGATGGGATGGGGCACCCCTGGAGGGCATTGTGCTGAGGGGAGACCTCAGCTGACCTCTATCTTCACAGGATAGTCTGCCTCCTGGGATAGTTCACAACAGACTACAGCACACAAGGGTGGAGGCAGGGAGACCATTAAGGAGACTACTGAAAACAAGGCAGGACTGATGGTGGCTTGGAGCAGGGTGAGGGAGAGATGGGGAGAAGTGATCAGAATCTATATGTATGTGGAAGGGTTTGCTGATGGATTGGGCGTGAGTATGAGAGAAACAGAAGCCAAGAGTGACTCCAAGGTTTTTGGCTTGAGGAATGATGGAGCTGTCATGAACTCAAACGGAGAAGACTATGGGAGGAGAAAAGATCAGGAAGTCAGTTTTGGACCCATGAGGAGCGAGATGCCTATTAGACATCCCAGTGGAGAAGCTGAGTGGGTAGTTGAATGTATGAGTCTTGAGGTCAGAATAGAGTCTGGAATGGAGACGTACATTTGAGAGTTGTCAGCAGGCACATATATATGGTACATAAAGCTGCAGGCCTGGGTGAGGTCTGTGAGCTGGTGTGGGAGGATCCAAGCTCTGAGCTCCGGGGCACACCAACATTTAGAGATTGGGAGGTGAGAAGGAACCAGCAAAGGGGACAGAGAGCCAGGGAGGCATGGACAACCTCTCTCTAGGCTTTAGCCCATTTAATAAAAGGGGAGGCTCGCCAGGGTCCTCTCCCACTCTGATACCTGTGCTTATAAGATGCAGAATGGAGCTGTGCCCAGATGGCAGCAGGAAACCCTTTCCTAGCTCTTGTCCAGGATGCATGTGGGATCCAGGCTCCTACTTGAGCTGCCCCTGGCATGGGGGCATCTGCAGATGGCCTGAGGTAGCTGGGCACGGTGAGGGGTGGGGAGTGGGGAGGCTGGCCGCCCTGCCCCCCCAGCAAGCCTTCTGCAGTCCCCGCCCAGGGAGGGGGGACGGCCAGGGCCAGGGCTGGAGAGGTAGGAGCTGGCTTTATTCTGACACTGCTTTCCTTCTGTGGAAAAAAGAGCTTAACTTCTCCCTTGTGATAGATGCTAACAGGGGAATAAGTGCTTGGGATACTAACAACGCACACGATTCTGAGTATTTTTAACAAAAAAGGGGAGAGTGGTTTCTAACTGACATCTCTGTCCTCCAGTTATCTCATGGGAACTTGAAAAACATTTCTTGCCTGCCCAGAGGTAATGTCCCAGTCAGAGTTTTCCCCAGGATTTCTAGGATCTAACCTTGGGAAGAGCGGAATCAGCCCTGGAAGCAGCCGGGCTGTCAGGATTCCTGGCCTCAGGGAGTGCGGGCTCAGCAGCCCTGCCAGAGTCTGACCCTGACGTGCTCCCAGCCAGCCCACTATTCCTCTCTCAGGGAGGCCGCACTTAGCCAGCTGGGGAGCTCTTGTTTTACTACTGCTAGTTACTTCCATTGCACATGGACTGTGTACATTACACTGTACAATGTAAAATGTACATTGCACATTTTATATATATTAACACATTTTCATATATTGTATATATATATATATATATATATATATATATATATATATACATTTAATCCACAAGAATCCTACTATAACACCTCATAATAATTGAATAGACACATGCGATTAGCTCCAAGTGCCCCATCTTTTCTTAATCCTCACTGTAACGAGACTCCAAGTTTTGTGCAGTTGAATTCTTGGGATCCTACGTATGATGTTCTGATTAGGTTTTGCAGTATTATTGTTCCCTTTTACAAAGGAGGAAACTGAGGCTTAGAGAGATTTACTTACTGATGTCACTCAGGAAGCTGGAGATTTGTGCCTAGGCATGCTGGCTCCAGGGCTGACGGGCTTCATCCCCAGCCGTAGGAGTCCCTGTACCTTCGAGGTCATCTCACCTGACGGCTGGGGAAACCAAGGACCGGAGAGGAGACGTGCCTTGCTGCAGCTCACAGAGGGCCCTGACGGTTGAGAGCAGGCCCAGGAGTCCTTTCATGGGCTGCCCACCGCTCATTTATAGATATTCGCTGCCTACACACTACGGGCACTACCTGGTGAGCTGCTGGGGAGGCTCTTCCCAGGGCAGAGCATCAGCCTGGTGTCTCTGATGCTCACCGTGGTTGGCCCTGTGACACTCACCATGGGCCAGGAGAGACGTGTCCTGTGGCCAGGAACCGTTCGGGGGAGGCAAAGATGAGCCGGCGGGAATCCTGCCCTTCGGGGTTTACCAGTTCACGCGCCCTAAACTACAGCAAGCATCACCCCTCCTGCCTCCCCCGCTGGGGGCCCTCCCTCTCCCGCTCCACCTGCTGGAATCCCAGGCACCTTTCAAGGCCCCTTTGGTTCACTTGACCTCCTCTGGGAGGCCTCCCTGCAGAACCCAGACCCTCTTCCTCTCCCTAGCACTTAGTCTAAAGGCCTTTCTCTATCGCAGGTACTTGGCTGTGTTTGTGTCTTCTCCCTAGGCTGGCAGAAAGCCCCTCAGGGCCGGGACCACGTCTTGCCCCACCCTGTATGCCTCTTCCGAGCACCCGGGCTGATGTACTATAACATAACTTGCAGCACTAATTATGAAGCCGGCAGAATGGTGTTACCAAGTGAGAATTCTAAGAATTCAGAGGGGGCGGAGGTTACTTGAGGAAAGAGTTAGTATCCTGCCTTGCTCTCCCTCTCAGAGAGAGATTATGCACATGAAAACAGAAGAGGAAGTGTTTAGGAAGAGGAAAGAGCTTGAACAAAGGCATGGAGACAAAATTCCAAGGAAGTGGAAACTAAGGGTCACGTATGGAGACAGCAAGTCACTCTTATCTGGCTGGACCTGTGAAGGAGAAAAGGAAAAACTAAGGCTGGATGACAAGTGACCCTACCTCAAGAGGTCACTGTGAGGATTAAGTGAGTTCGAGCGCAGAGCAGCACCTTGCGGGCATTAAGGGTTATTGAGGCTTTAGCTGTTTTCTGTCCTTCTGCCCCGCCACCACCCATTTGCACCCCTCCCAAAGCGGGGGTCTCTGAATTCTTGGAACACTGGCTGGCAGGGGACTGGCGTTTTCCCTGCTGTTACCAAGTCTCTCAGGCTGAAGGTCATTCGTGTGTTTTAGGGGCCACAGAACTTTCCCTCCTCATGTACCCACTCCCTTTTCAGGGATTCATCACCTTGTTCTTTATTGTCATTATTATTAATTAAAACTACAAAGGGAATGTATGATCATTTTACCAAAATTGAAACATACAGATGAGTAAGAAGAAATGAAAATCACTTCAAATGCCACCATTTAGAGAGAATGCTGGTTAACATCTTAGGGTACCTCTCTCTCTCCAGACTTCTCCCCATTCAATATGTTTGTTTAAATATGTATGTGTATATATTTAGGCCAGGGGGTCAGCAAACGCAGCCCCAGGCCCTCCTTGGAGGCCCCCTTAGTTGGGTGGGGCACCAGATCACTGTGGTGGCTCTGAGCCCAGGACCCTGGCAGTTCAGAGACTGGACTTTTCTGCCTGATGCCCACGTGCTCCCCGTCCCTAACTGAGAGCCTGGAGCTGCCTTCTGCCTGCCCTGCACGAACGACCCTACCTGGAGCTGCTTTTTGATCCCTCCCATGGAGGCAACTTGCTGTGTGGGACGACTGCTTCAGAAGGAAAACCTGCAAGCAGCCCCTGGGAGTGAATTGGGCCTTTACGTGAAAAACCACTCTCTGCCGCATGCCCAGCTTCTCCTAAGCCACTCTGGAAGGTGACTGTGACGTCCCTAATGACCGAGAGAGCGAGGGGATGGGGTGGGAGCCCGCAGAATGGCTGCAGCTTTACAACAGCTGGAGAACTTACTGGCAAATGCAAAGGTGACATTTATCCAGGTTTTCTCAGCTCCTCCCAAACATGGGGCAGTGGAGTTTGCTTTCAGTCTACCGTGGAATTTCTCAGAAGTCTTAAAAATCATAATGGCTATGATTTATTGATCATATATTCTGTGCCAGGCCCTTTACAGAAATTATGTTTAACCCTCACCTCAGTTTTACAAGGTAGATAAGGAAACTGAGGAAGGCCAGTGGCTCAACCCAGGCCCTGCCATCAGTAAGAGAGTTAAGAGAGATCTGAACCCAGGTAATTGGACTCTAGAGCCCATGCTCTTTATTTTTGCATAAAAATGTATGTTTATTTGATTAAAGTGACCTATTCCCATAGTTAAACATCAAACAGGGCTCAAAGGCATGGTGAAAGCCAGTGGCCCATAGTTCAACCCCCTCTACTCCTCTGCCCTACACCCCAGAAGCAACCACTTCCAAGTCAGTAGCTTCTTTTTTTCTGCTTTTTACTCTAGATTTCAAAATATCCACCTAAATACCTTTTCTCATGCATTTTTTTCAAAAATAATCCCCCACCCTTTTCCCACTTCTTAGTTTCTTCTACATATAACAATTTCCCCCAGTTCCTTCAATGGATCCATCGGGGCCCAGCAATAATTTGCCCACTGCTCACCCGTGCTGTACGATCTGCCGGTCCTTGCCCTGGGTCCCTTGGCCCGGAAACTTCCCTTCCCCGTGCTGGTCCCACTGCTCAGGCTGGGCTGGCTCCTTGCTCTTGGTCCTGAGACTTCCCTCTGCCCTTTCCTTTGCTGGAGCCCCCGTTCCTGGATGCCATGGCTTCCTCTTTCATGATGAGCCCAGGTTTTGAGTCCTGCATGTCTGAAAGTGTCTTTACTTTCCCGTCACATTTGATTGATCATTTGGCTGAATATAAAATCCTGGTTGAAATAATTTTCCTTCAGAATTTTGAGGGCATTTTCCCATTACGTTCTATCCAGTGTATCTGGAGAGAAGTTTCATGCCCTTCTAATTCCCCTTCCTTTGTCTGTTAGGGTTTTTTTTTTCTTTCTGGGGCTTTCGTGATGTTCTCTTTATCCTTTGTGTTCTAAAATTTGATACTGATGTGCTTCTGGGGTGAACTGGTTTTTTGGTTACTGTGTTGGGCACCTTCTGTTGAGTTTTTTTTTTACTTTAGTTATCATATTTAAATTTTTCAAGAACTCTTTCTTTTCCGTTCCTTTCTCATGGAATTCTATTTTTATGTCATATTTTCCTGAGGTTACTACTTTATAGGTTCTTCTAAAAGGTTATTTTAAGGTTTTTCTGCTTGCTACATGTTGTTTCCTTCTTTTCTGTTTGTTTTGACCTCTCTTTCGTTTCAAATGTCTGATCACCCTCCATATTAAAGAGCAAGGCAAGCCTATAGTCTAGTAGACGTCACAGTAGGGTGACCAGATGGCTAGAAGGCTGTTTTACTGGGAAACCTCAAATAACGTTTTGTGGAGATCCTTTCCTAGGAACAGAGGATGGGGGTGATGAAGAATTCAATCTATCCGGAGAAGAATCTTCCATCGTCTGCCTGGAAGGGAAGTGACACTTAGCTGCTGGTGTCCTGGGAGCAGGCAGAGAGTCTGAGCGGCCATAATTTACTTAGTTTTTGATTTTACTCTCCCAGTTTTCCAGCTCCTACCTCACTGCCACCCTCTGCTGTGACTAGTCCTGGAGTCCAGAGCATCTCCAAGTCATCTTCTCCAGATAATGGCTTCTGGTCTCTCGCATGGAAAAAGAGACCTGCAGGGGGTGGTGCTTGCATTTCTGAGCCCTGGGCCTCACTCCTGTCTTCTGTGGTACCTGGTACCTCTTAGCACCCAACCCTCGCAGACTCTGTGGGGCTCCTTGGTCCACTTCTCATCATTTTCCTCTCTCGTACACATGTGGACTGTGCCTTTCCCAGCTCCACTCAGAGACTGCTCCTCTACCCACATGCCCATCTGAAAAGGGTTTGGAAGTCTTTCCTCTGCAATGGTCTTCTCTCTTCTCTTCACCCTTTTGGCTTTTGGAATTCCACTATTAGTGGCTATCTGGGGAAAGAGGTGAATGAAGTAGAATTTAGGAGGACTGTATCAGTTATCCATGATCGTTATAACAAATCACCCCAAAACTTAGTGGCTTATAACAACAATAATTTACTACTTTTCATTATGCTGTGGGTTAATTGGGTGGTTCCTCTGATGGTTTCACCTGGGCTCGCTCATGCAGCTGCATTCAGTTAGCAGTTGGTTGGGCTGGAAAACACAAGCTGGCTTGTTCATAAGCCTGGTGGCTGCTGCTACCTGTTGACAGAGATGCCTCGGTTCTCCTCCATTGGCCCCTCACCTTCCAATAAACTAGACTAGCTTCCTTAAGACATGATCTCAGGGCAATGTTCCAAAAGATTCAAGGCAGAAGCTGCAAGGTCTCCTGAGGCCGAGCCTTAGAAGTCATGCCGTACCACTTCCACTGAATTCTATCGGTCAAAGCAAGTCAACCCAGGTTCAAGGCCTTTTCTCTTGGTGGGAAGAGCGGCAAAGTTGCACTGTAAAGGGGTATGTATGCAAGAATAAGAAAAGTTGTTGCAGCCATCTTTACCAAAAAAATTCTATGATAGAGGGAGAGAAAATAAATGCAGGAGATCAAGCCTCCATGTTGAACTGGAAGTCTTCCTTGCTCTTTGTATCACCCCACACCACCAGGGTCTGTGTCCTGGATGGGCAGATCATACAGCATGGGTGAGCAGTGGGCAAATTATTGCTAGGCCCCGACGGATCCATTGAAGGAACTGCCCTGGACATTCTTTACAGAACTTTGCTAACCAAACCTCCATCGTTCTAGGTAGTTGTGAGTATACAGACTATAACCCCACACTGGAGAGAGGAGTAGAGCACAATAACTCCTATCGAAGGGTTTAGAAATGGAGAAACTTGGATCAAATCCCAGTTCCACTACTTACAGCCCTATTACCTTAGGCACATTACTTAGTCTCTCTGAACCTCAATTTCCTTATCTGTAAAAATGTAAAATAAATGAATTAACACATGTAAAATCCATACTTAGCACAGTGTTTTGACACAAAGCAAGTGTCCAATAGTATCAGTAAGTGATTTTTCTGGGAAAATATTACATTTCTAATGATTTAACCACTGGAGATGGAATTTGAGAAAAAGAGTTTAAGTCCAGGGTTTTACAGAAATAACGTCCAGGGCTGTTGCAAGGGTTCAATGAATTAAAACAGATAAAGCACCTAGAAGAGTGCCTGACACATCAGACACGTTCAGCAAGTGTTTTACGTGCAGCGCTGCTTGCTTAGGTGGGTGCGTCAAGCGCACCTGGGCTCTGACAGGGCCACTGTGAGGAACACCACCACCTGTCAGGGATGGTGGCGTTTGCTCCATCAGGCGGGGGACAGACAGCAGGGTCAGAGTGATTGTGCCCGCTCTCCAAGGGCCGAGCGGTCAGCTCACAGGTGTGCCAGTCTCTACAGCTGGGGTTCTTAATCTGGGTTTTATGGTTGAGCCTCAGGGGCTAAGAACCACCTGGTACTGCACAGAACACACTGGGTGTGAAAGCATCTTTCTGGGGCTAGAGTTCACAGTTTAGATTCTCAGAGAGGTCATTAACCCTCAAAATACCGAACATCTCAGCTCTAGAGGCTCTTCTGTCCTTCCAACTTATATCTTTCTGATGTGGTTTGGGTTGAGAAATAGAAGTGTTTATCATGTTAGAATTACGATTAAAGTAGGAGTCAACAGTACCTGAAAAAGCCAGATGGGCTCTCCTGTTGGAGAGGGGGTGAGCTTCACAGTGAACGACACTATGGACTCCAAGTTTTGCTGCCCAGCGGTCTGCTTTTGCATCCTGACCTTTAGCTGTCTGCAAAATGTGGATGACTAGACAAGTGGCCCCCAGTGAAGTGAGCTGGTTTTCACAGTGTCCACGCTACGGGCATTTCAGTGTCTGCAGACCACGCATCCTGAGCCCTGTGTGTGTGTGCTCCATCCTAACCTGTGGGTTTGGGTCCATCAAAGCAATCCCCACGCTGCACCCAGGAGCAGACGGGGGAGGGTCGGCCTCGTCTGGCGACCTTCAGTGGCATCTGTCTAAGGAGATCACCTGCTATTCTTCGACAGACATTTTCTCATACTAGTCCTTCTAACATAGTCACATTTATGACCGAAAGAGTCAACTTTTAAGGCTGGAGCTTTCCTCATGAACATGGCAGTGTATAGTTTTTAAGGGGAAAAAAACAATCCCAACAGAACTGCAACACCTAAGCTAAATCTTCCTCTCTCTTAAGTTTAAGTTTTTATCTCCTTCCTCTTTTGTGATTCAAAGGCAGAGAGAAGAGGAGTCACCCAAACTGTGAAATATTCTTTGGCTGACCCGGTTCTGGGAGGGTTATGCAAAAGCCTTGGAAAGGACTCGGGGAGTGACCTGGAGCCTGACTCAGAAGCACCCTAGGAAATTCGGTGGCAGGCAGAAAGTGAATTCTGGAGCCCTTTGAGGTCTATACAAATCCACTGTGAGGCATTCACTTTCCCCAGCTGGAGGCTCTCTCCCTTTCCCCGCTGCCCTCACCCTCACTGGACGGCACTCACCCTCAGCTGGGCCTGAGGAGGCAGCCAGGCCCAGGGCAAGTTAGCCTATCTCTGCAGAAGGCCCTTCCCCCGTGCCTCTCACCACAGGGATTCGGTGACTCACTCTGAAAAAGGCATCATAAATTTCTTCCTAAGAACACACTTGTCACTGAACCATTCCAACAATTTGGCAGGACAAGAGATCTGGCTCAAGGCAGCAGGGCCAATAGGTAATCCCCTGTTTATAGAGTGTTTCCCTCTCAGGGCTGGAGAGGGGCAAGGACCCTCAAGTCAATGTCATACATTCCATTTAGAGCTGGAATGCTCACACCCACTTCACAGATGAGGGATGCAGTGACTCAGGGCCTCCAGGCCCAGCTGGGACAGACCCTGCCCCTCGCCCGAGCTGGCAGCACTGTGGAGGGACCGTGGTGGTAGACAGCTGGGGTTGAATCCTGGCTCTGCCTGTTCCAAGCTGGGCAACCTTAGGCAGCTTCCTTAACCTCTCTAGCCTCTCGTTTCTCCATCTGTGAAATGGGATAATACTTAACCCGTGAGGCTTTTGTAAAGACTCAGTGAGGCACGGTGGGTACAGAGCTTTGAGCACAGCGCCAGCAGGCAGTGAGAGCTCCCGCGTGCGGCTGCTAGGATTCTGTGCTGACTCTGGCCGGGCCCCACGCGCCCCCGTCAGCTCCTGGCTCCTCCACTTGGCTTCCTGCTGTCCTCTCCTTTGGTGCTCTGTCCTCTCATGCTTTCTTCAGAATAAAGAAAGGTGGCCACTCCTACACTGTATTACTTCACACTCTCAACTAGCATTTGAGGGAGATACTCTTATCCCTAGCTGACGGGGCAGAAACTGAGGCTGGGCGAGTTTGGGTGACTTCCCCGAGGCCACCACCAGGGGCGTGACAGAGCCAGCAACACGCAGCACAGCGCTCCCGGGGGAGGCCCAGGATCCAGGACCAGCTGCCAGCAGGGAAGTTCCGGATGTGACCTAGTATTTCTGTCACTGAATTCTTCCCAGGCAGCTCACTCTTGGGACCCTGGACAGTTGCCAAGGAGGTGTGAACGAGAAGGCAGAGAGAAGGCTTCCTTTGGAGGGGGCAGGGAGGCAACTGAGCTGCCATTTACTGAGCCCTTGCCATGTGCCCTCCGTGCTAACTTTGTGCACCTTTAATCCACACACACACTCCTGTGAGCCAGGCTTAGGGCAGTCCCTACTTCACAGAGGGCTCAGGTCACTCGCCCCAGCCTGCACCTGGGTGTCCAGTTGTGTTGTTCATCTCTCCACCTGGTGCCTCCCATCAACATGGCATGAAGTTTGGCCAGAGCAGTCAATTTTGGAAACCACTTCCAGGCTAAATGACCTCAACCCACCAGCAGGGGCAGAACTGGTGGACCCTGTGTCCCTTCAGGAGCCCCCAGGCCTCTTACTAAGCATCCTTGAGCTTGTGTGTGAGTGTGTGTGTGTGTGTGAGTGAGGGGCATCTCCTGCTGCTTCCACGCACCCTGGGGAACCAGGGGGCATCAGCCCAGGCAGCAGCCTCCTCAGGATCGCCCACCTAAAAGCCACCTCTGAGTGTCTGCAGTGGAGCTGGACTTCATTAAAGAGCGAGGCAGGTCCTGGAGCGCACAGGGTCCCCTGCCTCTTCCTGCACTAAACTGTCCCCACCCCACCCCTTGAGGACGGGAACAAGCTCCCTGAGAGCAGGAGCTCTGCCTCATTCTCCTCTGTCTCTCCATCACCCAGAACAGTGCCTGGCCCTCAACAGACATTTGTTGACTGACGGACTGACTGACCGATGATGGTCTGACTGACGAACACCAGCCAGCCCCAGTGATAAACAGCAGCCAACGTGGCAGGAATTTGCTGGGCTATTAACGGGTGAGGGGTCCACATGGCTCCCGAGGCAGCTGCCATGTGGAGAGCCGAGGCGGGCGGCACAGGCAGGCTGGACAGAAGGAACGTGAGGAGGACTCCAGAAAGCACAGGTTCCAACTGGTTGAGGCCACTGCCAACGAGAGAGGCTGACAGGCTGGCCAGGGGGCCGCAGCCTGGGAGCCTAAGGCTGGCTGGCCACGCGCTGGGCCTCTGTCATGTGCTATCAGGGCTGCTAAAGGGCTTCTGCCCCCAGCACTACCTCCTCTGTCTCTGACACTGAGTCCACCAGGAGAAAGGGCTGTGGGGTAATGGAAGTCCTCCGGACTGGGAGTTAACAAGATCTGGGTTGGAATGACCTCCTCACTGCTCCTGTGTTCTAGCTCCTAGCCGGTACCTAGGGACTGTCCCTCCATCTGTCCATCACGGCTTCGCAGGACTGCTGTGGATTCGAGAGCCTTGAATCTGTGAAGGCCCTGGACCCCTATTCTGCACCCGTCACAGCTGAAGGCACTAACTCCGCCAAGATGCCACATCCCTCAGATGTCTCCTCTAGTGTGGACTTTCCACACCCCAGCTCAGAGCACCAAGTCTTTCCAGGCCTGGTACCCCCTCCGCATCCTGCACCTCTGCCCTCCAGACCCGGAAGCCCGGCCTCCCTGTGGAGCAGTCCTGACACAGAAAAGGAAGTCATTAGCATAATCACCAGTTCAGTTCTCTCCACTCACTTCTCTGTGGGAACAAGTTGCTGGTGCCCAGAGGCAGGGCTGCTCCCACAGCCACCAGGCCGGTGGCGGTGAGGCTTCGGGAACTGTGGAATCCCAAGCCAATTAAGTGGAAGTGATGCTCTCGGGGAAACAGGCTCGCGTTCCTGCTGCTCTGAACGCGTCACATTAAACACAAAAGCGGCCCTTGGAAAGTGCAGAGAAGGCACGGAGGGATGTGAACGACAAAGATGATTAGAGGGCTGGGAAGTGAGGTGGATGCGGGGTGAAAGGTTAAGGCAATTGAAGTGTTCAGCCTGAAGGAAAGAGGAATGAGGGGCGGGCCACTTCATCATTTGTCCTTCTGCTGTAGGAAGATGACTGCCCCTTGGCTCTGACCCTCCTCCAAGCCGGTGTTCTCTTGTCCTCACTCTCTGTATCTCATCCATCTCTGTGCTCTGTTTACTTGTCAATTCATTTTGCCATTTATGGAGCATCTACTCTGTGCCAGACTCTTTGCCAGGTTCTGGAGATGAAAACAGAGTCTCTGCCTTGAAGGTCAAGTGGGAGAAGTGGGCCCATAACCCCAAACTACCAACACTATAGGACTGGAAGACTAGAGGACCACAGGTCCTGTCTCGGGTCTCAGAGGAGGGAAAGACCATGGGTCAGGTGTGATGGGAGTTCATGAGCAAAGTGGGTCCTCAGTCCTGTCTGGGCATCAGGGGAGGCTTCCTGCAGGAGGTGACGCCCAAGTGTAACCTTGAAGAATGACTCAGTGAGCCAGGCGAGGACAGGTCGGGAGGGCGTTCTAGGCAGTGGGAGCAGCCCGAGCAAAGGCCCAGGACATAAAATGCAGAGTGCGTACAGGCAGCTGCTAACTGTTGGGCTTTACTGAAGTAAAAAGTAGAGACCGATGTGGTGTGGGGTATGGCCAGAGGGCCACACAGGGCCCATATCCCAAGTCCCTGACCCTGCGTTAGGGAACGTGGGCTTTATCTGGATGCAGCACTTCCCGGAGTGTTCGGAATAACACAGTCACGTGCAGTGTTAACAGATGTTCCCCCCAAATAAAAGGTGCTTCTTGATCGAATAAGTTGAGTGACGTTGAGTTAAACTAGTGGTTCTCAAGTGAAGGGCAATTTGCAAAAGGGAACATTTGGCAATGTCTGGAGATATTTTTGTTGTCCTGATTTGGGGGTAGGGTGCTACTGGCATGTGGCAGGTCGAGGCCTGGGATGCCGTCCACCGTGCTACAATACACAGGACAGCCCCCTACAGAAAACTCTGCCCTAGCCCCGCCCCAGGGCTCCCAGAGACCCTACCCAGGCCCCGCCGGAACTCAGCATTCTGTACTATCGTGGTCTGTTTGCTAGTTGGTCTCCCCACTAGTCCCTGCACTGGACTATGCAGGTCCGAATGGCTGGGTTCAGATAGTTAGTATTTGGGGGAGGGAGGAGGAGAAAATATAGCAGAAGAGGACGTCCTGGCAGGGTTGGGTGGAGGGAGTTGCACTGGGTGGCGTCTGCCTCCTGGGGCATAACTCCTGCCGGCAGGACTGGCGGGTCATTCTAGGAGCGCTTCCCATCCTAGCAGCCCCCATCGGCTGCAGCTGGAAGGTGTGGGACTCAGACCCAGCCCTGACGAGCTGGACAGGTCAGAGTCAGGGACCCACTCTATGCTGTGCACTGTGTGGGTGCTGGGAAGAGGGTCCCCTGCGGCCAGGTTCTTGCCTGTTTTAATTTTCTCCATAGCAATCTTTAACAGAGCCATTCATTCATTTATTCATTTATTTATTTATTTATTTAACGTGGCTGCGTGGCCCGGCATGTGGGATCTTCACTCCCCCACCGGGGATCGAACCCGCGTCCCCTGCATTGGGAGTGCTGACTCTTAACCACTGGACCGCCAGGGAAGTCCCTCACATAGCTATTTTTAAGTTTATTTGTCTGTCTCTTCTCCTCACTCCCCTTCCCACCTCAGAATGTTGGCCCCATAAGGCAGGGATTTTCATCTGGATTGCTCATTGCTTTATCCCCAGGGTCTAGAACGTGCCAGGCGCATAGTACGTGCTCCATTAAAACATGTTGAAGCAACAAACGCCGAGCACCCTCCACGCCCACCAACATTGGCTGTACAGATCCAAGTGCCTGGTGCTCGGCCAGATTCTGCCACACTTGGTCCTTCCTCCTCTGCACTGGCAAACAGGAGAAATCCCAGGAGCCTCCCTCCTAAACCATGCAGCATTTGCTCATGGTCTAGATAATTCCAAAGCTGCTTTAGGGGAAGGCACAGGAACTTCGCAGGCACACCCCAAATCTTCCCTGAAAAATCTGGGATGATGGACTAACCACTAGCTGAGGGAGGAGGGAGCAGGCCAGGATGATGCAAAAGGCCAAGCAGGCTGGCAGCCAAATGAACTGTAGCCAGTTGACAGGACAGTGGCCTGAACAAAGGCCTCGCTGCCTCCCGGAACTGTTGCCAAGCATTGTGACGCTCGGGGCTAATCGCATCTGAGTGCGGTGCTGCAGAGGAGGGCCCACATGCTGGCAGGGCTTCAGGCACTGTCCGCTTGCCTGAGGAAGCCCATTCATGCAGCGCAAGGCCAGCAGGGCGCTCCCAATTACACTCGGGGGAGAAAGGACCAAAGCTGGGAGAGCAAGCGCCTGCTGGTTCCCTGGGAAACAAATGCAAGAAAATAAAAACCCGTGGGTGGAAGCAGGTGCCCAGGTCTAGCAAGGGTTGCCAAGGAACTCTATGTTAATGTAGGGGGTCTGTTTACCCTCAAGACTGCGGCCCCTAGGGCTTTTGTTAAACTTGGGCTCATGGCTTGGGCTATGGGCGGCAAGGCTGTTAGAAACCTGGGTTCAAATCCCAGCTGACCCTCCAAGCTGGGGGTTCCAGGCTGCAGAGGAACTATCCTTTTGAGCTTTGGGGCCTCAGGCAAGTGATCCATAAAAAGTGCATGTGGGCGAAGAGAGGGTGTATCTGCTCTGCTAACCTAACAGGTTTATTGGAAGAATAAAAGAGTGGAAGGGCCTTAGGAACCATAAAGCATGGAGTGCAGGTAGGCATGAGGGGATGCAACTGTGCTCTTCCAGGGAGGGGCTGTGTACAGGGAACAAAGGCAGCCGGGGGTGGCCTTCGGCTTCTTGTGGAAACCAACTGGCTTTCAGGGCACACCCCTCATCTGCAACAGATGCCTTTTCAGACCTTGAGGTGGTTCTTAGAATCGCATTTAAAGCCCCTTAATGGACAACCTCATGGAGGCCTAGAGACACACAATTCATTTGGGTTATTGTGAATGATTCCTTTAGGCAGATAAATTTATAGTCAGCTCATAGTCACATGGCACTTTCCATTTGGTAAATCTCATACAAATTTAATCCTTAAATAACACCAAAAGATAGGCATTACTATGCTCATTTTACAGGGTATAATTTTAGAGACTCAGAGAGGTTGGGTGAGTTTCCCGAAGTCACACAGTCAGTTTGTATCAGAGACAGGCTTTGAGTCCAGGCCTCTGATTACTGGTTAGATTAGTGCCGGCTGTGTAGACGTGACTGTCTCTCCCTCCAGAGTCCCCTCCTCCCCTTCTCATTTAGGGTCTTAGGTTTGGGGCCCCCTTTTGTTGTTTGTATTTCTTAACCACCTTCCCTGACAAATCTAAGCAGAACTGTCTTTTGGAAGAGGACAGCCTGGCATAGAGAATTCTCCCTGGGAAAAACTAATGTTCCAAGAGCTGAGCCTGGGCAGCTTCCTTAGTGGGTGCCATTCCACTGTGGTCTGAGTGTGATAGGGCAGCTCACATGGTGTGCAGCACGCCTGCCCTGAGGACCTACAATCCCAAGTAAGGCAGACACAACTATCCCAACATCTATGGTGGCCTGAGAAGGTGGTTACAGTAGATCTCCTAGATACGAGATGAAAGACACACTCTCTCCTTAAAATCAGTACAGTTCAGGGAATTCCCTCGTGGTCCAGTGGTTAAGAATCTGCCTTCCAATGCAAGGGACGCAAGTTTGATCCCTGGTCAGGGAACTAAGATCCCACATACCGTGGGGCAACTAAGACTGCACACTGCAACTACTGAGTTCGCACGCTCTAGAGCCCGTGCGCCACAACTAGAGAGCCTGCGTGCCACAAGCACTGAGCCCGCACACTCTGGAGCCTGCACGCCATGACTACTATGAGAGCCCGTGCGCTGCAACTACTGAGCTCGTGCACTCTAAGACCCGTGCGACACAACTAAGACTCAGCACAGCCAAACAAATAAATGAATAAATATTTTTAAAAATCAGTACAGTTCACTTACTTCCCTGTGGAGAGATCATGTCTGGATTGTGAATGCTGAGAATGAAACAGAGGGAAGAGAACTTTCACTTATAATAAAGATAAAAGTGCTCTCTGATTTTTAAATGACATATTACCAATCAAGTTCACATCCATTACCACAATGAATCTTTACAATAGCCCTGTGAGAGCAGTTATAACCCTGTGAGGTATTATTATTCCCATTTTAAAGATGGGGGAAACTGAGGTTAAAAATTGCATAGGTGATTTGTCAAAGGTCACAAGGCTGATTCATGGTAGAGATGGAACAAAAAGACCTGGTTCTTCTACCTACAAGTTCAGGGCTTCACAGATGACACTTTTTATTTCCCATGGGTGAGAAGTTAATTAACAGTAAATTCAAAGGTTGATTAGAACTAGGGACTTCTAATGGGAATCCCCCTAAGTTCCTGGTAGCATCGTTACTTACCTCTTCTCCAAGAATCATAAAAGCACGCTAATGGCATCTAATCAGCCCTCGGCACAAGCCTATAATCGGTATCACAGCAGATGATGAATGAAGACGGAAGGTATGTATTAAGAGACTCACCAGTAACTGCTTGAGGTTAGGGCTGCCTTTCCAGGCCTGGAGGGTTGCTTCAATGAGCTCTCACAGAGAAGCTCTAGGTTTCTTGCCTGCATGCCCAGAGGCATTTAAGAATAAGTATAAATCATAGTCCCTCTCTTCAGGGACTTTACAATTTGGTAGGAAGCTGAGATTTGTTATGAAATCTTTAAGTGGCAATGTACAAAACAGAATGGAATCAAATGCCTATCTTTTTGGTTCACGGTCCAACAAGGCTTCTTCATGAAGGAAGTAGGTGTTGAGCGGGTTGCGACTGGATAGGACTTGGAGAAGGAGGAAGGAGAAAGGGCCTCCATTCTGAGGGAGGAAGAGGTGCCAGCAGCAGGCAGGAGGTAGGGCGTGCATGTTTCCCAGCACCCTAGTCGTTCTGCACACACTACCTGGGTCCTGGCACAGCCAGGTTTCAATGACTCTCTAAGCCTTGTACCTGCTATTTCCTCTTCTGGAAAGAACCTCCCTCTCTTGATTCCTTGTCCCCTGATCTCTCATGCCCTATCTTCCTGTTAACACCTGTCAACTTAGCCTTTCTTCTGCTGTGAGACTGTCTCTGCTCTTCCGCAGTGCTTTGCCTTCCTCTTCATGGCACTGACCACGCTGCATGATGATGTGTTTGTAAGCCTGTGTTCTCCACCCCATCATGACCCTTGAGGACCCTTCTGTTCATTTTTGCATGGCCATCTGTTGAGTAAATACAAATGAAAGATGGAAATGCAGATTGACTGAATGAACGAACCTGCAGAAAGAGACATATGGGCTGACACCTAGAACCAGTGGTGCCCTGGGCCACATTAGATGTATTACGTCTAATAAATCTGAGCGGAATTAATGATTCTTCGATGAATGAATGGTTGATGGATTGACTGGGTCATTATATACATCATGAGGAAAACCCAGGATCATTATTCAGCTAACTTGGTTGACTTTTTCTGTCTTAACCTTATTTCTAGAAAGTTGGTGAGGCTGAGACCTGAGGCATCAGCAGGAGTCAGCCCAGGGGAGGGTGCACAGAGTACAGAGCAGCCGTGCGGGACCTGGAGGCGAGGGGTTCAGAAACAGCTAGTGGGCGGTGGGCAGCGTCTGGAAAGGCAAGCGAGGGGCTGGAGAAGTGAGCAGAAGCCAGACTGTGAAGGGAAGTCAACGGTTTCCTGAGGACAATGGGACACAATCAGACCTGTAAGCACGGTGTGTTGCAAGACTCCTTTTTTTTCTTTTTTTAAAGAAAAGGGACCCCGACTGAAATGTGGAGAATGGATCAAGGTAGAGAAAGATTTAGAAGGCAGGAGCCTAGTTTTAAGGATGTTTCCGAAACTTGGGTATGAGATGGTGAGGGCTGAACTAGGGAGGCGGCTGTGGGGATGGAGAAAAGCAGAGAGATTTGGGAGAGCTAAGGAGGAGAATGGACAGGACTTAGTGACAGCTGTGATTGACAGGTGGCCAGTTGTGCTGGTCATGGGGGTGGAGGCAAGGAATCGAGGATGAGAACGCTAAGGAGCCTGGCTTGGGAACTGGCGGATCCCAACTGAGATGAGGAAATTTGGGGGAAGAGGTACAGTTGAGCTGAGAGGGAGGAAAAATTGAGTTATTTCCAGAAATTGTTCTATACCTAGACTTTGTAATGAGAGTCTTATTATATGATATATATAGATGTAGGTATACATAGATATAGATATATTATGTTTTTTCAATTAATGTAATAACATCTTCCCATGATATTACAGACTTCATAAGCATTACTTTTAATAAGGGGCAAGCTATAAATAAATATGCAAACTGTCAGAGAAAATAAGTCAGATGTGCTGATTGAAGAGGGTATTTCACAGGCTACACATGTGCAAGAGCAGGTTGGCCAGTCGGCGGGCCCATCAACAGCATTTTCAGAGCATCTTCTGGGAGAGGCCTCTTCCAGGTGCAGTGAGCGATACAAAGAACACATCAAGAGCCTACGGTTGTACCCAGGAGGCCCCAGCAGACTCAGCACCAGCCAGGGTGTGGCCTCGGTCGTAGGCAGATAGCCTACAAAAGGGGCAAGGGACCCAGAGGGAAGTCTTGGCCCCTGGGAATAGGGAAGGGCAGGGGGTGGGGTGGGGACGAAGATCTGCCAGGAGCTGTGACTGGGAATGGAGTCTAAAGAAAACTTCCCCACTCAGCTGGAAAGAGAAAACGAGACTGTGCCTTTGAAAGTATTTTGTAATCTCAAAAGCTGAATACAAATTTAAGGGACTATTCATTATGGTCCACATTCAAAACCATCAGTTTAAAACTGATGGAAGTTTTGCTAATATTCATCTATAAAGCAACAGGGGTGGAAAGGAGACTTTTTACTACATTCCCCTTTGTACCTTTTGAATCATTCAAGAATAATTTTAAAAACTTCTTTAAATCTATGCAAACCAATTCTCTCTTATTCATTAACAGTAATGATGGAGAAACAAGTCGAATCACCAGGATTTTTTGACTTATCCAGAAATAAACCATAAAGAGAAGGCAATACTGCATCTCACAGTGACTTCATTCATTCAAAAAGAAGGATGCCCACTCCTAGAATAACATTAAGTAATCACATATTGAGTTAAAAGAAAATGAGCCAGAGTGGCTATGGGGGAAAAGGGCATGGCATTAATGTACAGGACTTGGATTCCAGGTGGGCTAAACTTCTGGGTGCCTCAGTTTTTTCATCTGTAAATGGGTATAACAAAACCTACCATGAAGAATCATAATGAAACTCAACTGAGATAACCTCTGTGAAGGCAGCTAGCACCTAATGACCTGCAACTCTGTGCATGTCTGTTTGTTGAATCTTAGAAATACCAACTTTCACGTGCACCCACTGGAACGCTTTTGACTACAAATAACAGAAAAACTTGACTACAATGTCTGATGTAAACAGGGCTTATTTTTCTCACTATATAATAAAAAGTCTCTGTAAATAAGCAGTCCAGGGCTAGGGTAGAATAGGATAGGTGACCAAAGTCCAGATTTGTCCAGGACCATTCCTGTTTTAGCATCAAAAGTCCTGCATCTCTAGATACCCCTCAGTCCCAAACAAACCATGAGGTTGGTCAGCCTAGCAATAATGGTCATCAGTGATGCCATCAAGAATCATAATACTTCATTCTTTTTCACTTGGCCCTTCTGAATGTTGCTTGTTGCCTCATGGTTGCAAGATAGCTACTGCGCCTCCAGGTGTCATGTCTGCATTCCAGGTACAAAGAAAAGGGAAGGGAAAAAGGATCAAAGGCTTTCTCTTAGAGAGGTTTGCCTCTTATTCTGGAGAGAAAGCTTTCCTTGAAGACATGCACTTACATCTCATTGGCCAGAACTGTTTCACATGGCCACCCCTTGCTGTAAGGGTAGCTGGGAAAATTGAGTATGCATTTTGTTTCCAACCCCTCAGTAGAAGAAACCAAGGGAAGAAGGTCGAGAAAGTCTTTTGGGCAGCCGATCCACAGTGTCTGCTACACCCCTTTGCTCTTTATTTCACCCAGCCGATGTCGAGCGCCTGCTGTGCAACAGGCACTGCGCTAAGATCTGCAAAGGGCAGACAGATGATAAGACACGACCCCCACGCTGAGGAAGCTCACGGTCTGGTACAGGCTATGTCAGAAGGCAGCCACGAGAGAGTGGGAAGTGCTGCGCCGGCATATCTTGCCCAAGATGTAGGCGGGAATGACAGGGTTGGTGGATTAGCCAGGTAACAATGAATACAGTGTGCTTTCCAAGGATAAACCCAGAGATGTGAGGGCAGGACTTGGCAACAAGAAAGCTCCGGGAAGAAGAGCCAGTGGGTGTGAGAAGAAGGACTGCGTGTGTGGGGGTAAGTACCTCTCATCTCTGAAGACAACCTGCCTCAGGTCTTTGCTATGACATTAGGAAGCCATTCCGAAAACAGCATGTACCTAGGAGGAGGTCTGAGTGGCCTTTAAGCACACCCAACAAAGAGCTGTACAAATTCCTCATGGAGACAAGTCACCTCAAGTAAACAAGATTCCAAATCTGCCCTTGAGAAAGAGAAAACCAAATTTATATCCTCTGCCTGAGGATCCTGCTGGGTGCCCACGCCCTCACCTTACTCTGTTTCCTACTCTTCTGGCCTCAGGAACCAGCCCCCTCTTCGTTTCCCGGCGTCCCAGCGTCCCTCTTCCCCAGTGCATTGCTGGATCCTTCTCCAGGCCTGGACCTGGCCAGCCTCTGAACCAGGCAGTGCAGACGCTGTGGCCTCTGTGGCCAGTTAGAGCTGGTGCCTGGTGCCAGCGACCTGCCCATGTTCCTGGAGAGCCCGTGGCTCCTGGAGCACAGGAGAGCTCCTGCTTTAGTCTGCTCTCAGGATGAGCCCCGGGAGCACACCTGTAACAGTCCTTCACATGCCTTCCATTATCTCATGGAAACATCCAAAAACAGTCCTTCAGGGTGGGGAGAGTTATCCCCAGGTAGCCAGCGAAGAAGTGAGGCCAGGAAGGTTAGGTAAACTGCCCTGGACTACCCAGTCGCTTAGTGATAGAGGTGGGATTCAAATCTGGGTTGGATTCTAAGGCTCCTGTTTTCCCCACCGGCACCATTTCTCTATGCATAGCCGAGCTCTCTCCCCAGCCCCCTTTCCCTGCAAGCTTGTCTATGCCCAGACCCCTGGCCCTGAGGGCATCCTCTGATGGAGGGTCTTGATCACCAGAGTCTGTGAGGAAGTTTCATTTATTCCTCCACTCAGCAGATATTTATTGAGTATCCCCTATACGCAAGGTGTTGTACTGGGCTGTTGTATTATTTTCTGGTTTCCTGAATCTGCCTACGGCTGGGCCAGCTGACCTCCAAGGATCACTGGCTGCCAGAGCTTGCTCTGTCCTCAGGGCACCATGGCAGAGCTGCCTGTGGCCGACTCAGACCAGCCCCAGTGGCGCAGCTGAACCTCTTTCCATTTCCCCTGTGCACTAATGGCCCACTCGTGCCTTGCTTCTTTTCCTTTTCTGCCAGATCTGTTTGCAGTCTGGGCCTGGCATGGTCACATCTGAGCCTGTTCCAGTTATGACAATGTAGCTAGTCACTGCTGTCACCAAAGTAAGGTGGTCAGAGGATGGGAAAGAAATGACACAGCTCTTAGATCCATCTGATTCTTGATAAACAATATGGTGAAAGTGGAGATTAAAGAAGAATATATTTTGTCGGGGAGGAGCTGCCAATAATCACACTCTCTCCCCTGGGTGCGGGAGGCGGGGTGAGGGTTCCTAGGCAGGTGCCACGGAGGTATAAGAAACGGAGACTTGCAGGGGTAAAATGACCAACCAAGTTCACACACTGTCATTGCGTTTTTTCCTATTTGTAAAAGTAATACATGTTCACTGTGGAAAATTGGAAAATACCAAATAGTATAAAGAAAAACATAAAAAGACTCTACGCTACTATTACCCAGAGATGATAACCACTGTTAACATTCTGTTTACCTCTAGATTTTTTTCTATGCATGTATATGGGTTTAGTCCATACATACTGTTTTGTATTCATCTTTTATCACTTAACATTATTTGATACCATTTCCCCCTTGACACCAAGTGTTTTATAAAAACGTCATTTTCTGTGGCTGCATAATATTCCGTTATACGGACATGCCATAATTGGTTCGACCTCCACTCTTGGCTATTTGGGTTGTTCCACCCCCTTCCATTTTGTCCTGTATAAATAATACTGAGATGAACATCTTTGTACATAAGTATTTGTGCCCATACCTGATTTTTCCGTTGGGCAGAATTCTGAGGGACAAAGCACTTTGGCATGGTCTGTCTCTCTGCCCAGAAAGAAGGGACAGCGGGCACTAGTCACGACCAGGCTTCCTGATCAGCGGCCTTGGGGCACCCAAAAGGGGGGATGCTGAAGCAGGGGGCGTAGGCACCTCAAAGCTTTGCTTCTCTTACGGTTTTTCTTTGAATGACCCCTGCTTTATTACTCAAAACTCTTTAGTTCAGAAATCTGCTGAAATCAGCTCAAGCAAACAAAAGAAGTGGAGATAAGAATGTCGGGCAGGAACTTAGCCAGTCCTCAGAGAGGGCCTGGGAAAAAGGAATCCGTCCAGACTTCCTCTCCTCTCCCCATCAATCCCCGTGGGGCAGTGGGTCTTGAACCTGAGAGTGTATCAGAATCACCTGTGGGGCTCATGAAACCACTCATTGCTAGGAAGCCCATCCCCCAGTTTCTGACTGAGCAGGTCCTGGGCAGGACGGAGAACTTGCATTTCTCACGTGTTCCCAGGTGATGCTGGTGCTGGGGACCACGCTTTGAGAACCTCTGCTAGAGTACAACATGCAGGCTGGGGGCAGGGCAGACACCCTCCAAGACTGCTACCACACCCTGGTTTCTGGGTGAATTCTATCCTCTCACTGTGATCCTGCCTGGTGGCACCAAAGCAAGGTTGTTACCACCTCCTGTCAGAAAGAGACCTCCCCCAAGAAAGGCCCAAGAAGAAGAGAAAGTCGCTAGGGCCTTTCCCTGAGGTTATCTCTCCCTCAGGGCCTTTTCTGAAAATTGACTCAGTCAATTCTCAGGAAGTTCTCTCATAGCCAGACTTTCTTCCCTCCGGCTAATACCTGGATGCTGATCTGCGATTAAGGTGGTCTCTCCCTCTCAAGCCACTCCCTCCAAAGGGCTCCTCTGTTCCGGTACCGGACAAGCAGGGGTTGCTAGGGAAGTCTGCAAGGTGTGGCTACAGTGAGGAGGGGCCCAGCCCTGGGTTCTGGGTTGCTTGGAGGCTCACTGGACAGTGACACCAAGAGGCAGCCCACAGGGGGAACTTACCGTCCACTGTGACGCCATAGAGGAGCTCATGCTCTGGTGAAAACAATGAAGTGACGTTCGTGAAAGACCCTGTAAGATTATAAAGGAAGAAGCAACATTTATTGTGCTCCTACTTGTGCAGGCACAAAGTGCCTTATGTTGATCACCTAATTTAATCCTCCCTAAAAACCTATGAATGCAGAGATGGGTACCATTATTCCCAAAATACATGTGAAGAAATTGAGGCACAGAGAGCCTAGGTTACTTGCACAAGCTCTTAAACACTACTCTATAGCTGCTTCTGGGAGAAGCCTGAAAACCAAGAAAGGGTAGAGGGGAGGAAACTAACACATATATTCTTTTACTCGATCATTATATTAATACTCTATAAAATTATCCCCATTTATAGGTGAGGAGACTGAAGCTTAGTTAAGAAGCTTCCCAAAGTCACATAATTGGTAAGTGGGGAAAGGGGCAGGCTTCAGTGTAGGTGGCATCAGAACTAAACAGTCAAGTAAGGGTTCAATGCACAGAGATGGGCAGGCTATAAATGCCTGCATGAACTGACTCTTGGGGCTTGCAAATGCATGGCACATCCTTTTAACAGATTCCTAACTGAACAATGAGATACCACATCTGAAAATTCTGACATGTGAAAATGATTACAAAATAAATATGCATTGAAAACTCAGGATATAAAACTATTTACAGTAAAATTCCAATGTACTATATCTTTTTATCTATATCTATATCTAGAGAGATATAACAGCCTGGAAGAAAATACTCCATCTTGTTAAATAGACTTTTCAGGACAGTAGGATTATGGATGATTTTTCTTTTCTTATTTTTTACTTTTTTTTCTGTGTCTTACAATGGTCTTCTGTTATTTTCACAGCTATTAAAAGAAATCTTATTTATTTACACAGATGCAAGGGCACAGCTTCTTTCCTGACACGATCACCAGGGAGAGGATGAAAGCCTTATCCCATTCTGACCTTCATTTCCTACCTTCCTCCTTCACAAGTTGATTTTCCAAGGCTTTCCATTTGTGAGCTCCTGATGTTTAATGCACCTGTGAGTGAGCGTGGGGGGATGGTGTTTAATAGGATCTACTTTGAAGACCTCAGGGAGGGCTCTAATTTAGCCACACCTGGAAGCCCTGGTTTTCTCAGTGCTTTTCCCATCTAACCAGACTGTGGTGTGGTTTCCCCTGAAATCCTCAGCAGACTTCTGAGCACATAACCTTTAAGACTCATCTTGCTGTCTCTACCTCCCTCTGCCTTTAAATCATTGCCTGTGTAAAAAGCAAACTCTGAAACTCAAGTTGAAGTTCTATGATCTTTAAAAGCTTTTTAAAATCAAACCAACCTGGAACTTAGTGATGCATAATGATAAAGTTGACTACATTTATTTTTCTTTTTATGATTTCACTCTCATACATTTCCACTTGTATTTGGAGGAGTTTAACACGTACTCTAAAGTGTTATTTTAAAAATTCTAGTTCTAGGGACTTCCCTGGCGATCTGGTGGTTAAGACTCCGTGCTTCCACTGCAGGGGGCACGGGTTCAATCGCTGGTCGGGGAACTAAGATCTTGCATGCCATGCACGGCGCAGCCAAAAAAAGAAAAAGAAAAAATTCTAGATCTAAGTAAAAAGGAATCATATATAAAGATTGTCCACCAAAGATTGAAACAAAAAAGTAGCTTCAATTTAAAAACTAGTCCTTCAGTTGACTTAAAAATGAATTTAAACATTTTCCCCCTAGATTTGAAAAGTACCTCTCCTCCTCTTCTCTGAATAATTTTTTAAAAGGTCTTGGGTTCCATTTTCAAAATAAGTTCTATATTTCTAAGGGTGACACATTCCAAGTAACCAGAAACTGGCCTTGGCTTGGAAAACATCCCAGTTCTCATAAACATGCAATCACTAGTTCCTTTCAGGATGATGAATACTATTGATTGGCTCAGATCAGCTTGTGACCCAGCAGTGGTATCAGACATTGGATATAAAACATCTCCTTATGAATTTTTCATTGGCTTGTGTGTCTGGAGAACCGGGCAGCTGCTTCCCTTCCCTGAGTGCTTACTCTCCCTGCTCGCCCTCCCTCCTCCTCTCTGTGTCCCAGGGCTGATGATGCCATTCTGCAGGGCCGCATTATTGGATCAGAGCGATTAGCTGTACAGCCTGATTTTCTGAGTCAAATCCAATTTCTTTTTCAGGTACCACAGGCTTACGAGTAGTCATGTGCTTTTTGTTTTGCGATGGCATCACAGGATTACTAGCAGACGCAGTAAACTGAAGTCATTTCCCATTAACTGTACTCCTCATGATACTAAGAGAATGTGTCACTCTGAACTGGCATCCTCAAGCATTTTTCAGGAGAAAGAGTGCTTTCAGAAGCTCAAAGAAAAGCTGACAAAAGCCAAACTCTTGAGAAGCACTGTGTCAGGCACTTTCCAATACCTTAGCTCATGATTCTCATAACAACCCCAGAAGAGGAGGAACATTATTCCCCCTTTTACACTGGTAGTAACTGAGTATCTTAGAAATACGGTAATCTCTCAGAATTCACGTGGATTTATCAAGCTCACACTGAAATAGGTGGCAAGGTGAAACCCTGGAACTCCAGACTTGATCAGGTGGCCAGAGCAAACCCAAGAGTCACCTTCTTCTAAGAGAACAAGGAAAGCTTCACTCAGAGCAAACTGTTCCCCTGCCACATCTCCATTGGTTCTTATGTTCGAGATCTGGACAGAGTGAAAGATTCAAGTTCTCATGTCTAGAAATAGGGCTGTAGTCCCATTAACATTTGTATCCAGGTGAAACTGAATTAAAGTAAGCTTCAAGCACCAATTGGGAGGAGAAAATAAACAACACAAGGTCAGCAGGTAGTCTGGAACGGGGAGGGGTAAGGTCTCCAGTGGCGACTGGGTAGGGTGGAGGGTGGAAGGCCCTCTCCCTGGTCCTGCTTTCTCTGTAAGGCATGGAGAGAGAGCCTGTGAGAAACCTGTAACACACAGTGAGTGAGAGCTCTGTGGGTCCCTACACTACAGCTGACTCTTGCCAAATATTTTGTGGTACACTTAACTTAAAAGGAGGAAGAAAAAAAGTAGAGGAATCAGAAAATGCCCCATTGTAAATGAAAGTGAGAATTCTTCCTGGCTTTAGCCTCTGCTAAGGGAATCTAGATGATACTCAGGAACAGACACCACTTTTCACAAAATGTATGGTTTTGGTTCATCTCATTGACAGCAACCTGCCTACCTGAGCCATGAGCCCATAGCTGCCAGAAACAATGATGCCAAAAGAAATCTTTCTCTATCTCCAGGGTGTGCATCACCAGAGCACAACTGCACCATTTGCTTTTGAGTCTTGGATACAAAAATTTTTTTCTTGTCTTATCTTTTAATTTCAAAAAATCATTTTATTTTATTTTGTTTTTCTTTTTCTTTTTTTTGTTTGTTTTATTATTTTGGGTTCTTGCCTTAGATCATTCAGTGACTTGCTGGGTGACCTTGAGTAAATCCCATCTTCTCTGTGGTCCTCTGTGAAGGGGCTCAGTTGGAAGGACCGTGATTGATTAGTTATGTCTGCCACGGGTGCTGCATTAGAAAGTGGTGATATAAGTGTTACATATTAGCCTTTCCTGAACTGGGTGATCTTAGGTTCCTAATTCTCTGTTGGGGAGTAGATGGAGATAAGCCTCTGTAGACTGGGGTCAGAGGAGCAGTTAGTCATGGCCTGGAGCTCAGTGTAATCCTGAGGTGAAACAAGGCTGTTCTCACAGCCTCAGCAAAGTATGCTCTAACCCATTCCATTTTAGAAAAGCTGAGTGGGTGACTAACCTTTATTGCTTCCCTTCTCTCACCTGCCCCCTCCCCTCCCCCGTTATTTCTCTCTCCATAATCCCCTTGGGCATACCCTGGGGGGCTCTAGTGTCAATGTAGGCCTGAGGGAGGAGGTTCAGCAGACATCGGGGGAATCTGTATTAGTTTTCTATGGCTGTGTAACAACATAACTGCAGACTTAGCAGCATCCAACCACACGCATGTATCTCACAGTTTCTGTGAGTCAGGAGTCAGGGCATGGCTTGACTTGGTTCTCTGCTTATGGTATCACAGGCTACAGCCAAGGTGTCAGCCAGGGCTGGGCTCTCATCTGAAGGTTTGACTGGAGAGGGATCTGCTTCTCCGACCACTCATGTGGTTGCAGACAGCCATTCCTTGCAGTTATAGAACTGAGAGCTTTAGTTTTTTTGCGAGCTGTTGGCTCAGGAGGACCCTCAGCTCCTCCTGAGGGTTCACCCACCATTCCTGCAGCGTGCCATTCCAGCCAGCAAGGGAGAGACTCCAGCCAGATGGGCTCTACAGTCTTATGTGATACAAATTTTTGGGTAAAACTGAAGACCAGAAACACACATCCGCCTAGCTAGTCCCTTCTCCAGAGCTGAGATGATTATGCTGAGATGCCTAAGAAGACTATGTTGTTTTTGCTCCTGGACATTAGGCCTTTTCCTAGATCCACCCCTTGAGTTTATACACTAAAAGTCCCATATGACCCCAGAGAAATCCCAAAAGTTAGTTACCTGATCCATACTGAATAGAAATGTCATGCTGTGGATTCTTCAAAACTCATTAACCTGGCACCTTCATTGGAATGGTTGTGATTTTCTAGACAGCAGCTGTTAGCACATCCATTTCACAGATATTAAAGACTGATTGGATGACAGGATTCTTTGCCACTCTTCACTGAATATCTCATACTAATTACACAGTTTCCAAGCCTTCAGAACTTTCCTGAAAATTTGTGTTCATTGGTAAACTTTTAATCAAACAAGATGTGCAAAGTATTGCATTAAGCTCAAGGATGTCATTCTGGAATATCACAGGTGAAAGAACTCCCGTGAGTCCTCTAAATTACTGCCTAGACCCACAGTCCTCAGTCTCAGTGGACATCTCTGCTCCTCGTTTATCCTGAGGAAATAGGGCCTGTGGTAGAACATTATACAGTCACTTCCTTACAACCATGCTCTCCTGAATTTTGGAAGCCTCGTGTCCCTGTATTTTAGACTTATCTTAGTGGAGTAAACAAGCTAGTAGTGCCCCTCGAGAGAGTTCACTAGTTAACACCCAGCCTTTAATGTCTTTTAAACTTGGAAGGGATCTTAGAAGTCACTTTGCTTAACCCTAATATTAAAAATGAAATGGCTCTTAAGAAAAGGGTCTGATATCAAGTGGTATTAAGAAGGATAAAGTTCAACCAACTTCTTTGAATCACGTGGGTCTTCAAGGAGCACTGTCTTGGTCTCATGACAAAGATGACAAAAGATAACAGGGCATCTGGGCAGGCTGTTGTACCCTCCTTGCAGTTTGTGGGTAAAAGAGTGGGTGGATTCTGATGACTATGGTGAGCTCTTCCTTCTTCCTATTCCAAAAAGGTGAATGGCCAAGCACTGCCTCATCTTGGGAGGGACTTTCACGTGAAGATCATAGATTGTGAACATGTATTTATTTTTTATTTTGGCAGAAAATGTTTTTCGTAACCAGTGGTGTGACCATGACAAAGAAGAACAGTTCTGCTTTCAACTCAGAGAAATAGTGGGGGAGAGACAAAAACAAGCAGAAAAGAAACATTTTCTTCAGGCTTTAAGGAGGGGTAGCTATTCACAGTCAATGAATACCTTTCAGGATCACCTTTGTAATCTCATGTGCCTTTAAACCCTCCACATCCACTGCAGTCAGGAGGGGATTTCACTGGCCCACAGGAAGGCAGTCCTTGTGCTTGTGTTGTCTTCAAGTGGGTCCCACAGGTTGAAAGTTGCCTTCTCTTCCTCCCTCTGACTCATTAAAGCCAACCTTCAAATTCAGCTTAGGGACACCTCTCCCTATTCCAGCCCCTCACTATTCCAGGTTAGAAGCTATTAGTAGACTCATCCCACCATGAAGCAGAGACCGTACTCGCCCTCCAGACTCATCCCTTAACCAGATCCCAGTGCCTGGCACAGAACACGGGGTCAGTGACGTTAAGGAACCAAGCTGATTACTTCTGGCTCTGCTCTTTGTATGGTTCTTTGCTGCTTCATATGTAGTTTCTCTCAACCTGCTATCTCTTGCCATCCTTATATTTACACTTCGGCGTCTTCTTCCACGGAGCCCAGGCCATGCTGCTGCTCCAGGAGGTCAGCAGCAACTATTTGCTGGCGACAGACTATATCACGGGACTTTATAGACAGATAGACGCTAAACAGCACTGGTGTGTAGTTTGAAAATTTGGGCAAGTTATTCACTTAATGGTGGGGCATCTACAAAGAAACTAGTCAAACACCTCTATCTTTTCTCTCTCCTCCCTCCCTTTCCCACCAAATTTCTTGAGAGAGTAATCTTTACTCCCTTTATCTCATACCTTGTCCATTCTAATCTGATTTTGTTTCCTATACTCCCTCCACACATATGCAGATGCTGAAATGCTCACTCTAACTGCCAGATGTAACAGCTTTTCTTGAATTCTATCCTCACTAATCTTCCTAATGAATTTGATGCAGCTGTGAACTACTCTCGAAAATTTTCTTCCTTTGTGGAGCAATTGGAATACAGTTTGCCTCCCAACTCTAACTTACTTTTATCTCCTCAGTTGGCTCCTCTTTTGCCTCATTTGAAACACAGTTATGTCCCAAGATTTGTCCTCAACTCAGTTTCTCTTCCTTTTGTATACCTCCTTTCTGGTGGTCTCAAATACTCCTACTGTTTCAATTACCATCTCTATGCAGATAGTCCCAGATCTTTACCCCTAGTCCAACTTATTTACAGAGTTCTATCTTCATATTTTCAACCATCTACTGGATCGCATCATCTAAATAATTCTCCTAGCCTTTCAAATGCATCAGTTTAAAAGTTTACAAATCATCTCCCCCAAACCAGCCCCTTCTCCTAAATTCCCTATTAATATTTGTGAAAGAAAACATGCCACTAACATTGAAATAAGTTCAAAACTGAATACTTCTGCACTCCTCCATCTCTCTCAATCCCATACCTAATGAAGTGACATTCATTAAGGACACACCTCTAATGAGGCAACATCTCTAAGGAGGTGGCATTCATTGAATGCCAGACTCTGGGGGGTGTAGTGTGGAAAAAATAAAGAAGAGAGAGAAAGAGAGAGAGAGAGAGAGGCAATTGGTCTTACCCCTGAGAACTTACAAAGGGAGGACAGAAAAGCATTCATTTGATGAATTTTTAGTGAATAGCTATTAAAAGCCAGGCACTGTTCTGGGTGCCAAAGTCCTTCAGTATCACCTCTGCAGTGTCTCTCAGGTCTACTCCAGACTAATTCAGGTCTGGTTAGAACTTCCAGATCAATATTTTTTAAATGGGAAAAATGGGCTTCTTGCCTTTAGTATTATATTTTTTTCTACTGGTAATTATCATGTTAGCTGCTGGTTTAAAGTAGATACTTTAAAGAAGTATTTGTCTATCCTAAATCATGTCTAACTTTTCCTTTATACGTTAAAATTTTATTTATTCTTTTATCTTTCCAAAGCTTCCTAACAGACCCTCCATCCTCTGTCTCTTTATGCTTCGATTCAACCCATATGCTGCCATCAGACAAATATTCCTATAACAGAGCTGTAAGGTTGCTTCCTTATTTGGAAATATTTGAAGGCTCAAAAATTATAATCTAAACTCTGCAATTAGGAATGCAAGACCCCCATCCTGAGACCTGAACTCCAATCTCTCCTTCTGGTCTTACCTGCCAGTTGCCTTTCCTGTCGGCCTGTGCTCCAGCCAAACAGGCGTGCTCAGTGTTCACAAACACGTCCTATACTTTCTCTTCTTACCCAAAGTCATGCCCTCCACTTGGAATGCCATCTGGTCTATCTCTATTCACTGAAAGCCTTCCTTCCTCTTTCAAGATTCAGCTTAATTGCTTTATCATTATAAAGGTTTGTGCCTTATTCCCCCTAATGGCTTGCACAGATGGCAATGATTGAGTTCTAATCATAATTATGGTAAGTCCACCCACTGATCCACATACAACTTGCAAAGGGACCTTCTCATTACAGGTGCTGAATAAGTACTTACTAAATAAATGTTACCAGAAGAAATTTTCTAGTAGTTTCACATGTGTACATTATTTCTTTCCAACATGATTATAAAGTCTTCAAGAACAGGGACCATGTTTTCTTCCTTTACCTTTATTTTCTACATAGTTCTTGGTACAGAACTATAAATAGAGTAGAAGTATAAATGTTAGCAGAATGACAAGTGATAAGTTATGCTTTTTCATAGGAAACACAATATTATATTAAAATCCACAGTCATATTCTGCAGTCTAAGATTAATGCCATGTTTGGACACTAGGAAAAGAAAAAAACTGTAGCTAGTCTAGTAATATCTATAACATTCTTTAGCTATTTTTTTCTTCATGTTTCCTAAATAACTATTTCTGCTTATAATTTCTTAACTGTACCTCACTGAACTCCATTATTAGTCCTTTTAAAAAATTATCTTAAGTTTTCCTGGTAGATAATTGTTATCTATAAAGATAATTTTGTCTCTACTTTAAAATAGTTATATCATTTATTTCCTTTTCTTACCTTTCTAACTGATTGGAACTTCCATATCAATATTTTACAAATGAAAAAGAATGGGCCTTTTGCTTTCAGTGGGTTTTTTTCTACAAATAGTATTCAGGTTACCTGTTGATTTAAATTAGATATTTTTATTTTAAGAAGTCTTGGGACTTTCCTGGTAGTCCAGTGGTTAGGACTCCATGCTTCCACTGCAGGAGGCATGGGTTCCATCCCTAGTCAGGGAACTAAGATCCCGCAAGCTGCGACCAAAAAAAGAAGTCTTTACCTATCCTAAATCACAGTATCTAATCTTTCCTTTTTATATTAAAGTTTTATTTGTGTTCTTATCTGATTGCTCTCTCAGACTGAGCATATAATTTCAGTGAAGTGACGATGTGACAACTGTTTAGTGATATGACCAATCACAGACAGCCATGCCAGACAACTGACATCATCAGTCATTTGGCCTATATTTACTGATACAATTATCAAGAGAACTGAGGAACGTACTTTAGCCTTTGTGCCATTGAGTCATGAACTCTCCAGGATAAAGGTCACAAAATATGAAAAAGCTGGTGAATTCTTCTATCCTTTCGTTCATTCATTCAACAAATATTTATTGAGTGCTGCTATGTGCCAGACACTATTCCAGGGCTGAGCTAGAGGAACGAACAAGACAATCTCCCTATTCTCACAGGCTTTCATTCTAGAGAAGGTAAACTGTAAGCTAACAAATAAGTGAGCAAGATCTTTTCCGACATTCATAAGAGCTGTAAAGATAATAACATAAGGCAATGCACTAGAGAGTGACTGATAGGGATGGGTTATTTCAGCCAAGGTGGTCAGGGAAGGCTTTTCCAAGGAAGTATTTTGAACGGAGATTTAAGGAACCAGCTATGTAGAGATGATAGGGAGAGCACTGCAGGCAGAGGAAACAGCGAACGCAAAGGCTCTAAGGTGAGAAGGATCTTGGCATTTTACAAGAACAAAGAGAAGGCTGACCAGCAGTGAATGGAAGAAGAACTATAGGATATGTGTTGGAGTGGGAGGAAGACCAGATGATGGTGAAGAAACACGGAAATCATTTTTAAGGACAAGGATAATAATACATTTGCTAAAATGAAACATTTAGAAGATTTACAGGGAATTCCCTGGTGGCGCAGTGGTTAAGAATCCACCTGCCAATGCAGGAGACATGGGTTCGAGCCCTGCTCCAGGAAGATCCCACATGCCATGGAGCAACTAAGCCCATGCGCCACAACTACTGAGCCCACATGCCACAACTACTGAGCCCGTGAGCCACAACTACTGAAGCCTGCATGCCTAGAGCCCGTGCTCCACAACAAGAGAAGCCACCGCAGTGAGAAGCCCACACACTGCAACGAAGAGTAGCCCCCGCTTGCCGCCAGCTAGAGAAGCCCGCGCACAGCAATGAAGACCCAATACAGCCAAAAATAAATAAATAAAAATAAATAAATTTATTTAAAAAAAAAGATTTACAATGCAAATTATAAACACTTATACAACTAACTCAAATCTCAAATAGGAAATAAGCCTAAATAAGGCAAACAAGCTCTCTACTACATTCTGTTCCACATCAACATTCTCATTTACTTGTGTTTTCTCACTCTGAAAGGCAACAAAGATCTTGGAATGATAAACACGTATTCCTGGGAACAAAATTTTCTTATGCAACAGATTATGAGCCAAAATCTTTCTGGCAGTTTAGGGAGTCCAGAGAGACACATCATCCCAACCAATTAGCCATGGGCTCTCCAAAGCTGAGGAATCACATCATCCATACTAGATGCAACCTTCATCGTAAGTTAAACAAAACCACACGACTTAGTTCCTTTCTTTGTACTCTTATTTGAAGAGGAAAAACCAGCAAATGAAACACTTTCTATACCCACTAAAGTTATCCAAAAATAAAGTATGTAACAAATGGGTCTGGGTGACTCAGGGGGATCATTCTCCATGTGTCTTGATTTAGATTATGGGGCTATTTTTGATTTGTCATAACTGGCTGGCTCTTGTGGTCTCAGACCAGGGCCAGTACACTGGTCAAAGCAGTGCTTTGTCACAGCACAGAAGCTTGTGGTAAAAAGTCTGGTAACCTTCTGTCCCTTTGTGAAAGAACTTTGAATCCTAGTTGTGGCTAGATCCTGCTGCAATGGCCTCCAAAGAGCCGCTCAAGTCTTTGTTATACTGGAGTTTTAAAATTTCATATAGAATACAGCAGAAACTAACACAACGTAAAGCAATTATACTCCAATAAAGATGTTTAAAAAAAAAAAGAAAAAAAAATTTCATATAGAGATCATGTTTTTGGAAACACCAGCTGAGCAGTGAGATCTTTTGGGTCGTAATGGTTTCCTGGTGATTTGAATCAGAAAGCAGCAGGGGCAGGCCCCTCTACGCAAACACCGCAGTAGGTCATCTCTCCTTAGCACAGGGTTTGGAACAGCGTGACCCCTCAATAAATGTCCTCTGGTTATGTTTGTATTTTACACTTATTTGGCCCCCAAATGATTCTTTAGAAGTCTCTGGAGCAGCTCTCAGAGACCAGTCCACAGAATTAGGCCAGTTCATTTTCACTGGTCTCCAACAAAATGAGAAAAAGATTTAGGGTTATCACTTATCATTTCTTGTTAATTGCCTTTACTCTGATGTTTTTGTCCGACCTACCTGGTTTTTCTTAAAGTTCACATTTTTTCTATTAGTAAAGAATGTTAGTATATGGTAGTAGTTGCTGTTTTAAATGTCCTTACTTGGCAAATTAGATGGTGGCATCTCGATGCCCATCCCCCCAATTTTTTGAAAATTTACTGAGCCCTGAACCCTAAATCTGGGAACCCCTAGTCTGGATGTTTACTGCCTCTAGTTGTCTGGCCTTTCTGGTCCCTACTATGGTATTTGGGATGGATAAATGTTCACTCTGTAGACTCTTCACCAATTTATATCCTTCTTCTATGTAATGTCTTATAAGTGAAAGCTGGAGATCTTCAAGGGAGGGAAGGTGTAAGGAAAAAGGAATAAAATTAGCTATTAATATCACTAGTATTTATATTAGTATTATGGAGGGGCAGAAAATAAGGCCAAATATATAAAACATATACATTTCTAGTGTGATAGGTATGGAAGATCAGGAGGTTTTTTTAATAAGTGTATCAACTTGTGAAAAATTTGTAATAATACTTTTTGTTATAATATTTAATAATTAGTTATTAAATGCTTCTGTGCCTTCAATGTTGGCTGTCCTTAGTTTGCAAATATAAATGGTGCTTTAGGCATTCCTTTTAAGAAATATTTAATACCACCAGGCAAATATAGATTTTTCTATAATTAAATCAGTCTAAATCATTGTTGAGATTATGCTTCATGATATTGCTTATAAATAAGAATGTAAAATAACTAAGTAGCTGTTTTTATCCTAGCAGGCCATCCTAGCTAGAGTACAGGATCCTGAGATGCAAGTCTTGTATTCAGCTAAGTCACTGATTTACTGTATCACATTGGTAATATTGCTTAAGCTGCTCTGTTCCATTTTTATAAATTTGAGTTAGTAAAGTTTGTCACTAATGGCTCATTGTCAAGGGTGTTGATGAAAACAGATTATTACAAATGATGGCCTTATCTAGTGGGACGGTAGTTACCTGTGTATTTCAAGGTCATATAACTACCATACTATTATCTGTAATAAATAATAGCATGAGGAAAGAATAAAAAATTGGAGTAATAAGTTTGTAATGACATTAATAACAGCTACCACATAGCCAGCATTTATTAGGAACCAGTATTATGCTTAGTACCTTATGAACACTGTCTGATTTGATCTTTCAGGAACCACTGTTACTACCTTCAACTTACAATTCCGGAAACTGGGGCTTTTGGAGATAATTCCCCGTAACAAATGCCAGGCTGGGAGGCCTCTTGGGAGCCAGGAGGCCTGCCTGTTTCCATGGAGCAGTACTGACTCCCTCGGCAGCTCTGTGTTGACTAGGCTAGTAAGTGTGCATTTCCCCCTCCAGCACCAAATAAGGCGATATTTTCCTTTTTATTCCTCTAGTTCCTTATATAAAGAATTCTTAATTTCCCTTTATCTTTTGTCATTTGACTTTCATTTCCTGTTTGGGGGTTTCTGCTTTTATCACTCTGAGTCTTCAGCACTGCTCTGCCTCATTCCTCTTCTTGGTGGATTTGACCTAAGTTCCACTTTTGGTGCCTTTTCCTTCGTGTTTCAGTTCCTTACACAGTCTGTGTTTAGCAAATGAAGTTACCTTTTATGGTTTCCAACTCGTTTTTCCACTGAAAGTTTTGTAGTTTTCCTATATTTTTTTTTCCTATATTTTTTGATATGCATGTATTTATCTTAAAGGGATTTCCCTTGGAGCCCTCTTACCTACATCATAATATAGCTCATCCCTTTGAAAGACAGCTTTATTCATTGACAAATTCTTCTGGAAATACCCCTTGGGCTAGGTTTGATGGAAGCCATTTTTAGGCACAAATTGTAGCATATTCTTTGTTGTAGGCCTGCCCCTTACATTTGCAGGGTCCAAAAGTACAAACGGAGGACCACATGCCATATGTCTAACTATGTAAAAGGTATATAAATTAAAAAACTGTTAACTAAAGCATGTTCCAAATTTTTACCTTGACAAATACACCTTCATAACACCTATTATGGACTGAATTGTGTCCCCCACTAAATTCATATGTTGAAGCCCTAACCCTCAATAAGACTGCATTTGGAGACAGGACCTTTAAGGAGGTAATTAAAGTTAAATAGGTCAAAAAGGTCCTAATCCGGTAAGACTGGTGTCCTTATAAGAGGAAGAGACACCAGAAATCTCTTTCGGCAAGTACACAGAGGAAAGGCCATGTGAGGACACAGCAAGGAGGCAGCTATATGCAAGCCAAGAAGAGAAGCCTCACCAGAAACCAACCCTGTGGCACCTTGATCTTGGACTTCCAGCCTCCAAAACCATGAAAAAGTAAATGTCTGTTGTATAAGCCAGCGGTCCCCAACCTTTTTGGCACCAGGGACCAGTTTCGTGGAAGACAATTTTTCCACAGACTTGGGGCGGGGGGTGGATGGTTTCAGGATGATTCAAGCGCATTTATTTCTATTATTATTATATTGTAATATATAATGAAATAATTACACAACTCACAATAATGCAAAATCAGTGGGAGCCCTGAGCTTGTTTTCCTGCAACTAGATGGTCCCATCTGGGAGTGATGGGAGACAGTGACACCCGAAGTGTTGCTTATGTCCAGTCTACTCCGTAAGATGCAGCTTAATTGTCACTTGCTACTCACTGATAGGGTTTTGATATGAGTCTGCAAGCAATTGATTTATTATGGTCTCTGTGCAGTCAGACCTCTCTGCTAATGATAATCTGTACTTGCAGCCACTCCCCCGCGTTAGCATCACCGCCTCAGCTCCACCTCAGATAGTCAGGCATTAGATTCTCATAAGGAACCTAGATCCCTCGCGTGCGCAGTTCACAGTAGGATTCACGCTCCTATGAGAATCTAATGCTGTCAGCTGATCTGACAGGAGGCGGAGCTCAGGCGGTGATGTGAGCGATGGGGAGCGGCTGTAAATACAGATGAAGCTTCACTCACTTGCCCGCTGCTCACCTCCTGCCGTGAGGCCCAGTTCCTAATAGGTACTGGTCCTGGCCCGGGGGTTGGGGACCCCCCTGGTCTAAGCCATCTAGTCTGTGGTATCTTATGACAACCCAAGCTGACTAATCCAACACCCAAGTTGAAAAAGTAGGTGAAATCTGTGGTTTTCATATGGGCAAAATATGAAAGACAACAGCATTTCCTTATTATTGGATATGCCTAGGTATTCTGTTGATGAGCTGACAATGTTGGATGAGTAATAAAATACATATAGTCGTCCCTCAGTATCCATGGGCCAGGACTGCCCACAGATACCAAAGTTCACAGATGCTCAAGTCCCTTAATATAAATTGGTGTAGTATTTGCACATAATCTATGTAAATCCTCCCATGTACTTTAAATCATCTCTAGATTACTTATAATACCAAATATAATATAAATGCTATGTAAATAGTTGTATATGGCTTACCTGAAAAATAGAAATTGTGGCAAAAAACTCAAAAGCATTACCTCTGGAAAGAAGGACTCAGGATCTGGAAGGGGAAGAAAGGGTGCTTCTTCATGGAAGAATCTATTGTATTCGTGGTATCTGAGAAGGATTTGACAAGTGAATTTTTTCTTTTCTATTACCTAATGAACTTACTGCTTCCACTCAAATCCTCCTCATACCCAGCAGAATGTCTGACTCTGATGCTGGTGGCAGTGTAGTTTACAAAACTTCTAGCAGGAGATGTGACGAGGTGTTTCCCTGGGACCTGAGTTGTGTTAGGTACTAGAGTAGATATTTAGGGTTATAGGCTAGTCCATGTTGTGCTGAGCACCAGATCCTGAGATAGAGGTACCCATGTATCCTATAGTACAGTGTGTGTGTGTGTGTGTGTTTGCAAGGCCCTCTGAAGCCCAGGATCCAGGGCAGAGACCTCTCTTGCCTGGGACTAAAGAGGGGACTGCCATTTTATTTAAAGTAAACATCACATACTACGTCTCTCAGACAACTCTATATCTGGATTATTATCTTTGTGTTTTAGAGTTGGCTTAGATTATGAATACCATGTAGGGGTTCAGAATTTTTTCTTATACTTGAGGGCATTTTATTCAAATGCAAAACACATTTTACACATCAAAGCAAAGAATAATAAAGAAATGAATGAATCTTACATTGTGCAACAAGAACTGAATCACTGTGACTGCATCATACTTGCACATGCAAGCCTTTGTTTCACCCACTTCCAATTACCTCTGGGCTGCATCTGCCCAAAACTGGAAGTTAGATTCCAAAGGCAGAGCAGACAACCTAGGCTCTCCCCTCTCACCCCTCTATAAGAAAACCTTATGGGTTTATCTGTACTTAGGCAACCATCTTTTCTTCTACTTTAATATTTTCTTCACATGAAGAAAACAATAAAATGAGTTGTACTACAAATACTGATTCCCTTAGCTCTTCAAATTTTCCTCTTATTTCTTTTCTCCTAAAGGGGATATAAGAACTAGATTAATACCTGCCCTTGGTTTTCAAAAAAAGTACAAAAGAATATAAAATGACAAGTAAAAATCTTTTTCTTTATTCCTAACCCCCAGTAAATTTATCAGAATTAACTATTGTTAACATTTTCTTGTGTAGCTTTCCAGAATTTTTTTAGGCATATACAAGGACCTACTTTAAAAAACACACACACACACACACACACAAAAGATTAATGGGAACATGTCATTCACACTCATCTGTATTTTATCTTTTTTTTTTAAACATAATTTATCTTGAAGATATTTCATCACACATAGAACAAGCTTATCTCCTAAAGTTCTTTAAAAACTAAATGAGGTATAGAAAGTCTGAGCCCTTTTAAAACCTGAAACTTAGAGTGACTGAATTGCATTATTAAATGAAAAAAAAAAGCTAAATGAGGTAATTATGTCTCATTATTAGCACTAGATCTGGGGTATGTTAGACTCTCCAAAAAAAAGCTTCATACCTCCCTTTCATTAAGAGAAGACTCACATGGATCACTGTGATTCTGAAGGATTCTATTATTTAAATGTTGGTGTCAGAGTAGAAAGTCACAGAATTATATGATTTCTGAGTGGACAGCTCCTATAAACTATTTGGTTCAAGGTGTAAAGCCTGTACCAAAACCAAGCTTTGCTTTCAGTTTGGTGTCCTCTCATCCTTTTTCATTTCTAATATAATTTTGATTTTTATCTATTATTCATCTTAAAAATTAAAGTAGAGCATGTAAAAGTGTTAAACAATGGTAATATATCAGGTGTGTGTTTACTGCTCAAAAGAAACAGGCTAGTAATTTTCACTTAGAGAAAGTAGCTCAAAACAAAAATAATGTGTGTTTTATTTGAAAAATAGAAATTATGGCAAAAAACTCAAAAGCCTTACTTCTGGAAAGAAGTACTCAGGGTCTGGAGTGAAAAGAAGACTTCTTCCACTGTCTGAATTTGTTTGCACATGCATTCATTCTTCTATTTGAAAAACCAGGATTAACATATGTAGGTAGTTGGGCAATGTTTGGTGTCCTTGTGTTTTACCTAGTGATCTGTCCCTCAAAGCTTTTAAAATGCTGATGGAAGGAGTAGTCATCCAGTGTTCAGGGTGGAGAAGAGGTGGGTAAACATCAAGAATCCAGAAGAGTGCTCTATTATTGGAAAGGGAACAAAACTTGGGAGTTCCTTGCAGAGGAAAAAGGGAGTAATGATAGGACCTTATACCATGAAGCATGGACAGGGATTTTTACTTTGCAGTTGTTCTAAAGGACACTGCAAACAAGAGAGGCTGGGGGGAAATGTGAAAAGTGGGATTACTCAATTTAATCTGGCTGAAAAAGTTAGGGAATAACTGATGAGACCAACATAACAGTGGGTAGAATAAGCTCTCTTGTCTTGATGAGACTAGCTTGTTTTCCTCCTAAACATATGATGATCTAAGGAAACCGCCTAAAATGAGGTTAGGCAATCTATCATATGACCCAAAGTCACCCGGCTCAGACTCCCAACTGAAAAATGGAAACTCTGAAAACTCATGTTTACATCACAATGATGTGGTAAAGGCACAATAGAGCCAAGCAAAAAAGGCTTAAGGCTTAAGTTTTGGCAAATCAAGTACTCTGTTATTTAAAAGTCATTTGAAGCATAGAACCACAGAATTGGAAGGAATCTTAAAGGTCACTGAGCCCCCTCATTTTCCAGATGAGGACACAAACAGGGACCCAGGCACCAGTATAGATCTCAGATCTAGTCAGAGGGGCACCAGTACCAGAATCCAGGTCTCCCAAGTCCATGCCCAGGTTGTACTCCTTCCCCTACTCCCTTAGAATGTTTATTGCTAGCAGTCTGATATATGCTCCATCCTATGCCAATGTCCCCTTTTAAAAGTAGTTTTAGGGACTTCCCTGGTGGTCCAGTGGCTAAGGCTCCACACTCCCAATGCAGGGGGCCTGGGTTCAATCCCTGGTCAGGGAACTAGATCCCACATGTCGCAACTAAGAGTTTGCATGCCACAACTAAAGAACCCGCATGCTGCAAGCAAGATCCCACGTGCCACAACTAAGACCCAGTGCAGCCAAATAAATAAATAAATAAGTAGTTTATGATTATCTTTTCCCTCTACTAATTAATTGTATGAAATTGTAAATTCAATATAAAGGAATCATATATCTTTACTTGGGGAAAATATTCAATGGACATATAAACTATGTATCAGAAAGATCCTAAACTAGAGATGGAAGAGAGGGTGGGTGTGTAAAAGTGGGTACCTCATTGAAACATTCATGTTACACACACACACATGCACGCACACACACACACACACACACACACACACACACACACACACACACACCCCAAGCATCCAGGCAAAATCAAACCATGCTTATTCAAGGCTATGAAATAGAGATTGTAGGAGCAAGGATAAGAGTAGAGAGCCTTATTTGATTCATTCCAAAATACTGGTGATAATAATTCACCTTTTGTAGCTATTTGTTGGTCAACCAAATTCACTCAAGAATTTACTGGGTGCTATCTCTGTTTCCTAAGCTCTAAGGTTTCAAATGTGAAAAAACACAACTTCTCATTTAAGGATCTCACCATCTAGGAGAGAAGAGAAGTAGAGGCAGCAGGCAGATTTGGTACCACATGCTAACATTTCAGGTAGCTGGTCAGTTGATTTTTAGAAAGCAAAGATCTGAAAAAGCATTGTACTTGAACAGTTTTTCAATTTACCAGTTTCTAAAATGTTTAAGAATATTTTATTTCTATTCCATTCACAAAATGAATTTAACACTGAGAAACTTAAGTCAGTTGAACAAAGAATATTATTGGTTCTGCCCATAAGTAGATGACATACAAGAGAGCCTTTAGCTAGTTTAACTGAAGTGTTATTATATACTTATGAATTTGATGGGATTGTGGAGAGCAATGAGTCAGTTATTAGCTATAAGCACCTATGGCTATAGATTTTCTCCTTACATCCAAGTTAACTAGTTTCTCTACTGATTTAAGTGCTAATTTTTATATAGCAGAGAGCTTCAGAACTTTTTGATGGAGAAAATACAAGATTCCAACAACTGAAAATTACATTTAAAAAGTCGTTTAAAATTTTTATTGTGGTAAGAACACAACATGAGACCTGTGCTCTTAACAAAATTTTAAGTGTACGTTATTGATGACTATAGGTACACTATTGTACAGAGGATCTCTAGAACCTATTCATCTTGCTTAACAAACTTTATGCCTGTTGATAAATAACTCCTCATTTCCCCTTTTTCCCAACCCCTGACAACCACCACTCCACTCTTTGATTCTGTAAGTCTATTTTAGATAACTCATATTAGTGAAATCATGCAATATTTGTGTTTCTGTGACTGACATTTCACTTAGCATAATGTTCTCAAGGTTCATCCATGTTGCTGCAGATTGCAGAATTTCTTTCAAGGCTGAATAGTATTCCATTACATGTGTATGTATGTATCACATCTATCTGTCGATGAACAAGTTTAGGTTGTTTCCACATCTTGGCTACTGTGAATAGTGCTACAATGAACATTGGAGTGCTTATAGCTCTTTGATATCTTGATTTCAATTCTTTTGAATACCCAGAAGTGGGATTGCTGGATCATATGGTAGTTCTATTGGGAATTTTTTGAGGACCCTCCATACTGTTTTCCACAGCAGCTGCACCATTTGGCATTCCCACAAATAGTATGCAAAGGTTCCAATTTCTTCACATCCTCACCAACATTTGTCTTTTGTTTTTTTAAATGATAACCATTCTGAAAGGTGTGAAGTGATAGCTCATTGTAGTTTCGATTTGTATTTCCCTAATGGTTAGTGACATCGAGCATTTTTTCATGTCTGTTGGCTATTTTTATGGCTTCTTTGGAAAAATGTTTATTCGAATCCTCAGCCTATTTTTTAATCAGGTTATTAGTTTTTTACTATTGAGTTGTAGGAGTTCCTTATATATTGTATTAGTCAGGATTCTCCAGGGAAACAGCACCAATAGTATATAGATACAGATATAGATACAAATACAGATAGATACATATGAGGAGATTTATTATAGGAATTGGCTCACATGATTATGGAAGCCAAGAAGTCCCACAATCTGCCCCCTGCAAGTTGGAGAACCAGTAAAGCTGGTGTATAATTCAGTATGAGTCCAAAGGTCTAAGAACCAGGAGCTCTGATGTCCAAGGGCAGGAGAAAATGGATGTCCCAGCTCAAGAAGAAAGAGAATTCACCCTTCCTCCACATTTTGCTCTATTCAGGCCCTCCATGGATTGGGTGATGCCTGCCCACATTGGTGAGGGTAGATTTTCTTTACTCACTCTACTGATTCTAATACTAATTTCCTCCGGAAACACCCACACAGACACACCCAGAAATGATGCTTTACCAGCTATCTGGGCATCTCTTGTCCCAGTCAAGTTGACACAATTAACTATCACATATATTTTGCAGATTAACCTCTTATCAGATATATGGTATGCAAATATTTTCTCCCATTCTGTAGGCTGCCTTTTTACTCTGTTGATTGTTCCCTTTGCTGTGCATAAGTTTTTAGTTTGATGTAGTTTTATGTATGCATGTATGTATGTTTTTGCTGCCTGTGCTTTTAGTGTCATATCTATGAAATCACTGCCAAGACCAGTGTCATGAAGATTTCTGCCTCTGTTTTCTTCTAGATGTTTTACAGTTTGGGGTCCTACATTTAAGTATTTAATTCATTTTGAGTTGATTTTTGTGTATGGTGTAAGAGACGGGTCCAATTTCATTCTTTTGCATGTGGATAGGCAGTTTTACCAGCACCATTTGTTGAAAAGACTATCCTTTCGCCATGGTATATTCTTGGTATCCTTGTCAAATTCAGTTCACTGTATATGCATAGATTTATTTCTGTGCTGCTGGATTGATTTGCTAGTATTTTATTGAGGATTTTTTGCATCTATATTCATTAGGGATATTTCATTTAGTTTTTTCTTTTTTTTCTTGTGGTATCTTCATCTGCCTTTGGCATCAGGGTGATGTTGGCCTCACAAAATGAATTTGGAAGTGTTCCCTAATCTTCAGTTTTGGGGAGAGTTTGTGAAGGACTGGTATTAATTCTTCTTTAAATGTTTGGTACCCAGAAAACTACTAGAGCTAATCAATGAATCTGGTAAAGTAGCAGGATACAAAATTAATGCACAGATATCTCTTGCATTCTTATACACTAACAATGAAAAATCAGAAAGAGAAATCAAGGAAACACTCCCATTTACCACTGTAACAAAAAGAATACCCAGGAATAAACCTGCCTAAGGAGGCAGAAGACCTGTATGCAGAAAACTATAAGACCCTGATGAAAGAAATCAAAGATGATACAAACAAATGGAAAGATATACCATGTTCTTGGATTGGAAGAATCAACACTGTGAAAATGACTACACTACCCAAAGCAATCTACAGATTCAATGCAATCCCTATCAAACTACGAATGGCATTTTTCACAGAACTAAAACAAAAAATTTTACATTTTCTACAGAAACACAAAAGACCTTGAATAGCCAAAGCAATCTTGAGAAAGAAAAACAGAGCTGGAGGAATCAGGCTCCCTGACTTCAGACTATACTACAAAGCTACAGCAATTAAGACACTATGGTACTGGCACAAAAACAGAAATATAGATCAGTGGAACAGGATAGAAAGCCCAGAGATAAACCCATGCACATATGGTCGCCTTATCTTTGACAAAGGAGGCAAGAATATAAAAGGGAGAAAAGACAGCCTCTTCAATAAGTGGAGCTGGGAAAACTGGACAGCTATATGTAAAAGAATGAAATTAGAACACTTCCTAACACCATACACAAAAATAAACTCAAAATGGATTAGAGACCTAAATGTAAGGCCAGACACTATCAAACTCTTAGAGGAAAACCTAGGCAGAACACTCTTTGACATAAATCACAGCAAGATCTTTTTTGACCCACCTCCTACAGTAATAGAAATAAGATCAAAAATAAACAAATGGGACCTAATGAAACTTAAAAGCTTTTCCACAGCAAAGGAAACCATAAACAAGACAAAAAGACAACCCTCAGAATGGGAGAAAATATTTGCAAATGAAGCAACCGACAAAGGATTAATCTCCAAAATATACAAGCAGCTCATGCAGCTCAATATCAATAAAACAAACAATCCAGTTAAAAAATGGGCAGAAGACCTAAATAGACATTTCTCCAAAGAAGACATACAGACTGCCAACAAACACATGAGAAGATACTCAACATCACTAATCATTAGAGAAATGCAAATCAAAACTACAATGAGGTATCACCTCACGCAGGTCAGAATAGCCATCATCAAAAAATCTACAAACAGTAAATGCTGGAGAGGGAGTGGAGAAAAGAGAACCTTCCTGCACTGTTGGTCGGAATGTAAATTGATACAACCACTATGGAGAACAGTCTGGAGGTTCCTTAAAAAACTAAAAATAGAACTACCATACAACCCAGCAATCCCACTACTGGGCATATACCCTGAGAAAACCATAATTCAAAAAGAGTCATGTACCACAATGTTCATTGCAGCGCTATTTACAATAGCCAGGACATGGAAGCAACCTAAGTGTCCATCAACAGATGAATGGATTAAAGAAGATGTGGCACATATACACATTGGAATATTACTCAGCCATAAAAAGAAATGAAACTGAGTCTTTTGTAGTGAGGTGGATGGACCTAGAGTCTGTCATACAGAGTGAAGTAAGTCAGAAAGAGAAAAACAAATACAGTATGCTAACACACATATATGGAATCTAAAAAAAACGGTACTGATGAACCTAGAGGCAGGGCAGGAATAAAGATGCAGACGTAGAGAACGGACTTGAGGACACGGTGGGGGAAGGGGAAGCTGGGACGAAGTGAGAGAGTAGCACTGACATATATACACTACCAAATGTAAAATGGATGGCTAGTGGGAAGCAGCCACATAGCACAGGGAGATCAGCTCGATGCTTTGTGACAACCTAGAGAAGTGGGATAGGAAGGGTGGGAGGGAGACACAAGGGGGAGGAGATATGGGGATATATGTATACTTATAGCTGATTCACTTTGTTGTACAACAGAAACTAACACAACGTTGTGAAGCAATTATACTCCAATAAAGATATAAAAATAAATAAATAAAAGGAATTTATGCTGTAAAAAAAAAAAAAGTTTGGTAGAATTCACCAGTGAAACCAAACTTGTTGGAAAGTTTTTGATTACTGATTCAATCTCCATACCAGTCACAAGTTTGTTCAGACTTTTTATTTCTTCATTACGTAGTCTTGGTATATTGTATGTTTCCAGGAATTTATCCATGTCTTCTGGGTAATCCAGTTTGTTGGCACATAATTGTTCATAGTAGTTTCTTATAGTCCTTTTTATTTCTGTAGCATTAATTGTAATGTCTCTTCTTTCATTTCTGATTTTATCTATTTGACTCTTCTCTTTTTTCTTCTTAGTCTGAGGATTCATCAATTTTATCTTTTAAACAAAACCAACTCTTAGTTTCACTGACTTTTCTCTTGTTTATCTATTTTCTCTTTTGTTTATTTCTGCTAAAAATTTTATTTCTTTATGCTGACTTTGGGCTTAGTCTGTTATTCTTTTTCTAGCTCCTTGAAGTGTAGTTAGGTTTTTATTTGAGATCTTTCTTCTTTTTTAATGTAAGTATTTGTCACTATGAACTTCCCTCTTAGTATTTCTTTTGCTGCATCCCATAAGTTTTGGTATATTATTTTCATTTTTGTTTATCTTGAGGTATTTCTAATTTCCTTTTTTGGTTTCTTTTTTGGCCAAATGGCTGTCCAAGAATGTGCTGTTTAATTTCCACATACAGGTATCCCCAACTTTTTGAAAGTTCGCTTTACACCACTTCACTTTTAAGAAAGACTTACATTAGTACTTGTTTTCACTAACCTAAAGAAATCTGAAGGGGGTTTTCACTTTTACAAAAACAAAAAAACGTAAAAAGTGAAAATAGCATTCAGCATTTGTTTTTCAGTGAGCCATTACAGAGGCAGTGCGCATCCCAAGCAGTGAGAGAGGCACCACAAAGCTTCTTCCCTGGAAACTTTACTCAGCATCTTGACATCAAGCCACCACAGCTTTGAACTGTGCCTGTGAGCATCTGTGCTCTATCTTAATTTATTTTGTGCATCCATTAGCAAGATTTGTCCTAAGGTAACTGCTTCTTCACTTTACACCATTTTGGCTTACAAAAGGTTTCATAGGAACACTATAGTGTCAGATAGGGAGGGAAACTTGTATTTGTGAATTTTCCAGTTTTCCTTCCACTGTTGATTGCTGGTTTCATTCGATTGTGGTCAGAAAGGAAACTTGATACAATTTCAATTTTCTTAAATTTGCTAAGACTTGTTTTGTGACCTAACATGTGATCTATCCTGGAGAAAGATCTCTGTGCACTTAAGAATGTGTATTCTGCTGCTTTGGGTCGAATGTTCTGCATATGTCTATTAGTTTCATTTGTCATAGTGTTGTTCAACTCTTCTGTTTCCTTACTGATTTTCTATCTGGATGTTCTATCCATTATTGAAAATGGGATATTGAAGTCTCCTGTGATTACTGTATTGCTGTTTATTTCTCCCTTCATTTCTGCCAATGTTTTCTTTATATAGTAAGGTGCTCTGATGTTGGATGCATATATATTTATAATTGTTATATCTTCCTAGTGGATTGACCCTTTAATCATTATATAATGTCCTTTGTCTCTTGTGACAGTTGACTTAAAGTCTATTTTTTCTGATATATGTATAGCACCCCTCCACCACCACCACCACCCTCTTTTGGTTACCATTTGCATGGAATACTCTTTCCTTCCCTTCATTTTCAGCCTTAAAGTGAGTTTCTTGTACACAGACATAGCTGAGTCTTTCTTTTTTTTAATGCATTTAGCTACTCTGTGCCATTTACATTTAAAATAATTATTAACAGGGGAAAATATATTATTGCCATTTGTTAGCTGTTAGTCCTGTAATTCTTTTGTCTGTTTTTTCCTCTCTTTTTGTATTCCTTTGTATTTGGATTTTTTGTATTGCTATGCCATGATTCTTTTCTCTTTTTTTCTGTAACTTCTATAGGAATTTTTTATCTGTGTGTAGTTACCTTGGCGCTTACATAAAATATCTTACAGTGGATCCTTGGGGGCATAATAGGAAGGCCAGGGAGATCAGGAGAGGCAGGTGCGAGGAGCCATCTGGGAGAAGTGAGAGAGGAGCAGAGGGCATCTGCACCACCCACTGGGGCCCGGGGAGCCTGCTGAGCTACCAGGCCAGTCCCCTGACCTCCAAGGCCCTCCCCTCTGGCCACACTGGTCCTGAGGGTATAGAAGGGAGGCCGGGGAGATCAGGAGAGGCAGGCAGGAGGGGCCCTCCCAGACCGGAGGAGCAGGAGAGGAGAGGAGGGTGTTTGCCCTGCCCACTCGAGCCCAGGAAGCCTGCTGGGCTCCCAGGTGAGGTCCCCTGCCCTCTGAGACCAGGGGTGGGGGGCACACCTGGGCCCCTTCTGTTCCTTGAGCCTAAGTCCCACCCTCCACAGCCCCCAGGGCCTTTTCCAGCCCTGTGGGTCCTAAGCATAGGCCCCTCCCACTGCCCAAAACTTGCCCTTGCTTAGGCCCCACCCTCCACAGCCAAGCCCTTCCCCCCCCCCCAATTATTTTTTCTTTTCCCTCCTCTTTCTTACTATTGTGGTACTGATGTACCTTCCAGTTGTTGATTCATCTATATTTTTATTTTTATATTCTTTCTAACATATCTGTTAGTTTCCTAGCCTAATTTTATTTTTTACTTTGTTATTGCTCTCTTTTATTTTTTATTTATTTATTTTTTGGCCACCCCACGCAGTTTGCAGGACCTTGGCTCACAAGCCAGGGGTCAGGCCGAAGCTCCTGCAGTGGAAACTCCGAGTCCAAACCACTGGACTAACAGAGAACCTCAGACCCCAGGGAATATTCATCAGAGTGAGGTCTCGCAGAGTTCCTCATCTCAGCACCAAGACCCACCTCTATCCAACAGCCTACAAACTCCAGTGTTGGAAGCCTCAGGCCAAACAATCAGTAAGACAGGAACATAATCCCACTCATAAACAAAAAAAAAAAGTCACAGATGAAGGAGCAAGGTAAAAACCTACAAGACCAAATAAATGAAGAGGAAATAGGCAATCTACGTGAAAAAAGAATTCAGAGTAATGATAGCAAAGATGATCCAGAATCTCGGAAATAGAATGGAGACCTGGATTAAGAAAATACAAGAAATGTTTAACAAAGATCTAGAAGAACTAAAGAAAAACAGAGATGAACAACATAATAACTGAAATGAAAAATACACTAGAAGAAATCAGTAACAGAATAACTGAGGCAGAAGAATGAATAAGTGAGCTGGAAGACAAAATGGTGGAAATAACTGCCAAGGAGCAGAATAAAGAAAAAAGAATGAAAAGAATTGAAGACAATCTCAGAGACCTCTGGGAAAGCACTTAATGCACCAACATTCAAATTATAGGGGTCCCAGAAGAAGAAGAGAAAAAGAAAGGGCCTGAGAAAATATTTGAAGAGATTATAGTGGAAAACTTCCCTAACATGGGAAAGGAAATAGTCACCCAAGTCCAGGAAGCACAAGGAGTCCCATACAGGAGAAACCCTAGGAAAAACACACCAAGACACATATTAATCAAACTAACAAAAATTAAACACAAAGAAAAAATATTAAAAGCAGCAAGGGAAAAACAACAAATAACATAAAAAGGAATCCCCATAAGGTTATCAGCTGATTTTTCAGTGGAAACTCTGCAGGCCAGAAGGGAGTGGCAGGATATACTTAAAGTGATGAAAGAGAAAAACCTACAACCAAGATTACCCTACCCAGCAAGGATCTCATTCAGATTCGATGGAGAAGTCAAAAGCTTTTCAGACAAGCAAAAGCTAAGAGAATTCAGCACCACCAAACCAGCTTTACAATAAATGCTAGAGAAACTTCTCTAGGTGGGAAACACAAGAGAAGAAAAAGATCCACAAAAACAAACCCAAAACAATTAAGAAAATGGTAATAGAAACATACATACCAATAATAACCTTGAATGTAAACGGATTAAATGCCTCAACCAAAAGACAGAGACTGGCTGAATGGATACAAAAACAAGGCCCATATAAGTGCTGTCTACAAGAGACCCACTTCAGACCTAGGGAAACATACAGACTGAAAGTGAAGGGATGGAAAAAGATATTCCATGCAAATGGAAATCAAAAGAAAGCTGGAGTAGCAATACTCGTATTAGATAAAATAGACTTTAAAATAAAGACTGTTACAAGAGATAAGGAGGGACACTGCATAGTGATCAAGGGATCAATCTAAGTAGAAATATATGTTTATATTATATATACAATATATATATTAATATATTATATATATTTATATATTTATATATATATAACAGTTATAAATGTTTATGCACCCAACATAGGAGCACCTCAATACATAAGGCAAATGCTAACAACCATGAAAGGAGAAGTCGACAGTAACACAATAATAGTAGGGGACTTTAACACCCCACTTACACCAATGGACAGATCATCCAAACAGAAAATAAATAAGGAAACACAAGATTTAAATGTCACACTAGACCCAATAGATTTAATTGATATTTATTGAATATTCCACCCAAAAGTGGCAGAATATACTTTCTTCTGAAGTGCACACGGAACATTCTCCAGGATAGATCACACATTGGGTCACAAATCAAGCCTCGGAAAATTGAAGAAAAATGAAATCGTATCAAGCATCTTTTCTGACCACAACGCTATGAGATTGGAACTCAATTACAGGAAAAAAACCGTAAAAAACACAAATACATGGAGGCTAAACAGTGCACTACTAAATAACCAAGAGATCACTAAAGAAATCAAAGAAGAAATAAAAAATGCATAGAAATAAATGAAAACGAGAACATAATGACCCAAAACCTATGGGACGCAGCAAAAGCAGTTCTAAGAGGGAAGTTTATAGCAATTCAATCTCACCTCAAGAAACAAGAAAAATCTCAAATAAACAATCTAAGCTTATACTTAGACAACTAGAGAAAGAAGAACAAGGAAAACCCAAAGTCAGTAGCAGGAAAGAAATCATAAAGATCAGAGCAGAAATAAATGAAATACACACAAAGAAAACAAGAGCAAAGTTCAATAAAGTAAAAGCTGGCTCTTTGAGAAGATAAACAAAACTGATAAACCCTTCGTCAGACTCATCAAGAAGAAAATGGAGAGGATGCAAATCAATAAAATTAGAAATGAAAAAGGAGAAATCACAACTGACACTGCAGAAATACAAAGGATTCTAAGAGACTACTACAAACAACTATATGCCAATAAAATGGACAACCATGAAAAAATGGACAAATTCTTGGAAAGGTACAGTTTTCCAAGACTGAACCAGGAAGAATTAGAAAATATAAACAGACCTATCACAAGTAATGAAATCGAAACTGTTATTTAAAATCTTCCAACAAACAAAAGTCCAGAACCAGATGGCTTCACAGCCGAATTCTATCAAACATTTAGAGAAGAGCTAACACCAATCCTTCTCAAACTCTTCCAAAAAATTTCAGAGGAGGAACACTCCAAAATTCATTCTACAAAGCCACCATCACCCTGATACCAAAACCAGACAAAGATATCACAAAAAAAGAAAATTATAGACCAATATCACTGATGAACACAGATGCAAAAATCCTGAACAAAATACTAGCAAACAGAATCCAACAGCACATTAAAAGGATCATACACCATGATCAAGTGGGATTTATCCCAGGGATGCAAGGATTCTTCAATATACGCAAATCAATCAATGTGATACACCACATTAACAAATTAAGGAATAAAAACCATATGATCATCTCAATAGATGCAGAAATGCTTTTGACAAAATTCCACACTCATTTATGATAAAAACTCTCCAGAAAATGGGCATAGAGGGAACCTACCTCAACATAATAAAGGCCATATATGACAAACCCATAGCAAGCATCATACTCAATGATGAAAAACTGCATGCATTTCTACTAAGATCAGGAACAAGACAAGGATGTCCACTCTGCCACTCTTATTCAACATAGTTTTGGAAGTCCTAGCCACAGCAATCAGAGAAGAAAAAGAAATAAAAGGAATACAAATTGGAAAAGAAGAAGTAAAACTGTCACTGTTTGCTGGTGACATGATAGTATACATAGAAAATCCTAAAGATGCCACCAGAAAACTACTAGAACTAATCAATGAATTTGGTAAGGTTGCAGAATACAAAATTAATGCACATACATCTCTGGCATTCCTATACACCAACAAGGAAAAATCAGAAAGAGAAAGTAAGGAAACATTCCCATTTACCATTGCAACAAAAAGAATAAAATACCTAGGAATAAACCTGCCTAAGAGGGTGAAAGACTTGTACTCAGAAAACTATAAAACACTGATGAAAGAAATCAAAGATGACATAAAGAGATGGAGAAATATACCATGTTCTTGGATTGGAAGAATCAATACTGTGAAAATGACTATACTACCTAATGCACTCTACAGATTCAGTGCAATCCCTATCAAATTACCAACGGCGGGCTTCCCAGGTGGCGCAGTGGTTGAGAATCTGCCTGCCAATGCAGGGGACACGGGTTCGAGCCCTGGTCTGGGAAGATCCCACATGCTGCGGAGCAACTGGGCCCGTGAGTCACAACTACTGAGCCCGCGCGTCTGGAGCCTGTGCTCCGCAACAAGAGAGGCCGCGATAGTGAGAGGCCCAAGCACTGCGATGAAGAGTGGCCCTCGCTCGCCGCAACTAGAGAAAGCCCTCGCACAGAAACAAAGACCCAACACAGCCAAAAATAAATAAATAAATTTATTAAAAAAAAAATTACCAATGGCATTCTTCACAGAATTAGAACAAAAAAATTTACAATTCGTATGGAAACACAAAAGACACCGAATAGCCAAAGCAATCTTGAGAAAGAAAAACGGAGTTAGAGGAATCAGGCTCCCTGACTTCATACTATACCACAAAGCTACAGTAATCAAGACAGTATGGTACTGGCACAAAAACAGAAATATGGATCAATGGTAAGGCATAGAATGCCCAGAGATAAACCCATGCACAAATGGGCACCTAATTTACGACAAAGGAGGCAAGAACATACAATGGAGAAAAGACAGCCTCTTCAATAAGTGGTGCTGGGAAAACTGGACGGCTACATGTAAAAGAATGAAATTAGGACACTACCTAACACCATACACAAAAATAAACTCCAAATGGATTAAAGACAAATGTAAGACCAGACACTATAAAACTCTTAGAGGAAAACATAGGAAAAACCCTCTTTGACATAAACCACAGCAAGATCTTTTTTGACCCACCTCCTAGAGTAATGGAAATAAAAACAAAAATAAACAAATGGGACTTAATTAAACTTAAAAGCTTTTGCACAGCAAAGGAAACCATAAACAAGAGAAAAAGACAACCCTCAGAATGGGAGAAAATATTTGCAAATGAAACAACAGACAAAGGATTAATCTCCAAAATATACAAACAGCTCATTGAGCTCAATATCAATAAAACAAACAATCCAGTTAAAAAACGGGCAGAAGACCTAAATAGACATTTCACCAAGGAAGACATACAGATGGCCATGAGGGACATGAAAAGATGCTCAACATCACTACTTATTAGAGAAATGCAAATCAAAACTACAATGAGTTATCACCTCACACCAGTTAGAATGGCCATTATCAAAAAATCTAGAAACAATAAATGCTGGAAAGGGTGTGGTGAAAAGGGAACCCTCTTGCACTGTTGGTGGGAATGTAAATTGATACAACCACTATGGAAAACAGTATGGAGGTTCCTTAAAAAACTAAAAATAGAACTACCATACGACCCAGCAATCCCACTACTGGGCATATACCCAGAAAAAAACATAATTCAAAAAGAGACATGTCCCACAATGTTCATTGCAGCTCTATTTACAATAGCCAGGACATGGAAGCAACCTAAATGTCCATCGACAGATGAATGGATAAAGAAGATGTGGCACATATATACAATGGAATACTACTCAGCCATAAAAAGTAACGAAATTGAGTTATTTGTAGTGAGGTAGATGGACGTAGAGTCTGTCATACAGAGTGAAGTAAGTCAGAAAGAGAAAAACAAATACCATATGCCAATGCATATATATGGAATCTAAAAAAAAAAAAATGGTACTGATGAACCTAGTTGCAGGGCAGAAATAAAGAGGTAGACATAGAGAATGGACTTGAGGACATGGCGTGGGAGGGGGAAGCTGGGGCAAAGTGAGAGTAGCATTGACATATATACACTACTGAATGTAAAATAGTTGGCTGGTGGGAAGCAGCAGCATAGCACAGTGAGATCGGCTCAGTGTTTTGCCATGACCTAGAGGGGTGGGATGGGGGGATGGGAGGGAGGCTCAAGAGGGAGGGGATATGGGGACATGTGTATGCATACGGCTGATTCGCTCTGTTGTGCAACAGAAACTAACACAGTATTGTGAAGCAATTATACTCCAATAAAGATCTAATAAAAAAATTTTTTTAAATCACAGTAGCATACTACTATTCACACTTTATGAGGAAAATATTTCTGTCAGAACAAAAAAGTTAAAAAATAAAAAAATAAAGGTGATAACAACTTAAGTTCAATCACATACAAAAACTGCATACTTGAACATCTCCCCCCCACACACTTTATGTTATTGTTGTCACAATTTATATCTATTCATCTTTATTTATTATTATTTACATTTATCTTTACCAAAGTTTCATACTTTCTTATGCTATTATGTTGCTATTTAGCACACTTTCATTTCAACTTGAAGAATTCCCTTTAGCATTTCTTGTAAGGTAGGTCTAGAAGTCATGAGTTCCCTCAGCTTTTATTTGGGAAAATCTTTATCTCTCCTTCATTTCTAAAGAACAGTTTTGCTGAACAGAGTATTCTTGGTTGGCTTTTTTTTTTTCTTTCAGCATTTTGAATATATCATTCTACTCTCTTCTGGCCTGAAAGGTTTCTGCTGAAAAATCCACTGATAGTCTCATATGCGACAAGTTACTTTTTTCTTATTGCTTTCAAAATTCTCTTTGTCTCTGACTTTTGACAATTTGATTACAATGTGTCTCAGTGTGGATTTCTTTGGGTTTATCTTAATCTTTTTTGGGGGGCGGGGTGCTTCTTGGATCTGGACATCCATTTCCTTCCTCAAATTTGGGAAGTTTTCAGATATTATTTCTTTTAATAAGCTTTCTGGTCCTTTCTCTCCCCATCTCTTCTCTTTCTGGGACTCTCATAATGTGTATATTAATCTATTTGATTATCCTATAAGTCCCCTAAGCCCCTTAAGCTTTCTTCACTCTCTTTCATTCTTCCTTTTTTTCTCCTCTGGCTGAATTATTTCCAATAATGACTTGTCTTTGAGTTTGTTGATCCTTTCTTCTGCTCCTGAACCCCTCTAGTGAATTTTTTAGTTCAATCATTGTGTCTTCTGTTCCATGATTTCTGTTTGGTACTTTCAAATATTTTCTGCGTCTTTGTTGAAACTCTCACGTTGTTCATGCACTTTTCTCTTGACCTCAGTAAGCATCTTTATGAAAGTTATTTTGGATTCTCTGTCAGGTAAATATATAACTCCATTTAATTAGGGTTGGTTTCTGGAGATTTATCTTGCTCCTTTGTTTGGAAAACCTTTGCCTAAGTCTTCATTTTCCTGTCTCTCTATATTGGTGTACGTGCATAGACAAAGCAGGCACCTCTCCCAGTCCTCATGGACTGGCCCTGTACAAGAGAAGACTCCCATCAGTCAGCCCTTCCAGAGATTCTGGGGACCTGTACCACTGCTTTCCCTCTCCAAGAAGAAGCAGGAAGTTACAGCTTTGTCCACTTGCTCTGTGCTGTGCCAGGGGTAGCAATTGTATCTATTAGCCCAAACCACAGCCTATCTCCATTCTCCCCTAAGCAGCTAGACTGCATCAGATCTATGAGAGTTCCAAGACTGGCAAGACAGATTCTAGTTCTTTGGTCAACCCCAGAGAAGTTGGTGCTCTGGACATATGGATCTACTCTTTCCCTCCCCAAGGGGTAGATGAGAGCTAGAATTTTTCATCTGTTCACTCTATGCTGAGTAGGAAAAAGGATCTATGACATCTAGAGCCCAAGCCTCTGTCTCCATTCTCCCTCGGGTGGCTAGACTGTACCAGACCCCCTAGAGTTCCAAGACTTGCAAAACAGAAGCCAGTCCTCTGGGGAGCCCCCTTTGAAAAGCTGGGGTGCTGGATACACAAACCAATGCCTTCCCTTTCCTGGGAGAAGCTGGGAGCTATGGGGTCTCTTCCTGATTATATGGCACTATGCTGGGGGCAGGGACGATGGTGAGAGGGTGTCCTGAATCTCCCTATTGGCTTAGGTGAGCCTGGTTTTGCACTCACCCAGGGTACAAGAGCCTTTCATTTAATTTCTGGATTTCTCACAAGGTGAATTTGTTCATGAACTGTTGCTGAATTGGTGTGTTTGTTTGCAGGGGAAGAAGGGGCCAGGGCTTCCTACTTTGCCATCTTGCTGATGTCACTCCTGAAAATTTTTAATGTATAGGTTTTTCTGAAGTCAAAATAGTTTGCTAAATTTGGGGAAAACTTTACAAAGGAAAAAACGCTTTAAAATCTGTGACATTTTCTCACTTACAAAGATTATTTCTAAATTTATGAGTTATATTTACAGGAATATGTCAATCAGTACTTCAGAGACCATTGTTTATAAGTCATATTAAATTTGAGAAAAACATTTTTCTATTTTTAAAGAGAGCCAAAAATTAATAGTAGTCATGAAAAATAAAAAAACTGGTTAGATATGTTTTTATAGCAATGCTAAATGTAGACATAACTGTGAAGAAATATTATTTCATTGAGTCTTCATTTAATATATAGTAATTTACTTCAGGTGAGAATAAAAATGTTACCAAGGACACTATCGGACTACCGTGGCATTTTCCAGGCTTCAATTTCAAATATTTCTAGACTCTCCTAAAGACAATAGAAATGCTAGCATAGAAATAACGGGCCTGGAAGTGGCAGGCAGGCAGTTTATTACTTTGAAAAATAATCTTATTAATAAGTTTCCTGGAAAAGAACAGTTAATAATACTATACAAACAGAAATCTACTTTTAAGGTTTTGAATTTTAGAATGTCAGTGATTTAGCTATTTATGTGTAAATAAACATATTCTACTGGACACAAAAGAGATAATAGCACAAAAATTTATCTTTCTAAAGGTTAGTTCAAAATCTATTTTAAAAATATATTTCTTATGCAAATCAAAACTACAATGAATTATCACCTCACACAGGTCAGAATGGCCATCATTAAAAAGTCTACAAATAGAAAACTAAACATCTATATGTAAAAGAATGAAATTAGAACATTCTCTAACATCATATACAAAAATAAACTCAAATGGATTAAAGACCTAAACGTGGACTTCCCTGGTTGTGCAGTGGTTAAGAATCCGCCTGCCAGTGCAGGGTACATGGGTTTGATCCCTGGTCCGGGAAGATCCCACATGCCGCGGAGCAACTAAGCCCGTGCACCAGAACTACTGAGCCTGCGCTCTAGAGCCCACGAGCCACAACTACTGAGCCCACATGCCACAACTACTGAAGCCCGTGTACTTAGAGCCCATGCTACGCAAAAAGAGAAGCCACTGCAATGAGAAGCCTGCACACCACAACGAAGAGTAGCCCGCACACCACAATGAAGAGCAGCCCCTGCTCGCCGCAACTAGAGAAAGCTCACACACAGCAACAAAGACCCAGTGCAGCAACGAGGCCCAACGCAGCCAAAAATAAATAAATAAAATAAATAAAATTTTTTTAAAAAGACATAAATGTAATACCAGATACTATAAGACTCCTAGAGGAAAACATAGGCAGAACACTCTTTGACATAAATCACAGAAATATTTTTTTGGATCCATCTCCTAAAGTAATGGAAATAAAAACAAAAATAAACAAATGGAACCTAATTCAACCTAAAAGCTTTTGCTCAGCAAAGGAAATCATAGACAAAATGAAAAGATAACCTATAGACTGGGAGAAAATATTTGCAAATGATGTGAACAAGGGATTAATTTCCAAAATATGCAAACAATTCATACTGCTTAATATCAATAAAACAAACAACCCAATCAAAAACTGGGCAGTGAATGGATAAAGAAGTTGTGGTACATATATACAATGGAATATTACTCAGCCATAAAAAGGAACGAAATTGAGTCATTTGTTGAGACGTGGACAGATCTAGAGACCGTCATACACAGTGAAGTAAGTCAGAAAGAGAAAAACAAATATTGTATATTAATGCATGTATGTGGAACCTAGAAAAATGGTACAGATGAACCGGTTTGCAGGGCAGAAGTTGAGACACAGATGTAGAGAACTACAGTATGGACACCAAGGGGGGAAAGCCACAGTGGGGTGGGGATGGTGGTGTGCTGAATTGGGCGATTGGGATTGACATGTATACACTGATGTGTATAAAATTGATGACTGATTAAAAAAAAAGAAAAAAAAAAACTTGTCAGAATACCTAAATAGACATTTCTCCAAAGAAGACATACAGATGGCCAACAGACACTTGAAAAGATGCTCAATATCGCTATTAGAGAAATGCAAATCAAAACTACAATGCGGTATCACCTCACACCAGTCAGAATGGCCATCAAAAAGTCTACAAATAATTAATGCTGGAGAGGGTGTGGAGAAAAGGGAACCCTCCTACACTATTGGCAGGAATGTAAATTGGTGCAGCCACACTGGAAACCAGTAAGGAGCTTCCTTAAAAACCAAAAATAGAGTTACCCTACGATCCAGCATTACCACTCCTGGGCATATATCTGGAAAAAAACTCTAATTAAAAAGATACATGCACCCCAATGTTCATAGCAGCACTATTTACAATAGTCAAGACATGGAAGCAACCTAAATGTCCATTGACAGATGAATGGATAAAGAAGATGTGATATATATATATAGATATAGATATATAGATATATATAATACTCAGCCAGAAAAAAGAATGAAATAATGCGATTTGCAGCAACATGAATGGCCTATGTATTATCATATTAAGTGAAGTAACTCAGACAAAGGCAAATATCATATGATATTACTTATATGTGGAATCTAAAATATGATACAAATGAACTTATTTACAGAGCAAAAATAGACTCACAGACATAGAAAACAAACTTATGGTTACCAAAGGGGAAAGGGGTGGGATAAATTAGGAGTTTGGAATTGGCAGATGTGAGCTACTATGTATGAAATAGATAAACAACAAGGTCCTACTGTATAGCACAGGGAACTATATTCAGTATCTTGTAATAAAATATAAGGGAAAAGAATATGAAAAAGAATATATATACATATATATATATAACTGAATCACTTTGCTGTACACCTGAAACTAACACACATTGTAAATTAACTATACTTCAATAAAAAATAAAAAATATATTTCTTCCCAATGCTTGGTCAACAACCAGTGAACTACATGTTAAATAATGGCAAACACTCAATGAATTATAAAAATTATACTTGATTTTTCATTAAGAATTATAATTAATGGAAAGTATATCAAATGAAAAGATAAAGGGTTGAATTTTTCAAAATTGAGAACTATACAAGTGGTACAGTAAATTCTCATCAGTGGTTAGGGAATGATATGTGACAGATAACCGAAAATTCTAGTTAGTTGTCCAAACTTTATAGCTTCTAACTAAATGCAATCTTAATTATTAATATAAGCGTGACTGCAGGAAATAAATGCTTATGGAAGACTGCTTGAGAGACTTGATAACCTGAATATTACCTGTTGCAGGAACAGGGCCATCAGAAAGTTTTCTATGTAGATTGTATTTAGAGTTAGATTAACGGATGGGCCAGAAGATCCAGTCTAAAGGTACTAAGACATTATTGGAAATGTAATGCATTAGAGAAAATTGTATTCACCAAAACTTCTCTCAGAAATTAAGGTAGGAAGGCATACTCTGAAGAGCCATTTGGGGTGGGGCATGAGACCCCAAATGAATGTGCTCCAGTAACCAGTTGCTAAACTGCCTCCAAACCAGGGCAAGTGCAGTTAAAAGAGCATGCTTTGCTTCGAGGAGGCAGTGTGGGGCAAGAGCTCAGTTGTTCAGGATAAAAGAGAGACTAACTTACCAACTTCCTTCTAGCGTTCCAGGAAGTTTAATGGGGAACCAATTAATAGTAACCTGACTAGCCATTCACATGCCCTTGGTTCACCTCAGAAAGCATTATTTATTCCTTACAGAACTGCCTTTACTTAATAATGTTTGGAGTCATAGGTATACTATAAGAAACAGTCACGTGAGACACAATATTCTATTGCAAAATTAAGAGCAAAGGATGCTTTTCATAAGATCCACAATAAGTCATTTGGGAAACAACTGCTTTGTTTTTATCTTAAGGACATTATGCAACTTGCAACTGACCATGTTTTCCCTTTTGCTTTGGATGCTGGGAAATTTAAGGGCCAGATTTGCCATCCCAGTCTTGAAATTGCACAAGCTCAGAGTATATACTTCTCTTTTTCTTATTTCTAGCTTCTATTTTCTTGGCTATTTTTTTCTTTCACTTGTACTCCTTCAATTTTTTATTTCAATCTTCCATATTATGAAAATATTTGAAAATTACCTCTATTCCTTTATAACACTAGTTGGAGTTTCTGGTTCCAGCACTTCTTCGCTTCCTCTTGGTTTATTCCCTCATTTTGATAGAGCACCCCCTCCAGTAGCTTCCTGAGACAAAGGGAAATGAGAAGTAATTTTTTGAGGTCTTGCTTATTTGAAATTATCTTATTCTACCTTCACACTTGATAGTTTAGCTGGTCACAGAAAATTCTTTTTTATGTGCTAATTGGGCAAGGAAACGTGGCTTTCTTGTTTGTTTCATTATGTTCATAATTTAGCTACTCTAATACTATCACACCGATTAAATTATCAGAACAGAGAAATAACTCTGAACCACTTATCTGAACCTTAATACTATGTAATATATAAAAATTAACACTGTATGAAAAGAAACATTAGAGTTCTGGCTTTATTTTTCCAAAACATTTGGATACCTATTTTTCTATGTTGTTTAACTTCCTTACTCTTTTCTCTTTTTTATTATAGATGTCATATGACAAGATGGCATATACAGGACAATATTACTAACTTTTTTGGTATTTTGTTCCGTTGACTCATTCATTCATCATACAATAAACATCTCTCCCTTTCTCAATTTCCCCATCTTGTTTCCTTTCTCTTCTCCGTTGCCACTCTCCTTTCTTTCCTCTCTCTGAGAAAAATCCAAAAAATGAAGACCCGTAATTAACCAAAAGACAAATTAGGAGAGTAATTATTCCCTTGAGCCCATAGGTCAGATCCAGCCACCTGCATCTGCATTCTTTTTTTAAAAAAATTAATTTATTTTTTTTGGCTGCGCTGTAGGTTGTGGCACGCAGGGTCTTCATTGAGGCATGCGGGATCTTTCCTTGAGGTGCGTGGGCTCTGTAGTTGTGGTACGTACGCTCCAGGGTGCGTGGGCTCTGTAGTTTGCAGCACGCGGGCTCTCTAGTTGAGGCGTGCGAGCTCAGTAGTTGTGGCACATGGGCTTAGTTGCCCCACGGCATGTGGGATCTTAGTTCCCCAACCAGGGATTGAACCCCCGTCCCCTGCATTGGAAGGCGGATTCTTTACCATTAGACCTCCAGGGAAGTCCCTGAATCTGCATTTTTTTTTAAGCTTTTATGTATTTTATTTTTTTGGCTGTGTTGGGTCTTAGTTGCAGCGTGCAGGATCCTCGTTGAGGCACGTGGGATCTCCTGTTGAGGTGCACAGGCTTCTCTCTAGTTGTGGCGTGCAGGTTCTCTCTCTCTAGTTGTGGCACACAGGCTCCAAGGCACGTGGGCTCTGTAGTTCTGCGTGTGGGCTCCAGGGCGTGTGGGCTCTGTAGTTGTGGTGCACGGGCTCCAGAGCGTGTGGGCTCTGTAGTCTGTGGCACGCGGGCTCTCTTGTTGAGGCACGCAACCTCAGCAGTTTTGGCATGCGGGCTTAGTTGCCCCACGGCATGTGGGATCTTAGTTCCCCGACCAGGGACAGAACCCACATCCCCTGCATTGGAAGGCAGATTCTTTACCACTGGACCACCAGGGAAGTCCCTGCATCTGCATTCTTAAAGACAATTCTCTCCTCTACATGGACAGCTGTAATATCTGACTTAAAAATAACTTCTGAAGATTTCAACTATAAAGAATTGGGCTCAACATCGCTAATTATTAGAGAAATGCAAATCAAAACTACAATGAGGTATCACCTCACACCAGTCAGAATGGCCATCATGAAAGTCTATAAACAATAAGTGCTGGAAAGGGTGTGGAGAAAAGGGAACCCTCTTGCACTGTTGGTGGGAATGTAAATTGGTGCAGCCACTATGGAGAACAGTATGGAGCTTCCTTAAAAAACGAAAAATAGAGTTACTATATGATCCAGCAATCCCACTCCAGGGCATATATCTGGAAAGGACAAAAACTCTAATTCGAAAAGATGCGTGCACCCCAATGTTCATAGCAGCACTATTTACAATAGCCAAGACATGGAAACAAACCAAATGTCCATTAACAGATGAATGGATAAAGAAGATGTGGTGTGTGTGTATATATATATATATTCACATACACACACACACACAATGGAATATTACTCAGCCATAAAAAGAAGGAAATAGTGCCATTTGCAGCACCATGGATGAACCTAGAGATAATCATACTTAGTGAAGTAAGTCAAACAGAGAAAGACAAATATTACATGATATCACTTATATGTGGAATGTAAAATATGATACAAATGAACTTATTTACAAAACAAAAACAGACTCACAGACACAGAAAACAAACTTATGGTTACCAAAGGGGAAGGTAGTCGAGGGATAAATTAGGACTTTGGGATTAACAGACACACACTATTATATATAAAATAGATAGGGACTTTCCTGGTGGTCCACTGGCTAAGACTCCACGCTCCCAGCACAGGGGGCCCTGGTTTGATCCCTGGTCAGAGAACTAGATCCCGCATGCCACAACAAAGACCAGTGCAGCCAAATAAATAAATAAATATTTTTAAAAGATATTTAAAATAAATAAACAAGGACCTACTGTATAGCACAGGGAACTATATTCAATATCTTGCAATAACCTATAGTGGAAAAGAATCCGAAAAAGAATGTACATATGGCTAAATCACTTCACTGTACACCTGAAACTAACACAACTATAGTCAACTATACCTCAATTAAAAAATTTTTTAAAAGAATTGGGCTAGGGCTTCCCTGGTGGCGCGGTGGTTGAGAATCTGCCTGCCAATGCAGGGGACACGGGTTCGAGCCCTGGTCTGGGAGGATCCCACATGCCGTGGAGCGTCTGGGCCCGTGAGCCACAATGACTGAGCCTGCGCGTCTGGAGCCTGTGCTCCGCAACAGGAGAGGCTGTGATAGTGAGAGGCCCGCGCACCGCAAGGAAGAGTGGCCCCCGCTCGCCGCAACGAGAGAAAGCCCTCGCACAGAAACGAAGACCCAACACAGCCATAGATAGATAGGTAGATAGATAGATAAATAAATAAATAAATAGAATTGGGCTATGAGCAAGACACTGTGCCAAGTGCTTTAATCTCAAATTCTCCCTCATAGAGTTTTAATGAGACACACATTTTGTTTCATTTTTTTATTCTGATTTTTATAGATAGGAAAATCAATGTTAAGAGAAATGAATTTGCCTGAAGTTTCATAGCTAAATGACAAAGGCAGTATTCAAATTTAGATCCAACTCTAAAACCTAGGTTTTTAAATGAGTTTTAAGTTTTAATCTAGTATTAACAATACTCTCAAAATTTACTTGAGAAAATCCAAGTCATTCTCAGATCACTCTCTGCTCAGCTTGAAACCATCCAAGTGAAAGTAAAATTTCATCCATTTAACAAATATTTCAGCTTCTTTTCTATGGAAGAGATGGTAATAAACAAATGAAGATGACATGGTCCTTGCCGTTGCTTATTTCAGGTTGGCAGAAACAATATTCCACTTTTAATATTCACTGAAAAGACTAAAATACAAGCTAGCAAGAGAAAATGTCTTAAGGATTTAGGCACATCAGGATATTCGGGGAGATGGACATAGGGTGAAGAAAAGTAAACATACATCAGGGAGATGGACTAAAACACAATAAAATCAAGCCTTTATGTTTTGTTTGTAACACTTCTACCCAATCATTTTAGAGTTATATTCAAAATCTTACGTTTGTTTCCATTACATTTTCCTTCCCACTAAAGTTATCATCCAGCTTACAATAATGGCCCCAAAACCAGTGTACCAGCTATGTTTTTTAAAGTCTTATTTCATTAATTTAATTTAAAATTTTATTTTCAGGAAAAGGATTGACTACAACGAGGCACAAGTCAGCTTTCTGGGGTGGTGGAAATGTTCTGCCTTTATTGTGGAAATGATTATATGACTGTGTTTGTCAAAATTCATAGATTTTATACCTAAAATGATGAATTTTACTACATGTAAATTACCTCAGTACACATCCGACTTAAAAAAAAAAGGCTGAACTCTTAACTACCCAGCTAAAAATAAAACAAAATTTAAAACACAATTTACAATTTAGGTACAAGACCAATTTTATTTTTATAAGTGAAGGAGGTCTAGTAATTTTTTGTATTTATTTATAATGTTAATAATCCAATATTATATAATTCAATAAATATATCAATATTTTAAAATAGGATATTAAAATGTTATATTTTTTAAAAATAAGGATTTGGATTGCAAAACACTTACTTTAACCAAAATGTTGTTAAAGCAATGTTATTTTTAAAAAAATCTCAGAAAATAACAATCTAAGTCTGTTAAAAATTTCAAAGATTTAAACTTCCAGAATACTACCATAAATCCTGCTTACATAGTATGCTGAAAACTCCTCATTTAATACTTAAGGACAAAAAATTACCAGCTAGCTTCATTACTTGATAGATTCAACTGCGTTCTAAAACATAATTGTAGCTCAGCTTCCAAAAAAGGCAAAGAAAAAGAAATGATTGTTTTCAACAAAACTGGGTTTAAAAAAAACACTATTAAGAACACAGGAAAGGGTAATTAAGTGATGTCTCTTCTTTATTAAGGCTTCAATAGAAGCAAATACACCCAAGAAACTATTTACAAAGGACCCAGCCTCAGAATTGTTTTAGAGACCAAAGTCACTTCCCTGCCACTGGAATTTGGCTTGTAAAAATAGTACCAAATTACACATCAAACTTCTCAGATTTTTATGATTCCTACTTTAATACCCTCTGTTTTTATTCTCCCAGACATACCAAAGGCCACCAAGTCAATTTAAATTAGGAGAGGTAATGTAATTCCAAGCTCTGGAAACCCTAGAAGAAATATACTGTTTAACAGGAAGAGTTCTCTTGCCTTGATTAAAGTAATATATCTGTTGCAGATGTCATTTGTCAATCAAAAAATACATACCTGATTTTTTTCTAATATGGGAGAGGAATGTGTTTTTGTTTGTGGCTTTGATAAAAATACCCTTTTAAGTGTGTTGTGCTTGGTAAATTAACTTTTGGAAGAATGAACTATCCCTTAAGTGATAATATGTGACAACTCTCTGTAACAATTGCTCTCTCTCAAAGAAGCTCATCTTCCAAAATCTATCGTAAAATTTTCAGTTTAAAAGCTTGTCAGGCTTGACTATATCTCTTGAATGTCAATAAAAATCTGATTTTGTCCATGTGTTTTTCTGAATGTTTTCTAATGTTTTCATCTTTAATAATATGTAACAATGAAAAACAGCATAAATATCTCTGAGACAGAAAGTATGCAAAGCATTACTTTGTTAGGAATGACTATGTTCTGGATATTAAAGGACAATTAACTTGCTAAAAACAAATGCTCTGAAACTGTTCATGAAAAAATGCTGAAGGATTGGCATAATGATATCCATGATAACTGTATAAGGTGTCCTAGGATGCAGGAGAACAGTGCCAATTAGGCAAAAATTACTCTAAGAATTTTTATTCTTTCCAAAATGGTAACCAAGTAAATAAATTTAATAAACAGTATTTGTTAAAAGTACATAGATCATGGAAGTACTTTTAAATAAGCAATCTCTGGGATGTGGGTTCACAAGACTCAACAAAGTGAAATCCCTGCAGTGAGTTCCTTCTTTTGGGGGGAGGGGTAGAGAGGTTAGAGTTCTAAAGTGACAGTGACAATGATGGCAGGAGTCAAGAGTAAACGATAAGAAAGTTTGGTCCTAAGGAGGGAGCTGAGAGAAGGGAAGCTTATGGGCTCGCTGGGCTGTACCATCAGGGCTTGGTGTCTTCAAAGATGTCAAGGAAGAGGATGAACAAGGAGTCAGGTAAGACTTGCTAGTGTGGTGGGAATTAGTTCAAAGAGTTACACGCATAGAAAATCAGAATGCTTGGAGTATAATTAGGAGGCTGGTAAGTTATTCTAAGGAAGGAAATGGCTGTGTTGTGTGTGCTATTGGGAAAGGGATTCTGAGTTGGTTACTGATATTCAAACACCTGCACTAATTAGGTATGTTCATCTGGTATGAGTGGGGTGAACTTTGATAGACATTCCAGGTGAGGGGGGAAAAGATCCAGGGGTAAAGCTACTATGCGAAACCTAGAGTGGGAGGAAGACATTGTGAAATAACATTAAAAGCATGAGCTTTGGAAATCAAATGGATCTGAATGATAATTTATTTATTAACCAGATATTTGGTCAAATATTATTTTGGGCGTTTCTGTGAGGTGGGTTTTCAATGAGATTAACACAAATTGGTAAATGACTAAAGTAGATTGCCCTGTATAATGTAGGTGGCCCTCAGTCAGTTGAAGGCCTGAAGAGACAAAAAGGCTGACTCTCCTCCTAAGAGGGAATTCTTCCTGCCTCATGGCCTTCAAACTGGAACATTGGCTTTTTCCCGCCTTTTGGACCCAGAATGGAATGATACCTTTGGCTCTCCTGGGTCTCCAGATTGCAACTCACCCTGCAGATTTTGGGACTTGCCAACCTCCATAAGCAAATAAGCCAATTCCTTATATCCTCATAATAAATCTCTCTATATATGTATATATTATATATACACACACATATATCCACATCCTATTGGTTCTGTTTCTTTGCAGAACCCTAATACAACCTGGGTTCAAATCATGGCTGCTTCTTAATAACTGTGTGACCTTAAGCAAGCCCTTTAACCTCCCTGAGCCTATAAAATGGAAATAATTAAAAATCCATTTAGCACAGGATCGTAACAAGGATTAACTGAAATAATTTCACAAAGCATTGAGCACAGTATCTGACACATAGTGATCAATAAATGGAAGTTGTTGTCGACATTATTTTTATTATTATTATAGAAGGCTCTCTTTTGAGGAAAAAATGCAGGTAAAACAGGACCTAAAGATATATTTTTGGTGAGGGTGGTAGGAACGTGTGTAGGAATTGTCAAAGCTTTACCTAGTCAACAGCAAAGAGTCCCTTGTTCTTTCCTTCTAGTGTTCTCCCCTATTTTCACGAAAGCTACTTCTCTGTTTCATCTCTCTCATGTAACTCTTTGTATGGGAAAATTCAGCTGAACCACTTTCTAAAACCCTAATTAAAATCTTGTTAAAAAATCTTCCAAATATACATCACTTTTTCTTGACTTAAACACAGTGGATGTAAAAATGTGGCCCTTCTGATTTAGGATGTTGCAGTGGTACTGAGTTTTTACAGAAAATATTACTGTAATGCACGATGTATTTTCAAAACTAAATCTCTCATAGCAATTTATTTTGCAGTCAGCCTTTCATAAAATTAAGTGTGGCATCAATTCCAGTTTACTAAGAGTTTTGGCTAGTAACGCTTTACTGTAAAAATCCCCTCCCTTTGACAATTTTAAGGAAGAGAATATCTTCATTTTATATTCTTAAATCTTTTCTCAGGATAAGCATGAAATATCATTGTGCAGAAACTGCTTCCATTTCAAATGTAAACATTTCATTTAGCAACCAGTCTTAACTATCCACAGATGCAGCTGAGGTTCTGAAATTCCCATTTTTTAAAAGAGTAAAGACTGGCCAACTCCTCTGTGAAAAGAACCTGACTAATGGCGGTGTGTGGATTAGTTCTGGCCTGGAGAGCAGACAAAGTTCTATCATCTTGAATCTAAAACTACAGCACAGTACTGAGATCCCAAAATAACTTAAGAGTCTGGTCATTGGTTTTATTTTCCTTGGCTCCTTCCTCATGGGTGGTGGTGGTGGGACTGGGGGAGAGGTTAAGGTGGGCCTGGAAAAGAAGGGAACTGTGTCCCCTACAGCAGCAATATAGGTCCACTGCCCAGTCCTCTCAACTATAAAAAAAACTCTCCCTTCCCAAAATGGGCAATCTGGTTTGGAAAACTCACATTTACTCAATGAAACAAAACTGTAGCTCTTACTACATGCTAGCCCTATTCTAGATGCTAGAGATACAAAGATAGATACTAGTTCATAGCCCCAAGAGTTCAGTCTAGTGGGAGAAACATGTAAGTGAACAATCACAGCACAGTGAACAACCGAATAACAGATGTGACTCAAAGAAAGCAGGGACAACTTGGGGAAAGGGAAGACTTCACAGAAATGCTATCAGGCTGTCTTCAGGGTGCAGGTGGTCCATTCCAAGGTTAAGTATTTTTAAAGCAAGAACTCAATTTCCAGACTAAAAACGTTAATTTCTGAACGTGAAAACTTTACGTTCAGGTTCTTATAATCTATTATATACACACACAACAATAACCCACACAAAGGGAAATTAGCTCAGTTTGAGAACATGATTCATCATCATTCACACCTGCTCAATTTAAGTTCCTCCCCAAATACGCATTACACTGAGGAATATGTGGTAGCAACTCCCCAAAATTAGGACAGAGAGACTTTTGTTCCTATAGAATATAAAACATTACGCATACCTCTGGATGTATTCAGTTGTTGGATTGTAAACTGTTAGTCCTTTTTAAACTCTGTTAAGATGGATACAGAGTAAGGAATAATGCCCTAAACTCTTGCAGTTTCCATATTTATATCTGAAAAATCTCCAATTTACCAAGGCCAATGTGGTATTTCTGGAAAAAAAAAATGAAAACTACACATTTGATTTATGGATTTCTGTCATTCATTCATGTCATAATCCTAAAAGCTACCTTTATTCCACAACTTTCCACCATTTCTTTCTAAGAAAAGGGCATACGAAAAGGTTTTTATTTTTAAGGTCATAGCCTTTAAAAACTTGAAATATAAATTTGAATGATCCAACAATTAGAAAATGTTCCCCTACTACCATCTGACATTCCCAGCTTATCATTCTATTTAATATTCTTTTGTAACATCTAACACCCTTCACCTAACAAGGTCAAAGGTTCCTTGAACACTGTTTTATAAGCTGCCTACAGAGACAATCCCTGTGAAACCTGAGGATGCCACACCAACAGAAAGCAGGTCACTGTGATACGGCAGACCGCTCCGCAAAGTCAAAATTGTAGTTCACTTTACGCTGACAGCTTCTTTCCAGAACTCCCTCCCCGCCCCCGGCCTCCCCCCGCCCCCAAAGAACGGGAAAGTGTCGATTTTATAAGACGTCTGGCACTGCTTTCTTTAAAACGAAGCGTTTATCTGATTCCTGGAAGGTCACCTCGGTAACTCCCAGGGCTCAGGATGCAGCGCCTGGGTTTTTGATCATGGGCGTTGGCTCCTCAACCGGTGACCTTCAGGCCTCTGTGCTTAGCCCGACCCCTGGACGGCCTTCACACCACCGAAGGCACCATCCCTACCACTGCCACTTATTGAGACACGGCGGCTCAGTGGGGGCCCGGCCGCCCCCCCAAACCACTGTTGGCGACGCTGGCCAAGCCCGGGGCCCCGCTCAGAAAGGCTGAGCGACCGCCCCACCGAGGTCACCTAGGACCGACGCCCCGATGGGCTCGGTCCACACCGCCTGCCCAGAGCCCTCGCCGAGCCCTCTTCTGACTTCAGTCCACACCGCACCCCATCCACCAGGTAACTTTTCAGAACCCTGGCCCTCTCTGGGAAGTCCCGAGTCGCATCCAGGAGGGAACCCCAATTCGTTTATTGAACGCCTACGCTGAGCTCAGGGCTGGGCTGGCACGCGGAGAAGACCCTTCGCCCTGGCCTAAGGAAGCGCCGGCGTTCCAGCGGCTCGGGCCGGGACCCGTCCTCCAGGAGGACCAACAACGGGGCAGCAAGGGACCGGGAGAGCCGCGCCCCCAGCCCCCATGTCCCTTCTGCCCGCCTTTACCTCGCCGGACCCCACCAGGGCAGCCGGAGCTAAAATTAGAAACGAGCGCGACGCGCGCTCACGTGCACTCTGCGCAGCGGGGCCAGGGCCGCTGCCCGGTGAGTCACGGCTCCGCCCCCACCCGCCGAGGACGCGCTGACGTCAGCCGCTTCCCCGAAAGGTGACGTAAGCGCGCCTCGGGAAGGCCGCTAGGCGAGCCGTAGAACGTTCACTGAGTTTCGATGCCTTAAAGGGACCAGTCCTCAGATCGTGAAAGACGTGGGGAGATGACCCCAATCGCCCATCCGTAGAGTCGGAGCCCTTTTTATATCCCTTTGTACTGAGAAAAGTTGATTGTTGAGATAGGGATGAAAAAACGAGAGCAACTGAGCCTCACCGGAGGCTCCCAGAAGCCCCAGAACCTCCTCCTGGAAGCCCTCCTTGATTAACCAGAATCTGATCTTGACCCAAAAGTCAGAAAGTTTTCCGTGGCCCTTGACTTCCTACCCCTTCGCTTATAGCCTCTGCCCATATGCTTAACACCTCTACTGATGAGAAAGACTGTGGTTTGAATGTTTATTGATGTAATTCATCAACTTGGGCCAGCTTGGCCCTTTTGTCACTGTTTTTGACTGTATCCAAACTCTCTCATTAGTTGTGTGACCTGAAACAAGAAACTCTAGATGTGAAATTTGTGAACTGGTATCCAATCCTCCTTTTATGCTTATGTTGCCTGTGGAAGCTCCCAGAGGTAGGAACCCTGTCCAGTGCTTCATCATTCAGTACTGTCACATCCTCACAGGGAGCTAACAATTCACTGAGGTTTACTATGTGACAGATATGTTCGTTATCCTCCCTCCCTGTCTCCTCTCTGAGGTGGATGTTATTGTTCCCATTTTACGGATGAGGAAGGAAATCAAGGCACAGCAGGGTTAAGTATGCTTCCCTAGGTTACACAGCTAAAGACTAGCAAACTGAAAGTCACTTCCAAGTCAGCTGGACTCCAAGTCAATGTTTCTGGTGATAAAGGTGAGCTGTGAAATGTATGTTTTGTTCTGGGTGTATTGAGTCCCATAGAACAGCTTTCACCCTTTAATGCATCCCAGTGCTTCTGAACAAGTAACTCAGAAGTAACCCCCTCCTGAAGATGCCCAGAGCAGGAGGGCTGGGCCTCAAGGCCTGGCAGACAGTAAGGTTGGTGAGAAGGCGCTCCCTCTCAGGTGCCTGTCCTGTACTTGCAGGACCCTGAGAGCAAGTGCCTCCTTGAGGTTTTTGCCCTAGGCATCTCACTCACCGCACCCTAGTCCCAGCCCTGCCACACCTACCCTTGACTGTTTTTTCTCTCTTGAAACTAGAGAGGACATCCTGCTTACTGCAACCTGGCCTGGCACACTAGTGGCCAGTTCTACCCAAGAGCAGAAGAAACACCTTGTTTCTCCTGCATCATAATCCCCTCTCTATAAAGCAACAGAAAATTTCCTATTGGAACAGTATAGTCATGCCAAGAACAAATGAGATGACAACAGCTTCTTAAAGTTTTGAGCAAAATAATGCTGCCTGTGTACTGGAAATGAAGCCACTGTTACCTTCTGACAATCATTATTGGTCCTTGGCTGAGTGTCACAAGCCCATCCTCAGGCCACACCTGCCAGATCTACCAGGAGTACCTTCCTCCCCCCAGCTCACCCCTCAGTGACATTTAGAACTGACCCCTCTCCCCTCATCCCAGGACTCCAGCCAACACCAAGCTCTCTTCTCTTTGTGTCCCCTGCTCCTTTCCCCTTGATCATGCTGCTGAAGTCACTGCCCACTGCTCTTCCTGTTCTCCAGGTTTTCTGGAGCCTGTGACCAAACACCTTGTGTGTGCTCCCATCGCAGCCTTGGCAGGAGATGGAAAAAACCACAGGCAGCCTCAGCTGTGGGCAGTGGCTTCTCCCTCTGTATTGGGGCTGGATGCACAGATAAGGAAGCTTAGAGCAGTATGGGACCTTCAGGCCAACCAGGCCAGCCCTTGTTTTACAACTAGAGGACTAAGGTCCAGGTGAGGTGACGTGCCCGCGGTCACATTGCCTGTTATGTAGAGTCCTAATCACTTGACTTCCAGCTCACTGGTCTTTTCATGGATCACACCTCTGTTATGAGCCTCAGGTGGAACAGTGAGCACAAATGTGCGTGAGAAACTAATACGTCATATACATGATGGGAGGGAAGACAAATAGTGACTTGAAATAAATAGAGATAAAATTGTAGGGCAGAATTGGAGAATACAATTTCTGAGGACCTCTGACTACTTCCTCTTCTCCTTTCCTCTCCTTCCCATCCAGCCTCAAGATAGGTGAGGGGGTTATTCCTCCTCAAACCTAGGAACATTTCCCAATGGAATGACATGATGAGATGGACTGCCATTTTTAAACCTTCCGTAATCAAGATCTTGTGTGTCATTTCAGGTTTTGATTTTTTATCTCCCAGCCCTTACTTCCCATCATTTTCCTATCCCCAAAGCCCCATTAAATGTTGTTAAGAGCCGTAAATGTAATTGGCCACTAATGTGGAAGGATTGTGATCTCCAGCAAACAGCCCTAGCAAAGAAAGGAGCAGGAATCCTGGGTCTGTTCCCAACCGTGCAAGTGACTCACTGGATGACACAAAGTAAAGTGCTTCTTTTGTGGGGGGAGAAACAGGGAACACATCTTCTTGCCTGACAGAGGTGGAGGAGGCGTGGTAGGGAGCCATTGGGCAGGCTCCCAGGGTAGTGGAAGTTCAGGGGTCCCTGGGTAGACCCAAGTCCATAGTGACTGCTTAGCAATGGCTGTGGGGTTAGCCCTGAGCTCTGTCCCACTGGAGCACGAGCCTCCAGAGGAGCCACTAAGATGGCTGGGCCAGATTATGGCACTTACCCTTCGTGATATCATCCTCATTGGTTAGGAATGCACCCTGGTTATTCCTAACTCCACTTTAATAACTTGTTATAGATCTGCCCTCCAAGAATTTATTTGAAACTTTCTTTAATCTATTTTTATTTCAGCCTGTACAGCCTTTTCAGGCAACAAGTAGGTTTACCATCTATGTAAAAGCACCAAAACACAGAAAGGGCTATATAAGGGTTTTATAATAATAATAATTTTATAAATATAATGTTATATGTAATAAATATATTAGAATTTGATGATGCTAATTCAGATGGTCTCACAGGCTTATTTTTAGTTGCTCACTATGTTTGTCTTTGTTTTTACCTCCACACTCACACACACAAACACACCCCATCAAAAATCTTTATTAATGGAGTGGGGTGCTGTGATGGGTGTGATTCTGCATACAAACTCACATAATCACATTCAATGTCCTCTAAAGACTTACCATCTAGGACCAACATATAGTAGGTGCTCAATAAATACTTTTGGGTGGTTGGATGGCTGGAATTAAAAAAAGAAAAAACCCATGTGGTAACTGGTGAGACATATTAGGAATGACTGTATTGGGGGCTCTAGGGCAAACACGAGAGTATGACTGGCATGGAGGGAAAAGGGAATGTGTGATTTTTTTGGCAGATGTGCACGTGTGAGCTCTCCTCAGATTGCCCTAGTGCTAGTCCTGGAGGAATAGTTGGTTCCCAGGCTGCCAAAATGATGCATAGACAAGGAATGCCAAAGTGGCACCCCCTGACAGGCGCTGTGTGGGTGGCAGTAGTGAGGAAGCAGGTATGAGGTCCAGAAGAGAAAGACCAGGCCCTGCGGCTATCTCTATTTTTAATATGAACCACCGTAGAAGTTTTAACCGCAGGTGATCCAGCAGGTGAATGGACAAATAAACTGTGGTACATCAGACAATGGAATATTATTCAGTACCAAAAATAAATAAATAGAGCCATGAAAAGACATGGAGGAACATTAAATGCACATCACTAAGTCAAAGGAGCCAACCTGAAGAGGCTATGTACTGTATGATTCCAGCTACATGACATTCTGGAAAAGGCAAAGCTTTGAAGACAGTAAAAATGTGAGTGCTTGCAAAGGGTTAGAGAGGAGGGAGGCATGAATAGGGGGAACACGGGGGATTTTTAGGGCAGTGAAACTACTCCGTATGATATCCAACGATGGAAATGTGTCTTTATACATTTGTCCAAACCCACAGCATGTACATTCCCAAGAGTGAATTGTAATGTAAACTATGGATTTGGGGGATTATGATGTGTCAGTGTAGGTTCGTAAGTTGTAACAAATGTACCACTCTGGTACATCTAGTTGGGGAGAGTGTGGGTAAGGGCAGATAAGGGGCACATGGGAACTCTCTGTACTTCTGCTCAATTTTGCTATAAATCTATAACTGCTCTACAAAATAAAGTCTTTTTTTTTTTTAATACAGGTGAGGTGATAACACCCTTCTGTATGTAGAGTTCAGTCCACACTGGAGTCACAGAGACTTGGGCTGGCATCTGAGCACCACCATGACCAGCTCTGTAACTATGGGAAAGTTTCTTAACCCCTCTGACCTCAGTTTCTCTAACTCCACAGGATTGTACTGCCTTCCTCGGAGCATTTTGAAAATTAAATGAAAAACTATATGTAAAGTGTCTAACCCAGTACTTGGGATATACAAGTAAATATATGCAACCCCTCCCCAATTCCTCCCTTAATGATTATGATTATTAAACATTCTGATGGTTACTAATTTCAAAGTCAGGCCAGTGGAGGAAAGCTGTCTTGAGTGAAAGTGACCTTCTACTAGGAAGGGGATCTGTGTGTGGGAGTGGGCATGTGTGTTCTCATATGCTCAGTCACAGATGCTGGCCACAGAATGTCAGACGTGGCCTTGAGCCCAGGGACGCAGCATCAAGCCCCTCACTCAGCTTTCTCCCGTGAAAAGGTCAGGATGATGGAAGGCTGTCATATTTAGATGATGGCTCGTAGGGAAGCCTCGATGGGTTAGTCACCTATGATATGACATCATATTGCCACTCAATATAGTAACAGCTGTTGGTTGCTTTGGGGGGCAGGGGGCAGGGTCAGCTTTTCTTGACCAACCATGCCTCAAGGATAAATTGGATGGGACCAGACAGGGAGACATGACAAGTGGAGAAATTCTCCCCTGAATAGGGTGTTCCACAGCTTCCTAAGGATTTTCGGCACCCACCTCAAAATGTGAGTCTTGACTTTTCTTTGTTTTGGGGGCTAAGCAGGGGAAATGCCATGGGAAAAAGGTATTTGGTCAGGAAGCCTCTAGCTGGAGGGATACCCAACACAGCCAGGGTCAGCCCCACCCTGGAGAGGAGTGGGAAAGTGAGTTCCGCGCACCATCACATGATATCTATATGCCACCCAAAGAAGTGGTCCGAGGGTAGGGGATTAAAAGCCCTGGAATTAGGGTGCTGCAGAATCTCTAGGTTGGATTAGGCATTTTACCCTCCCAGGTTACATAACTACACTGGGGCCAAATCAGCAGCCCACTGAGGCAGTGATGTCTCAGCCTTTGAAATGAGCCTGGATGAAGCCATGGTTTGAGGGTACCACTGATCAGTGCCGTAGTTAATCTGGGGTACTGATCAGTCATGCCATAATGGAAAGCCACTGGATGTGGTTAACCCCTTCCTTCCAGTGAATTCTCCTCCTTGACGTCTCTGCCTCTTGCGCGGTCTTGTTCTTTGGGGATAGAATGCTTTGTATCAGCAGCGTAGATGCCTAGGTTAACTGCGGAGAGCGGACTCTTCCTGTGTCTAAACTGGAATAAGTCCAGAGTGAGGAAATAATGGGGCTGGAGAGAAAAAGCCCTGGACCAGGGGTCAGGAGACCCTGTTTGGCAGCTGCTTCTGTCACTTTCTGAGCCTGTGACCTTGGGTAAGTCACTGCCTCTCTGTAGATTTTGGTTACTCCTCTTGTCTGTAAAGGTATGTACTCTCGGGGGGGGGGGGGGGGGGGGAGGGGTCCTTTAACCCTAGCTGGCATTCTCCAGTCCTCTAGGTGTGGATTCCCTGTTCTGTTGTTGGTGGAGTAGAAAGGGCCCCACTGTCTGAGTGTGTAGCTCTGCCACGCGCTGTGCGACCTTGCACAAGGACACCCCTTCTCTGAACCTCAGTTTCCCCACTTATAAAATAGGGGTTTTTAGTGGGAAGCAACCGCGTAGCACAGGGAGATCAGCTCTGTGCTTTGTGACCACCTAGAGGGGTGGGATAGGGAGGGTGGGAGGGAGGGAGATGCAAGAGGGAAGAGATATGGGAACATATGTATATGTATAACTGATTCACTTTGTTATAAAGCAGAAACTAACACACCATTGTAAAGCAATTATACTCCAATAAAGATGTTAAAAAATAAAAATAGGGGTTTTTGTGAGACATGGGTGAGATAATGAACCTGGAAGCCTCTTCGGGAGGCACCATGTAAATGTATTTAAATGATTTCCTGAGTTCCCAGGGGGAAGGCAGGCTGAGAAGGGGTCGGTTGGGGTTACTGGCAGGTTGCACTGTGACCGGGGCTGGGAGAAGGGGGAGGTGGCGGTGTGGTAATCCAGGCCCTGAAACCTCCAACCCTGTCCTACTCGGTTCCTCTTCGCGTCCCAGCAGCTCGGGGACGGAAAACAATTGAGAGGTCGTAAGCGATGCTGAGAACAGCCCAAGAGAGTGGCTGCAAACTCTTCTCTGAGGGGTCGCGCTGCTGGGATGGGCACAGCGCCAAAGCAAAGAGGCCGAGGGGACCCGGGCCAGGGTCTGGAATCCGCGTACGAATGAGCCCCCTCCCATTTCCTATGGATGCCCCAGGGTCATAGTCCTGCGCCGCGCACCTCCTCGGCTGCCCGGGATCACGTCCTATGGGTGTGAAAACAGCTCCAAGGGGAGCCCTGGAAATAACATCACGGCTGTATATTCACCAGAGTGACCTGTCTCAACTCATCCCTGCGGGAAAATCACAGCTCTTCTAGAGAAACTCTCCAAATTCCTGTTTATTCTTCACGTAAACGGATTAACCTAGGGTTGGCGATTTTACTTCGACTCTCCCTTTCATGTTGCAGCGAAAATGAAATCGACGACTCCTTTGAAGCCGTTCTTTGAGCCATATTCATGATTTCTCTTCTCTCCCACCAAAAGGGCGTTTCTCTCTTTTTGAAATTTTTGTTTTTGAAGCCTCAGGCGCTGAGAGGCTGGGAGGAGGCGCGGCTGCCATAGGAGCAGCGTGCTGTCCCCCTGCTGACTCATCTGACGTTAACATAATTATGTTTGAGGAGTCAAAGTGATTTTCAAACTATGAGTAATGCGCGGTATTAGAGAGAATGTTTACAAGGCAGCGGGCATTTCAGCACACTGAGGGAACCAGCTGCTGCTAACAGCTGAAAGGAGTGAAGGAATAAGAAAATGCTCTCAGGAAAAGAACCTTTCTTTCTGGGTTCCTCTTCTTTGGAAAGGATTCAGATTTCTTGAAAGGCAGGTGAACTCAGAGTTCCCTGAGAAAGGATCCAGAGCTAGCATTTTTTTTATCTGAATACCCGGATGTCTGATCATTTTATATGAAAGCAAACTTTTTCATAGTCTTAGTTCTTATACACCCAACTCTAGAGAAAGATGGATTTAAAGATTTCAGCAAATTTATTTCTTAAAGCCGATTTATTGCCAGTATTAATCATCATCATAATAATCGTCTAAAGTTGTGTGAAGAAATGGGCTACTTCTTCTAAGACAGGCGTGGGGATACAAATCATTTCCTGAATTTTAAAGATGGGGAGCAAAAGCCCATGGTGGGTGGTGAATACCTTCTTAAAGCTCCGTTGTCTAATTAGTAAGAGAAAAGTTTGAGAGCCATTGAATACCGTTAGCCAACTTTTAGACCTCAGGAGAGAAAAGCTGAGCTCCATTCCTGTTCCAAAGCTGTGTCTGTCCCTTGCCTCTGTTTCCTGGTCTTATAATGGGAATATTAATAACACTTGTTTTGCCTGCCTAAGAGGATGAGCCTTGAGCTCTGGGAGGGTAGGAACAGTATCTGCCCACCCCTGTACCCCCAGTGTCTAACCTGGAGCTTGTGTATAGTAAGTGCTCAGTAAGTATCTGCAGAATTAATAAATGAGACAAAAGCTTTGGACATCAGAACTCTGTTCTTCTGTTTATTTGGTCTTCTTGGCTTTATCTTCTTGCCTTTAGTTCCTTCTGCCCAGGGCTGGGGGGCTCAGCAAGTGGGGCCATGCTTAGAGACTCATCTACTGAGGCACCAGCACGAATAAGGAAAAATAACTGCTCACATCCTTGGGACTAACTGCTAAAATCAGATGGAAGTAGAACGCTCAAGTCAGAAACTCCTTTAAAAAAGGCTCACTCAAAAACATGGCAGTAAATTTAACTTGTTTATATGTTGGAGGTACATCAGGAGAACTGTCAGGCTTAATTTCACCTGCTGAACCTTGAACTGAAATCATCACTGCAGGTGTAATAACAATAAAGTCAACCTAGTCTGGGACATTGTGATGGCAGGTGAAAGATAAGTAGTTGGACTGGATAAACCCTTGAAAAATAAAAGTTCCACTCAGATACATGCTGAAAGCTACAAAAGAAAAGGAGAAATCAGGAAAGGTTAATCCTGCTTTTTTTTTTTTTTTAATTAACTAATTAGTTAATTTATGGCTGTGTTGGGTCTTCGTTTCTGTGCTAGGGCTTTTCTCTAGCTGTGGCGAGCGGGGGCCACTCTTCATCGCGGTGCGCGGGCCTCTCACTATCGCGGCCTCTCTTGCTGCGGAGCACAGGCTCCAGACGCGCAGACTCAGTAATTGTGGCTCACGGGTCTAGTTGTTCCGCGGCATGTGGGATCTTCCCAGACCAGAGCTCGAACCCGTGTCCCCTGCATTGGCAGGCAGACTCTCAACCACTGCGCCACCAGGGAAGCCCCCTGCTATTTTTTTTTTAATGGGAAAAACACTCACTTGATTTTACATGCGAGAACAGATTTCCAAATTCTGATAAGGACTTCAAGATAGCTCTGTTCTCTTGTTCTTTCCGTTCCTGCTTCAGATTCTAGATCGTTTGTCTCCTTCTTTTCCCTCTTCCCTCCATCCCTAAGTTAACTCCTTCCTTCTGTTCTGGTTCCCAGGTTGCTTCCCCCCCCCCAGGCATTCCTTCTCATCTCATAAACTGTCTAACGGTTTCTAAACAACTGTCATTCTCATGGTGAATGGTCAATACTGTAAGGGTTTTTTTTTTTTCTAATGTAAAAAGAACATGTATTAAACTAATTATAAATAAATTGTTTGCAAATAAATTGTTAATTATTTTTAAGCTACCAAGCTTGATCACACACAGAAATATTTCTGTTCACTTAGGAATGTCTTTGATGAAGCAGTAAAAATTAATTTTATCAAATCTCATCCCTTGACTACACTACCTTTGAATGTTCTACATTTGCATCATGGAAAAAAAGGGGGTGGCCCCCAGGGAGAGACACACGCTAAGAATCCTAACCTGCCCTCAACTGAGAAGCCCAGATATGTTTTTGGTGGACTATCTGGATTGACTGATCTCTCCTCTCCCCACCCATTGAAATAATATTGTTAGGCTTACTTCAAACAGTAAATATAAACCAATACATTCATGTCTAATCAATCCAAAATGGTTGTAAAAGAGAGTCAGGATATGTGGTCCTATACCTAACATATGAAGATGATGCCAGGAAAGAAAACATGTGGGCTCCCAGTGGCTGTCATTTGGTGCTTCTGCCCTAGACACGCTCTCCAGTGGGGTAAATCCAGGCTGGGAGCACTTCTAAGGTTCTGAACTTCCATTGCTCTTTCTATCAGAGCTGCAAGTCCAGGACAGTCTTGATTTCACATGCTCTACTCCACTGTTCCTGTACACTAATGCTTGCCAGGCTAGGAACCCTAATTTGGGTTTGGATGACACAGTCACTGTTCGTTAAGGCATCTCAAGTAAAAAGGCTCTTCACTTTTTTAATTAATTAATTAATTAATTATGGCTGTGCTGGGTCTTCGTTTCTGTGCGAGGGCTTTCTCTAGTTGCGGCAAGTGGGGGCCACTCTTCATCGCGGTGTGCAGGCCTCTCACTATTGCGGCCTCTCTTGTTGCGGAGCACAGGCTCCAGACGCGCAGGCTCAGTAGTTGTGGCTCACGGGCCTAGTTGCTCCGCGGCATGTGGGATCTTCCCAGACCAGGGCTCGAACCCGTGTCCCCTGCATTGGCAGGCAGACTCTCAACCACTGCGCCACCAGGGAAGCCCAAGGCTCTTCACTTTTGATCTTGATTTATTTTATAAATATTTGTAAATAATTTAATATTCATGTAATAGTGTTATTAAGTTAGTAGCAGGTTGCTGAACATTTGAGATCCAAATGTTTAACGTATATTCTAAAATAAACTTCAGCTGTTTAGACCCCTCATAGAATAAACTCATTCTAATTTTTCCCCATATTCCCCCTTTATATCTTTTCCCCTTCCTTCCCTCTATTTTTCTCTCCCTCTATTTTTCCTTCCCTCCCTTCCTTCTTTCCTCTTTCTTGTGTTTTGTTTGTTCCTTTTCGTAGATATCTTTCTTAAAAAATATATCTAGAAGAAGATAAGAAAAACTAACTAAGGCACCTAGGACTGGATAGGGAGTTTTCATCATATGCATTTTTTGACTGTTTCAGTTTCTAACATGTACACATATACTTTTTCCCAATTAAAACAAAATGGTCAACCAAAACAGTGTTTTATACTCTTTCTCTTTTCATTTTTTAAAATGTTTTTTTCCCTCAATTCTGATACCAGCCTATTTCTTCTTCCCAGAACAGCTTCCAAAGGGAAATGGGGAAGAAGAGAAGGGAGGAGGTTGACAGGAGCTAAATGCCTGTGTGTCCACAGCACAGATATTAAGGGAATGGGTTAGCCTAACAGGATCAAGGAAGTTTGGGCCTCTTTTCTTTTTTTTTAAACTCAAGATGTTTACAATATGTTTAAACATATTTCCACATCATTAAGTATTTTACAACATCATTTTAAATAGTTGTACAGGAGTGCTGAGTTAATTTATTATCTTTGTACTGTAATTTATTTAATTAGTACTCTATATTAAACTTTTGGGTAATATCAGGTTTGTCAATATTACAAATGGGGTTGTAATAAATTAAATTTATTAAATAAATATTCTTGTAGCTAAATCTTTGTGCATAACCATTCTTATTCACTTTAAATATCTCTTTTCAAAGGAGAAGAAATATATTTCTCAAAGGAAAATAAATCAAAGAGTATACAACTTCTAGGGCCTTTGATATATATATATTGCTCTTGATATAATTTTAATTTTAATCTTAATTTCTGTAAACATGAAATTTCCACCTGTTTGTTAGGTTTTATTTCCTATTTATAAACTTTCTGTTAAGAGCCGTTGCCCACATATTTGTTGGTATCTTAATATTTGCAATGATTTAGAATGTTTTATGCATGTAACAAATATATAGACAAAACCCTCCTTTTCTAATATTAAAAAAGAAAAATCATCCTCTGGCTTGATATTTGTATTTTAATGTTGGCTATATTTATATATTTTTTGACACACAAAAGTTTTTAGTTTTAAAGTAATCAAATCTATCAATATTTTCTTTTCTGAAGAATGACCCTTTCCACATAGAACTTTGAAAATTGTTTCGTATTTCCTTTTTCAAAGGTAAAGTTTACGTATATTACATATTTACAGTGAAATGCACAAATCTTAAGTGGATGGTTCAGTGAGTCTTGACAAATGACAGAGGCATAAACCTACCAAGATTTAGAAATTCAAAGGGTACGGGGTTTTTTTGAGCTGATGGTTGCATATATTGATGAATATATATTAATCATTAATATTAACATATTAACATAATATTAATCATGGACTGTACACTTTAAGTGGGTGAATAGTATGGCATGCGAATTATATCTAAATAAAGCTATTAAAGTATATATATAGAGAGAAATTAGCATCATGCCAGAAAGTTCCGCAGGGTCCTTTCCCAATAAATCCTCACTCCCACTCTACACCAGAGGCAACCACAGTGTTTAGTTTCTTCATCGTCAATTAGTTTTGCCTGTTTTAGAAGTTTATATAAATGGAATCATACAGCATGAACTCTTTGGTGTAAAGCTTCTTTCACCCAACATAATATTTAAAAAATTCATCTGTGTTGGTGTGTTTCAAGTTTCTTTTGGTTGTCAAGAGTAATATTTCATTATGTGCCTATATTACAGTTTGTTTATCAATCCTCTATTTATGGACATCTGGACTATTTCCAGTTTGGGGCCATTATGAGCATTCTTGTACATGTACTTTTATGGACATACGCTTTCCGTTCCTTCCGGCAAATACCTAGAGGTGGAATTGCTGAGTCATAGTGTGGACATATGCTTTCATTTCTTTGGGGGAAATACCTAGGAGTGGAATTGCTGAGTCATAGAATACACATATATTTAGTTTTATAAGAAACTGACAGACTTTTTTCCAAAGTGGTTGTATCATTTTTTACTCCCACCAACAATGCAAGAGAGTTTAAGTTGCTCTGTATTCTCACCAACTTTTTTTTTTAAATAAATTTATTTATTTATTTATTTTTGGCTGCATTGGGTCTTCATTGCTGCGCGCGGGCTTTCTCTAGCTGTGGTGAGTTGCTCCGCGGCATGTGGGATCTTCCCGGAGCAGGCCTCGAACCTGTGTCCCCTGCATTGGCAGGTGCATTCTTTCTTTCTTTATTTTTGGCTGTGTTGGGTCTTCGTTTCTGTGCGAGGGCTTTCTCTAGTTGTGGCAAGTGGGGGCCACTCTTCATAACAGTGCGCGGGCCTCTCATTATCGCGGCCTCTCTTGCTGCGGAGCACAGGCTCCAGACGCGCAGACTCAGTAATTGTGGCTCACGGGTCTAGTTGTTCCGCGGCACGTGGGATCTTCCCAGACCAGGGCTCGAACCCGTGTCCCCTGCATTGGCAGGCAGACTCTCAACCACTGCGCCACCAGGGAAGTCCCTGTGTTCTCGTCAACTTTTGATGTCCATGTTTTTATTTTAGTCTGTCTGTTGGGTGTGCAGTGGTAGCTTATTATAGTTTTAATTTACATTTCCTTGATGACTAAAATTACTGAACATTTTTTCATGTGCTTCTAGTCTTTTTAATAGTTTTGTATTTATATCTAATTACACCTATTAATCCATCTAAAGTTATTTTTATTATAATTTGAGGTAAATCTCTAAATTTATTTTTTCTAAATAACCAATTAACCCAGTATAGTTTATTAAGTAATAATTTTTTTCCCTACTGATTTGTGATGCTTTCCTTATCATAGACTAAGTTCTTGTGTATAATATTGTTTCAGAATATCTATTATGTGCGATTGATTTGAACATTTATACATATGTTCTTGTGGCAGTTCCACACAGTTTTATTGATACTTGCTTCTTAAAATTGTTTAATACCTGGCAGGGCCACTGTCCCATCATTCCTTTTCATGTTCAACATTTTCTTTGCTGTTTATACCTAATTATTCTTTCAGTAAACATTAGAATGATAATGTCAAATTCTAAAAGAATCTTATTGAGATTTTTGTTGAAAGTATATTGAGATACAAACTAATTTGAAAAATACTGACACTGTTGCCACAGAACAATATTCAAATTTTCTTCTGTATTTGTCAGTAACATTCTGTAGTTTTTGTTATATGGATCCTTCACATTCTCATTAAAGCTATTCCAAGGCATTTAATAGAGGTTTTCCGTGTCATCACTGTTAATTTTTACTATTGTAGTTTGATTTTTTTTATTATACTTTCTAACTAGATAGCATTTCAATACAGAAAAGCTACTGACTTTTGTGTCTCTTTTGTATATTTAGCAGTTTTCTGCCAGTATGTATACTATTTAATTGGTCAGAACTTTCAGTTAAAAATCAAATAAAATTGGCAATAAACTGTATCCCTGCTTTGTTCCTGATTTTAATAATATTGCCTTAGTATTTCATTCTCACAGGTGGTTTTGACTGTTTGAAATAAATATTTTGTTAATGTTAAGAAGGAGTTCTTAAATTTATGATCATTTTTTTAATAAGGACTAGCTCATTGGATCTCATTTGGATTGAGAGAGAATCTCATTTGGATTTTCTTTTTAAATTGGTGGATATATTATACTATTGGATTTTTTCAAATATTAAGATGTAAAACCTTTTCATTCTAAGTTAAATCCTTTGGGGGATATTCTTTTGATACTCTGTTGTCTGTTTGGATTTCTTCTCTATGTTCATAATTTAGATAGGTTTATTATTTTCTTTTTTTGAGCTGTCTTTTTCAGGTTTTGACATCAGGGTTATCTCTGTGAAGTAAATTAAATAGACTTTCAAAGTTTTTCAATGTTCTGAAGTAATTATTAAAGCATAGTAATTATGTATTCATTAAGAGTTGAAAGATTTTCCCTATAGAGTTTTCTAGGCCTAGGCATTTTTCCTCTGGAGGGATTTCTTTTGCTCTTTTCTTCCCTTAGTTTCTTCAGCTGTGATTACTGTATTTAGGTTTAATACTTCTAATTTTTGTAATGTGTGTATTTCCAGAAGATCATTTCATCTATGTTTTCAAACTTATAACTTATGATTTTGCTAAGTGTTCTCTTATTTTAAACTATATCCTCCTCATCTGATGTTGAATCCCTTTTTTATATTTCTAATTTTATTATTCACAGGTTTTTTCTTCTTTACTTTCTCTAAAGTTTGCCTATTTTATTTTTTTTTAAATAAGCTCTTGAATTAATTTTATAAACTTTCCTATATTCTAATTCATTTAGTTTTGGTTTTGCCTTTATTCTTTTTCTTTCTCTTGATTTTTAAGGGATTTTATTGTTGTTATAAATCCTTGGGTTGAAGACTTTCATTTTTCCTTTCCTTGAAAATAATGAAAACATGAAGACTGTAATTTCCCCTTTCAGTATACTTTAATAACATTTCATAACTTTTAATATGGGGTGTTCTCATATTAGTTATCTTCTAACTGCCATGTTCTTATACTTTAATTGTTATTTTGTTTTAATTTCTGTTTATGAATAGTGTTATTGCCCTGTGATGAAAGAATTAAGCTTGTGTAATTACTGCATCTTAAATTATCTCCTATTTATGGTTATATGCATTGCAAATAACTTCTCCTGTTGTGTAATTTCTTTCCATTTTGTTTACATGTCTTTTTTCTTGTGCATAAGCTTTTGTCTTAATGTAATTAAATATATACCCCTTATTTGGTTGTTTGTATGTTTGTATATTATATAAGAAATCTTTCCCTACTTGGTGATGATAAATGTACTTTCCTATATTTTCTTCTCAAAGTTGCAAGCTTGCTTTCACATGTAGGTCTTTAGTCTTTATGGCTGGGTGAGTAGGAGTCTGATTTCTCTTTCTTCCCACATGGATAACCAGTTGTCTAAGTCCTACCATTTCCCCCCATTGCATTGTGATGCTACCTTCGTTGTACAGAGTTTCTTCATGTGTATAGGCTATTTCTGGGATTTTGTTCTGTTCCATTCATCTATATATCTGTCCCCTAGGTCAATACCAGCATGGTCTTTAAAAATACGTAAATATCTAAGAAGACAAGTCTCCCTACCCTCTTCTTCTTCAGAATTATCTTGACTCTTTTTGTCCCTTTCACATGAATTTCAGAATTATTAAGAATCACACACAAATAAACACACTTTTTGAGGATTTTTAAAATTAAAATTGCAGTAAGCCCATAGATCTATATGGAGAAAATTGACATTTTCATGTTATTGAATACTCTAAACAGTGGACATGATATTTCTCTAAATTTATTTTGGTCTTTCTTTATATTGTTCAATAATACTTTTATAGTTTTCTTCATAGAGGTCTTATACTCATTTTAATAAATTTAATGCTAGGTGCCACATAATTTCTACTATGGTGAATAGAATTCTTTTTTTTTCCTATTATATTTTCGAATTAGTGACTACTACTAGGAGTGCTAGTGATTTTTGTGTGATTTTTTAATCTAGCGTCCTAGCTGAATGCTTTTTAATGCTAAGAGTTTCTCTGTGAATTTTTTTGAATTCTTTATGTAGACAGTCACATTTTCTGCAAACAAGAACAGTTTTCTTTCTCTTTCCAGTCCCTGTCTCTCTCCTTTCTTTGCTATTGCAGAGAAGATCAGTCAGGACCCTCAGCACTATGCTAAATACAGACTTATAACTGGTATCCTTATGTTATTCCTGACTTTAATGGAAATGCCTCTAAAATATAACCAGTTGGTATAATATTTGTTTGTAGAATTTTGGTATATGGCCTTTGTCAGGTAAAGAAAGTTGCCTTCTATACCTAGTTTGCAAAGATTTTTCTTTAACCATGAATAAATTCTGCATTCCATGGATGGTCTTTTCTGCATTTATCAAAACGACACTAAAATTTTTTTTTTTAAAGGAGAAACTTTTTTTCTCTTTTAGTCTTTAGTAGGTTTTCTAATTTTGAATTATACTTTCAATTTGAGATTAAGTCCTATTTGGTCATGATGTTTTCCTTAAGATTTTGTATTTACATGAAAAGTGAGATTAAATTATAATTTTCTTTACTTGTATTTGTCTGACTTCAGTATCTCAAAAAAATAAGTTAGATAATCCTCTTCTTTTTTTCCCTCATTCTGTGGAACAGTTTATTTTTTTGTTTCTAAACAGTGTTTATCTATTTTTTGAAGATCTGGTAAAACCATTTGGGCCTTGTGTCTTTGGAAGAAGGAAACCTTTTGATTAACAGTTTAATTTCTTTAATGGTTAAGGCTTTATTCTGATTTCATCTGAATAAATTACCAAAATTTTATTTTTTCTTAAAAAATAAATTATCCATTTCTTCCACATTTCCATATTTATTGCCATGAAGTTTTTAATAGCATTCTTTTATTTATATTTACATCTCCATTGAATCTATTTCTAACCACTTTTTATTCCAATTTTCTGTTTGTGGGGTTTTGTTGTTGTTGTTGTTTCTGTTTTCTTGATAAATTTTGCTCAGGGTTTCTCTATTTCTGTAAGTTGTTTCAAAAAATCAACTTTGGGTTTTATTCATCTTCCCTAAATACTATATCTTTAATTTTTTTCTCTTATATTTATTATTTTCTTATTTCTAGTTTATATTTTTCTACTGTTGCTAGTTTCTTAAGTCAATCGCTTTATTTATTTATTGAATATATTTTTAAGGTATTTAGTATCCTTATTTATTTATTGAATATATTTTTAAGGTATTTAGTATCCATTGTTCTCTTGACCACAACAAAGGCTTCAGCACTTTTTGGTTACCTGTTGAACCCTGCTTCCTATCAGGTTATTTTTGTTTCAGAGTTGTACTTTCACTCTTTTTAAATATTTTTTTTTAAGTTTTTGTTTTTGTTTTTGTTTTTACAATCAATAGTTAGCTATATTTGCTAAAATATAATTTAGTAGTTCTTTTAGTGATAGTCTATGACTGGTAAATTCTTGGTCTTGGCATGTCTGAAATGTCTTTATTTGTCAGGGTATTGAATTCTGGACTGACAGTTACTTTCCCTCTGCACTTTGAACATATTATCCTCACTGTCTTCTAGAATCTACTGTTGTCATGAGAAGGCTGCCATCAAACTAATTTTCATTCCTTTGTAGGGAATCCATCTTTTATCTCTGTTAACTTTGGATTATCTTTCTCCTTAATGTTCTGCAATTTTGCTACCATCTGTTTAGGTATGGATTTATTCTTATTTCCATGCTTGGTACCCAAATGTACCTTTGATTTGAAGTCTTCAATTCTGAAAATGTCTTAGCAATGATCTCTTTAAATATTGCTTGACTGTCCTTCCCTCCTTTCTCTTCCTTCAGAATTCCCCTTAGATAATGGTCAGTCGGTGCCTCTAAATCAATCCTCCACATCTCTGAATACTTTCTCTTCTCTGCCTGGACTCTGGGCATGTTCCTAGCACCCCTTTCCACCTCACTACTGTGCTCTTCAACTTTATTCACACCAGAAATTTTCTCATTCAGGGCATCTTAAATTTCAGTGATTGTATTATTCATTTCTGAGATTTCTAGTTGACTCTTTAAGAAAAAATGATAGGGACTTCCCTGGTGGTCCAGTGGCTAAGACTCCATGCTCCCAATGCAGGGGGCCCAGGTTCGATCCCTGGTCAGGGAACTAGATCTCACATGGCACAACTAAAAGATCCTGCATGCTGCAACTAAAGAGCCTGCATATTGCAATGAAGATCCTGTGTGCCGCAACTAAGACCCAACGCAGCCAAATAAATAAATATTTAAAAAAATAATAAACCTGGTATTGTTTTCACCTAGTTTGTTTTATAATTTCTAATATTTTTTTATCCCTCTCTCTTGACACCTTAGATGTACTTATTCTAAAGTCTTTGTTAGGCTGATCTATAAAATTAGTTTCACCGTGGAGTAAAATCTTGTCCTGATTATCAACTTTGCTGGTCGTCTTTCTAAGCATTAGATTTCTCCGTGCATTTTGGAATTTGGGTTGCAGGCTCATTTCAGATGGAAATCATGTTTGTTTTGTTGTTGTTTTCTTTCTCTCTCTTCCTCACTCATACCTCCCTTTTCTTCCACTAGTGTATTGTAGTTGTCCCACCTAGCCCTCCAGCTCCCCAACCCCAAACCAGAGTTTCTGGTGGCATTTCAGGGTTGCTGCCACATGGTGATGATAGGGACACAGCAGATACAATCACTGACTCACTCCCAATCAGCAGGCTGTGTCTGCATCCTCCTATACCCCTAGGCCTGCAACTTCCAGCAATTAAAGTCCAGGCAACTCTCTGCAACCTCAGCCTCTCTTCCCAAGCCTGGGAAACTCAATTCCATGTACCTCCCCATCATAAAATCATAAGCTCCATTAGGAGAGGGACTGTATGTATTTTGATCACCACTATATACTGAGTGTGTAAGATAATGCCAACATATAGTAAGCTGAATGAATGAATGGTGACTAATATGTTGCAAACATGATTAAACCTTTGGAGTTGAATCTGGATCTTTGTTTACTGCCACTCCCGCTGGAGCATGGTCATCTAATTCAGAGGATAACTTGTATCTATAGAAGAGAAGGACCACTGGTGGAAGAGTTAAAAGATCTTGGTTTCAGTTTGGCTCTGCTCCTTGCCTAGCTAAATTACCCAATCATCTTAAACCCAGAGTTCCGCTTCTATAAAATAAACATCCATGGTTGGATGGCAACGCTCTACCCAGATGGTGTCTTGCTATACCAGCCTAGATTTCAGAGTGAGAATAACAGAGCAAATCCCCAGCCTACGGATATGTAGTGTGAATGAGAAACAAAGTCATTGTTTTTAAGGCATTGAGATTTTTAGAGTTGTTTGTTACCTAAGTAACCTTGGCTATCCTGATGATACAATTACTTACCTGTATCCCTCCTCTCCACAGATTTTGAGATCTGTTGAGGGGAGGATCCTCTTTTTTGCACTACTGTTTCCCAATTTCCAGTTTAGTATGTAAATATGATAATTGTATTTTATTTTCATTACTAAGGACAAACACATTAAAAGCCAGTAATTATCCCGCATTTGCAGTCTTCCACTTTTCTGAGAAAACTGTGACATTTGTCTAGAATCCTCAGAACTATAATACTATTTTTAGAAGTGTCATGGTGCTCTTTCTGGAGATGGGAAGACAAAAGTTTTGACCTGAACATAATTTAATTTTTGCATAATGACATGCAACATTATCGTAAGCCTCAGTGACTCAGTGATGGCAGCAGGGGCCGACACAATGTGTGGGTCTACTGGCCCCGACAGGAAATGCCCTCTGACTGTGATACTCTTTGAGTTCTTGGTCTCGGGTTTCCGTGGGGCTTCTGCTCTTACTCATGATGCTGGTGGCATGCGGCCTCGAGTGGAAAGCCCAGCCACCTTCCTAGTTTGTTTCCCACTGTTCCCTCGAGGTGGAAAACATGAAAAACAAGAACGCAGAAAGACAATGACTACAAAATTCAGTTTTGAGTAGATATCTACAAAAAGTTCAGCAGTGCCCTGAGAAAAAGTGCATAAAGGCCATGGCATCTCTTCTGAGCATCGTGGAGGTTTGTTTTGTTGCTGTTGTTATTGTTGCTGTTTTTTGATTCATTACTTTTAAAAGGCAAAAAATACTGTGATTCCATAGATGTGTGTCCTGCTATAAATATTAAACTTTATGGTATAATTATTAATGACTTAAGGGAAATAAACAGCATAAACAAAATATGACCTATGCTATGAAAATACAAACCATAAGAATTAAAGCATAAAACAATTAGTATCCCAAGGAATACTTAATACATGGATGTGAACTATCTTACACATATATACAATGAAAGCTTGGCAGTGTTTTAATATTTGAAGTTGCTAGATGCATGGCCTCTAGATAAGGAATATATTGTGGTTACATATTCCTAAGGCAATACAGTTTTATTATTTTCAAGAACATAGACATTAGAACTCAGCTAATAGAATGTTATACAGAGTCATCTTTTAATGGAGCAATTTATAAAAAGCACAGTGATTTCTGAGTAAAAGAGAGCTTCTAAAACGTGTGTGAGGAGCCAGAAAACAATGTTTTCCTAGGCTGGTGAAACATCTCTCTTCCCCCCACCTATAGGGCTTCCCAATTTAGCAAATAAAAATACATGATGCCCAAGTAAATGAGAATTTGAGATAAAAATGAAGAATTTTTAGTATAAGTATATCCCACATATTGCATGGGACATACTTATACTAAAATCTATTTGTTGTTTGTCTGAAATAAAATTAACCTGGGCATCTTGTACTTTATCTGGCAGCCCTTACCCACCTCACCTCACTTTTTTTTAACCCTCATTTTGCACCATCTCTGGGAAAGAAGCTGGCTATCTTCTGCCCCAAACTCCACAAATTCTGTATTAGTGAGCTTGCAATAATGCGTTTTCAATTACACGTTGTGAGGCTTATTAAGAGACGAGGATCACCAACCAGTGGATCTCAAACCCACTGCACCCTTGTAAAGCAGTGCAACCTCTAGAAATTCTCCAAGGGGAGGGATCTCTGGGCTGGTCCCATAAGGCCCTATTTTAGTCACAGTCAGTGCTGGAGAAAAAACACACTGGTCATGAGATTCACCTTGGACCATGTCACGAGAGAGTCAAAACTAAATGCCTGGGGCTTCCCTAGTGGCTCAGTGGTTAAGAATCCGCCTGCCAATGCAGGGCACACGGGTTTGAGCCCCGGTCCGGGAAGATCCCACATGCCGCGGAGCAACTAAGCCCGTGTGCCACAACTACTGAGCCTGCGCTCTAGAGCCTGCAAGCCACAACTACTGAGCCCGCGTGCCTAGAGCCCGAGCTCTGCAACAAGAGAAGCCACCGCAGTGAGAAGCCCGTGCACCTCAGTGAAGAGTAGCCCCTGCTCACCGCAACTAGAGAAAGCCCGCACGCAGCAACGAAGACCCAACACAGCCAAAAATAAAATAAATTAAATAAAAAAACTTTATAAACAAAACAAAACTAAACTAAACGCTGAAAGAAAGCTTGTGCGAAAAGATCTGTCTCCTGAGCCGAGGACTCTGGAAGCATCCTTCTGAAACATGCCCACATTTTTTTAGCAGTCAGAACCCCTGACAGCTCTCCCTGCACAGAGATTGAGCAGCAATTTTTTTTAACCCAAAAAAGAGACTGAGTGATTTCAGGGAGGTATTCAGGCGCTGCCACAGGACCCAAACTGAGGAGGGACAGGAGACACCAACTTTACCAAGCTCGTGATATAAATACACTGATTTATTTACTCCTCATTCCCGCGTGCCGTGGTATGGCCCCACTTTGCAAACCAGGAAACAGAGGCTCAGAGAAGTCAAGCCCCTTGCTCAGAGTCACATAGCTCCTAGCAGAGCTTGGATACAAATTCGGGTCTCGGGGGCTGCAGAAGGCCAAGCCCTATTTCCATGCCACCAGTCTTTCTCTCTGGGAGGAGGGATGGCTAAAGAATGCCAGGCTTGTGGACTGTTCTAGAAGAGATCATAGGATATCGTGGAGCAGGTTTATTTCTAACCAACTTCTGAGAGAAGAGGAAAGGTCGTGAAGTATAACAAAATGAAAACAGGCTTCAAAGCTAGACACACCTGGGTTCAAATCCTGCCTCTACCACCTTTTAGCTGTGTGATTTTGTTATCTAGTTTCTCTTCATCAGTCAGGATCCCAGCAGGAAAATGATGGTAGAGACAAAGGGGTTTAACTGAGGAGAGTTTAATAGAGGGAATTTTAACTGAGGCTTTGGCAGCATTAAGGCAACCAACAGGGGAGGATGAAATACAGAGAGACCGTTATAGCAGGAAGCCATTACCACCCCAGGCCTGAAGGGGAAGAGGAGGGAATATTTTACTGTTGAAAGCTGGAACCATAAAACAGGGCCCGCCTAAAAGGAGCTGTGGCCCTGGAGGACGCAGCCACTGTCGGAGCCATACCCTGGAACAGAGGTCCTAACCTTGGCCTCTCCTTCCCTGGCCAGGAGCCCAGGTTGTCTGTCTGTAGAGGTCAGCCTCCCAGGGCCCAGAGCAGGGTGGACATGGATGGAAGGGGCGGGGCTGGGGCACTGTAATCAGAGAGCAACAGCGCTCAAGCTGAGCGTCAGTTTGCTTTTTTAAAAATGGAAATCACAGCACCGAGCATGTGGCGTTGTTGTGAAGATGAGAAATAAATCGACTGGCACACTCAGAAAGTATTTACCAAGCACCTACTGTGTGCCAGGCTCTCTCCCACAGGTTCAGTGTTGACCGAAACAGACAGGATCTCTGCCCTCATGGAGATTATACTTAAAAGAAAGCCAGACGTTACATAAGTATTTACAAGGCGGAGGAGATAAAACACCACGAGAGGGTACTCATAAACAGTAGCTACAACTGTTTTTTAAAGTCTCCCAAAGAACCCATCTCACATAGCACTTCTCAATTTCTCATAACAATATTTATTAACAACTTTTACCATCAGGCATTGTTTTCCCCACTGTACTACAAAGTTCTGAGCATCCTGAAAAGAGAAAACAGCTGTTACTACCTGTATTAGTTGGGGTTCTCAAGAGAAACAGAACCAAAAGGAGATAGATAGACAGATGATAGATAGATAGATGGATAGGAAGATAGATGATAGATAGATAGATGGATAGGTAGATAGATGATAGATAGATAGACAGATAAATAGATAATAGATAGATAGATTTATTGTAAGGAATTGGGTCACACAATTATGGAGGCTGGCAAGTCCTCAGATCAGCAGTCAGCAAGCTGGAGACCCAGGAGAGCTGGTGGTATAGTTCCAGTCTGAAGGCCAGCAGGCTTGAAACCCAGGAAGAGCTGATGTGTCAGTTCAAGTCTTAGCTCAAAGGCCTTCAACTGATTGGATAAGGCCCACCCACATTAATAGGGCAATTAATCTATTGATTAAAATGTTAAACTAATCCAAAAACATCCAGAGTAATGTTTGACAAAATATCTGGACACCCTGTAGCCCAGTCAAGTTGACAAACAAAATTAACCATCACATTGCCCTAGAGTCAAAAATTCTTTAAGTTGCCCCTCTCTGTCTCCTTCCTGCCTAAATCTGACTCCTCTCTTTCACCTGGAGTTTCTCCAGGTGTGACTCCCAGGCCACCTGCATCAAACTCTTGTGGGAGCCTGTTAATTGTGCAGATTGCAGGGCCCCAGCCAGGCCTCCTACATGAGAGTGCCTGGGAGGGAGACTGAGGAATCTGCCCATTTTTAAGCCCTTTGACCATCAAATGGTGGCCCCTCTCCAACCTGCTGGAAACCAACAGGAGGAGGTGAAGAAAACTCTACAAGGGAAGGTGTGTTCTGAGGTCCAGGGAGGCCTCCAAAGGCACAGGGGAGATGGGCCTCCGTAGTCAGGCAGGACCACAAGCATAGTGGGGAAAGAGGGAGGCTTATGAATGAAACCAGGGGTTGAAGAAGGACTTTTTCTGTTTGTGGTGGCTTTGGGGCTGCTAAGTACAGAAGGACCCAAAGGCCCTGCTGGATCCACCTGCCTATCCACCACTCCAAACTCATCTTTGCCCCCTCCCTTGCTCGCTATGCTTGTCACACTGAACTTCCTGTAGTTCCTCAAACAGAAGAGCTCTTTCCTGCCTCAGGACCTTGGCTCATGCTGTTCCTTCTGCCTCTTATACCTCTTTGCGTGGCTGGCTCCTTCTCATCCTTCAGGCTTCAGCTTACCGAGAGCCCTCTTTAAAGGGCCCTCCTCACACCACCCATCCAACATAGATCCTCCCTCTCAGCCTCTATTTTACCACCTGTTTGTTTCCCCCAGAGAATTTATGAAGATGTGTGATTTTTCAATTTACTTGTTTGTGAAGCAGGAGCAAATTTCATAGGCTACATACTCTTATGCATAAAATGTAATCAATTATATTGTATAATTATTAATCTCTCTGTCACAGGAATCATAATCTAGTCTTCTTGGGATGGACTCGGCCAGATTAATGATTATGGAATCATTTCAGGTTATCCATTCAGTCAAATTCAGCATTCTGCCTTGGGTCTCTTTCTCAAAATAATGGTTTTGCTAAGGTGTAGGGTCCCCTTAGCCTTTGATCATTGGCATTCGTCCCCCTGACTTCCTCCTAAATGACCCAGGTCTTGTTGTGGCTTCCCATGCCCTCTGCATCTTCCTTTTCCCCAAACTTGTTGGGTTCTCCAGCCTCTCTCGACTCTCCTGGGTCCCACCTGTGGGCAGCGGGGGTCTTGGCTACTCTTTGTGCACCATGCCATGAGGCTGCTCTGGGTCCATCCACCTGGATGCGTCACTCAGCCATGCCTCTTTACCCTCACACACAGGCTTCTCTGGGAAGTTACTTGTGGTAGGGGATACAAGTCTCCTCTGTTCTGAGGTTACTCAAACTTTCATGGGGTTTCTATGATCTTCTGAGCCCGGAGCCAGACTGGAGATGGAGGGAGACCCACACAGGCAGCTCCCACCATTTCTCCCTCTCCTGATTCTCCCTTCTCTCCCAAGCTGGTAGAGCTTTATCTGGGGTGGGAGGGAGGTCAGTGGGAAGGAATACTATTCTTGGGACATGGTACAGAGTCGATGGTGCAGAGGTAGATCCAGGAGGGCATCCGCAGCCCTGAGCACGGTGCCTGGCACATAGTAAGCCTTCGGTGAGTATTTGGTGAGTGAAAGAACACATAGACAAACGACTGTATCTGTATGTTTTCTATCTTGGATGATACACCTGCCCAGAATAACCTTGGAGAAAGTGCCAAAGAACTTAGTTTGGTGAGAGTTTCAAATGTCCCCCGCGGAATAGTTTGTCCCCTCTCCTCTTGAGCGAGAGCGTTGCTCTCTGCAAGCCAGGGGTGAATCGGAGCACAAGAAAATAAACATATGAAGTGCTGCACTGGCAACATGCTCCAATCACCTTTGAATTTTATGGGAAAGCAAAAAATAACCAACAGTTATCGGTGATAAGCCTTAAAAAGTGACTTTTTGTTCATGTCAGTGCTACAGACTTAGAAATCCCAAAGGCAGTTGATGGAGAGCTAATTCCCAGTTTCGCCCAAGTCACTGCAGTGCCCTGGAGAAAGCATTATGATTACTTTCTAGGAGGCCCCTTCCCTGGGTAGAGGAGCCCTCTGGGTGCAGCGAGAATCATTGGGGATTTTCCATCTCTGACAAATAAACACTTGCACTGACTCTGACACAGGCTTCGCTTTTTTCTCTGAAGGTGGGGTGGGTGAGTCAGGGGAAGGAGAGATGAAGAGCATTATGTTTAGAAAAGATATGACCATTTGGAAGTTAAAAACAGTGGAGGCTAATAATTGAGCAAAGTGATGTATTTAAACGATTGTGTTTGATAGGCTCTTATAATAATATAAAGCTCAAATCACACATAACTGGTGTTCAATAAATTTAAGACATGAGTACATTAATAAATAAAGAATATTCATAACTATGAGCTTAAAAATGACTCTTGAAAGCTGGCCTGGGAGCTAAAATATTCCTTTATTATATTGTTTCTATAGAAAAATACGTTTTGCATTCCAAACAACTGACTTCAACTGGAGTTTTGCAGAAGTTAGGGTTACTGCCATAAGGGTGGGTTACATGACACAAACCACAGTCTCTAGCCTGGCCTCTTGTGACCAACCCACATGTTTAGAAGCCTACAGGCTCGGCTCAGGGAAGTAGCCATTGGCCGAGGGACAAAGTATTGCTAACAGGGTAATACCCCAGAATGTGAACTCACAACAGAGAGCAAAAAATGGTAAATAAAATCCAGCCTCGCTGTTTTAAAATCAATTGCAACTTCAGTTAAAATGGAGCATTAACCATTCGTTCATTCACACACTCATTAAAAAAAAAAGACACATGAAAGCGAGCCCCACTCAGGGGCTCCAACCCAACCCAGACAGCCAGTCTTCAACTGTCTGCATATATGTGAGTTGGTCTAGAACTTCCCTTCCTTGTCTTATCTAGTTCCACCAACCCTGAAAACTTGCAAGGGATAATAACTGATTGTTGTTAGAAGCCAAAAAAAAAAAACCAAAAAAACCATGGGTACCTCCATGTATCTCTCTCTCCACAAGCCCCTTGAAAACAACACCAAAGGGATTAAAAAAAAAAAAAAGTATTAACTTATAAGGACAGAAAGGACAGGAGGATAGATAATAACAGACGAGAGATATCAGCAGAATTGTAGAAGATGGAAAGCAGGCATGGGTTGGGGCACATGTAATTAATTTAGCAAAGCAGAAGGAGCCCAACTGAGGTGCCTGTTGGCCGGGGATGGAGCTCTCTCTACAGAGCCCTGTGGGGCTCAGGATCTGGGGGCACCAGTACCTGCAGGAGGTGAGGGGTGAGGCTGAAACCAGGGGGACTACTTATAAATCTGAATCAAGGGGTGGGACAGGGAGGGTGGGAGAGAGATGCAAGAGGGAGGAGATATGGGGATATATGTATATGTATGGCTGATTCACTTTGTTATAAAGCAGAAACTAACACACCACTGTAAAGCAATTATACTCCAATAAAGATGTTAAAAAAAAAAATCTGAATCAAGAGGGTGACCCCCTAAGTAGCTTACCCTACCCTCTGTAGCCAGATGACTACACTCCCACCCTGAGAAGCTTCTCTTGAAGGAAAACTGAAACTGGAGAGGCTCAGGACATGAAGATTCCAGGCAGGGTGTGGACTTGGATGAAAATGAGGGGTTTAAATGAGACTCTGCACATTCTGAACTTTGGGACACTCGGCACACTTCCTACCCTGCTCACAGCCCCCAACCAGGCAGGTTTCCATCAGTCCCCATCAGAGGGAAGTTAGAGAAAAGATAGGGTATATAACATTGAGGTCTTCCAATGAAGAATCCCATCGCATCACCCTGGGGCATTACCACCGGACCATGAGGCTCACCCACACACAAACAGCCCCCATCCTCTTTTTAACGCCTCAGTCTCAGCTGTTAGGTTGGGTCAGCAGTGATTATCTTGAGAGTGGGATGAAAGGGATAGTTACTCTTTTTTTAAATTTAATTGTAATTCTTATCAAAGTAATACATGTACAAAGTTTTAAAAGTCCAACAACACTACAAGGCTCCAAAATGAAAAACACAGCAGTCTCCCAGACCAGGTAGCTCCATCCCTGATTTCCACTCCTTGAAGGCAATTGTTTTCCATTCTTTTAGCCATTTCTTCTCTGTATTTATAAATAATACGCTTATTCTGCTAACTTCCTGATTTTTCCATTTTTGGACGTTATCTATTGATTCCAACTCTGGACATTTTGGATTTAGTTCTCTTCTTCCACCATCTGCATAATCTCTTCTTCAAATGCTCAATACAATGCCACATTTTAGTAGTCTTCATAGGTGGTCAAAGCTTCCTTTTCAAAAATATGTAGACAGTTATATTTTTAAAAAGAAAATTATTGTCCCAATTTGCAGCCAACTAAAACATAGCATCATTTTGAGCAAAAGAGAAAATCCAGGTGACTGGTTTTGCTAAGCATGTTCTACTTTTAGTGGCAGAGAGGTGGTGATTTTGACCTGGCAGAGAAGGAAATACAATCCTAGCCTGCCCCTGGGCATCGCAGTACAGACAGTTCCGACTTTCGTTGGTTCCACTTGACAACTTTTCAATTTTATGATGATTTGAAAGTGATATGCATTCCATAGAAACCGTACTTCAAATTTTGAATTGTGATCTTTTCTCAGGCTAGTGATACACAGCATGATACTCTCTCCAGATGCTGGGCCCTGGCAGTGAGCCGCGGCTCCTAGTCAGCCACGTGATCACAAGGGTAAACAACTGACACATTTACAGCCATTCTGCTTTTCACTTTCAGTACAGTGTTCAACAAATTACATGAGATATTCAATACTTTATTATAAAATGAGCTTTGTGTTAGATGATTTTGCCCAACTGTAGGCTAATGTAAGTATTCTGAGCACATTTCAGGGAGGTGAGGCTAAGCTATGATATTTGGTAGGTTAGGTGTATTAAATGCATTTTTGACTTAACGATATTCTCAACTTATGATGGGTTTATTGAGATGTAATCCCATCGTAAATTGAGGAAGATCTGTAATCCCAATTTACATAGTCATAATAATGCAAACCCTGTCTATTAGCTTTTCACTCTCGAAATCAAACTACCCACAAAGCAAGGATGACAATGATGGTGACAGAGCTGATTGTAGATGCTTTCCTTCCTGACGTAAAGGTACAGGCACAAATGGCAGATAATGGGAAGTAGAAGGGAGAGATGAAAAGAAGGGAACTGTGCTAATATCCTCAGCTCACATAGTGGGGAGTTAAAAGGTAGTGCATAGATGGAAGAGAAACAGGATATATCATATAAGTGTACAGAGGGAACCAATAGAACTAAATTATAAATCAGAAAGCTGGGGGCAGGGAAGTAGGAAGCTAACATCCTCATATTTTATGGAGATGAGTCAATAGACAATGTCTTAAACTGACCAAGAAATTTTTTTTTAATCTAAATAATTTTTTAAAATAATTTTTAAAACAGGCAGGTGAAAGTAGTGGTGTCTGAAAAATGGCGTGAGTGTGGGGTGAACAATGTTGGTTTTCTTTAAATAGACTCCCAAACTATTGGAAAATTTTTAATCTCGTGCACACATTTTTAAAAGTTGAATTCAGTGTGAACACAGGAGCCCAAACTACAAATGTTCATTTTGCAACATTTGTTATGTTGCAAATAATAACGTGTTATTATTCCTTCAAAAATTGCACACTTTCCAGGCACTTCTTTAAATGGTAATATAAGCTTAATGGGTCTCTTGTTGAGAGACTTAGGAAGTTAGCATTGGATCTGGGCAACATTCTGGGAACAGGATCGTGTATTTTCATTGCTCTTACTGAGGGCTACAAGGTGAGAGAGCTGACTGCTTAGATAAAGAGGAGAGACTGCACAAAGTGAGAAACATTTCTTTATGATGGACCTGGTTCCCTATTTATAGTCTGGAATCTTATTACCTAAGCAGGTATCTCTTACTTGCCCTGGTCCCACCCACGTCTGCAAAGCTGGGTTTAAAGGAGGATTGGAGACTCAAGGTGTAACAAATCACTTTGGACCCCACAGCCAGGTGTCTCAGGTTGTGCAGTGGGTAATCATTTCCCTTCATCATCCCTCTTCTCCATCAAACTTCTTAGTCAGGAGGGAAAGGGGAAGTGCTCATCTTTGCAAAGAATATGCCCCTTAGTAGGCTCTCAATTTATTGAAAGATTGAAATTCATGGCAAGACATATGAGAGCATCCACAATCTGATGCCAGCTAGTTTTTCCAGCCTCTTTTTCCCTCTGGGTCCCTGCTCCCATGCCTTTGAATATCTTGATTCCTCTACCTGGAATGCCTTTCCCCATTGTCTTAAGGGTATGTCTTTAAGACTCACTTTCTTTAAAGAAGCTTCCCCCAGTGAAATCTCCTCAGGGTCCTTAGGCAATGAGGGCCCCTCCCAAGTGTTCCTACCAGCTGGTACCATCCTGTTGCTCAATGGAGGTTCTTTAACTACACCCAGCAATTATCACCAGGCCACTATTGCAAGGAAAAATCTAAAGTGATATCTTGGCTTACGCTTGTGGAAAAAATACAATCCAGAAACTCATCAATCTGGCTGAGAAAGGTATTAGGTGTTCCCCCAACGGCAGAGGTCAGGAAAAGATTGTCACTGAGGGATGCAGCTTTGAAAAAAAAGCAAGCACTCCTTGGACACTGATGGCCTATGGATTAGTCACAGGGGATGCAGCAGAAGAGGCTCTCCACAGCCCTGCTCCCGGTCCATTGCAAGTGCCTTTCCAATCAGCTGGGCCCAGTTACATGTGCCAACAGATTTGCACTGTATTCATTTACTCTTGAGAGCCAGGCATTTAAAAAAAAAATTTTTTTTAATGCATTTTGAATTTATTTATTTATTTTTGGCTGTGTTGGGTCTTCGTTTCTGTGCAAGGGCTTTCTCTAGTTGCAGCAAGTGGGGGCCACTCTTCCTCGTGGTGCGCGGGCCTCTCACTGTCACGGCCTCTCTTGTTGCGGAGCACAAGCTCCAGACGCGCAGGCTCAGTAGTTGTGGCTCACGGGCCTAGTTGCTCCGCGGCATGTGGGATCTTCCCAGACCAGGGCTCGAACCCATGCCCCCTGCATTGGCAGGCAGACTCTCAACCACTGCGCCACCAGGGAAGCCCTAAAAAATTTTTTAACTGTGGAATTTTTCAAACATGCACATATAAATCCTCATACCCATTACCCAGCTTTAACAATGATAGATATTTTGTCAGTCTTATTTTATCTATCTTTCCACATATTTTTTAATGGGGGAGGGGAGGGTAGGAGCATTTTAAAGTAAATTACAGGTATCTCAGGGTATATCTTTAATGGATAAGTACTTTAAAAAATTGTGGTAAAGTGTACAAAACATAAAATTTTCCATTTTATCCATTTTAAGTGTACAATTCAGTGGCATTCACATTGTTGTGCAACCATCACCACCATCCATCTCCAGAACATTGCCATCCTAAACTGAAACTCCATATTCATTAAACAATAACTCCCCATTCTCCCTTCACCGTAGCCCCTGGTAACTTCTATTCTACTTTTTGTCCCTGTGAATTTACCTATTCTACATAGCTCATATAATTGAAATCATACAATATTCATCCTTTTGTGTCTGGCTTATTTCACTTAGCATAATGTTTTCAGGGTTCATCCATGCTGTAACATGTATCAGAATTTCATTCCTTTTTCAGACTGATGAGGACTTTTAAAATGATAATCACAACATACCTAACAAAATTAACAATAATTTTAACAATCATCTAATTAGCTAGCCTATGTTCACATTTCCAAAATTATCTCTGTCATTTTCAGTTTGACTGAATCAGGAGCCGAACAAGGTCGATGTGTTCCATTTGGTTGATATGTGTCTTCAGTCTCTTTTAATCTATTATAATTCTTCCTTTTTTGTTTTTTCATGCTATTTATTTGTTGAAGCAACAAGGTAATTTGACCCACAGAATTCCCCCATTCTGGATTTCGCTGGTTGCATCCTCATAGCATTGTTTGAACATTTCCTCTATCCCTTATACTGAAAACCAATGGTCAGATTTGGGCATTAGTAGATTCAAGTTCACTTCCCTTGATGGGCTATGTGCTTCCTATTACATCACAGCAAGAGGTACGTGGTGTCTGGTGGTCCCACTTCTAGGGATATTAAGACAGATCAGTGGGTTCGGGTGCTGCCAGCCTGATCCACTCGTTGATAATATGGCATTTTAAAATTAGTGTTCTCAAGTCTTGCAAGTGATCTTAAGCATACATATCTATGTCTCTGTGTGTGTATTTATATTAGTCACCAGCCTCAGCCTAGATCTGTCGTCTATTTGTTCTGTAGATTCTCTAAACTCCCCATTGTCCCTGCTCAATCTGTGACACTGAATAGCCACTCCAGGAATTCTTGAGCTCTCAGATTTTACCCAAGACAGCTCTCTATTTCCAGTTAGTCTACAAATGGGTACCCACTCAGAGCCACACAGCCTTGATAGCCTGTTCTAATGGCTAAGCTCTCACGAGAGTAAGTCTTCCTTCTGTCTAATCTAGCCCTCTTCCCGCAGTTGAATTCTATTATTTCCTCTAGTTTAGGTTTCAGTGGGGCTGAAGAGCAGGTGGCCAGCAGACCTTGCATATGGGGGCTGGGGAAATGATGCACGAGGCTAAGACCCATTCCAGGTAGCCTACGTGCTTCATTAATTTAACTAAAGATTGGCAAGGATTGGAATATGTTTTATTGCAACTTCCCAGCTAGGATTTGTTATTTTTCTTTTAAAATTAAATACAGATAAGTTATTTTTTCAAAGTAAATATTCAGAGAATATGAACTAAAAAAACCTTGAAAACTTTCCAAAGTTCAAAGTTGATGTTGTGCTTATTTTGTGCCCTTATAAATTAGCAGAAAGCAACAAGCATCAGGCTTAAAACGTCAGTCTACCTCTTACACACTCTGTCCTATTAGGGAGGAAGGATGGAGGGAAAAGACAGAGCAGAAACAGTGGGGCAGAAGAACCTCAGATGAGGGTGGCCAGAGGGAAGAGGGGAGCTTGAGTCTATAGATAGAAACAGAGCATGAGCCAGGATGCTAGCTCTAGATCATCTATCCAGAAGAAATAAAATACAAGCCACAAATGTAAGCCGCATATATAATTTTAAAATTTCTAGTAGCCACATTAATAAAAGTAAAATTAAATCAGTGACATTCATTTTAACAATATATTTTATTTAACTCAATATATTCAAAATATCATTTTGACACGTAATTAATGTAAAAATTATTAATGTGCTATTTTACATTCTTTCTTTTTTTTTTTGTCCTAAGGCTTCGAAACCCAGTTGTATTTTACACTTCCAGCACATCTCTAGTTGGATTAACCACATTCAAGTGCTCGATGGCCATATGCGGCAGGTAGCTATCGTATTGGACAGCGATGGTCTGGACAAAACTGCTCAGACCCTTCTCTCAACGTCCATTCTCTAAAGCAGAGATAACTCTCCCTGTCCTGATCCCTTCTCAGGGTTGTATGGGATACACTGGAGCTAATGAGTGTGAATGTGCTTTGTAGGCCCCTCACAGGCTCCCACCTCAGGAGAAAGAAGAGAGTGTGGCCAGCTCCTGTGAGCAGAATTTACCTACCAACCTATCACCTGCTCACCTGGAGTTGGCATGTACTGAACTGAATGAAAATGTGGCAGGGGCCCACAGGTATCTTGATGCTAAAGACCAGTTATTGCACAACAAAAATTGGGGTAATGGAGATAAAGTTACCAACTGTTGTTTTTCCATCCACTACCACAATCATTCTATTTATTTTAAAACTGAAAGGATATTTTAATACTATCCCAAAGACCCAGGGATGGTAAGATGAAAAAAACAAGCTTCTCGCTCCCAAGGAACTCATAGAACAGTGAGGGAACACATACAAAAATGTATAAGGACCAGATAGATGTGTATTCCCTAGGATTCTTGTTTGCAAGTGTCAGAAAACCCATTTCCAAATGGCTTAAGCGAAAAGGGGTGATCTACTAGCTCAGATAACTGAAAAGTGGTTGCAGGCCCCCCTGCGGCAGAGCCTCTCATGTCTTGGCTCTGCCCTTTATTTCCTGCTCCATGTGACTCCCCCAGCAACCTCTGGCTCACAGCTCCCTGCCCCCGTCCCCCATTCACACATTCAAGTCCAGCAGGAAAGGGAATGAGTCTCCAGCAGCCCCAGCCAAATGCTTCCAGCAGCTCCTGGGCTTCGACTGGATACCAAGCCCATTGCTGGACCAATCACCCTGGCTCCTGGCATGGTTTTCCAACTGGTCGCTCAAAGCACATCGGCCAGGAGTGTGAGGGGAATGGCTTTCCCAGAGGAACACTGGGAAACCAGTACCTAAATTGGGGTGGATAGATGTTGAATGGCCAAGATACAACAATATCGACTAAGAATTATGGGAACACAGAAAAGGACGTGACCAGGGCTGGCTCCATGAGCATGTGATCTGCAGTCCCACTCTTTAAAGGCCCCACACTTGGTTTAATGCGCTGCTGTCAACAGCTTGAAATTCTTAATCATTTTTGAACAAGGGGATCCATGTTTTCATTTACATTACAAATTACATAGCTAATCCTGGTTGTGACTAAAATTACATAGATGAGAAAGTGACTTTGGAACTGAATTTTGAAAGATAAAATAAAATTGCAATTTCCCAGGCGGAGAGGGCTGGGTTGTGGGGAGGAAGAGGAAATTCCAGGCAGAAGGATCAGCACAGGCAACAATGCAGCAACGTGAAAGGCTCAGTGAGAAACTGAAACTATTAGCGCCTCAAGTGGCTGGGGCTTGTAGTGCTGGTGGGGAGTGGCTCCAGCTGAGCTGGAAAGGGGGGCAGAGAAGGACCTGGTGTGTCAAGCCAGGAGGCTGGCACTCAGTAAATACTCCTTAAATGAATTAATAAATACAAGCGAATTACAACATTAGAAAAAAGTATTTATTTTTTAAAACCTATATGATTCCAACTGAGCATTACAAAATAACTGCCCAGGGCTTCCCTGGTGGCACAGTGGTTAAGAATCCGCCTGCTAATGCAGGGGACACGGGTTCGAGCCCTGCTCTGGGAAGATCCCACATGCCGCGGAGCAACTAAGCCCGTGCGCCACAACTACTGAGCCTGTGCTGTAGAGCCCGTGAGCCACAACTACTGAGCCCACGTGCCACAACTACTGAAGCCCACGCGCCTAGATCCCGTGCTCCACAACAAGAGAAGCCACCGCAATGAGAAGCCCGCGCAACACAACGAAGAGTAGCCCCCGCTCGCTGCAACTAGAGAAAGCCAGCGCGCAGCAACAAAAGACCCAACTCAGCAAAAAATAAATAAATAAATAGATAAATAAATAAAATTTAAAAGTTTAAAAAAAAAAAAATAACTGCCCAATTTTCCACCTTATTTTTCTGCTCTAGACTAAGGCTAACTTTTCACTGTGTAATATTAGCGTCTACTGATCCTTATCATCAGCATGTTAGCAAGGTTAGCATTCCACCTCTGTGACTTCACCATCCAAATATTTATGAATCAGAAAGATGTTTCTAAGAACGTGTTTTCCAGTTGTTTACTTTATAGCAATAATAGTGCGCTTTAATTACAAAGATGACGTTTTAAAACCTAAATAGAACAAGCCTCAATTGTGTGGGAGTGCATTGCTTTGGTGATAAAGGAGAAACACAGTGACTCAGGTGGAACATTGTTTCATTTTCATTTTACGTTTCCTTTTAGTTCTACATGTCAGTACATGAAGTGGAGCCAATGCAGGAGTGTGCTGTGGGGAATGTGAAAATTAAAACTAAAGCTTTATATGTAAGAATGAAAGTACATGGTCCCCATTCTCCCAGGCTCTCCCCTTTCAAGGCCAGAATGAAAGGGAAAAGAAGATGTTGGCTTGCATCCAACACACGGACGATGAACTGGTAAAGGTCAATATTTTTTCCCTAATTCTTTAAAAGAGTGCGAAAGCGACAACACTGGTCCTTCTGAATTGAGAGTCTTTTTGGGTTTCCACACCAGACTTAACTTTAATTTAAATTAAATGTAAGAGGATAAATAAATGTTCAGGTATCTGCTAAGTGCCCAGTGTGGAGCCCTTGTCTGCCATGCTCATTTCTGTCTTCCTAGCACCTTGAACAATGCCTGGCATGTAGCAGGCACTCAATAAATATTTGATGAATAAGTGAATGAATTTATTCCCCACAGTAATCCAATGTGGCTATGGCAACTTTTCAGATCAGGAAACAGAGGCCAAGACTATGTGCTGGAAATTGAGGGAAAGAGATAGTCTATCCAGGCAGGTGTGTCCCAGGCTGACGGAGATAACATGGGGCTTCCTCCATGATTAACTTTTATGCGACCAGGTACACGTCTCTTCTGTAGAACCCTTGGTCAACAGGGAATGACAACAGGAGAAAAGGGGCTTTTAAAGTGTAATATTCCCATCATGATCATCATCTTCATCATCAGCGATTGTAGACACAGAGCTTAAGATCAGAGAATTGAAGAACTGTGAAAAAATTTCACAATTTATAATACCACCACCACACACACACACACACATATATATACATATACATCTATATATATATACATATATATATATATATGAGGTAAAGTGAGGCACAGCCCCTCAAATGGGAGAAGCTTGACTTTAATAAAGGAATCTTGAACTTTGCAATGAAAAGATAAAGGGGACAAACAGCTCCTTTACTTTCAGCACACATAAGAGCATTATGTTTCATGGATAATTTTTATTTTGAATAAACAACATAGGAGAGTGGGGTACCACCATCTCCTCAGTTCATGTGGTTTTGATCGCCGCCCCTGACCAGTGCTGCAGCCTCCTGACGCCTCCTCCCACATCCTCCTCTCCCATCCAGTCCCCCCTCAACCCTGCACAAGCAATTTTCCTAAACAACATCTGCTGTGTCCATCCGCTGCCGAAAGACCCTGTGGCCCACCTCTCCCCTTTGTCCTGGGACATAATTCAAACTGACTATTAGAACCTTCAAGGCCTATCACAGCCTGCTCCTCGCCCACTTGCTCCCCAATTCCCTTCCCCTCCACACATACACCTGCTCAACAGCTGCTTCACCACTCTCCAGACCTGCTACAGGTTTTCACAATTCTGTATTTTCACTCATTGCATGCACACTTACTGTGGGCCAAGCATGTGTCTGGAACAGTGCAAGGAGCTGGGAATGAATGTAGAGATGAGCAGGGCACAGTCCTTGACTTTCTGGCACCCATTGCCTCTGCATATGCTTCCCTCTATGCCTGGAATGCCTGCCCTCCTCCCCTGCCCAGAAAATGCTCAGCTTCAACATCCAGCTCAAAAGTCACTTTGTCTATCAGCCTTTGCCAGCTCTCCTGGGCAGAGCTTTCCTGCACCACTTTAGCGCTTATTACATCAGCCTACCTGTTGTCAAAAGTCTATCTCCCTATGAGCTAGTCTATCTCCCTGTGAGCATCTTCCAGGCAGGGAAGCATCACTGTGTATCTGCAACTCCCAACATACCACCCAGCACATACCAGCACAGAGTAGGTGCCCATTAAATGCTTGCTGAAATATATATATATATATATATATATATACATATATACATATTGCGACTGCTATGTGCTGGATACTGTTTCATGCATCTTAGTTTGCCACCCAAACAAGATTTTAAACTCCTCAAGGGCAAAGGATGCTCTTATGTTGCCCTTGTAACCCCAAGATGTCTAAACACACTGCTGAGCACAGGATCTGGCAACAGGACAGAATTTGAAGGATTGACTGGTAGGTATAAACTCACTGGAGTGACTCACTCCACCCTCAGCCACTCCAGTTTCAAGTACAAGTTCATCATCAGATGATTTCAGTTCATCATATTTTGGGAAGCAGAATAAAAGTCCAAAAAGCCCTACTCGGTTTACTCAGTCAATAGCAGGGCTTATGTTTGTGGTTAAAGCAAAGTATGGAATAATTGCAAATTTGGCAGACAGGATAGTATCACGAGGGCACAGGAATCTGGAATTTGTCACGTGGGAGTCTTCTGAGATTTTAGGAGTATGGTAAGGTGCATACTAGAAGGTTCCATGCATTCAACAAGACTTTGGTAAAGGGAGGGGGGTGCCCCTTTTCAAGAAGAAGGCAAGGCTAAAGGAAAGTAAGCATGTGTAAAGCTCTCTAAGATTTGGGGGATAGTAGAGCTTAACAGAGGTTTTGAAGGAAATCAGATCTGTGTTTGAATCAAGTGCCTAAGAGCAATTATCTTAACCTTTCTGAGCTTTGGTTTCCTCATCAGTAAAACTGAAATGATAATACCTACCTCACCGGGTTATTACAAGGATGAAATAAGATACTGGGTATTTTTAAAAGTGCTTACCATGTGCCTGGCATGTAGCATGTGCTCAGTAAATAGTAATTACTAAATATGACCTAGCCTCGCATTGATTTTTTTGTTTGTTTTAAAATCAGTCATTAAGTCGGCCTGACAGATGGCGCTTTCCATTGGTCTCTAGACATTTCTGATGTATCAGGGTTCTTTATGATGTGTTAGCTTCAAGGGTAAGGCATGAGGAAGGAAAAAAGTGCAGATCCAAGGTTCTTTCCGCCATCCCTGGCTCCCACCCCTCTGCCACTCACCCTTTCAGCTCCAGGGGTGTTGTACGTGGTCAGCCACGAGCACAGGACACCCCTGAAAGGTGGTCCATCCCTCTCACAAGCACCTGTTCTTCACCTTGGCCCCATCTTAGCAAATGGAGCATCTTCTGGAGCAAAGGGCAAACAGGGGGCTCAGAAGTCTGCTGCTAAGCTTCCTTTTGGTGTAAGAATTTATTTTGTTTATTTATTTTTTTAAAGATTTATTTATTTTGGCTGCGCTGGGTCTTAGTTTTGGTACGCAGGATCTTCGTTGTGGCATGAGGGACCTTTTAGTTGCAGCATTCAGGCTTCTTATTTGCGGCATGCATGCGGGATCTAGTTCCCCCACCAGGGATCGAACCCAGGCCCCCTGCACTGGGAGCATGGAGTCTTACCCACTGGACCACCAGGGAAGTCCCTTGGTATAAGAATTTATGATTCTGCATACTAAGTGAAGTAATTCAGAAAGAGAAAGACAAATACCACATGATATCACTTACATGTGGAATCTAAAATACGACACAAATGAACATATCTACAAAACAGAAACAGACTCACAGAGGGAACAGACTTGTGGTTGCAAAGGAGGAGGGGGGAATGGGGGAGGGAAGGATTGGGAGTTTGGGATTAGCAGATGCAAACTAGTATGTATAGGATGGATAAACAACAAGGTCCTACTGTATAGCGCAGGGAACTATATTCAAAATCCCATGATAAACCATAATGGAAAAGAATATGAAAAAGAATATACATACATGTATAACTAAATCACTTTGCTGTACAGCAGAAATTAACACAACATTGTAAATCAACTATACTTCAATAAAATAAAAAGAATTTATGATTCTGGAGAATTGTAGGAGAGCCACTTTTCCTCTGTGAGCTCAACATCCCCACCTATCCAGTGAGCACACTGAACTGTGTCAGAACTCCCCAAGTTTTCCTGTGAGCATTTGTTGAGAGACAGTAGGCGTCGTGGCCAAGCACCCTGACTTGGGAGCCAGACTGCTTGAGCTCAAATCCTGCTCTGCCACTCGCTAGCTGTGTAACTTCTGGCAATTATTTACCCTCTCTGTGCCTCAGTTTCCTCATCTACAAAATGGAGATGTCCACAGTAATTACCTAGTAGGATTGTTATGACGATTACAGGTATTAACTCTATGTAAAGGGCTTAGCCTACAGTCTGGAACGCTGTGAGTGCTACACCACAGCATTTGCTCATATTATTTTACACTTAAAGGCAGAAGAGAGGGGACTAATCCCCCCAGGGTCCTAGGAGTATAACTTTTGGTAGCCCATCTCAAGCCCAAAATGTATTTGATGTCTTCTTCCTTTCCTTAAAAATTCTTGTGTGACATATTTAACATATGTCAGTTCTACATATCCATATTTGTTTAACATAAAACAATATTTAAAGCATGTATTAATTAAGACAGACACTCCAGCAAGATGTCCTGTATTTATCTCCTGGCTCTGGTGCACAATGGCGTACCCATGTACGTGCTTATGCCCATTTTGATGGAAGTAGTTGATTTCCAGGGTCCTTTTGGCTCTGACGCTGTGCAGTTCGGAGGATCAGTACCACCAGACTCTAGGAACCTGCTCCAGTGGCCACCTACCTGACATCATCCATACCACCTGTGCTGTCCACGCCACCGAGTTGGCATAGAGATGCCAGAGCCGAGCTGCTCCTGAACCACAGCGAGCAGTTGCCCGGAGGGCACAGGCAGAAGCGTGGCTCCAGCTGTTCTGCCTCTGTACTACTCACCCCTGCCACAGACTAGATTGTCTGTTCTAAGGTGGACAAACAGAAAATAAAGGGGGATGGGAAAATAGAGAGAGGAAGGATTAAAGGAGATGCTTCATGAGAAAACTGCCTGCAGGGGTTTTTTTGTTTGGATGTTAGGAAACAAGGAAAATGCACTGGTAGTCGTGATCATTCGAGATCCTTCCATCTTCCACTATGCCCCGTGCAGCACTTGAAGATAGATATCAAGACCCTTTCTCTAACTCCATGTAAACAACCTGGGCAATGATGGAATTTGATGCCCCTACCCAAAATAAAGATTTAAATTTGTACAGCACGCTAGCAACACTCTGCTAAAAGTAGGGGAATGACTAAGTAAATCATATCACGACCATAGCCTAATAAAACTTACGGTAATAAAAGTCAAGATAGTGGTGACCTCTGGTTGGTAGAGAGAGGCAGGTGTGATCCAAAACGGTCGCATGTGGGCTTCTAAGTACTTGAGGTGGTGGTCTACTTCTTCACTTGAATGGTAGGTTCTTGAAGTTTGTTTTACTATTAAAATGAATATATATGTTCTATAATCATCTGTATGTATGCTACATTTCACACTAAAATGAACATTTTTTAGAAGAAAAAATTATGGTAATAAGGACCACATATAATTCAGAGTAATAAGCAAAAGAGCAAATTTCAAAGCTGCTTGCAATCTCAATCACAACTCTGTTTTTAAAAATCATATGTATAAGAAAAAAGACCAGAGGGAAACACACCAGAATGCTAACAGTGTTGAGATTACAGGTAATCTTTTTCTGTTGCCCATTTCCCAAATTTTCATAATGATAAAAAAAAAAATTATACTAAATCCCCCAAAGGAATCTTTAAAAGTATGAGTCTTTTAATTATTTTCAAATGACTCTCACACCTGTTATCTCATTGCTTCTTACAACAACACTTTGGGGGGAGTCGATATTAAATATGAAATAAAGTTTATGGACTGGAACACAGATGAAGGGTTTATGACTTGCACCAAGTCACTCCGTTGGCTGGAGGGGAAACTTCGAGCGGGTCCCAGGTCTCCTGAGTCCTGCTAATGCCCTGGCTGCGGGGAATTGGATGCCCCAGGGCTCTAGGATCTCCACTCTTAAATGGGAAAAGCTGCTACCTGGGCTTTTGTCCTATGGTCCAAAGTGGGTGTCTATGGCATAGAAGATGGACTACACACCAGAAGGTCCCCAAAGATGCATTCTCTGCCTGGGGTGCTCCTCTCACAGCCCCTCCTACCTAGCAAGGCACCAAGTCCATGGGTAAAATTCCCTAGGAATGTTAAGAGAGAAGAAGGCAAAGAAGGAGGAGGAGGAGGAGGGGGAGGGGAGGAGAAGGAGGAGAAGGAGGAGGAGGAGAAGCAAAAGAGGGAGAAGAAGGTGGCGGAGGAGGAGGAGGAGAAAGGAAGGTTGTCAGGACCACAGGCTGTGTTTGAGAATAAAGTTGGACAACTTTTCTTGACTCTAGTTTTTGGAGGGGAAGAGAGATGATTGAAATGAGTCTGTTCCTCGTGCTCTCCAATGCCTTCCGCCTGACGCCTTCTCTCCCTCCAGCTCTCTTAGGAGGGGTTGCCAGGGACTTGTAGGATGGCTTCTGCAGAAGGTCTCCGTTCAAGACCCTTAGAGCTCAGCCCAGGGCTCCTCACTTCAGAAAAGGTGGGGCCTTAGAGAGGGGAAGATCCTTTGCTCAGGAATACCAAAGGCAGAACCAGACCAGAACCCAGATCCCCCCCCACTCCCAGCCCACCCCGCACTCCCCAATCCTAGCGGGGGGCACTTAGCACTGGTCCGCCCTGCACTGAGGAGAGCCCCAGATGTGTGCCAGAGTTGTGTGGAAGGAAAATGGGGATTGCTCTCATTGTTTTCTTCGTGGAGTCCTATCCCCACTCCCCTGAAGATGGTCATTCCTGAATGTAGCTCAACTTCATCCACAACTCTTTGCCACTGACTAGGGGGACAGAATGGGCTCTGGGAGAGATTTCACAGGTATCCCTAGCATGCCTCCTTTGATTCATAATTCATGATACCAGTACTGAGGACTGGCTGTGTGCCTTATCCTCAGTGAATCCTTATGTGTTAGATGCTCTTACAAGGGCCATTTTTCAGCTGAGGAAACTTAGGCACAGAGAGTGAAATGACTTATCCAAGATGACACAGCCACTATGTGCTGAATCCAGAATCAAAGCGCCACCTTCCACATTTCAGAGCCCACTATACATTGCTTCTCCATGTTCCTGAGGACGAAGACTCTTAAATTAGTAATCCCCACATTCAAATTCACTTTATAGAAAGTGTGCGCTTTGGAAAGCAGAAGAAAGAAGAAAAAACATCTACCCCACACCTTTTCTGGGGTGAAGTGGGTTGAGCCAGGAGGATAGAGCTGCTAGTACCCTGACTGATTTTAACTTGTGTTTCACTTGCCTCTCTAGAGATCTGTGAGCAAATACAATCTTGAGGTTTGATGAAGAATAATGGGGGTGGGGGAAGGAGTGGGAAGGGACTGTTCCCTGGACTAAGAAACTGCTAAAACCTTTAAATATCTCTTGAACTTCTTTTTTTCTCTTTTGGCTCCCTGCAATGTTTTGATGTTGAGATTCGGTTGCCACAGTGGGCTGTTTTTAGCTGCCTAGTTCCATCCCCTCCCCTTTTAACTTTTTTCCCTTCCTTTTGCACATGCCCCAACATGAAGTTTCCAATTCTTATCTCACTCAGCAAAACATACTGGGGCTGGTCTGAATGTAGATTCCCCAGGCAGTTCTCCAGAGTAAAACCTCAGCAATATTCAAGTCTCTGCTTAACCCTCTTTCACTGAGGATTAACCCCTGAAATAACCCTACCCAGGGCTTGCTTCTCAGGGAGGGGAGAGGCATTCTTTGCCTTTGTGTAGAGAAGCAGTTTGGTCTTGGAAGCTTTTCTTGCCCCTCCTCTAGATGATACCGAGTGTGCAGGCTGGACAACGGTGGGTCCAAAGTCAGGGTAAAATGAGGACGCACAGAACTCATACTGATCACGCCTCGGGGGCACACACCTTGGGGCTGTTCCCTTCCCCTGCTCTTTCCCAGTCTCTCTTCGATTAGGCAGATTTCACAGCTCTCCTGGGGGCTGCAGGCAGGGAGGCAGGCAGCGGTCGTTTTTGTTTTCCTTGGATAAGAGTCTCATTCACAAGGGAGTGGACTTAACTTCTCTGTCAAGATTCTTATCGCTTTTAGAGTTTCAGTGGGAGAGCGAGGCTCAGACTTCTGCGAACAGCTGACAGCATTTCTATCCAGGTGTGACTTGGGGATTCAAAACCAAGAATTATTAGAATGAAGCAGATTTAATAAGAGGAACGGGAGGTACCACGGTAATACCAGCGGTTGTGAACTTCTCTGTCTCAATTACCCTTCTCGTGCATTGTTTTGTGGAGGATGGTCTGGCTGTTTGTTTACCTACGCCCGAAGCCGAATTTCCCCTTAACTACAGGACCAAAACCTCCACAAATCTGGCTTGGGTTTATTAACGGAATCCTAGTTTAAAATGTAAACTGGTTAAAGATTCCTGTAGGCATTTCACAAAGGAAAAAAAGGGGGGGGGGCGGGGGTAGCTTTCAAGTGTTCTCCCCCATCTCCATGTTTCGCTTTGTAATGGTGCAATTTATTCGAGGGCAGCGGACAAGTAGATAGGAAAGATATGTAGATAACCCCAAATAACTTTCATGTAAATTTACAAACGCCTTTCCTTCTGCTCTCGCGGTGTTCTAGGGGTTGTGCCGACACGCCCCGGGGTTTACGTGCCAGCCCGGGGTTTACCTGCAGGTGCGTGGTTAGGAGGGCGGAGTGTAGGAGCGTGGGCTGAGGCCAGGAGGTCCGTTACCAGGGTGAAAAGTAAAGCAAAAACAACGGCCCCACTCTGGCCGTGTGACTTCGCTGGAAACCCGGTGAGGTCCCGGGCAACATCCCGGGATCCTACGTGGAACCTCTGCGCTCCCGGACGGGCCGGGGGCGGGGGGACTTTCAAGGCGGCTCTCCGCGTTGTCCTGGGCCCCGAAGCTTGGGGGGGGGGGTGTCCCGGTGAGGCTCGGATTCGGGTGAGAGGAACCTGGGTGCGGGGGACTCAGTTTTACCTGTAACTCTGAGGATATCTAATGCCAGGCTGCTGGGCAATCGGAGAGGCTGGGGAGAGGGACAGGTTCCCCGAGGGTGCGGGACCCTGTGTGTGTGTAAGGCAGAGAGAGACAAGAGACAGAGACAGAGACAGACAACCCCCCTCCTTCACGACTGTTATGTACAGCCGAGGGCTGCAGGTGGGGTGGGGCTGCGGGAGAGATCTGGGCTCTGAGAGCCTTCTAGTTCCTACCCCAAATTACCAAACTATGGCCTTGGGCCGTCTCCCTCCCTAAAGGCAGGTGGAAGCAGGTGCCCCTACACTCCACGGGCGCGCACGGGTCTCCCTCCCAGGCGGCCACACTCGCGTTCACCTGTATTAGTCCATGAGCAGTTGACAAGGTCTCTGGTTCTGCCGCTCTCGAAGACTAGACAGCTGAGGTCGGGGAATCGGAACTGGGAAATCGATTTTAAGGTTCAAATCCAGTTCTGCTGAAGCCTCGGCTCGAATCTGGGCCACGAGACCCCGCCCTTCCCGCCACCGGCTTTAGGGCGAAAAGGATTTCTGCTGCGGGGCCTTATTTCCGCTGCAGTTAGTGCGTCCCCAGTCCAGGCCGTCCGGTCCCAGCCCAATCCTCTCTGGGCGCAGAAAAACACAGGAAAAGCCGAAGATGGGTTTTCCCTCAACATTGCCAGAGAGCGAGGAGACCCCCGCCCCGCCCCGCCCCGCCTGCGGAGACTAAAGCACCTTCTCTCTACTCCTCTCCCTGGCCTCTAGGCTTCAGCCTTACTCTTAGCCCCTCTCTGAGTTGCCTCTGATTTTTCCAGGTCGCTCATCTTTTCACGGGCTTGTTCGTTTCGCTGTCAATTTCAAACGCTTTGGGGTTGTTAAAAAAAATCCTAACCCCCTAGGGTCCTACCACTAGGCCTGGCCTCACAGTCGGGTTCCCAACCTGCCGGGAGACGGTTCCGCATGTGCGCCCGTGTGGGGTGTGCCGGGGCTACGGGCGTGGGCGCACAGCGCCCGCGGAGCTCTCCGCGCTTGGGTTAACTCAGACTTCTTATGGTCCCCGCCACAGAGGTCACCCCCGGCGGGTAACGGTGTGGGTTCACCGCAGGGGTGCCTTTGAGCACTTCTCCCACACTGGGGAATAATCCTTCTGTTCCTATCCCGTCCCCTACTTGAGAAGGAGGCTTTTGACTGTGAAGGGAGTATTTTTCCGAAGCGCCAGAAAATGACCACGCATTTTAGAGAAAGGTCGCTGCTCGCTTCCAGCCTCACCTAGTCTGGGCAGCGGCCAGGACCCGCCTCTCCAAACTCCCCCCTCCCCAACTTAGCGGAGGGAGAGATGCCAGCGCGGTGGAGTCATGCCGCTGGCTTGGGCACCATTGGCTCATGCCTGGAACACGCAGCGGCGAGTACGCACATCTGGCGGCCAGCCCGGGCGGCTCCGGTCCTGATATGGAGAGAGAGGGCGGGCGGGTGCGTGTCCCCCGGCGTGCGAGGCCGGGAGAACGCTCCCCGGCCGGCTCCTCCCCGAGCTTGCATCACCGGTCCCTCTTTTCCCCTCCTCCTCTTTGGCCCCTCCTCCCCGGCCCCCACCCCACCCCGGCTTTCGCCCAGCCTAGTTCGGCTGGTTCTCGGGGGAAGCTATTAATAGCATTACGTCAGCCTGGGACTGGTAACCCGGAGAAGGGCGCGCCGCCAGCCCGAGGGCTATAAAAGGGGTGATGCAACGCGCTCCCAACCACAGTCGCACGCAGCGAGGCGCGCACTGCCCAGCGCTCTTCCCGCGCCGCCGCTCCAGCGGACCCGCCAGCCCGCGCGCCGGCTGTGCGCCCTCTGTGCTCGCCCGCCGGCCCCACAGACAAACAGCCCGACCCCACCCCGACCCAGCCCGCCCGCCCTCCGGACCCTGGGCGCCCCGAGTGGAGCCAGGAGGTGAGCGTTGGAAGCCGAGTGAGCGCGGCAAGGGTGGCTCGCTTTCCTTCTCTTTGCGCCCCTCTAGTAACCAGTCGCCGACCCCTGCGCGCACCCCCGACACTTGCCCCCAGCCTCTGGCTTCGAAAGAACTCTGGCTGAACTTCTCCCAGCCACCACTGCTTCTCGGCGCTTTAGAAACTTTATCGCAAAGAACTAACTTTCTCTTTTGACCTGGGGCGCGAAATGTTCCTGGCAACCGAGAGGTCGGGCTCCCGCTCCTCGACTGGCGTCGGAGCACAGCTCCTCTCCGCCTTCGCGTTTACTTACCCCCTGGGAGCGGTCGACGGGTGGTGGGTGCTCAGGGTGTCCGAGCCTATCGGGCTCGCCGACTGGCTCCATCCCTCGCTCGGTGCGCGGGCACTGCCACTCGTGAGCCCAGCCTTCCTGAGAGGCGCGGAGGCCGGGGCTCGCGGAAGGGGTGCCCCAGGGGCGGAACGGAATGAATGGGGAAAGAACGGGCGAGCCGGGGTCGCGCGCGCCGCCGCTGGGGATCGCCCTGCCCGCCCCGGAGCGCCGGGCGGCAGGTCAGCGCCGGTAGCCCGGAGCGAAAGTTAGTTGGGTAAGTTTATGGAGGTGGCGCGCGCTCATGTGGCTGCCCTAGGGCAGAAGGCGGAGAGGGCTCCCGGCACAGATGCCGAGTTTCTGGGCCGGAGACTTCCTGTCCCAAGTTTCTCACACGCTTTTCTCTCGTACCTGTGACAAGCTCTGGCTCTTCCTCTGGCGTTTCGCGGATTTCTCTGCTTTCCATCCGGGGAGACCCACCGTGGGGGGAAGCGAGAGTGCGAAGCCAGTTCAGATAATTGAGAGACTGTCTCTGTGGTCTTGGGGCCAGGACCCTGAGAGCTTATACTGCACTTGATGTCCTGGGCCTCACTCAATATCCCCAGCTGGGAAATGTGGGCATATAGACACTCCTGGCCCCTCTGCCTGTTTGCGGGCACGAGGTGGTGGTCGGACTGGACAACCATTACGGTCCTGTCTGGGCGAAGGTTTTCAGATTCTAGGGGGGTGTAATTGAAAGACAAGGGACCGATGAGGGGACTTGAGTGACTTGAATGAAGGGGCTTGGACGTCACTGGCCGGCCTCCGAGGCAGTGGGGGAAAAGGGACTTGTCTGTGGGGCATCTCTTCCCTTCCCCACGTTCTTTCCACTGGAATGGTTCTCCTTCTCTGCTCCGCCCACCCTCTTTTCATCTGATCGAATCACTTCCTTTCCTTCTAACCATTTTGTTTTCCCTAATTTCATTTCCAAATCGCACATGCTTCCTTACAAATAAAGGAGTTGCTAATCCCTTGATGGAGCCAAAAAAAAAAAAAAAATTGGGTGCTAGAAAATCTGGGTGCTCTCTTAATGCACCTGTTTCAGTGTGGGTGACAGTCACATGTTTGGGGCCTCTGTCTCTTAACTTTAAATGAAGGAGAAATTGGTATGACTGTCCCCTTGTTTTGCATGTAGCATTTGTAGAATAATGCTACTGCTTTGAGGATATCCTGGATGAAGACTGGGGTGGGGGTGGGTTTTGCAGTTATTATTGTCTGGGTGGTTTCAGAGGTAACACCACAGGCAGCACTCGAGGCACACAGTGTGAATAATATACAGTACCCAGTACCTGTGACAGCTGTTGGAGCCTCCAGATCCTTCCTATCTTAACCCCACCATTCTCTCTCCCCCTCTTGGTCTTTTTTCCCCATTGTCCTCTTTCTTCTATACTCCCTCCCTGTCTTAGTCCTATCAAAGCCTCCTCTGTGGTGGGTACAGGTTCCTAGAACTATTGACCCTTCATCTACCTGACCAATGGCTCTGTTCTCCATTTGCCTCGTTGGTTGATCCTCGCGGCATTGAATCTCTGTTGGTGACGAAGCAAAATGAGCAGCAGGTGGATGGTCAACAGCTTGGCCTGGGCTGGGCCACCCACCAGCTTTATGGCCTTGGGCAAGTCACTTTACCTTCCTGGACCCCATATTACTCAATTACAAAATGAAGATCTGACCTAGACGACTCCAATATTGGGTGTTCTATCCCATTGGATAGAGCTCATGATTTCTTCCCTTTTCAAATGGGCTGGGCATGGGACAGGGTCAGTGGTTCCAAGTGTTACTCGGCCTGGGGAGGAGGAAGTACACAGCCAGGACACGACAGGAACCGGAAATGGTTTCATGTGTGAGACCTGGTCATTTCTCAAGTACTTAAGACCAGTGGAGACAAGCTGGGGCCAGCACATAGTGGGGTGGAATTGGTTTGGTGCACCAAGAGCCCAGAGGTCAAAGTGCAAAAGAAGCTGTAACTGACCTGAATTTCTTGAGGGTTCCAGGTTAATTCATGATTAATGGGGCTCAACTTCATTGACAGCAACATTATGAGTCCCCCCCTGAAATGGGGAAAGTGGAATCACAGTAATAATGGCTACCCAGGATGTGTGTAAATCCACCTTCACATATCTCATATGATCTTCCTGACAGCCCTGGGAGGGAACTGGGGCAGGCGGTATTGGTCTCATTTTACACATGAGGTGACTGAGGTCCAGAAAGCATGTCAGCGGGTGCTCAGCGTGTGAGTGGTAGTGATAGGCCTGCAAGTGTCATCTCTGTCCTCATGTCTAGCCTTACACCTACAACTGCAGTGTCTATATACCCACTTCCAGCGGGCTAGGAGAAAGACCAAGACAGGAAGTTAGTGAAAGAACTGGCTACTTACTATAAGATGTTTTATGAGCAGTGCTTAGTGGAAAGAAATGAAAATTAAAAGTGAAAATTCAAGGTAGTAGCAGCTACTAGGAAATAAAATCTGGGAGCTGAATTTCCAGTTAAAGAAATACATGAGTAAAGTTTCACTTTCTTGAAAATGATGAAACTACCGATTATATGACACGATTTCTGATTAGAGATAATGAAGCAGAAGCAAAATGCAGGTTCTTTGTAATTAAGTCTGGACAATTTTAAGGTCAGTATAGAAAGTCAGCTCAGAAAAGCCTCTAAAATTTTTTCTTCAAAGGGGGATGTTCAAGGGTCTCAACTTTCTGAAAAACTGAAAGTTTAACTTCATTTTTCTTGCAGGGGCACAGCCTGAGTCTAGGCTGATCACATTTTAAGAAAATGAGGCAACAAATAACTAGAAAGTATCTCAAGAAACTGAACTTCAGCTGAGTGCAGGAAAAACCCAAATCATTACAGTTACAACTGCTTTACTTTCTGAAAGGCTTTTAAACATTTTTACAACCTGTTTCCATCCTCAAGTAAGCCCACCCAATGCTTTTCTTAAAAACATTCCATACCACTGGCATTCTTCAGTTTCTTTCATCAGGACTGCTGACTTTACACTAAGAAGGGGGGAAAAAATCCCACACAGCAGACCCCAAGCCCTGAAAGCTCATTAATAAACTTGGGAGGTGAAATGGAACTACGCTCAACTGTGGTGGAATTCAAACTGCCTGTGTAGAAGGGAGCCATGCAGTCCTTCAGACAAAGGCCAGCCCAGTGGTAGCTCTGAATTCCATCCCTGAACTACTGGGTTTTTAATAATGTTGGAAAGGGAGGGAAAACACAATTGCATGGGAGAATCTTAAGCCTCTGGCTTTGGAAAGCTGGTTTCTCAGAGTTTATCGGAAAAGTCTTCTCCCTGCATCCTAAGATTACAGGATTCAACTGATAGAAGAATATCAGTTCTGACTCATGACATAGGGCTTTGGGAAGAGAATCACATACATTTCCTGGGTTTCTCTGAATAGTCAACAATGGTGGCGTTCATTGGCCTGGAATTCTTGCCACCATCAGTGTATCTTGGATCTTAAGGGGGATGTAGAGGTCAGGGTGTTGTATTCAGAAGCGTTTGGGATCAAAGACAGTGACCAACCACCCACCCACCTGGACCCCACAGAGCATCTGTTGGAGAGCCAGCCCTGGGCTGGACAGATCCCTGGGAGGCCCAATAATAACATATTTCCTAGTTGCATTATATTTTCCAGGGCATATTCAGGTATTATTTCTTCAATGCCTTGCACAACTCTGGGAAAATAGGGTGGTTGTTTTTAGACTTCTTTTACAGAGGAAAGAGAAGGCTCTGGGAGGTAAGATGATGACGCATAAGGAAGTGAGCCTCAAATCGTGATGTTCTGACCCCAGACTGGGAATTCCTGGATAAAAGATTCAGTAACACATACTCCCTGAATGCAGGCGGCAGTCTGAGTGTGCACCCAGGCAGAGAAAGCTCAGGAATTCAATACAGAGTTCACATTTTCCCCATGGCTCTTTGCTTAGTCTCACCTCCATCACTTCAGTTCCAGGACCCTCACCCATCCCCATGCCTACTCCCAACCCTCAAGAAAAGTTTGCTCTGGCTTTTTGTTTGCTTTTACAATTTAGAATAATATTCTATGTTCTGTAAATTAAGGGCATGAGTTCTGGAGTCAAACTTAATTTCAAATCCTGACGCTGCCTCATACTAACTCTATGACTTTGGACAAATTATTTAGCTTGTCTAAATTTTAGTTACTTCATCCATAAAATGGGACTAGGACCTAACTGGGTTCTCATGAAGATTAAGTGAGATAAGGCACATAAGGTTTCTGGAATGAAGGAGGCACTTGTGAAATGTTAGCGACTTGCCAAAGGGCTTCTTGTCTGTCTGGATTTAGCTAATGACCTCAGGTCCCCAGATTGAGAGGGATGCTCCAAGGGGATGGCCTGCCCTGAGAATCCCCACACTCATCGCCCCTGGAGAACTGAAAGCAGGGATGAGGGAGGATGCCACTGCTGGAGGGAGTATACAGCAGGAAGAGATTTATGGAGGGCTATTCCAAACCGGAACCATGGAACCATTACTATTTCTGCCCTTTCTTGCTTGCTTTTTCTTTTTCTTTTTTTTTTTTTTTTTTTGTCCCTTTGTCTTCCCTGGGCTGTAGAATGATAGGGGGTAGATGGGACCTCAGAGGCCATTTGATTTAACCGCCCCTTCCTCATTTCATGTATTCAGTCGGAGAGTCTCCAGCAGTCAGCAGGCATTGGGAGAAGCCGGTGCCAGGGGCTGGGTCAGGCTCTGGAAAGAGCAACAGTGGAGACTCCATCCCGGTGCTGTAGGAGCTCCCAGACATTTGTCACATAAAGGCTGAGACTCAGAGAGCTCGGGTCACACCACTCCTTAGTGCCAGAGCCAGTCCCAGGCCCCCTCTGAGCCCAGCCCAGGCCCTTCCAAACATCACAGGGCTGAACAACACTCCCCAAAAGAGGTCCAAGTTCTGAGCTCCTCACTCTTCTTTACTCTGAGGTCTTTTGCTTCCCCAACCTTTACCTTAAGAAAGGGCTACTCTAGTCCCTCGTGACCTGAATTCCCACACCCCAGCCAAACTGGGGCGACGTTACTGTCCTCATTCTCAATGACTTGGATCCAACATCCCGAGGGGGAAGCTTCAGAGATATATTTGCTAAATTCAAGGGTCCCCCACTCCTTGCTTTTACTTCCACTCACTGATAGATTTAACTTGATTTCAGATACCTTCCAAGTTTTTTTTTTTTTTTTTTTTGAAAAGGAGACTGCAAATGGGGTTACATAATAGTCTCACTGATTTTTTTTTAACGCTCTTCCTCTTTCAGGACTGTTTGAGGCTACATTTGCATATATGCACACCAGCCAATACTAATAACTCTTGTGAATTCAGAATAGCCTGAAACGCCACCCCTTATAAACTTCAACTAGGCATTTTATCCACATCACTGAGCTGTGTACTTTAAGAACCTGTTTTACTCAAGATGAGGATGGTGTGAAATGAAAACAAAGCAGAAGGCCGAGGGCTAATGGGACCTTCTTCTGGGGGTGGGGCTCAGGTATTGGAGGTCACAGGTGCGGGGGGTCCTTGATCCCATGCCCCCAAATCCCTGAAGTAGTTTGGGTTTTGATGTGTCTTTCAGCAAAATGATGCTTCAACACCCAGGCCAGGTCTCTGCCTCGGAAGTCAGTGCCTCTGCCATCGTCCCCTGCCTGTCCCCTCCTGGGTCACTGGTGTTTGAGGATTTTGCTAACCTGACACCCTTTGTCAAGGAAGAGCTGAGGTTCGCCATCCAGAGCAAGCACCTCTGCCACCGGATGTCCTCGGCGCTGGAGTCAGTCACCATCAGCGGCAGACCCCTTGAGATGTCGGTCACCAAAGCCGAGGTAGGTTCTCCCGGGGGCGCCCTTTCTGCACTTACTTATTGCACACCTACCATGCACCAGGCATGCTCTAGGCAGGGGGCTTCAGCCATGAATAAAACAAAATCACTGCCCTCACAGGGAGCTTACCTTCCACTGGGAGGAGACAGACAACACACAAGATAAGTAAATACATAAAAGAGAGACAGGCAAAGGAGAAAAATAAAGCAGCAAAGGGGGACAGGGGAGTGGGGTAGGAGTGGAGTTGCTGTTTTAAACCAGGAGTTCAGGGGAGGCTTTGCTGATAGAATGGCCTTTGAGCAGAGACTCGAAGGAGGAGCGGATAAGGGCCATATGGGTATCTGGCAAAAGATCAAGAATAAGGCACTGAGGGAGGGGTGTGGTGAGTGCACAGGACCAGGAGCAAGGAGGGCCAAGGGGCTGGGGTGGCGTGTGGGGTGGGGAGTGAGGCAGGCGCTGAGCTCACGGGTGGGGGCCAGATCATGTTGGGTCTTGTAGGCTATTGTAAAGATACGCCGTGTACTCAGAGTGAGGTGGGGAGCCCCTGGGATGGTTTCTGAGCAGAGGAGCGACATGATCTAACCTAATATTCTTAAATGATTACCCTGGCTGTCGTGTCGAGAATGGGCAGTAGGAGTGAGGGCAGAAGCAGGGTACCGACACCAGAGGGTCTGCATCGGGATGAGGGCAGTGAGGGGCTGAGAAGTTGTCAGCCTCTGGATCTGTCTTGATGGTACAGCTGATTTCCCGGAGTCATACATCGGGTATGACTCCAAATAGGAGTCAATGGTGACCCCAAAATTTCTGGCCTGACCAGCAGTAAGGATGGAGAGCCTATTTGCTGCTGAGGTTGGGACTGCAGGACATTGGGTGGGACAAGAGCAGGCGTCCATCCTGTTCAATGCCCCAGTGGAGGTGTGAAGGAGGCAGTTGGATACGTGGGTCTGCAGCTGAGAGGAGAGTCGGGGCCAGAGATACAGAGTTGGAAGCCATCAGCGTATGGATGGTATTGAAAGCCATGAGTCTGTCTGTATGAGATCACCTTCTGTGTCTAGTTGTTCTGAAGAAGCAGAGAGTGTGGTGATTGTTTTCATCACTATGAGAACCCAGGTGGCCAGGCTGTGGAGCAAGGACCAGTCGGCCGTGCTCACAGCCTCGGTACAGGTTCTGCTCCAAGTTCACTTCTGTCTCTGACGCTTGTGCTGTTCTCTACTCGGCAACCTTTTGTAAGACACCCAGAGTAACAGGCATGGTGAGAAGTCTGGGAGGTGTTTGCTGGCAATGCTGTGGTGGTTCGAGGACTTCAGAGCTGAGGTCTCAGCTGTTTTGTCGCCTCCCCCTCACGGATGAAAGATGGGAGTGTTTCAAGCTCACTTAACCGGCATGATCACTGCCTTTAGGCAAGAGGTAGTGGACCTGGCCAGAAGAGAACTGAGTTTTAAAGGAAGTTGGTTAGGAATCTTTATGATTCTATAAAAGGGAGGGGAGTGGGTGGGTGGGTAAATAATGACTCCTGTATAGAACTGATCTAAGGGTTAAATGAGATGGTATTTGTTAAGGGTCTAGCAGAGGGCCTGGCTGAGTGTTAGCATTCAGTGAATGGTAGGCAGGACTACTATACGATGCTATATCCTTAAGACAGCATTAGGGGCATTGGCTGTACCCCAGTTAACCTCAGGGCAAGTCACTGGTGCCCAGTCCAATATTGGAAAGTGCAGGGTGGAACATGGGACACTCAAGGAAAAAATTTTTTCTAATTAAATCTTGAAATTACAGGATGCAGTGGAAGTAGTGGGGTGCCGTGGAAGGAAGGAAAGCATTTGGGAGGGATATTTGGAGGGTTCTCCAGAGGAAGAAGCAGGCAGCCAGCTTCATGTAAGCACTCCTTAAAGTCATCCAACTCACGTACTGTGATTTTTTTGTTCATCAAGTGACCTTCTGATCTTAGGTCAGTTTAACAAGTAGATTTTTCTCCTGGGTAGAGAATGCACCAAATGACCTAGCTGAATGTTCTGGTCTCCTTGGTGGCTGTAATTCTCAACTTAAGGCGCTGAGCCTGTGAAACCCACGGGCATCCTGTGTGTCTGGGCAGCGTGAGCCCCCTCCCCAGATCCCAGGCACCTCTGGGAATGCAGCATGGTGGAATGAGGCAGCTGTGGCCAAGAGAGGACACAGGACTGGGAGCCACAGGCCTGGGTTTTACATCCAGTGTTGTAGCCTACTGGTCTGCTGACCATGAGCTGGTGATTCCTGGGCCTCCCTCGGCACATTACTTTTGGCCACTCTGTGCCTCATTTGCACATCAATAAAGTGAGGGGATTGATCTAAATGGCCTTTAGAAAGGCTTTTCCATGTCTGACAGTTTGTGACTCTGAGATTTGCTCTACTTTCAAGTACTTCCTCTTATGAGAATACTTTGAATCCTCCCCCCATCCAAAAATATCTGTAGAGTTAGTTGCAAAGGAAATTCTAGACTTGCGGAATTCTTAATGAAGACATTGATGATGAGGTTAATGATGATAATAACTAAAGCTTCCATAGCACCTAAACCCTGTGCAGAGGGCTGTACATAGATTAACTAATTTGACCCTCATCACAACCCTATTGGGTAGGTAAGATTATTGATCCCATTTTACAAATGAGGAAACTGAGGCTCCAAAGAGCACAGTAACTTGCACGAGGTCTCACAGCTAATAGGCAGTGAAGCTGAGATTCAAAGGTAGTTTAGTCTAAACCCAATGTCTGCCTGTGTGGTTCTGGGATCCAAGACATAAAAGGTAGAAATGCCTCTCATTGTATTTCCCCCATGGGCTTTGTTTCCCTATGTTGTAAAGCCTCCATCTCAGCCCAACAACCTTAAGTCAGTGTCATCTAATCCAAAGTCAGAGGTGAGGTGATCGTGGCGTCCCAGGATCTCTTGGATTTGCGGTGAGGCTCCCATGGCCTTTCCTGCTGTCTGGAGCAGTGACAAGTGACATGACAAAGTTCTGACATTAGTGGCCTAAACCATCACCCACTCTGCTCACTGTGAGTGCCTCACTCCCACTGGACTCTGGTCTCTGAGCCAAGTCCAGAAGCCAGACTTTGCTGGTTCCCCCCCAGTCCTTAGGCAAAGTCAGGATCAGAGTGAACTTCACAGAGGACCAGATGGTAAGGCAGGACAGGGTTTTGTTCTCTGAGGATCGCAGGGCTGGCTCAGGGTGGGGCACAGAGGAAGAGATCAATATCAACTTCTTGGATGAATCAATGGACGGTTCTAGTTCTCCACCCACAGGTGGCACCAAGCCATGGGCTGATAACGCCACTCTGGTTGGGGAATAGGCTTGGGTTCCTCTTCTCCAGGAGCTGCACGGGCTTCTCCTGAATTTAGGAAGGAGGTGCTATGATGATGTTCCAGGTGAAGACAGAGATGAATCGAAGAAGAGGCAGGGGGAGTGAATGGCAAGGTGATATTCCTGAGGTCATTCCTGGTTCTAGGGGAAAGGACATATTTACTGAACAAAATCTGTTTCTTGCTCTAGTTGATAACCAATAGTTATCACTTTGAATATCAAACTCCTATTTTAAAATCCAAATGCTTTTTAAAAGTAAAATAAATTTAATTTACTAATATTGCCAATATAATTTTAACTGTTCTTTGATTTTTCATTATTCATTCTTGAGTGTGTGTGTGTGTGTGTGTGTGTGTGTGTGTGTGTGTGTATGTAGAGGTTTCATGCAAAAGTCTAGGGCTTTACTTCTCCCGAATTCTTTAGGGCTGCCCTGGTTTGCCAGTTTTAGCTGGAAATAAAAGGCAGTGTATTTGAGGCGGATTGAATTTCTAGCCTCCCATTAAGCTTGTGCCTCTTGAATTTTACAGGTAGCCCCTGAAGAAGATGAAAGGAAAAAGAGGCGACGGGAAAGAAATAAGATTGCAGCTGCCAAGTGCCGAAACAAGAAGAAGGAGAAGACAGAGTGCCTGCAGAAAGTGAGTGCCTGTGTGCCTTGCTCCTTCCTCTTGCTCACGCCTGTTCCCCGCCAACCTCATGTCACGTGAGGAAGGGGAGTTTGAAAGCCCCTGCCCAGAAGTGCTTTCCCAGGAAGGGCATTGTAGCTGGTAGCAGAAATGCCAGTTGCAGAACGACGAAGTAGCAAAGCTGTTAGCACAATGAATGTGACTCTGGATGTGTAAGAAACAGGTGTGTGAATTAAAAACCACAAGATCATCTGGTGCCCATATTCCCCCTCGGCCGGTCCATACACGTCCAGAAGCCTCCGGGCGACAGGATATGTCAGTCCAGTGAAAGAGGCTTCACTCGCCCATTTTCCTCAGAAAAGGAAGCTGCCACCTCTCATTTGGCTCACTGTGAAAAGCCTTTAATTAATCTCTTCAAACAAGCTATTTCCTTAATCTACAGGCAGAGGTTACACTTTCTTTGCATTCCTCTCTCGGTCTTAACTCTGCAGCCCTTCTCCTTGGTGCATCCAATAGTCTGTGCTCCCAGCTGCATTCAGCCGGCTCCCCTTCCAGAAGGGAGAAGCACCAGTGGCAACGGCATCTGTGGGCAGGTGGAGCAGGCCGTGATGCGGTCTTTCCAGTGGCTGTGTCCCCTCTCCCGAGTGTAGAAAGGCCTGGGCAGAGTCTTCACCCAGGTTCCACAGGTCCCCAAGGGTTCTGTCAATTGCCTCAGGGGGTCAGTGAAAATTAAGACATTTTGTTTATCGCTATGTACATTCTTTCTGGGGAGATGAGCTTCTCAGTGAAATCAGTGACTCACAGAAGACTAAGCACCATGAGTCTGGATTGCCTTCCAGTCCCCAGGTCCCTTTCGGGTCCAGAAGACCTGCCCATGGGCTGTTGTACTTGTGCAAAGGAGATCTCTTTGCCGTTGCTTCTATTGCTGTTTCGTTACTATCAGGGTCACAACCTGCCTCAACCTTGAGTGGAAACTCAAGGCATCTCTGAAGGAGCCTCCAAGTTCAAAGGCTTCTCCAGGCTCTGGATTCTCCCAAACCTAATGCTGCTGTCCCGGCTTTGTGGGGCACTGTAGCAGGGAGCCAGCGGCCATTCCCAGCTTGATGAGCCCCGACGCGTCCCAGCTGTTACCCCTCGCCACCCAGGGGCCACCAGCAGGCCACCCCGTTCCTCACTGGCCCGTGGCTTCCCTTCCTAATCCCTCTGCTGCTTGCCCCCCAGGAGTCAGAGAAGCTGGAGAGCGTGAATGCCGAACTGAAGGCCCAAATTGAGGAGCTCAAGAATGAGAAGCAGCATTTGATATACATGCTCAACCTGCACCGGCCCACATGCATTGTCCGGGCTCAGAACGGGAGGACTCCAGAAGATGAGAGAAACCTTTTTATCCAACAGATAAAAGAAGGAACACTGCAGAGCTAAGCAGCCGTGGTATGGGGCAACTGCGGAGTCCTCATAGAATCCTCCTTTTACATCCGAAACCCTGAAGCCATTGGAGATCTGACTTCCTGTGCACCTCTTGAATCCCAGCAGCAAAGAACCATCAAGGCGGGAGGGCCCTCGGTGACTCAGCCGGGCCTTTCCACTCTACCCCAGAGTGGACTTTGGACCAGGGCAACAAGGGCATCTTTTTCCTCAACTCCAGAATTTAGGCCTTAACATCTTGGCCATCCTTGGATTCTCCAGATGGCCCCTGGTTAGGGTCCTGCCTGCCTTTCATCTGGATTCTGCAAAAACCAGGCCTCCCACCATTAGGATTCATGCAGAAGAAGCATCTGTACCTCGGGTGGGTGGGGTGGGGCCACCTCCTCTGCTGCCGCTGCCACTGTCACTTGTAGGGGACGTGGAGTGAGAATGGCATTTTGTGAAGTTGTGCGATGGCCAGGGTTGTGCTTTCTAGCAAATATGCTGTTCTGTACAGGAATTACCGTGTGCAAGGCGTTCGTTTCAAAACTAGGCGTTGTGCTCTTCTGACGTTTGCGCAGTACACCACCACTGTGACTTTCTCGTGACTTTCCTCAGATCTGGTTTCTGAGAATTTGGGGGGGCTATCAGCACGTGCAGTGTCTTGCAAAGTATTCAGGTGGCCAGAGGAGCTTGTCAGCCCCGGGAGAACAGAATTGTGCCAGCCTGGACTGAGTGCAGTTTTGTGCCAACAGAGAAGGCCTCTCCCCCTTGGCACCCAAGCATTAACGCAGGTCCTCTGTTGCAAACTCAGTTATAATGTCATAGGAAGAAAGCAGAAACAGAGTCCAGCTTCCAAAGGGTTAGGATTCTCTGCTCAGTGACTTAGGTCAGGAATTTTTTCTAGGCCGGAAGAGCCAAAGAATATTCCATTTTCCTTTTCTTGCGGTTGAAAACCACAATCAGCGGAGATGCGTTTGAAGCCAGGTGATGCCTAGGCTTTAGCATTATTAGATGTTAACGGCATTGTTTCTGTCATGCAGATGTTTGTAGAAATCGGGCCCAGAGCATTTATAGCTGTGAGACAGTCACTCACACTGGCCACGAGGACTCTGGCTACTGTCTGTTTAAATTCTGACGTTTCTGTGAAATCCTCAGAGTGTTTAATCCTACTCAGTAGTATCATTACAATTTTCTGTAAAAGAAGATATTACTTATTTATCCTAGTATTCCTAACCTGTCAATATAATAAATATTGGAACCAAGACATGGTGAACTTAAGTGCTGTGCTGGTTTGTGTTCTTTTAAATTGGTTGTTTGTTGAGATCTAACCATTCCCCTCCCCTCTCCTTTGGAGACGGTGGTGTAGGGGGTGGTCTCGAGCTTTAAATATTCTTCAGGTGTTGTTCTTTGTTCTCTGGGGTGCCACTAGGTGGGATTTTTGACTTTCAATCCTGTTCCTCAGTCTGTGGTTTCTGACGCTCAATTTCTCATTGACAAACCCTAGGGCACAGCAGCAAGCATATCTTTTAGATTGTTTGGTATTAAGATAGAATTTTGGGGGCTTCCCTGGTGGCGCAGTGGTTAAGAATCCGCCTGCCAACGCAGGGGACACGGGTTCAATCCCTGGTCCAGGAAGATCCCACATGCCACGGAACAACTAAGCCTGTGCGCCACAACTACTGAGCCTGCGCTCTAGAGCCTGAGAGCCACAACTACTGAAGCCCATGTGCCTAGAGCCCGTGCTCCACAACAAGAGAAGCCACCGCAATGAGAAGCCCGCGCACCACAATGAAGAGTAGCCCCCGCTCGCCGCAACTAGAGAAAGCCTGTGCAGAGCAACAAAGACCCAACACAGCCAAAAAAAAATAAAATACATTTATTAAAAAAAGATAGAATTTTGATATAAAATCTGAATACCTCAACTACCAGTTTCTCTGAATATACAAAAGCCTAAAATGTACACCTGTTGCTCAACTTGAACCTTACAATGTCACAGAACTCCTCGTGTTCACTTGAATTACATCTCTTATAACATCCAAGTTTGTGTCTCATTGTTGCAAATAGGTATTTCAAATTTGGAAAAGAATGGCAGTGAGGATGGGGAGGAAGAGAGAGTATAACTTTAGACGGGATAGGTGTGATAATTCAAAGAAAATAGTCCACCTAATTTTCTGGAATCTCCAGAGCATATGATTCCTTAGGTCTAGAACAGAACCAGGGTCCCTTGCTCTTTCCCTGTGCACATATGTAACACTCACAGGCTGGGAATAAAATTTGGCTACTCTGCCACCAATGCCATTTTTCAGAGAGATCCTTGCTTCCTTGAATGTTCATGCACATGAAGCATGCCTGCTCCTTTGAACTCATGTATAGTTCCTTTAAACTATCACCTGTGACACAGGCATCCTAATTTTGCTGCTTTAACTACGTATCAGGGGCAGTTCCTAATCTGCACAGAGCATCTGGGGGAAGTACCATTTACCACTTCTTTCAGGAGATAATCTATTTTCCTTGTCTTAGTGGAGGGGGATGAATTTCCTTGCATTTACCTTCTGGATGAGCCACCAATCAGCTGTTATGAAACTTAAGACAGTTTTAAAGCTGCCATGGACAACAACGAATTAGAGAGGAAGGAAGGGGGAAGTGGCAATGGCAAGAAAAACTGATCTGGGAAACGCATGTAAATCATCAGTGGAACTGTAAGTTCTCTTAACAAATGCATTAAAAATAGTTTTGTTTTCTGTAACCAAGTTTATGTCTCCATACTTTAAAAAAAAGGATTAATAAGTACTTACCATCAATTTGCTTAGTTCATCTAGTTTCACGTTCGACAGAGAGGGAAACTGGGGGCTGTGAAAGAATAAACTTGGATGGGATCTCTGCCAGAGTCAGACACCTGGCTTGACAAGGTCCTTTCCTTGGGCCACCACCTGCTGGGGTTGTGATGTCACACTGGCAGGGCATGGACAGCCCACCCGCCCTCCTGTCTCCTGCCCTCATCCTGTCCCCTGGCCTTTCCCTGAGATCTGGCCTGACACCTACTTCAGAATAAAGAGCTGTAAAGGGTTCTGGCCCAGGACAGGGGTTCTGGAGTTGAAACTTCCACTTTCTGCCAGGAGCTAAAATGCTATTTTCCATCTTTAGCCAAATTTCTCCCACGGGCTTTGAAGAAACCCTGAAACCCAAACCCACACCAAGCTTTTCCTCTCTTCCGCATCCCATACTCTTTGGTTGTGTTCAAGCAGTTTCTCCGTGGAGTAAAGCGTTTACATGGATTTGACTGAGAAAAAACCTCAGAGGAAGCCAGGTCTGTCCAATGAGGATCCTTCTGAGTTCTCATGGTGGCTCTAACCCCAGAAGCTTCTCTATTTGTCTTACAGAAAACCGCTGTCAGGAAGGAATTCACACTGAAGCTTAAAGGGCCAGTTGAAACTAATACCAATAATAGCTGACATTTATTGAGTGAGACAATATGCTCAATACTTTACATGCATTATCTCTTTTAATCCTCAACAGCAACTGTTATTATCCCCATTTTACAGACGAAGTGGAGAGCTAGGTAGCATGCCCAAGGTCACACAGGTGACCTCTCTAAAGCTGAAAGCTATGTTTTTTAACTATAAAGGTTCTGAGCAGGAGTGTGTGTGTGTGTGTGTGTGTGTGTGTGTGTGTATGACTGTGATAAAATTCACCACTGTAATTTTAGAGTGTACAATTCAGTAGCATTCAGTACATTCACAATACTGTGTAACCATCACCACTATCTAGTTCCAGAATTTTTCATCACCACAAAAGGAAATCCTGTACTCCCCATTCTCTGCTCCCTCCAGCCCTAGGCAACCACTAATCTAATATCTGTCTCTATGGATTTGCCTCTTCTGGGTATTTCCTATAAATAGAATCATACAATATGTGGCTTCTTTCACTGAGTATAATGTTTTCAAAGTTCATCCATGTTGTAACATATATCAGTACTTCATTCCTTTTTATGGTTGAATAATATTCCACTGTATGGAGAGACCATATTTTGCTTACCCAGTCATCTGTTGAGGGACAGGTGTGTGTATTTTAACAGAAAGATAGCCTTTATCCTCAAGGAATGAATCTCTATGGTGGGATTTCAAGCATAACATCAAACTGGAGATAAGAGAGTTGGGAGCAAGGGCCTTTCTCAGAAGTTTCAAGTCACAATTTAGAAATCACTTATTCTGTGACTAGCTCTGTGGGAGTGGCAATGAGGCAGAATGTCTAATGGTACATGCTCCCCACAGGTGTCAAGGCTTCCAAACCACTTCTGCCTGGTAGGGAGGTTACTACAGGACAGCATCTGGCAGGCTCTTGGAATCAAAGCTTACATCTCAGGCTACTCACCCCCCGTTTCACTGGGGGAGGACATGTCATAAGAATAACTAGGTTTCCACACACAGGCTGTTTGCACAAGCATAAAGGAAGGGAGGATCTGAGTGATCCCCTGGATAATTTAATACCCACATCAGCCCAATTGCTGTCTTGGGTTCTCTCCATAACATATATACACACATAGAATTAATTATGCAACTTTTAATAAGGCACCAAATAGGTCTTCTTAAAGGTAGTTAAATCAGTCCAGTTTGAAAACATTTGGCTGGGCCAAGCTTTCTTTGTGAGGCTAAGTACTGTAGTGGTTCAGAACAAAGGCTTTAGAATCAGGTAGACCTACATTCAAATACTGCCTCTGCTACCATTAGCTCTGGGAATTTAAACAGGAGATACAACCTCAATTTCTTCACCTATAAAGTGGGAACAGTAGTTAACAGTACCAAACTCAGTGGATTCTTACAAACATACGTGAAGAACGCAGCATGGTGCCTAGGAGAAGCAATTTTTAATGTTATTATTAAAAATCACCATCGTCAACGTTTACTGGGATTTTATGAAAGGACAGACTAAGGGTCGCAACTGCCAACTCTACGTTATTCGATACAATTAAAACATGAGCTTAAATGGTTCAAATTTATCCCATCATCTTACATTCCTATAGATTTCATCCAGTAGCTGAATTTGGGGGAGGAAAAGAAAAAGGACCCACACAAAATTTTCCCAGTTGAAGACATTTTTATTTTGGTACCCACCTGAGTCCCTGGCAGGATGGGCCTGTCCTCCGCGGGGGCAATGGGGTGTTTGGGAGAGGATGGGGGCCCTGCCCTGAGGGGGCAGCTGGGGGATGAGGCAAAGGGCTGTGTGACAGTGATAGGTCACAAAGGGCATCAGAGGATAAATAGGCTGTGCCAGGGGGTTAGGCTGAGAAAGTGGTTACTTCTCTCACTAGGACTGAAGTTCACAGCCTCTTGGGGAGATAAAAACCCAGAAGCAGAAGTGAGGTAAGGCAGAGGGGGAGCCTACCATACCTCTCTACAACTTGAAGAGATTTAGCCTGGGGTCCAGGCGCCCTACAGCGTCCCCGCTGTGATCATCTGTGCCCCTACCCACACCCCTGCCTCTGGGAGACCCTGAGGCAAAGGTGGGGGCCGGTGGGGTGGGCTTGGAAGACCTGCCGTAGGGCTGCTTGTGTGACGCAGGAGCACCGCAGCTCGCTCTTCTGCCAACGAAGCCGAGGGAGGGAAGAGCCAGGGGCCCGCCTTAACCGCGCTGCCTGTCGTGATCAAAGACAGCCATGACTGGGGACTCTCTGCTCCCGTATCACACGGCCCAGAGCAGCACCGGGGTGGGCCTGTTCAACACCACCATGGGGAAGCTGCAGCAGCAACTGCACAAGGGCGAATACGACATATTCAGGTACGCACCGATATTCGAGAGCGACTTTATCCAGATCACGAAGAGGGGAGACGTGATCGACGTGCACAACTGTGTCTGCATGGTGACCGTGGGCATCGCATCCAGCAGCCCCGTCCTCCCACTCCCAGACATCATGCTGCTGGCCCGATGGGCCACCGGCTGTGAAGAGCAGGCTGAGCGCACCCAGGCCACCAAGGGGAAGAGCCACAAGGCTGCAAAGACCTTAGAGCTCACCAGGCTCCTTCCCTTGAAGTTCGTGAGGATCTCCGCTCACGATCGTGAGAAACAACAGCTGCGCGTGAAGTTTGCCACTGGCCGCTCCTGCTACCTGCAGCTGTGTCCCCCTCTGGACGCGCAGGAAGACCTCTTTGCCTACTGGGAAAAGCTGATTTACCTCCTGCGACCACCAGTGGACAGTCACAGCAGCACCTATGCCATTCCAGCCGGGGACATGATCGGCATGCCTGTGTTCGAGGAGGAGGACGGGCGGAGCCCGGCAGGGGAGGATTTCCAAGGAGAGTGGGATCAGGACCAGGTCAGCATCAGGAGCCTCCACGTGCGCTCTGAGGTGGCCGGGGCCACGTCTGCAGCATTTGCTGGGGGGGAGGGGATCCAACTGGACTCCCACAAGCCCGGTACCGTGCCCGATGTGGCCACTGCAAAAGCAAAGCCTACGGTGCTTGACAAAGAGTCAGCATTGGGGGCAACGACAAAGGTGGAGACAGCATGGGTGGCAGGAGGCACCGCAGCGGGTGCTTTGAGTGTGGCAGTGATCAAGTCTCCTGCCCATGAAGAGCAGAGCACCGCCACGGCGGCCACAGCCAGCGACGGTCCAGGAGGAAGCAAAACCAATATAGCCACTGGGGGCACTGCCGGAACATCCCTGAGGAGCAGGAAAATGGCCCTGGCAGGTGCTGCGGACAATTCACAGTACGCTTCCAGCACGTCCACCAGCCTCTCCCCAGAGGCCGGCAGGACTGCGGTCGGAGCAGAACCTACCAGCGAGACTGTCAGAGGAAGAGCCGACAAGGAGGACGAGGGGACCCTCATCTCAACCTTGCCACAGGAAGGCCAAGTGAGTGAACAGGATGGCAGCTCACAGAGGGTGTCCCAGGCCCGCAAGGGAAGAAGGGAGAGCAGGGAGCAGTGGGAAGAGGAGAGAGCTCTTAGGAGCCCCTCGCTCTGCAGTTCAGTGGAAAGCCACCACAAGGCAGCGGGGAACAAGATAATCCAAAAAGCAGCTGGCCGGTGCTCAGGCGGCCGTAGAGCCACTAGGGACGACCAGAAGGAGAAAGGCCACGGCAGCCCGGGGGGCAGCGAGCAGGGCACTGGTCACAAAGGCGTCAGCCGTGCTCCCATCACCAACGAGCCCAGGACCTCGCACAAACCGGGCAGGAGCTTATCTACAGCGAGTTCAGGTTCCGCCACCAAGATATTCAGCAGGATCAGCTCCTTCCTGAGGAATATCAGAGCCAGTCTTACTAGAAAGACAGCGGGCTCATCACGCGATAAAGGTGTGAACATCCTGGCGAAGGCAGTGGAAGGGACCCGAATGGAGGCCATCATAGAGACAGCAGAGAGTGGCCAGGGGCTGGAAATCACTGGTGGTGTGACATCTGAGGCCATGGAGCCAGTGACCATTGAAGCCCATCAATAGGACCTAGAGCTGGAAGCTGCAAAGGGGACCAGGGCTCAGCGAAATACCCCTGGAGAGCCCATTTCAGCTTCCTTACTGCAATTTAAATAAAGAACCATACAATCTGAGAATGCATGCAGTGTTCTCTCTGAATTTCTAGGTCCTGAAGCCCAGCCGTAGCCTCACAGTGGATTCTGTGATGTCAGCTGTGCCACAGTCTGAGACCCAGTGTCCAGTCAAGGGCAGCCCCACCTCACACACATGCTCAGCGCCAACAGCAGTGCTCCACCTGGCCTCCACTCCTTTCTGGCTTTACCCCCCGGGGCCATGGCTGAAAGTCAGACTATGGCCTAGGAAGCTCTCCTTCACTATCCCCCTATTCTTTTTATAAACGCTTATTCCCCCTGAAGGGAGGGTGGGGAGAGGTCTCTTCTGTTGGTGGAGGGAAAGGTGGGCACTTGGTGGGGAGCACTGATGAGAAAGGGAGACAGCCCGAGACCTACACATATGCACTGTTTCCCCTGGCCGAACAAGGTTCCTGACCCCAGGATTAACCCAGAGCTTCTGAGAAGACTAGGAGCTGCAGGGAGACACAATTAATGGTTTACTCTCCACCAGCTTTTCCTTGGACCCAAGGTGGAGAAATTACAAAAAGATCACATCACATTCCTTTGATCTTATGATTTCCACACAGGCAAGTGCAGGTAAACACTAGTCTGAAGGAAGAAAATGCATTAAAAACACGTGCATAGCCCTTAGCCATTTATAGAGTTCTTGAATGTACGTGCCCCCTTCCGATTCTCACATCTTTCCATTTTGCAGATAAGCAAACGGAAGTTCAGAGCATTTAAAGGACTTGCTCAAGGTGGGAGGTGATGGTACAGAGAGGGAGCTACCTCAGTGCAACAACTTTCAGACAGTGTGACACCACGGTCCCGCACAGAGGTACACAGATGGTGGCGGAGATAGGACAGCACGAGTTATTATCACAACTCTGAGTGACAAATACAATGAGAGACGTGTGTTTGGGGACAGGATCTATTCAGAGGAGGGGTTCTGGAACATGGAAAGGAGTTGTGCGTTAGGGAAGGCTTCACAGGGGAATTGGCACTTTTAAGGATGAATAGGGCTCAGCCAGGTGAAGGAAGTATGAGCAGCAAGGGAAAAAGTGGGGGAGGGGTGGGAGATGATCAGGCCACAGGAAAGAGCGTGTGCAAAGTACAAAGGCTTGAAACATCACGGTGTGTTAAGCAACTACAAGTATTTCGGTACTACTGGTTGGAGGGCAAGAGAGGAGGGATGTGAGGCTGGAGAATCAGGCAGCTGGGTCTTGGGGCCTGGGGTACTATTTGAGTGTCTGGGACTTGGGAAACCACTGAAGGCCAGCGTCTGATGGGAGTAAGATCTCTCTGGCTCCAGGGTGGAGAGTTGATGGGCAGGGGGCTGTCTGGAGACACGGGATCCTCCAGGAAGCCACTGCATTAATCCTGGCAGAAGAGGGGAGCCCCGAACCTGGGTGGCACTGGGGAGACAGAAGGGGGCAGAGTCGAGAGGTGTTGAAGAGATGGAACAGGACAATTTTCCAGCCCACATCCTGAAAGATGGGGAGCTCATGGTGTAAGTCTGGCCCTCATCCAAAGGAAGTGGAACTGACAAAAGTGGAGGTGACTTGCCCCTGTGGCGGCTATTGGTCAGTAGAGTGGGTGGCCAGAAGACAGGCTCACGGGAAAGCAAGGAGTAACGTGTTAAGATAGAAAACAACAGCTGCTAGACAGCCAAGGGTAAAACATCAGGATAAGGCAGCCAAGGCGGCAGTGGGGCTTCAGCACTTGGAGAGGGGCAGAGCCCCTGAGCAGTTCCTTGTTTATCTGGGCAGTTCTTCCCACAGAGCCCTCCTCCCCTGGGCCAAGAGTCGCCCCCAGAGAGCCCCTTGTGGCCACATGCTGGTACTGCAGGTTGGCGCTTGAATGAGGGGAGTCAGCACTGAGGCTGAGTCACTGTGACCCTTTCCCTTTGTCACACCACAATTAGTCTAATGCCAACCCCACAGGTGTGAGCTAGGGGAGGTGAGGGGATCTGGGCAATGAGGACGTGTCTCATCCAGGCAGCATGGCTCCAGGCCCCTGGCAGTGGAGTGGCAGAGTCTGAAACGGCTGAAAGGTCCCTGAGAGGCTGGCGATCTGGACCCAAGGGGACAATGAGTGACCACCAAGAACAGGGGTGGAGTTAGTGCCAGGGTCCCTCTGCAGCATGGAAGTCATCTGAGAAATAACTGTTGAGCACCTACTGTGGGCAAGATAGGAAATCAGGGACCATGAGGATGTTCACACACACACACACACACACACGCTTGTAACACAAATCACAGTGTGGTAGTGGCCTCAGTGTATAGAAAGAGGCTTCACAGAGAAGTGGAGGGCTTAGCACAGGGATGGCAGGCTGAGCGCTCTGGCAGAGGGAATGGTCTGATGGAGAGAGAGAAGGGCTTGGGAGATGTTCATAGATGACAGACAAGTACAGTGTGCCCAGGGTGTAATGTGATCAGGAGAGAGAGTGGGGTGTTCGGTGGGAAATGAGGCTAGAAATAGAAGTAAGGCCACAGCATAGAGGAGAGACCCAGAATGCTGCACAATTCCCCTGAACCCCATGATCTTCATTACTGCAAACGGGACCTGTAACCCAGGGGTGAGGGGTGTGCAGAGTTGGTTTCTCCAAGAGCAGAAGGGCAAGGGAAGCCTAGACTCTTCCCCTTTGCCAGCTCAGAGAACGTGAAATGGAGAGTGGAGGCCCATGGCTTCCCACACTCTAAGAGGACATTATCCCACAGGTGTGCTGAGGTTGATACCCCTCATCCCGGGAGCACCTGGAGGACCAGGCCACTTGGCTTTGGCTGCCAGGAGCCCCATCTGGTACCCCAGTGTGTGCCATTCCAATGTCGTCATTTTCTGCATGTGCCACGGCCTGTGATATGCACATGCATGCACGTGGTACAGTCTGCAGGTGAACTGTGAGTGCAGCAGCAAGGAGCTGCTGAGAAGTTCCTTCCCTGGAGAGCCAGCCTGCTCCCCACAGCTTCAGCTGACGCTCACCACGTCACCCCTCTTTTCTTTTCCCACTGACACTTTCACAGTCCCTGCCGGGACCCTGCCATAATGCAATATACACTGGTTCAAGGGAAAAACAAGAACAAATCTATTGCTTTTCATAAAACTAAATTAGTTTTTTAAAGATCTATCCTTGGCTTTGAGATCATGTCCTGCCTCCTTGTTTCTTAACATTTTATTCTGAAGTGCAGTTGACCCTTAAACAACACGAGTTTGAACTGCTCGGGTCCACTTAAACTTGGATTTTTTTTACTAAATATATACTACAGTACTACACAATCCATGGTTGGTTGCACCCGCAGATGTGGAACCGCGGATTCAGAGGGCCAACTGTAAAGTTATATACGGATTTTCACCTGGGGGCGGGGAGGTTCCTAACCCCTATGTTGTTCAATGGTCAATTTATAACATTCATGCAGGAAAGTGTGCCATCGTAAGCATACCACTCGATGACATTTCACAAGATAAGCAACCCCACAAAACTAGCACCTGGCGAAGAATCAGAACATCACTGCAACTCTGGAAGTGCCCCCTTGCAGTCACTCAAGGGTAACCACTACCCTAGCTTCCAACACCATAGATGAATGTTGTTTGCTTTTCAACCTTACGTAGTGGAATCACAGAGAATGTACTCTTTGACTCTGGTTTCTTTCCCTTAACATCATATTTATGAGGTTTGTGCATGACTTTCCTGGCGATCGTCCATTTATTTTCACTGCTATACAGTATTCCATTGTGTGATGATACTACAACTTATTCTGTTATTGATTTAAGTTATTATCAGTTTTGGGCTATTAAAAATAGTGCTATTATGAACATTTATATACAGATCTGTTGGTAAAAATATACATAAACTTCTGTTCGGCATATACATAGGAATGGAATTGAATATACGCATATGTTCAGCTTCTGATTATACTGCCAAGCTATTTTCCTTCCAAAATGACTGTGGAAATAATAATTCCCACCAGGAATGTATGAAAGTCCTGGTTGTTCCACATCCTTGCCAACATTTGATACTGTTTACCTCTTTCCTTTTAGCCATTCAGGTGGGGTAGAGTGACTTTTCTCCCTTTTTCATGATAAAAATATACTTAAAAATATATAATATGGTGACGTACAGAAAATGGTAGTTTTGTTGTAATGTCCTTAATAGGCAAAATTTAAAGTTGGTTTCCAAATTAATTTTGAAATTTCACACATCTCTGAAATCTTTAAAGTCTTGTTTATACATTTTTAAGGATTTTTCATTGCAAGGGAGCTTATATTTTTAAACATCTCCTACCATCCTGTGCCAGTACGTTTTGCTTTATAACAAACTACCCCAAAGCTTTGTGGCTTAAAACAACAGTCATTTTCTTACATTTTATAGATTCTTCTACATGAGAAATCTGGGTAGGACTCAGTGGGGCAAATCTTCTGTTCTTCGTGGTATCAAGTGAGGTCGGTCAGTAGTCTGGCCTGGAGAGTCAAAAGTAGCTTCATCCACGTATCTGGTGCCTTGAGGGAAATGGCTGGAAGGTGGGCCTCAGCTGGGACTGTCAACGGGAATGCCTACATGTGGCCTCTCCAGCATGATGGTCTCAGGTAGTCAGATGGCTTCCCTCAGATGGAGTGACCCAAGATAACCAAGTGGAAGCTGCTTCTGACTGAGCCTCAGAAGTCACCCAGCGTAACTTCTACCACATTCTGTGGTTACAAGCAAGTCATAAGGCCAGGCCAGATTTGAAGGGAGAGGAACTAGACTCCGACTCTTGACAGGGAAATGGCAAGATCACAATGTGAAAGAACATGGTGGGTGGCAATATCATTGTGGCCCTCTGTGGAAAATACAGTTTGCCACTTCCCACCCCTACCCCCATCCTAACAAAGTAAACCTGGCCCGGATGTGCCCGAGGAGCCCTGAGGTAGCTGTGGTGGCCCCCTTAGCCCCCACTCTTATGCTCTTCCCTCTTCCTCATTTTCACTTTATTTTTTTTACTCCCCTCCCTTCCTCTCCCCTATCAGTTAGCTAAACTCACAAGGACTCCCACTGAACCTTTCGTAGTCCCTTCCTCCCCATCTCTCCCCACATACCTTCAGGCTCTTTGTCCTCTGAGTGATAGATTACTGGAACACCTACAACCATATGAGGTCAGGCCCAGAAGTATCTTGACTAATCCCACGGGCACTTTACAGATGAGGAAGTTGAGGCCTAGAGAGGAAAGGGACTTTCCCAAGGTCCTACTTCAAGTAAGTAGCAGAGTTCTGGCTAGCGCAGCACAAAATACAGCCTACAATGGGTCTTAAAGAATGTCAACACTTGCTTTCCACTTTGGACTTCCTGAAACTAAAGCTACTCATTTCTGTTTCATGTTCATTGCCTCACCATCACAATGTCCTTTTGGCCTCTTGGTTCAGGAGCGAAATCAATGCTGGCAGGCTTCTGTGCCCAGAGAGGCCTGTCCCAGCCCTGGCCTGGGTGTCAGCCTTCAGAGATGGATGGAGGGAGTGGGGAACACAGATACAGCAAGTTGGGATCCATATAACCAGCCCCCCTCCAACCACCTCCTTGTACCCCAGACACAAGTAGCTTCTTTTGATCCCAAAGTCCAAGAATTCCCTGAATTCAAGAATCAACTAGCAGCCAGTTTTGAAATTTTCTGGGCATCCAGGATTTAACTTAGGCTGGTGATGACTGAAGTCAGGCTGAGGATAAATTGGAGGGGATGTAAAACAAGAAGACACAACTCTTAAGGCCAGGTCCAAGAGACAACAACTCTGTTACATTAAAGTCTATTTCCTCCGTTCACTTCAAACAAGCGGACTATGGGGCCCAGAGCAGGGATCCCAGGCTGGGCTATCAGACATCCCATAGCATCAGCAGCTGGATCTTTTTTTTTTTCGGCTGTGCCTCGAGGCATGTGGGATCCTAGTTCCCCAACCAGGGACTGAACCCTTGCCCCCTGCAGTGGAAGCACGGAGTCCCAACCACTGGACCGCCAGGGAGTTCCCAGCAGCTTGATCTTGAGGGAAGAGCAAGGGCTGGAGAAAAAGCAGGCGGCTGGCACGTTGCTCTGGGATCTGAGTGGTGATGATGTGGAGAACAGTCTGCTAAGAAGCCTCTCAGAACTCTCTGTAATCCACCAGCCCAGTGCTTTCGGCCCCAGAGAGCAGTTCTGCAAGTCGGTGATAAGCTGAGAGTGGGACACAGGTGTGCTGTCAGGGAAGTCACCTTAGGCCAACAGTGAGAGTCCCCAAGGCTGTCTGAGTGCCCGGGACAGAGGGAGAAGTGGCATCTGTGGAGGATTCTGTTGAGAAGAAGGGACTGAAGTAATTCTTTTCAATTGGTACAGCCTGTAACCTCCTTTAGGGGAGTGGCCATGTCTTATTGTTTCTGAGTCCCCAGGTGCAGCACACATATTAGAGGCTCCATAAATGTTTGTTATAAAGACCTACAGTCCCCAGTCCATCCGTCATTCTCCTGCATCCAGGCACAACGGTGACCTTCCACAGTCCCTGCTCCCCTCCTTCCAGCAGCCCTCTGCCAGCTCTAAGTGACGGGAGGCCCAGGACATGGGGAGAGACCATTAATAATGTTCAGTCCCTTCTTGCCCGCGATGCCAGGCCCTCCCCAGGGGCCCTCTATTGGGAGTGACAGAAACAAGTCACGAAGGGTCCCATGCCTTTCTTTCTTGTTGGGGTCCCTTTCTCCACCCAAACGAACACAGGAGCCATTTCTTTTCCTTCATACTCCCCTGCTGGAGGGAGGGAAAAAAAAAGGGAACCATCATCAGCTAACAGTGTTATTTCCTAGCCTGTGGTTGGCCAGAGCCCATGCCTGGCCCTTGCCCACACGGTCTGCTGCTGTGGCTGCATCAGCTTGAGTAGAAATTGTATGAGCAGCTGCCACACTGGGCACAGGGCCAAGAAATTAGCAGCCCACCCCGTGTTTCTCTCCAAGTTCTGCAATCTTTTTCACTGCATCTTATTTGGGGCTGCCGCATACGATAATGTTTGTATCGATTGAGTCCTTCCTCTCAGACAGCTGCTGTTCTAAGACCTCTATAGGGATTATTGTGTTTAGTTCTTTCTCCACAGCTCTATGAAGTAGGCAATGTTATTCCCATTTTACAGATGAAGAAGCTGAGGCACAGATGAGTTCACATACCTTACCCAAGATCCCCAGTGGTGGAGCCAGGATCAAATCCCAAGGGGTCTGACACTGAAGTCCACACTCCTGACCCCACCATGGGCTGACTCCACGGACTGCATGGCCTTAGACGGTATCAGACCCTACACTATGGAGAGTAGCCAGCCTACAGCCAGCAGTCAATCAACTCCGTGGCTTAGAGACATGTGTGGTACTTAGGACAGTGGGTACTGCACCAGGTGCCAGCCTCCCCGGCTGTGAGGGTCACTCCACCTCCCTCTGCTCCTCTGCCAGGCAGCACCCTTCACTCAGGTTCAAGAGTGTCGTGGCCACTGGGGAAATGAGTGGTATTTGTGGACGGGGTAGCTTGCTCCTTCTGGAAAAACAACCCAAAGTCCTGTCCTGCTGTCATCTGTCTCATCTGGAACCACTTTAAAATCTGTCATCGGCACTTTCAGGCTGTGACACCTCAGAGACCCAAGGGATGACTTTCCAGACCCCAGCAAGAAACCCCAGTCTAACACCCACCTGGCGAGAGAAGATGGAAATGGCTCCTGGGAAACCCGCCTGGCCACACGCTCTCTAGGACCGTTAGCTTGCTAGCTAGCAGATGTCCACCGTGTGCCATCCTAACTGGCCATGCAGTGCTCGCCACCAACTTGCCTCTACTTACCCACCCACTCTTGCTCCTTCTTCCCTCTTCCCTTTGTCCCCGCCCCATGGGCTGTCTCTGTCTCCACTGAAACGCTCTGTCTCACTGGGACCTTCCACATCTGCTCCCACCCCTGCCCCCAGCTTCGCTCCCTCCTGACCTTTACTCAGATCTGAGGATGCCTCCTCCCACTGGCCCACGCTGAGGACCTGCAGGCCAAGGGGCGACGGAACCTCCTGCCTACAAGTCAGGGCTGCTGCACTCTCTCTGGGGATGACGCCGCCTCCCTCATCACCTCCCTGGGGCACAAAAGCTGACTCCTTTTGCTTAAATTCCCTGGGTTGCTTTCGGCGGCATGCTAATTTATGCAAACTGAACGCAAATGAGTATAGAAAGCTATGTGACCCTGGATTTACTGGAAATCAGCAGCTCCCCTGACGGGAAGACTTAGGGAAATTCTGGAATCTACTTCCCAAGAGAAATTTAAAAATAGAGTGGCCTCCAGTTGGGGTTTGGGGAGGGATGTGGCTGGAAGTCATTCGGAGAAAGAAGCACAGTCTGGGTTCCCTGTCATTAGTAAGTGACCCAGCAAAAGTCAGAGGAAGAGAAAGCATCTGGCTGCCAAGCCTTCCCCCCTTTTCCTCTCCCGGCTCTAGAGCTCTGGTTCAGCCCCACGCCCTACCAAAACCTCCCAACGGGGTACACAGTGGAGGGCAGAGCACCCAAGGCATTACTGCATCTCTGAAACAAGGCATTATTTATGTCCCACTCCCCATGACAACACTCTGCTATTCTCCTCTCTTCTTGCATCTCCTACACTGACCCCCTTCTACTTGTCCTTATTGGGTATGGCTGGTCAAGTGAACAGAATGTTCTGCAACCTGGCCAGAGGGGTTAGGCAGCAGTCTGCATGTTCCAACAAAGAAGACCTCAGAGGATAGCTCTGGGGTAGGTCAACTCAGGCACGAAGCCTTAGGCACCTCATTTGCAGGAGGACCATTCCAAGAAAGGACAGGAGAGAAGAAGGTGGCCCCAGAAGCAACAGCTTCCGTTCTTCTGCCCCTAGGCTGGGAGGTGCTGAGTAACTCCAAAAGGTAGAAACTGACCTTTTCTTAAAGATTTCAAGAGAAGAGAATATTTTTTCCAAAATCTTTCCAACAGACTACTAAGTGTCATCAGAATGTTTTTACTTATGTTAACATAATTGCTTGGTGCTGCCATGGAAGTCATTTCCTTCTGGTTCTTTCTTCCAGGTAACTAGAGTACAGATGCTTCTGGTTTTTAAGGTAATACTCCAGCAAACCCTTAACACATGTCATGAAAAGACCTTAAGACAAACTCCCCCAAGATTCAGGGACCGCCTCACTGCTTCACTGAAAGGAGATGATCCACACTGAACCCTCCACTCCAGGGAACAGGAGCTGTGTTCTCATCTGTGTTCCCCTAACTTGGTAGAAAGTTTATTGAAGGCCAAAACTTTCAACTAGTCAGTATTTGGGGCTACTCAGAGGAAAGAAAACATGCTCTTCCATATATTTAAAAGGGAAGGGCACACTGTGTATCAAGCATGTTATATATATTATATCTTTTAAGTCTTACAACTATCCCAATAGATGTGTATCATTCCCATTGTACAGAGGAGGAAACTAAGGCTAAGAGTTAAAGGCATTTGCCCAAGGTCACAGAGCTGATGAATGGTTCTGGCAGAACCTTCTACTGCTCATTAGTATCCATTTTCTCCTTTTCTTTCCAGGCACGTCTTAAACTATATTTCCTGGTCCTCTTGCTATTAGGCTGACCACATTACTGAATTCTGCCAGTGAAACAGGGACAGAAGTGATTTTGCCACTTCCGGTCCTAGTCCATAAAAACCTTGGTCCATCGTGCCCTTTCCCATCACTATCTGGATGACCCAGGGCACCAGGAAGCCATAAAGATGGGAGGAGCTTGCTCCCTGAGTGACTGACTACATGGAACAGAGCACCCGTCACCTTGTCCTCCGCTACCTGCACTGGACTGTGACTTGGATGAGGCAAACCTTCACCGTGTTAATCCACTAAGAGTTTAGTTTGTCCTGACAGCATGGTGAAGGCAAGATCTGAAACCAAATCCACCAGACTCTAAAGACCATCCTCTCTCATTAAGACATACTGCCACAAATACAGCAGAAATATAAAAGCCCATCTATAAAATATTATCTAATCCCACAGTTCACCTCTCTCCCACCATGCCTCTCCCACAAATAAGAATTAGATTCCTGAAGATTTCAGAGGAAGTTGGGTAAACAAAAACATAAAATCAAGCAAGCAATTGACAAATATTTGTTGACGGCACACTACCTGCCAAGCATAGACAAATCTACTTTTGTTGTCACCTTGAGGTCATGAACTCTGCCCTTTGCTCTCCCGGATGGGAGGGGAGCAGAGGACAAGGTGGGAGGTAAGTCTATGCCTGTTCTTTTCAGCAATGAGATTCTCCTTGGTTCTCCCAGTGTGTTAATGAGCTACCTGGGGGGTGTCTGACTTTACGTTTGAGAAGAAGAATAGACTTTCGATCTGAAAAACACTTTTTAAATTTAAAATACATTTGCAAATGAAGCAACTGACAAAAGCTTAATCTCCAAGATTTACAAGCAGCTCATGCAGCTCAATAACAAAAAATCGAACAACCCAATCCAAAAATGGGCAGAAGACCTAAATAGACATTTCTCCAAAGAAGATATACAGATTGCCAACAGACACATGAAAGAATGCTCAACATCATTAATCATTAGAGAAATGCAAATCAAAACTACAATGAGATATCATCTCACACCGGTCAGAATGGCCATCATCAAAAAATCTAGAAACAATAAATGCTGGAGAGGGTGTGGAGAAAAGGGAACACTTTTGCACTGTTGGTGGGAATGTAAATTGATACAGCCACTATGGAGAACAGTATGGAGGTTCCTTAAAAAACTAAAAATAGAACTACCATACGACCCAGCAATCCCACTACTGGGCATATACCCTGAGAAAACCATAATTCAAAAAGAGTCATGTACCACAATGTTCACTGCACCTCTACTTACAATAGCCAGGACATGGAAGCCACCTAAGTGTCCATCATCAGATGAATGGATAAAGAAGATGTGGCACATATATACAATGGAATATTACTCAGCCGTAAAAAGAAATGAAATGGCGGTATTTGTAGTGAGGTGGATGGAGTTAGAGTCTGTCATACAGAGTGAAGTAAGTCAGAAAGAGAAAAACAAATACAGTATGCTAACACATATATATGGAATCTAAGAGAAAAAAAAAAAGGCCATGAAGAACCTAGTGGCAAGAAGGGAATAAAGACACAGACCTACTAGAGAATGGACTTGAGGATATGGGGAGGGGGAGGGGTAAGATGTGACAGGGTGAGAGAGTGGCATGGACATATATACACTACCAAATGTAAAATAGATAGCTAGTGGGAAGCAGCCGCATAGCACAGGGAGATCAGCTCGGTGCTTTGTGACCACCTAGAGGGGTGGGATAGGGAGGGTGGGAGGGAGGGAGATGCAAGAGGGAAGAGATATGGGAACATATGTATATGTATAACTGATTCACTTTGTTATAAAGCAGAAACTAACACACCATTGTAAAGCAATTATACTCCAATAAAGATGTTTAAAAAAATAAAAAAAATACATTGGGACTTCCCTGACGGTCCAGTGGTTAAGACTACGCACTTCCACTGCAGGGGGCGCAGGTTTGATCCCTGGTCAGGGAACTAAGATCCCACATGCGTGAACACAATAAAAACACTGAGCATTAAAAAAAAGGAATGTAACTATATATTCAAAGGAGATTTTTAAATTCTTTTAAAAATAAAATAAAATACATTATTTTCCTGAAGCTTCACATTTTACAGATGGGCAGACTGAGACTCAGAGAAGCTTAGAAACAGCCCCAGGCCACAGTGACAGAAGTTAAATTTGAACTCAGCTTTGTCTGATTCCAAAGTCCTTGCTCATTGCACTATGCCAGTGTTTCTTAAACTGGGCTGCTCTTCAGAATCACCAGGGGAATAGTTAAAACACAGATTCCTGGGCTTGGCGCCAGACTCCCAAATCACTGACCTGGGACAGGCTTCAGCAATCTCTCTTCCCACACACCCCAGGCCTGAGTGAAGACCAGCCAAGTTTGGGATCCACTTCTCTGCACCTCGCAGTGGGAAAGCTAAGAGGGTACATGGATGCCAAGGGAGCGGAGGGGAAGAGAACAGAAGGGGGCCTTCTATGGCCTTGTGCAGGGCTGGCCCTGCTCACAGTTGAGATCCTGGCCATGAGACCCAGAGGACAATTAACGAAAGCAAGAAAAGGCCTTTTGACTCAGCTGTTTTCCTTACATCTCTGCTGTGCAAAGAGGGTATCATGCCTGTGGAATTCTGCTGCATCCACAGGCATCTCCAGACCTATTTTTTAAATTCGCCAGGAATGAAGAAAGAAAAGTCTGCCAAAGTTCAGAATATGCTAGTCATTTTCCTGATTCAGTAAAACTGCCTTGATTTAGTGTTCACTGCTTCCAAGCCTGTGCTCTCTGAGAGGTGGCTGGGATGAAGCTGACTGCCACACTATCTTGGAAGCCAATTCATGAAGAATGGAGACAAAACTGGCAGGAGGGTACTGTTTAGCCCTGAAGAACTGAATGGCTACTTGAAGAAACATTTTAGCATATCTGTATATATCAATAGGCACTACAGGAGCTCTGCTGGGGAACAGTAATAACTGCTGCCATTAACTGAGAGCTTAGTTTGTACAGGTTCACAATCTCTTATCCATAGGTTGACCCTATAATTTAACATCCAAACTGAGCAATTGTGAAAGTGAAAGTTGGGAGAGCTATTAATAATTTCACCAGGACAAGGGTAAACCAGAATATCCCAAGCAAACTGGGATGTATGATCACTCTATCCAAAACCCTGAGCCAAATGGACTTCAAATTCAGACTTTTAGAAGATTTTATAGGTAATACTGTACTTGTGTGTGTATCACACACACATACAAATACCCTAGAGGGATCCAGGGCAGCACCTCATGATCAAACATTATATTTCTGCAGCAAATATATGAATATTCACAAGAGGGATAAACAGACACTTCAGGTCAAATTGTGCCATCTAATGCTTTCTGAAAAATACTTGTTTTCAGAAAAAATTTTTTCAAATTGTGGCAAGGGCTTGTGGACCTGTACCAAGAGCTTTAAGTACTTTCCATAGTGTGACAGAGATGCCAGCTGTCCCACTGTAAAGGTCCTCCCCTTCTTTGATAGTAGGTAAGTGCGCCCATGGCCGTCTGGAATAAAGACTACATTTCCCAGTGTTCCTTGAAGCTAGGTGTGGTCATGTGACTGAGATGTGGCCAGTGAGATTTGTAAGTGGAAAGATGTGATCAGGACAGCCCACAAGTACAGGTACAGATGTACCTGTTGTTGACAGAGGGCATCCATTCTGATTAATTGAAATCCATGTTGTAAATACTTTGAAAATTACTTCTGGTGCGCAAAAACTTCTAGGAAGTCTCTTTAGAGAGATGGGTATGCTCTTCTCCCCCGACCCCTCCTTCCTCCTGGCTGGAGTGTGGACATGATGGTTGGACCTTGAGCATCCACATCATTTTTGACCACAAAGCTGAGGGCCACAGCTTCTGATGAACCAGAAAGCTGGTAGGATCTTGGGTCTGGATAACTCCCTGGATGGCCTACCTCTGGACTTTTTATGTGAGAAAATAAAACCTTTTTGATTTACGGCACAATTCATTTGTATTTTCTGTTACTCACAAAGGAACCTGTATTCTAGGATTTGCTCTTGGCCATGTCTCAAAATCTCAGATGGTGATCATGTTTATTTCTCATTCAAAGGCCTGCAAGTGGGCTGCGGTGGCTCTGCTTCAGACTGCGGGTCGGGTTCACATCTGCTCCACGCGTCTCTGAATTCTGGGACTAAGGGACGCTCAGGACGTGCTCTGTGTGTCAGGGTGAAGCTCAACCACACGAGCACATTTACAGCTTCTGCTAATGTTATGCTCCATTCCTTTAGCCAAAACAAGTCCCAGGACAGCCCAACATCAAGGGGAGGGGACGAGGACGAAGTGAACACCTGCAGGTGATCATCTACAGAACTGATACACGTGTGGCCCCGTCCTACTGCCGCACACGCACCAGGGGCTTCCAGGCATCACCCCTAGCATCGCAGCGAGCCAGCCGCTCGTCCTGATCACTTCCCGTAATTCCTGGTATGCTGCCCTCCCCGCCCCTAACCCCCAGAGGGCACTACCAACGGGAGGGCCACAGGACAAGATGTCCTTGTTTGGTGTCCCGTCTCTGTGCTCTCCTCAAGACCACACACCAGGCTACGCCAGCGCACCTGAGGGAGAGGTTACGCGGGGGGCCCTCCTACCTCACATCTGTGTCTGTCTCCCAGGGGCCGCCTTCTTCCGAACCTCCTCCGAGAGTTTCCACCCTGTGTTGTGCGCAGCCCCTGCCCCACAACCAGGGAGAGCGAGGGGACTTCTGGAAATGTCCTCAGAAGAGTAAGGAAGTGCATTTCCCACAAACCTCTCCTCGGGCCTTACTGTGCAACCCCAGGTCCCACCCCCGCCAAACAGTAACTGTTTGAGGAGAGGTTTAAGTAAATTAGCCTCAGGCACACCTGAAAGCCTGAAAGAAAATACGGAGAGAAGCTGGGGGGAGGGGGTGGATGCTGGGTGTGTTGCCCACTCAGCCAGTAGGGAGCTGGGTTTGAGGGAAGAACAGATGGGCAGATTCTGCCACTAACTGGCAGTGTGACCGCCGGTAACCCCTTTTCCAGGCCTCCACGTCTTCCTTTGTTAAAAGAGGGGGTTATTCTTGATGGCATTTAAGGTGTCTTCCAGTTCTGACAGGTTGTGACCTAAGGGGGAGGGAATGGGAAGGAAGAGCCAGAGGGTGGGTGTCTGGAAGGACACACACGGTCAGGCCCAGGGAGCTGGGCTAGCATGAGGCTGAAGTTCATGTCCTTTGGCCCTTTTCAAATTGTAACGCCCACCAAGCTCAGCCCTTACCTGCCTCTGGGACCCATTCAGGGCCATGGTCTAAGGTCACAAAAACTGTCCCCAGCAGGGGGATCCATCGGCACTGACTACAGTATGATGACACCCCTGGGCGTTGTAGCAGCTCTGGCCTCAGTGCTCACCACTCCCTGCCTTAAGGTCCAGCAACTCTAAACTACCTTTAGTTCCCAGCACACACCTGGTGACTTTTGGTCTCCAGGCTCTTACTTGCGCAGTCCCCTCTCCCTGGGATACCACTGTCTCTTGATCTCCTGTCCCCCACCCCACCTCTCCCGGCCAATGCCTCCTCATCCTTTGCAATTCAGCTTCATCCCCACCCAGGTTCAGTGCTCCTCCACATTGCTCCTGTAATGCTTCATCAGTGCACTCACTACCATCTGCTTGTGTAACTGTCCTGCCCTACTAGACTCTGAGCTTCTTGAGGGCAGAGACCATGTCTTATCCATTTTCTTTCATGCCCTTTATCTTTCATAGCACCTGACACATGACAAAAGAGCAATCTATGATTGATGAATGAATGAACGAATGAACGAAGGAACTGGGAAAGAAAAAAGCTGGAAGGAATGTCATACATGGATGGTAAAGACTAACTTTAGCTTCCCACCCCTTCTATTTGCTACACACATCATATCTGTAGTCCAGGGAAATCACGCTGAATAAACACCAGGGGTGGTCTTTAAGCCAGGAAAAAGAGATCGCCAAGGGAAGAAGCACTGTGTCTGATTGGAGGGAAATGAACGCCTTGCCTTAATGATGGTGGGGGAGAGAGTGAGTTTGGGGTGCGAGGTCTAGGAGGGGCAGGACAGTCAGGAAAGGAGTCTTTGAAGAAAGCAGGCCTTCACGGGGTCATTGAGAAGGTTGGGCTTGGTGGGCAGATGGAAACTGAGCTGTCACACATCCATGGCTCCACCTGGGCAAGGAAGAGGCTCTGAGGAGGAAATCTGAGTGTGTGAGGGGTATGTGAGGGCAGAGTGAGAACTTCAGCTGGGTTCCTGAGTCACAGAGGAATCCAGGTGGCAGAAGGAGGGTGGGCTCCCCTTCTCCCCTCTCTCACTCCTCTTTGGCTGTGCAGGGTTGCTTCAGGCCTGGTGCTGTGAGCACGGGGGTCAATCCCTCCCGTGGAGCTCCTGGTAAGAGACTTTGTGATGGTCCCTCAGGAGGCTACTTAGTGGGCCTGATAAGCGGCGGGGCGGGGGGCGGGGTTTAAAGAAGATGATTAAAATTGCATAGTAATTAGATTTGAATATTCTAGTCAGGAGTTTTATTGATAAGAGAATGTTTCTTTTTAGATGATGTGACAACCACCATTGTTGAGTTTCTCCGCCAAGGTTGAGTGTGCACCGGGAGGAAAGATATTAAATATCTGAAGCGTCTAAATTGTAGTGAATGTAGGAAAGGACATTTGACGTGCCCTAAGCTGACGATCCCCACCCCCATGGGCCCCCAAGAAGAGGGGACCTCGTCTGTCCCTAAGTGTAAGCGTGAATCGAACCCTTAAGCCTCCCGCAAAGAGGTCACTTAGCACCAATTAAAATCCAGGCCATTACCTCAGCGGACTCCGTGGCTTCGTCCTCTCCAGAAGCAGGAACAGCCGGCACAGGATTCTCAAGGCTGACTGGACTGGCACCAGGACCCAATTTCACTTCAACGCACATCGCAGGAGGCCGGCGCCGACTGCGGGCACCGCCCACGCAACGGTTTGTGCGATGTGCGCAGGTGTGAGTGTGCGCATGCGCAGGTGCGAGTGTGCGCATGCGCACCACTGGCTGTCCGCACTCTTGCCCCATCCTTTCCTCCGTCCCAGACCCGGGTACCTGCATTCAGGGCTGATGAAACAGGGCTGTGTAAACTTGTATTCAACTCATTTTAATTGAAGGTCCTGCGGATGACCAGAAATTTTGCCTCAATTCAATAGAACTTGTAAAATGCAAGACCACCTGCTTCTCTCCGCCTAACCAACTCAACACATCGCCAAGTCACTGGAGATGTAACCTGGGCCCCTCAGGAGCCTCTGCTCCTATCAATGTCTTATCTGGGCGGGGGCGGGGGCGGGGGCGGGGGCGGGGGGGGGCGGGGGGGGGCGGGGGGGGCGGGGGGGGCGGGGACGGGGCTTCAGAAAAGACCCAAGGGAGAAGCAGCTGCGGTTAAGGCCCTGAGATCAAACTCCTCCCCAGTCCAGCTTCCTCAGAGACGATGTTCCTTCTAATGTTTGTTGTTTGTTTTAACCATATTCTTGTAATTCCTTGAAGTTGCGAACGGCTAACCACACTGCCAACTTGGCTGACATAAACAGATATTAGTGTTGTAAATAAACTGAACTTACCCAACAGTTAAAAAGACTTGCAAAATGATATGGAGCATATAGTCATTACTTTGCTTCCTGGTAATTAATCAGGGTGGAAATAAATAAGCCCAACCACTGCTTCCCAAGGACTGCATCTCCCAAGCCACAGGCTTCACAGAGGCTTTTCTAATTCCTGGATATTAGCTGTGCTGTCTGGCTTTGTGTTGGCTGTGCAGCCTCCAACTCCTCTTTCCTATTGGATGAGAATATCCCATTGGATAAGGTCTTGGTAAGTGGCTACTTTGGAGACTAAACAGGCCAGGTGCTCCTCTCTGCACCCAGGTGTCCAGGTCATAGGCCTGAATCCCGGCCTGATTCAATACTATACTTCTGCCAAGACTTGTCTTGAACAAGTGATGCAAAGCACAGAGGCACTAGAATTCTTTCCCAGTGATGAGGGGTCTGTACCAGGCCATTCTGGCTGAAAAGCATTTATTTCAAAAGCTCCTGCTATTTTCTGCCTATTTCCTCCAGGCCCCACCCTATATTTTCCTCCCAATAAATTCCCTTTTTGGTTACAACAACCAGACACTGTTTCTTTCTCCTGAAAGCATTCCCCCTGTAATCCACCAAACAGCTGCTCCAAACCTTTCTTGCTTACAGAATCCCAAGTTTTCAATTGTTCATACATCCATCAGGCCCAAGTAGATGGATCATGATTGGTCAGTCCCATCCCTTTGTCCAGTGATTGGTTTAAGATTAGACCTGTGACACAGTTCTGACCAGAGACCCAAAAAGAAGCTACTAGAGCTTCTGAGAAAGATTTTCCTCACTGATTGCACCCTTACCCCTTTTCTTCCTACTTGAGAAGCTGCTACGTGAGAAGGGAAGCTTGGAGCCACTGCAGCCATCTTGCCACCATGAGGGAAGACAGCAGCAGCCGTGAAGAAGGCAGAGAGAGAAGATGGAAGAGCCTGAGTCCTCGATGATCTCTCAGAGATTCCACATCAATCCTGGGATCACCTCCCTCTGATCTGCAGGTTTGCTGTGATGAATCAGCCCGATAATTTAGTTCTTTATTCCAAGTGTTTTGTTATTTGCAGCTGAAACATCCTGATATACTGATTCATTAAATTTCACTGTTTTCCAAAATAATTACTCACACATTGTTGGAGCTAGAAGAGGAGCTAGCAGATCAACTAGCTTTGAGTCACTTTGTGATAGAAGAACCTGAGGGAGATGTAGAGACAGAACCAAAAGGAGAAACTTGGCCTCCTGGGTCTTGCCCCATAGCAGATTCCCCAACACCCTGAGGAGACTGAGCGTCCTGGGCAGGGCAATGGTGAGGAACCAGGGTTCAGAGCCTGGATCCTGGCATCTGAGAGTCATGGGCAAAGGGGCGAAAAAGAAGGGCAGAGTAGACTAAGCTTGAGCAGGGCTGTGGCCAGAGACACCTGAAACACCAGAGCCTGAGGAAGGGCAAGATGTGCGTCCAGCTCTTTCTGTCAGGGTTCATACACACACACACACACACACTCACAGGCACCCATGCACACACACACTCACAGGCACCCATGCATACATAAACACAGGCACCCATGCATACACATACACACAAACATTCACAGGCACCCATACAAACACACAGTCACAGGCACCTGTGCATACACACACACCACACACACACCCCTTCACCCTGGGCTCCACTTCCCAGCTCCTGGAGCCCAGGGATCTCTTGTTTCCCCACTGGCCTGGCAATGAGATCCTCTTCCTCTCACGGATGAGTACTCTTTGTGGTTTCTGGTTTGTTTCATGCCCTGTATTTTGCTCTACTTCACAATTTTTCTTACAGCTGTGCTTGGACCAAAGAGAGCTTGAGGAAAGGCTAGAAATTAACTTTTGTACATACTATCTGCAAAGCTGCAAAAGAGTGAACCAAGCCTAGCAGGAATGTCAGCCATGGACAGCAGCCAGCTGGCTGAAATGCCAGTGTGCTGTGATTTCTTCACAGGCTTCAGAGAGACCCCTCCACCCGACTCAAAATCATACTTCCTTTGCGTGGGAAATCAGTGCTGAAATTCCACAGTTAGAGATACAGTGTAAATATTTCTGGGACGCAAAATGCCCCATAGAACTCTTCAAGGTGGATGACTTTTTATGATCCTTTCAAGAGGGCAGACATTGACAGGAGTATGAGTGGGGTGATGGTTAATTTTATGAGTCAACTTGGCTTAGCCACAGGATGCCCAGATATCTGATCAAACATTATTCTGGGTGTTTCTGTGAGGGTGTTTTTGAATGAGTTTAACATTTTAATTGGTAGACTTTGAGCAAAGCAGGTTGCCCTTCATAATGTGGGTGGGCCTCGTCCAATCACTTGAAGGCCTGAATAGAGCAAAAGACCAGCCTCTCTCAAGTAAGAGAGAATTCTCCAACTGACTGCCTTCGGAATTCATCGCAAGATTGGCTTATCCTGATTCTACAGCAGATGGCCTTCAGACTGATTCTAGCACTGGTGCTCCTGGGTCTTCAGCCTGCTAACTCAGCAGGTTTCTGAGTTGCCAGCTTCCATAATTGCATGAGCCAATTCATGTATATATACATACATTCTATATATAAATCTGTTCCTCTGGAGAACCTTGACTGAGTAGACCAGTGTATTGGTGGGTTGAGGGTAGCATCAAAAGATTCCTTTTTTTTTTTTACCTAGGGTAGTCTCTACAATCTATTCTGTTGACAGAGCATACACTGGGGAGCAAGAGGGTGGTGGGGACAGTGATGTCCCATCCAAGGAGAAAAGTTGGGAGAGGGAAAGGGCAGGGAGCAGGGTGGTGGGGTGCGTCAGGCCATAGTGTGGAGGACCTGAACCGTCAGGGTGAGAAGTGTGTAGTTACATTAGTAGTGGCCACTGGGGAGTCACTGGAGGTTCCTGAGGAAGAGAGTGACATAATCCAAAAGCTAAATCTGGTGGCTCTGTGGAGAGGGACTGAACAGGGGCGCTGATGTCAGGGAGCCCAGGGAAAACATAACGAAAGGCTGAACTTGGGCATGAGGAGATGGTAGAAAGTTCACGAGGAAGGAACAGAATAGAATCCAGGTGACCAGGCCACCAAGGACATGTAGGAGGAATGCTAACTCCAGAAAGGGAACTAGAAAGTGAGGCCAGGGAGCTGGTTTGTGAGGAAGAAATACTGAGTGTAAGGTACTTGTAGGTCGTCCAAGTAGAGATATTATTGGAATTATTATTGACTGACACATATTGAGAACATACTATCTTCTGGGTACCGTGTTAAGCGCTTCACACTCGTTATCTCATTTAATCCTCACAGCATCCCATTGGGTAGATATTATTATCCCCCTTTTACAGATGAGGAAACTGAGACTCTGAGAAGTTAAGTACTTCCCAAGTTCCCACCGCTAGTAAGAGCCCAGGCTCGTTACTCCAAAGCTCCCAACCACCTCTAGGCTCTGGCAATTGGACAAGAGGTTAGAAGCTAGTCCACGGCCACAGAGATGATGGGGGGGAGGGTCTTAGGAACGCCCTGGGACCTCCAGGAAATTTGGAGGAGGAAAGGGAGAGAAGAACTAGTCTTTATCGAATACCCTTAGACAAGTCACTTCACTGTCACCATCCATCAGTTAGCCTGTAATCAGACCTCAATTCAGCAGGATTTGAGTGGGGTTTGGAGTCGGTATTGATGTCCCACTACAGCTCACTAGCCACAGTGCCATTACCTGAATGTGAAAGAGATCCCTTGCTCCTTCCACTTTCCAACTCAAATTCCCAACTTCTTTTTCTTTTCTAATCAATACTTCTTTTCTGGTTGTGAGTGACGGGCAGAACTTTGAAGCAAAATCTGGACAGCAGATGCAGAGGTGGAGCCAGGGTCGGGGGAGCAATTTTGGCGGTCACTGTGCTTTTCAATTATTCCTCTGGAGCTTCAGAGGTAGTCTGGGATGGAGAGGCATTGAAGAGATAAGAGGGTAGACAGGATGGCCAGAGGAAGAGGGGAGATGCTGGAGACAGAGAAACAGGGAAGGAAGGCTCGAGGGAGCTGGGGCCAAGGAAGCATTTACCCTTTCTCCATCCTCACTTTTATTCCCCAGTATCCCCACACTGGGCTTCTTGACTCCCTTTTCATCTTCTAAAAGAAAAAAAAACTCAAGAAAACAAATTGAAACCAAGTTGATCTCCTCCCTTTCCAAGCCAGTTCTATGGCCGCAGCTGTCAGTGCTACCTTCTCTTGGTCCCCCGGGCACTATCTTCCATGCTTCCTCCTTCCCCATCCCACATCCCTTCAGGAGCCAAGTTCAGCGCAATTAACCTCAAAAGCTTCTCCTTCATCAGGCCTTTCCTGTGACCCCATGAGAAAGGGGGTGAGCCTCGGTAGCCTGGAGGAAAGCTCTGACTCATCCACCCCCCGCCACTCAGAGCCAGATGAGGACGGGGGGGATGGGTGGGAGGTCACCCACCTTCAGTCCTTCCCCCCTTCAAGTCTGTCTTCCTCACCCGGGCCTGTGCTCCCAGGGCCCAGCACATTCTGGGTTCCTGACTAGTGTTCACAGAATGAATAAATATAAATGAAGGAACATGAAACAAAAGGTGCTGAGAGCAGAGGCTACTGGATGGAAGAGCCTCCAGTCGCCCCGGCTGGCACGGCAGTGAGTCACATGGCTCTCAGTGAGTCACACGGCTCTCCACACCTCCAAGGCAAAGCTCTGAAAACCATTAGCAGGCCATTAGCTCTGATTCAAGCCCAGCTGGCACGGAGCAGGCTTTAGTCACCCAGCTGCAGAGTTCACACACTGGGTGCCCATCGCTTGGACCAGCAGCCTCACCTCCTGAACCCAACGCCCCCAGCCGGGTCCAGTCTCAGACCTCCTGCCATTGCCCTGTTTGGGCAAGACTGTGGGGTGGAAGCTCCTAGCAGGTGGGGTCTTTGTCTCATGGCCTGTGTACCTCCAGGAACAAGCTCGCCAAAGGAAGGAAGATGGGGTTATTCACTGCTCATTAGGTGCCAGCAGCTCCAACACACCGATGTCATTCAGCCCACCCAGCGGCTCTAGGAGGCGGGTCCTCCTCGGCCCTTTGCAAACGAGGAAACAAACGCAGGCTAAGAAGTTGCGACTTCCTTAAACCACACAGCTATTTTGGTAGCAGAGACCCAGGGTTGGTTCAGATTACGTCCTTTTGCTCTCAAGCCCATGTTCCTTCCAACAACCATAAAAACTCAAATGGATCTGGGGCCTGGAGGAGGGAACCCTGGCATCCTGAAGTCCGTGCAGTTAGTGCCCCTTCCCTCCCCGACCCAGGCTGAGTGGGGGAGGGCAGCACCTCCATCTGAGCCTCTCAAGGTGGCTCGCTACTGAGGTGTTGCTATGGCTGGGTCTCTGCAGCCTCTCAGATGCCCAAGATAGGGAAGGGAGGACTCCTTCTGAGACCTGCAGGGCCTGGTATGTGCTGGTTGCCAAGGGACGGCCTCCTGGTTCTACCCCAAACCCTGAGGACCTCCTCCTTTTGCTGGGAGCCTTGGAGCCCAGAGCAAACAGCCAGAGGTTAGGACACACACCACACTCTTGGAAGGACTAAGTGTCCTGTGGGTGAGAAGAGAGGCAGAGCCAATGAGCCTGGCAAGGGGGAGATGATTCGGCCCTTGACCCCAAGGCAGGCTGAGCTGGTTAAGAGAGCGTGCTCGCAATGGGAATTCAGACAGGACAGAAGCCGTCAGAGGGCAGGGCCCAAGGCAGGTTCACAGGGGCCCATCCAGCCTCGGCCAAGCATGCTCAGGTGTCTGAGAGGCGGCTTGAAAGGGCCCCCATCATAGCCGACTCCAGCTGCCTGTGCTCTGCCTTCCAGAGCTCTGTGCCCTTAGCAATCACTGGACCTCTCCGAGAGCCCCTTCCTCCTGATCATCACACGCTTCAGAAGGCTAGGATGAGTATCAAATGAGACAGTGCATGTGAGCAAAGCACTGTCCAACGGAGCATATGGAAGAAATGGAGAAAAGACATTCAATTTACGTTTGTTAAATGGAACTGTTCTTACTACTAGCTAGATGTTGGGCTTGCAGCTTTTGCTTGATCGGGTTTGGGTTCATATTCCCCCATATCTTGTCATTCTCCCTTTTGATTTGTACTTGGATGATTGGGGAATCCCAGTGAACATTAATGGCAGGTCTAGTATATGCTAGATTAGTCCTTCTCAAAGTTTGGTCCTGGGACAGATTGTAGCAGCATCTCGTGAAATGCAAATTAGAAATGCACATTCTTGAGCCTCACCCCAGACATACTGATTCAGAAACTCCGGGTGGGCCTCAGTGACTAGTATTTTAATAAGTTCTCTGGTGATGCTAATGCATACTAAATCCAGTGTACTAAGTGTTTTACATGAATACCTCATTTAATTCCACAAAGCCTAAGGAATTGGGAGCTAAGATCTCTGACTTACAGATGAGAAACAGGGGTTTGGAGAAGTTAGTGACTTGCCCCAGGTCCTCACCTGGCAAGTGAACTCTCGGCCTGTGAGATCCCCTGCATTATTGCCTCCCCCTCACTACTGCAGTGCCTCTCAGAAGTGGGATGTGTTTGTTCCCAGAGGGCTTCCCTCAGGCAGATGTGGGAGGCAGAAGTAAATGGTGAAGATGGAGCATTCCCCTGGGCTGGTGATCAGATTAGCCAGCTGTTCCTATGTGGTTTGCAAGACCAACTGGACTGTTATCTTTTATGAAAATAGGCAAATATCTAGCCCCGGGGCTATCCCACTATTAAGCTGGCACTAAGAAGGCATTCCTAGTGGTTTGCAATGCACCCAGAACACCTGCCATCTGCCAAGCACGAGTCTCAGCAGCATTGAGACCTGTTGGGGTGACTGAGGATTATGGCACCATCAATGACACATTGAGCTCCTACCGCTTGCAGGAATTGTTCTAGAGGCTTTGCGATTTATCTTCCACCAGGTATTATTATGCCCCTTTAACAGATGAGAAAACTGAGGCCCCAAGAGGCTCAGGGACAAAAGCTCATAAGCAAGGGGGGCAGGGCTCTGGCCTGCCCAGCTCTAATGATCATTTCTTCCAATATGCTAACGCTCTGAGAAGCCAGTTCTCAGAGCCAGGCAAATCTGGTCCCGGCCTGGGCAGGCAGGCCCACTTTCCTTCTCGGCTCCCTGCCCCAGAAGACAGCCAACTGAAACCCACCAGCACAGGTGGGTAGAGCGCGGGATACCTGAGCCAGAGGAGCCCCAGAGGCACCTGTCGGAAGCCACACGATGGCGCTGTGGTTCAGGAGACTCAGGGTCCTGCCTGACACCGTCTCCGAGGACCGAGGGTCAGGACCCGGGACCCTTGCGGGACGGGACCCACCAGGATAAGAGAGCTGCCTCGCGAAGGACTCGACCCCGAGGGGGCAGAAAGAGGTTGTTGAGGACGCTCTCCCACGCCCACCCCACCGGAATCCCTCTCCCCTCCATCCTCCTTCCCGGCTGTGACACGGAGGCCGCATCAGGGAGCGCAGGATCCAGAGGCAAGCCTGGGACTCCGCAGCGACACGCAGGCAACCCCCAGGAGAGCTGCTTCTCCCTCCCGGCGCTCCCTTCCTCTTTCCCCCTCAGCTCCTCCCCTGCCCAGCCAGACAGTCCCAGCCCACTGCTCTCGCACTTCATAATTTTTTTATAATTGAAATAGAGTTGATTTTAAATATCGTCTTAGTTTCAGGTGTACAGCAAAGTGATTCATATATATATATTGAATTATTACAAGGTATTGAATATATAATTTAAAAGCATGCTCACAAGTTGAGGATTTTAAATATTGCAAAACTAAACATCAAAAATGATCTCTCGACTGTTAAGGCATGCTCCTACTTTAAAACTCAGCCATTGAATTTCCCTCTCTACATCAAAAATAAGGAACAAAAATAGGAGTCAGAGTCTTGTACCTTCTGTCACCTCTCATTCCCAGAGTCCTTTCCCATCTCTTAAGAAAAACACGCTTGGGGAAGTGGAATTTTGAGTTCAAATCCTGGATCTACCATTAAAAATCATGTGACACCAAGCGAATTCTTTAATCTCCTTGAGCCTCACTTTTCTCATCAATAAAATGAGAATAATACTAGTACCCACCTTACGGGTTGTTGGAAAAATTAGATATATATAAACCATTTAGAATAGCACTCTGACACATAGGAAGCGCTCAATAAATGTTACCATTATTATTTCTTTTCCTCTGATACAATGTGCACATCAGTCATTTGACACTGAATGCAGACAGCCTTGTGCTTTTGGTTGACTCTTCATATAGGATGTCCCAAGGCCAGAGGGCTGTCTTATATATCTCTGTGCTCCAAAGCGCCCAGCACAGGCCCTCTCCTGGTGCATGATAATTAGAGTGGGTCACAGTGATCACCACAAACCACAGCCCCCAGCTACAATTCTGCATCCATGTTATCTTCTCCAGGTGGTGGGTTCTTATACAGATCTGCTGATGCAATTGCTGAGTGCTCCCTTCTCTGCTGTGGGATGCGTGGTGCCCAGTTTTGAGTGATGAGAGCGTTTTACTCTCCTCTAGGCAGGAAGCCCCTCCTGCTGCCTGGGGCTGGGGGGATGTCTAGACCGGGTGAGCGGTAGTGCCAAACTTGTTTTGTTTCCACTTAGGATTGGAGATACTATGTGCTCCATATAAAGGCCTGCTTGGGCAGAGAGGAAGAAGCTGGCTGTAAAACCTTAGCCAGATTAAGACAGTGTGGAACACTTGCCTTTGCTGGGCATGACCACACAGGTTAACAAGTCAGGTTGTAGATGTTTGTGTCTGGAGTTCTTTGTGGCTTCCGTTTGTATTTTTCCTGACTTCTCCATCTCTAGGAGTCCGGGTCAGGTCTCTCTTTAACATCTGTCTCTGTCTTGCACTAACCAGTGCTTGGCAAAAGGCCTTGCTAGCAGTGCACGATCACTCCATGTGTATTGACTGACTTTCTGACAAATTGGCTCTGGGGGGCTCAACCAAACTGGATCTCGAGCAGATCTTTTTAAAAGCTGCGATCCAGCTCATTAGATTCCATTAGTGGACCCTGCTGAAGCTATTCACAGATCACTCAGCTGTCAACAAAATCTAATGGCATATGCAAATGAGGGTGTTGAAGGTGTGAACGTGACCTGGGGTGGAAATGGCTTCTAGTTCATCTAGGAAGTCTTCCTGGTTATTAGGGTAGGGGATAAAGCTGTAAGTAAAATGGACGCAGTTTGACAAAATGAGAGGAGAGTGTGGTTTTAGGCCATAACCCACCCTTTCCTGGTTCAGGTCCTCACTTGAGTCATTCCAGAGTTCCCCTGCCAGCCCCTGGGAACGTTCCAGTGTATGACATCTCTCAGGAAGCTAGCTGAGTTTCCTGGAAAACATCATCCACAGAGAGCCAATCCACCACCTCCACCCCCCAAATCTTTCTTAGAAATCTTACCTGTCTGCAGCTAGAAATGAATGGAATAGAGGTGGAGGATTAAGCAATAACCGAATAGTGGGTTTGGGGTGCCGTGTTTACTATCTGGTTTCTTGTCAGGGCCCCTCGATGGCATCTACTCTCTGGGACAGGGCACATTCAAATGAGAAATGTGAGTTGAGCCCAGGGGAAGGATGTCTGAGGGGCTCTTGGACACTCTGATCTCTCGCTCAGCTGGCAGAGTGGGGCTGGCACAGCCAGGAGCTCTCTGAAATCCTCGCCTTCCTGTTTCCCTCTTGGGACTTTGAGAGGGAAATCTAAACCGTGTGTCTCTGAGTCATTTACTGTGAACTCATCAAGTTGGTGCTTGGCAAGAGTCCTTGGATGTCTCGGAAAGGGCTTTTGGTTTGGTTGCATTTGTTTTTTGTGGTGCTTTTCCTTTGAAATAAGAGGTCTGTTTTTGCCAAGAGTACAGTGAAACACTAGATTTGAGGTTGGATCAGAGCACAAGAAGAAATTAAGAATTTATCCTTTGTGCTTCCCAATTTTTAACTGTGCAAAACAAGTAATAGATAACGTTTAATTTTGCAGATTGGGTCCTATTATTATCCTCATTTTACAAATGAGAAAACTAAACCCAGAGAAGTTAAATAAATTGCCCAGTCCACATAGCTAGCAAGCAGTAGCCTTATATACCTGCCGCGTGCCAAGGGCCCACAGAATTTTGGGAGGCTTAAAAAAATGTTTCAATTTTTTTTTTTAATCAGAAGAAAAAAATTAATTTTAGGTCTGAAGAAGATGTTTTAATATATGATATTAATATATTTGACTTATACCAACACGGCCGTAAAACTTTGAATTATTTTAGAAGCTGGCACTGTGTTAGGTACCAGGCAGAATTAAAGCCTAACGGTGGCAGTTATTTGGTGCCACTACCCTAGTGTAGGCTGGCCATTAAGTGCAAAGTGACTCAGACACCACGTTATCCCCTCCCTGGGGGAGCCAGGCCCGCATCCTAACTCAGAGCAGCCTGTGCTTGACATAGTGCTACAGGGTTTGGACTAGGTAGGTTACAAGAGGCTTCATGGAGTTGGGAGTTGAGAAGAAAAAGGGTTAAGCATGAAAGGAGGGAGACCGGAAAGTGGAGGCATTTTGAGGAATGGGGAATTCACTGGTATGGGGGAGACAGAGGCAGCTGATATAGATGTTGTGTCAGTTATCGGTTAAAACTCTGTTCCAACGTGACTTTTGAATTTTTTTCCTGTACATTTCACATCAAGGACCCACGTTTAACCGTGACATTCCATCAGTAATATTTAAGACCAAATTGTTACTTAAACTCACAATGATTATCTTTTATAATAGAAGAGTAAATAAGACTTGTTTTTGTTCACAGTTCTTTTCTGTTAGATACTAGTGAATTCTTTAGCATTTCATTCTTTAGCATTCCACCAATAGTTAGCAAATTGTCCAAAAGGTCATAAGAAACCATCTCACTTCCTTATTTTTTGCATCAAAATGACATACTAAATATTACAGCATGTTTTCCATGGAACAGACTGGTGGTTTACAAACAGGGCTCGCCAGAGCTAAGGCTTGGTAAGGATGCCTCAGGAAAAAGGGAACGGCCAGGGCCTGCGTGCTCAGGGTCCTTCTCCTGCTTTAACTGAGCAAGATATATATACATATATATGTATATATACACATATATATGTGTATATATACATATATATATATACACATATATATATATCATTTTATTTTTTATTGCACTTCACTTTATTGTGCTTCGCAGATATTGTTTTTTACAAACTGAAGGTTTGTGGCAACCCGGCATCAAGCAAGTCTATTGGTGCCATTTTTCCAATAGCATTTGCTCACTTCACGTCTCTGTGTCACATTTTGGTAATTCTCGTAATATTTCAAACTTTTTTGTTATTATTATGCTATGGTGATCTGTGATCAGTGATCTTTGATGTTACCATTGTAATTATTTTGGCACTTTTTAGTGATAAAATATTTTTAATAAATTTTTATTTTCTATATATATATTTTTTTAAATAAATTTGTTTATTTACTTATGGCTGCGTTGGGTCTTCGTTGCTGCATGTGGGCTTTCTCTAGTTGCGGCGAGCGGGGGCTACTCTTCATTGCGGTGCGCGGGCTTCTCATTGCGGTGGCTTCTCTTGTTGCGGAGCATGGACTCTAGGCGCGTGGGTTTCAGTAGTTGTGGCACGTGGGCTCAGTTGTTGCGGCTCGCGGGCTCTAGAGCGCAGGCTCAGTAGTTGTGGCACATGGGCTTAGTTGCTCCGTGGCATGTGGGATCTTGCAGGACCAGGGCTCGAACCGGTATCCCGTGCATTGGCAGGCGGATTCTTAACCACTGCGCCACCAGGGAAGCCCCTTATATATTTTTAATACATTTTTTTTAGACATAATGCTTTGGCTTAATAGACTGCAGTACAGTGTAAACATAACTTTTATATACACTGGGAAACCAAAAATATTGTGAGACTTGATTTATTGCAATATTCACCTTATTGTGGTGATCTGGAGCCAAGCCCGCAATACCCGAGGTATGTATAATCTATGAAGAGCTTCTATGAAATATTTCATTTTTAAAAAAGGATTTCTCGGGGGCTTCCGTGGTGGCCCAGTGGTTAAGAATCCGCCTGCCAATGCAGGGGACAGGGGTTCGAGCCCTGGTCCAGGAAGATCCCACATGCTGCGGAGCAACTAAGCCCATGTGCCACAACTTCTGAAGCCCGAGCGCCTAGAGCCCATGCTCCGCAACAAGAGAAGCCACCACAGTGAGAAGCCCATGTACCACAACAAAGAGTAGCCCCTGCTCACCGCAGCTAGAGAAAGCCCACGAGCAGCAGCGAAGACTCAACACGGCCAAAAATTTAAAAAATTAAAAATTTAAAATTTAAAAAAAGGATTTCTCGGGACTTCCCTGGCAGTCCGGTGGTTAAGACTTTGCCTTCCAATGCAGGGGGTGTGGGTTTGATCCCTGGTCGGGGAGCTAAGATCCCACATGCCTCATGGCCAAAAAACCGAAACATAAAGCAGAAGCAATATTGTAACAAATTCAATAAAGACTTTAAAAATGGTCCACATGAAAAAAAATAAAAGGGGGGGGATTTCTCTGAAAAAAATATGTTTGAAAATCACTGCTGTAAAAACTTCAAGAAAGGTAAACGAGAACTCCAGGAACAAGTTTATTTATTTATACTCTGCCTATTCCAAGAGCAACCTAAAGTGACTTACAAGACTAGATATGGAACAACAAGGGTTTTTTGCTTGTTTGTTTGTTTTGTTTAAGTAAAGAAGGAACAGGAAAGAGGGGAAAATGGTGGTCGGAAAAGTCAGATGTTGCCATGGTAAGGTCTAGGCACCAGTGCCTGGGCTGAGGGGCTGCTGGTGGGTTGGGAAGCAGAGGCTGCAGCTGGTGGGCATGGTGCCCCAGAAGGGTCATGTAGACACAGCCGTTCTCCACCTGCAAGAGGAGATGACGCCTTGGGCAGGGCCCCGAGCTCCTCGGTGGTTGTTCCTAGAAAATTCGTGAGTGTCCTTTAAAGGAACTTTACGACCTTGGGCAAGCGCACCCTCCTCCCTCCTGGCAACCAGCCTTATCCTCCCCTTACCTGACAACCCACAGACCAGGGCGAAGGCAGGGCTCTGCCTGCCCACCTGGGTGTCTTCAGTCATCTGCCACACACCCCCTCACACTACCACACACATGCCAGCCACCTCCCAAAAAATTATCGGAGAGGGACAAAACCCAGAACGTCACACCCAAGGACCTCTGCTAAATAAGAATAGCAGGGACTTCCCCGGTGATCCAGTGGGTAAGACTCCGCGCTCCCAATGCAGGGGGCCGGGGTTCAATCCCTGGTTAGGGAACTAGATCCCACATGCGTGCCGCAACTAAAAGTCCACATGCTGCAACTAAATATCCCGCGTGCAGCCAAAACAAATAAATAAATATTTAAAAAAAAAAAAGAATAGCGAACACTTCGGTGTGTTGACTCCACGCCAGACTGTTCTGACCCCTTTGTATGTGTTAACTCCTCTGATTCTCACAACACTATAATTATCTCCATCTGACAGGTCAAGAAACAGAGATGCAGCGAGGTTAAGGTCACTTTCCCAAGGGGATATGAATGGTGACAGTGCTGAGTTGTGAACCCGGTTTGGCCCTGTGCTCGTAACTACTCACCATGCAACCTCTCGGTCTGCCAACCCGTTCCAGCCAGCTGGCTGGGGGTAGAAAGTGAGCCATGCTCTCTGTCCCTGAGGTTGCAGTTCCGAGGTTTACCCTCAAGTGGACCTCTCAGCCTCATTCTGTTCTGTCCTGTTTGGTGGCCACAGATGGCACTTTGCCCTCTGTCCAGCCATTCATTGGTGCTGTAGATTCCAAGGAAAACCCAAGGTTTGAGGGAGTAAGGGAGCTCAGGGCAGGCCTTCCTCACGGTGGAAGGCTAAATATGAAAGACAGCATCATGGTCGGTCCCCGGTTCCATCCTATTGACAATAATAGTTGTGACAGATGCCACTGACAGCAGATGCGGCTCCAGACATTTTATATGCATTCTGTCATTTAATCCTCAAAGCAACCGAGCTGGTAGGTGTTACTGTTTCACTGTGGGATGCGGGGATGGGGGTGGGAATTAAAGCCTAGAGAGGTTAAGTAACTCCCTAGAGGACACAGCTAATTCCCCTCTGCTTCCCCCCACCCCCTAGGGCCGCAGCACCTCTGCTCTCTTCGTGGTCACCACCCCGTGCCCTTGTGCTTCCTAAACCCATTTGCACAGAAGTTCCTTCATGATTTCTCAGGATCTTTCTTTGCTTCTCTTCCTGCCTCAGACTGTCAGTTCCTCAAAAACCAGGGCTGTATTTACCAGTTCTCTTTCTGGCCTCTCCTCGCCAACGCCAAGGGCCCCACGTGAAGCTTTTCATAAGGTGGACCCTAGTGAGATGCTCCAGCTTCATGGCTATCTCTGCGTTAGCAGCTGGCACCGCTGGTAGAAATGCACAAATGAGGAAACAGCCAAAAATCTGGTCATCACTCCAAAGAACTCTTCACTTGCATAGATATGCATAAAGCATGTGTCTGTCTAAACCTTTCAGAAAAATGCCTACCCATGAGTGTCTAAGACCCAACCATGTAAATCATGATGCAAATGAGGCAGTAGCCACGGGGCTGGTTGCCAGTCCACAGAGCCAATTGCATCCGCTCATACTCAGAGATACCAGAATACCGGCAGGAAAACCCCACTCCTCCAAGCTCATCCCTGCCCTGATGACTCAGAGAGAACCATGCAGCCTCTTAGCTTCCCTGCCAATCCTCCTGCCTCCCCACCCCGACTCGGCACAGGCGGGGAGAGGTGATCACGGAAGAGCTGTTTCTGGCTGTCCTTGTAGGACAGCGTCCGTGACTGCCCAGCCTCGCTCAGGAAAACACATTCATGTAACCCTGAGTAATCCCTGGGCAAGCAGGGGCAATAGAAGGAAACAGGTGTGAGCCTGGCTTAGGTTTGGGGAAAGCATCATTAACCTGAACAGTGAACAGACTTTGTGACAACGTAGTGATGGGACCAGAGTTTACTTTTGTACAGTGAGGAAGCTAATTTCTTAGCAAACTAATCCAATTCTTTGTTCATTTATTCAATGCATAGGTAAGAACACACTCAAGGAGGGTTAGAAAACGCCCTAAAAATGGCCAAGAAAAAAAAACGGATAAGAGAATCCATCATAGCACCCTGGTCTATGGGTGAGAATCAGGCGTTTTCAAGCTGTTTCGAAGCCCTCACGTGTAGCAGGAAAACAGATCTGTGAATCTCAGTGCTTCCCTCTTTGTTGCGGCAGATTCACAGGACCCTCTTTTTTAGCCCTCTGTCACTCCACTCCGTGATAATACATATCCTTGAAAGAAATAAAAGCCCCTGTGCTTTACAATATTTAAATAATTTATTTTTAATTTTATTTATTTTTTAGGATGTATCTTTTTAAAATATTTATTTACTTATTTATATATTTTTGGCTGCGTCAGGTCTTAGTTGCAGCACACGGGATCTTTTGTTACGGCGTGTGGACTTCTCTCTAGTTGCGGCGTGTGGGCTCCAGAGCATGTGGGCTCTGTAGTTGCAACACGCGGTCTCACTAGTTGTGGCGTGCGGGCTTAGTTGCCCCGCGGCACGTGGGATCTTTAGTTCCCCAATCAGGGATTGAACCTGCGTCCCCTGCATTGGAAGGCGGATTCTCAACCACTGGACCACCAGGGAAGTCCCAATAATTTATTTTTAATTCTGACTGCTCTCTGTACCTATGAGATGACCCCAAAGAATGACTTTTTAAAAATCACTTTGGCTTTGGAATGTACTAAGTCTTTGCCACTCAAAGTTTGGTCCACAGACCAGCAGCATTGGCATCACGTGGGAGCTTGTTAGAAATGCAGACTTTCATCATCCAGATATCCTGGGTCAGGGTCTGCGGTTCAGCAAGATCCTCTGGTGCTTCCAATGCAAATTAAAGTTTGAGAAGCACCTTGTTGGATATTATCTTCATGGGCAGTGACTTTCCTTGCAGAATTTTGCTTTGCTCCCAAGGATGCTAACAGGGGCTGGTCTCCTCTGAGCATATGCCTTGCTCTGGGGACAGCCAGGCCTGGGCATAGTTGACGGTGGGAGGAGCAGAGAGAGAACAACCCAAGGACTGCAAGGACAGATCACGTAGGGAGTGTGTGCATGTCATGACCTTGGCAACTGGCCTCTAGATCAAGAGGAGCAATGAGGGGGAAGAAGCCCAGAAAGCAGGCTCTCCCGGGAGGGCAGCAGTGGGGTGAGAGGAAGCACCTGTCTTGATGCAGGTGGTAAGAAGGAAGAGAGAAGCCCTTCAGGCTCAGCACAGTGACCCACGGGGTCTCTATTTCAGCCCAGCCCAGGGGGTAGGTGGTCTAGGGGCCGAAGAATGGTTAAAGGCAAGGAGCCAGGCTGAGAACTGGACCCAGACCTAATCCAGATGTCCTGGCCTGTCCGCCCCTGACTTGTGCTGAGAATATGAGAGAAACAGGTTGTGTTTCATGGGCAAAGAGGTAAAAGCTGGCCTTGCCTCCAGCTGACAGACCAGAGGAAGCCAGTGGGAGGGTGCGGGGGGTGGGTGGAAATGGCACTGACTTAGCGCCAACTGCTGCACGGGAAAACCTGCGTAATTTTCTCTGGAAAAATCCTGAGCCCGCAGGATGAACACAAGCAGGAGCCACACCACTTTATACCCTTAAGAGATCGTTCTAGTATTTCTTTCCTCCTCAGCGTTTCCTAGACAGAAGTCAGACCCCAGACTGCAGGGACATATACTGAGCCCTTTGAGTTACCTGTTGAATAAAGTCTTTCTTGACCTTAGGGGATGGAGGAAGCCCTCCCAAATCCCTTCACAATCTCTTCCCTCTCCACCCTTTTATATCCTCAGTGTAGCTGAGAGGTTTCAATGATCATGTGACCAGCTCTCAGCTACTTTTGTGGTAAATTTTGCATACAGGCTAGCACTTCCTTTGGAATGGAGCATCTACTGTAAGTTGATAGCTGAGTCAAAACTTTAACATTATATCTTGTGGTATGTGAAACAGAAAAAAAAAAAAAGCTGGGAAAACCCTAAGTGTTTATCAATATTGGTTCAGCACACTGGAGAATACATGCAGTGGTTAAAAAGAACAAGGCCTGTTTCGATGTGTGAACATGAGATGGTATCCAAGCTGTATTATGGGGAAAAGCAAGCATCCTGTATTGTCTTAGTTATGTCTAAAAGGAGAGGGAAAGATGTTCACATCTTGTCTTTATGTGCATAGAATATTTCTGGATGTACATACTAGAAACTGGATTGTCCACTACTTCTAAGTAAGGGGCCTTAAAGGTCAGAGTTCAGGGGAAGAGTTAGCTCTTACTGTGTAGGGTGTCTCTGAATTTTTTTTTTTTTTTACTGTAAGTATATATTACATTTTCAATTCCCAAAGGATTATAGAGTCATTTAAAATGGTGATGATGAAAATTAATGGAGCGATATGGAAAATTTTATGATGTAATGTTAAATGAAAAAAGCAAGATTCAAAGTCATTATGTGCATTCTGATTTCAGTCATGCAAAGGTAAGCAAACGAATGAAGACATGACAGACATGAACAAAATTTAAGAGTAGTTTTGTTATGGTTGCTGAGATTTTCTATACTTATAAAAATTAACTTTATTGAAGTATATACACAAAAACGCACCCATTTTAAGTATACATTTGGATGAATTTTGACAAATTTATACACCCATGTAATCAAGTTACAGAACATTTCCATCATTCCCCAAAGTTTCTTTTTGCCCCATCCCATTCAATCTTGACCTGCAATCAGTAATGTCACTAGAAACTAGATTTGGCTTTTCCAGAGTTTCATATAAATGGAATCATACAGTGTGTACCCTTTTTGTGTCTTGGCCTTTTTGGCTCAGCATAATGTTTGTATCCATCCTCCTCTTCTTCCTCAGTAAATCCTGGGCAATGTACCTAGCTAAAAGATTACACCTCCCAGCATTCCTTGCAACTAGTTGTGGTCATATGATAAAATGATGGCCAAAGAAACATAACTAGAAGGGTCATGTGGGACTTCTGGAAGGCTCTGTAAAAGTGAGAGGCAGACAACCTTTTTCTTTTCTTCCCCTTTCTCTTGCTGATGGCCTGGAATACAGACTTGATGAATGGGGCTCCAGCAGCCATCTTGGAATATGAAGTGACCCTAAGGATAACCAGGAAAAGAAAATGAGCCTAGGTCTCTGATGACACAGTGGAGCTGCCATACCAGCTTGACTCCCTTCCTTTCAGACTGCTTTTAAATGAGAAAACATATATATCTTGTTTAAGTGCAAATATTTGGGGTTTTTCAATTATTTGTAGTTGAAACTAATGCTACTTACTCCATAAGCCTTCTAGCACTATCTGATGTTTTTAAATTATGTATATGTTTGATTAAAAAATAAATTTTAATTAAAAAATAAGCTTTTATACGAAAATCTGGCAAAAACAATTCAAGAAAAACATCACAGACTGATATCGCTCATAAACATAGACACAAAAATGCTTGACAAAATTTTGGCCAGTTGAATCCAGCAATATGTAAAAATAATGCACCATGACCAAATGGGGTTTCCCAGGAATGAACGGTCAATTCAGCATTCAAAAAACAATCAGTGTACTTGACCACATTAACAGAATAAAGGATTAAAAATCAAGTAATCAGCCCAATAGATGCAGAAAAAGCATTTGAAAAAAATCAATAATCCTTCACGATAAAAATGCCCAGAAAACTAAGAATAGAAGTGAACTTCTTAAACTTGACAAAGGACAATTCTGAAATAAAACTACAGCTAACAATATACTTTATGGTGAAAGATTGAATGATTTCCCCTGAGAGAGGGAACAATGAAAAGATAACTGCTCTTAACCCATCTATTAAATACTATGCTGGAGCCTTTAGCTAATGCATAAAGCAAGAAAATGAAATAAAAGGCACACAGTTTGGAAAGGAAAAAGTAAAACTTTCTTTACAGGCAACATAATTGTCTACATAGAAAATTCCAAGAAATCCTTAAAACAAAAAAAAACAAAAAAACACCTAAACTAGAATTAGTAAGTGAATTTAGCAAGGTGAAAGGATACATGATCAACACACAAAAACCAATAAACCAGAACAAACAACTGGAAAATTATAATCTTACAAATCCCATTGACAATAACATCAGAAAGCATCAAATACTTAGGGATAAATTTAATGAAAGATGTGCAAGACGTCTACAGGGAATTTTTATAATACATTGTATAAGCTAAGAGAAATTTAAAATATTTAAATAAAAGACTAGATAATATCACCTGCATGGATTAGAAGATTTAAGATTATCAAGATGTCAATTCTCCCTAAATTGATCTATAAATTTAATGCAACCCTATTTGAAAACAACTGTGGTTTCTAGACATTGACAAGATAATTCTAAATTTATATGAAATTTTTAAAATAATACAGTAAATCTAAAATTGAATAAAATAAGATCAATGCTGTAACAGAGACACATATGAGATTCTATAACAGCACAGAGGAAGGAAGAATAGCTCTGATTAGGTAACTCAGGGGAGGCTCCTCAAAGGAGGTACCATTTGAACGGGAAGTTGAAAGATGACTGAGGAGTTACCAGGTGGGCACTGATTTACTTAGGCTTTGCTGATCATAAAAAACTACAACTCATCTCACTTAGTCAGGTAAGGGGGTTGCATGTGGAACTGTCCAGGAGAGAAGTCTCATAGAAATCTTTGGTGAGGACTTCCCTGGTGGCACAGTGGTTAAGAATCCGCCTGCCAGTGCAGGGGACACGGGTTCGATCCCTGGTCGGGAAGATCCCACATGCCGTGGAGCAACTAAGCCCGTGCGCCACAACTACTGAGACTGCGCTCTAGAGCCCATGATCCACAACTGCTGAGCCCACACGCCACAACTACTGAAGCCCACCCACGCTAGAACCCGCGTGCTGCAACTACTGAAGCCTGCACACCTAGAGCCCGTGCTCTGCAACAAGAGAAGCCACCGCAATGAGAAGCCTGCACACCACAGCGAAGGGTAGCCCCTGCTCGCCGCAACTAGAGAAAGCCTGCGCGCAGCAACAAAGACCCAACGCAGCCAAAAAAAAAAAAAGAAATCTTTGGTGAGACCTCACGGTTTCTGGGCTTGGAGGTCAGTTCTGGATCTGAGGTTCCTTTCCTGACCTTAGCAGCCAGAACCCCTAAATATTTAATGTAGTCTTCTGTCTGTGTCTATCTTTTCTTGCCTCCTCCTACCTTTGGCTTTATTCTCTGTACTTTCAGGTATGAAACTAGAAGGATAGGTTAGACCCAGATGGTGAAAGGCCTTGTTTGGACACACAGGTTCATTTTTATCATTGTAGCCTCTGAAGATTTTTTTTTTTAAACGTCTTTATTGGAGTATAATTGCTTTACAATGTTGTGTTAGTTTCTGCTTTATAACAAAGTGAATCAGCTATATGTATACATATATCCCCATATCCCCTCTCTCTTGTGTCTCCCTCCCACCCACCCTCCCTATCCCACCCCTCTAGGTGGTCACAAAGCACCGAGCTGATCTCCCTGTGCTATGGGGCTGCTTCCCACTAGCTATCTATTTTACATTTGGTAGTGTATATATGTCCATGCCACTCTCTCACTTCATCCCAGTTTACCCTTCCCCCTCCCCATGTCCTCAAGTCCATTTTCTACATCTGTGTCTTTACTCCTGTCCTGCCCCTAGGTCCTTCAGAACCATTTTTTTTTTAGATTCCATATATATGTGTTAGTATACGGTATTTGTTTTTCTCTTTCTGACTTACTTCACTCTGTATGACAGACTCTAGGTCCATCCACCTCACTACAAATAACTCAATTTTGTTTCTTTTTAGTCTCTGAAGATTTTTAAGCAAGAGAAAGAAATGATCAGGCTTGGCTTTTAGACAGATAGTTCTGTTGGTGTGGAGAAGCTAGAGACAGGCAGACCAAGGAGGAAGGTATCTGAAGGTCAAAACCAGTGGAACTCAGTGAACACAGAGACTGCGTAGTAGCAAAATACATCCTACCCTGATCAACAGTTTTACATCCCCTTATGGGCATGAGGGGATCCCCCTCATGCCCATAAGGGGATGGGAGAGGGAGAGTTAAAGCATCTGCATTTTGAAAAAACTCTCCAGTTGATCCTGCTTGAGAACTACTGGTCCAAACAAAGTGACACCCATGGGGATAGAGAAACAAGAATGGATGGAAGATAGATTTGGAGACCAACTGGACTTGATGAAAGAAGTCCAGTTAACTTTGCAGTCTCTGGCTCAGGAAACTGAGTGGTTGATGGTTTCCTTTTCCAGGACTTGGGAAATGAAGAGCCGGGTATGTTGATATATGGGAGTGGAGGGTGAGAGAGGTTGAGAGAAGAATTATATCTACACGTCCCATAGAGAGCTCAGGAATTCAGTCCCACTAAGTGTGCCCAGCAGGCAGGAGCTGGAGATGGACTGACTCCAGCCAGTCCTTTAGTTGTTCCCTCACAGGGCAGACCCTGCTGGCAAGAAAGGTGTTCTCTGGGCATTAATTAGTTGGACAGATGCTGAGTCATAGGGCTCTGAGCAAGTACAAAGCAATTTTCTCCATGGTTTTGGTGGTGATAATGGTGTTCTTTAGCATGGATTTGTTGGTTGCTAGCCAACTGGCCCTTGGTGTAGAATGCTGGAACAAATTTGACCAACATCTCAATCACGTTCCAGGATGCCACTCTGTGGAAGAGCTTTTAATGAAAGGACAATTTAGAGGGATGTGGGCAGGATTAAGGGAACCTTAAGATGCTGGGGCACACAAAGGATATCAACAATCGAGAGCTGTTACCACATCTAGGCCCGAAAGGGCAGAAGGAAAGGCTGGGACCCAGTGGAGGAGGGGGCTGTCGCTCCAGGAGTAGCTATTGTCACAGAGGAATGTGGCACTGCCAGATCTGAGGTTCCAAATCAGGGAGGCACAGGCAAGAAACATCCCAGCCGACCTCTTCCACCTTTCACCCCCCAGTCTCCTACTGGTGCCTCCCATTGGCTAATGTCAATTAGAAACCAGCCAACAGGGGAGCAGGGGCTGGAGTATGTAAGGGTCAGCTTTGTGGACTCGGAGTGAGGCAGAGAGGGGTGAAAGATGGCTCAGGTGTGTGGCAGCAAGCAAGATAACACCAGCACAACCACATCCCCCAACACAGCCTGTGCAAGGCAGTGGCATGGGTAATTCTGTAGAATGACAGAAAAATCACACCCCAGGATATCAAGATACATGGATCCCTGACAGTCCTGGCCCTGCCACACACCAGCGGTCCTCAAGGGCATGTGGTTGGCATCTGAGGCTTCAACTGCTTCAGCTATAAAATGAGTAGGCTGGACCACGTGACCTTCATAGCCTTCCAACGTGGGGTCCCTTGGCTCTCTCACCAGCACAGACTGAGCTCCACCACACACTCGCTACTCCCAGGGCTCCGCCCCATGCAGATAGGGTGCCGGGCCGGCAAAGGGCAGCCCTGGGGAATCCTGGGACTGGCCAGCATCTGGGACTGCACTTGGTGCTCCTCTCTTCCAGTGAAACCCTGGGACGTGCTGAGTCGACCAGGGACTTTCTTTCACTGTGATGAGGTACATTCAAAAAGAAAGAAGAGTGTACTCATCTCCAGAGAGCTGCAGCTTCACAGGCCTGAGCTGCTGCAGCTCCGGTCCCGGTGCCCCCCACTCAGTTCCTGATAACTGAAGATGAAACTTGAACAGCAAAAGGGAAGTCTCCTCTCTCCTACTGGGTATCAAATCCTGTTTCTAGACAGTTTCAGTTCTTAAAGACACAGGATTCCATATTTTCTCACCAATAAGCTGGAAGGCAAAGAACCTTCAGTGACCACCAACCACACTGCATGGCCCTGGGGTGAAATGGAAGTACACCACAGAGCTTTTCTGAAATCCTGGTTTGAAAGGGGGTCCAGATATTTCTGAACTGTATTATCATCTTTGTCTTTATTAATGTAAAGAATTAGTCTGGATAAGGGCACAGATTTGCTCAGTCTGCTCTGGGGCCCAGAGTGCCTCTTATGCTTTTACTTTCCTAGCTGTCTACAGGGGTCAGATGACTCAGACATGTGCACAGCATGGTTTTCTTGTGGAGGCGTGAAGACTGTGCACTCCGGCTTCAGGGTTACTCCAAGGGTGGCCTCAGGGAGATGCCCGCTCCTTTGTTGTGCCCAGGAGTGTCCCTGGAAAACAGCCTGAGGTGAAATGTGTCAGGATCTTGCTGCCTTCAAAGCATTTATTTGCAAATACGGGTTTGATCCTGTGCTATTAGTTTTGTGGGCTCTGTAGTTCAATAAAGACGATAGAGGAGGAAAAAAAGAAAGACACAGAAGAAAATCTGAAAAGGAAAAAATGAAACAGGTGTGAGTAAGGGTTTTCAAGCACAAAGGTATTTCAATACAAAATAAATTTTAAAAGGCAGTGTGTCTGCTGAAAATGAAGAAAGAGAAATATTTCCACGAGGATTCCATTTATACCCAAGAAGTTTTCTCACTGAAGTCAGGCACCAGAACTGGTGGCTATAAGGTGCTGCAGAATCTTTCACAACAGGATCCATTCATTTGCATATTCATGTATTTAAATGAGCTATAACAAAGAATGGGATGTATGCTATAACTCACCATACAGTCAAGGGAAGCACAGAGTAAGAGCACCCAATCAAATGCGTTGGGGATCCAGAAGGCTTCTGGGAAAAAAGACCTTTAGCCTGTGACATAAAGGATGCTTGGGAATTGGAGAGAAAATGAGGAAGAGGAACAGCAAATATGAGGGCTTGATTCAGGATAATGCAGCCCAGGACAGCAGAATAAGAGAAATGACCCCAGAGACTTTGTCCCTTGGAGATGACACTCAATGTCAATATACTGTCTCTAGCCACGTGGGGTGAACATCTCCCAAACAACAATACTAGGATTATTTGACCCTGATTAAAAATAATTTTTTTTAAAAAAAGGCAAAATCATGGTTCTCATTCAGATATGAAATGAACATGTGTTAAAATTTTTACTTATTAAACATTAAATAAGATCATAAAGATTAAAGATCATTAATCAATGGGGGAGCTGAGCAGTTATAACTAGTTCAGAAGAGAATCCAAAGGACAGTCATATTGACAGATTTGGAATATTGAAATGATTGTGCAAATGGAGGCAAACTGGTTTTTGGAGGTAGGGGAAGGGAGGAAATTGAACTGATAGTCTTTTGACATAATTTGCATGTCTACAGGCAAGAATTGCTTTGCATTGCTATCAATTAGCTACTATTTATAGAATTGTGAAATAGCTCAAAGACACTGAAAAACTGTAATTAGATAACCTGAAGCATGTCTTCTAGACAACGTACAGGCATACTTCATTTTATTGCTCTTTGCTTTATTGGGCTTCACAGATATTTTTTACAAATTGAAGGTTTGTGGCATCCTTGCATTGGGCAAGTCTGTAGGTGCCGTTTTTCCAACAGATTTGCCCACTCTGTATCTCTGTGTCACATTTTGATGGTAATTCTTGCAGTATTTCAAAATTTCATTGTTATTACATTTGTTATGGTGATCTGTGATTAGTGATCTTTGATCTTGGATGTTACTATTGTAATTGTTTTGGGGTGCCATGAAATGTGCCCACATAAGATGGCAAACTTCATCAATAAATGATGTATGTGTCCTGCTGATCCACTGACAAGCCGTTTCTCCATCTCTGTCCCTCTCCTCAGGCCTCCCTATTCCCTGAGACACAACAATATTGAAATTAGGCCAATTAGTAACCCTACAATGGTCTATAAGCACTCAAGTGAAAGGAAGAGTCACACATCTCTCACTTTAAATCAAAAGCTAGATATGACTAAGCTTAACGAGGAAGGCAAAAGCCAAGATGGACCAAAATTTAGACACCATGCACCAGCCAGTTAACCAAGTTGTGGATGCAAAGGAAAAGTTCTTGAAGGAAATTAAAAGTGCTACTTCAGTGGACACATGAATGACAAGAAAGAGAAACAGCTTTATATTGATATGGGGAAAGTTTTAGTGGTCTGGATAGAGGATCAAACCAGCCACAACATTCCCTTCAGCCAAAGACTAATCCAGAGCAAGGCCCCAACTCTCTTCAATTCTATGAAGGTCAAGAGAGGTGAGGAAGCTACAGAAGAAAAGTTTGAAGCTAGCAGAGGTTGGTTCATGAGATTTCAGGAAATAAGTTGTCTCCATGACATAAAAGTGCAAGGTGAAGCAGCAAATGCTGATGTAGAAGCTACAGCAAGTTATCCAGAAGTCTAGCTAAGATAATGAAGGTGGCTACACATTAAACAACAGATTTTCAATGTTGACAGAACAGCCTTCTATTGGAAGAAGATGCCATCTAGGACTTTCATAGCTGGAGAGGAGTAGTCAATGCTTGGCTTCAAAGCTTCAAAGGACAGGCTGACTCTCTTGTTAGGGGCTGATGCAGCTGGTGACTTGATGTTGAAGCCGATGTTCATTTACCATTCTGAAAATCCTAGAGCCCTTCAGAATTATGTTAAACCTACTCTGCCTATACTCTATAAATGGAACAACAAAGCCTAGGTGACAGCACATCTGTTTACAACACAGTTTACTGAATATTTTAAGCCCACAGTTGAGGCCTACTGCTCAGAAAAAAAAAAAGACTTCTTTCAAAATTTTACTGTTCATTGACAATGCATCTGGTCACCCAAGAGCTCTGATGGAGACGTGCAATGAGATTAATATTGTTTTCATCCCTGCGAACACAACATCCTTTCTGTAGCCCGTGGATCAAGGAGTAATTTCAACTTTCAAGTCTTATCAATATTTAAGAAATACATTTTGTGAGGCTATAGCTGCCATAAATAGTGATTCCTCTGATGGATCTGGACAAAGTAAACTGAAAATCTTCTGGAAAGTGTTCACCATTCTAGATGCCATTAACATTCATGATTCATGGAAAGAGTTAAAAATATGAACATTAACAGGAGTTTGGAAGAGGTTAATTCCAACCCTCCTGGATGACTTAGAGGGGTTCAAGACTTCAGTGGAGGAAGTAACTGCAGATATTGTAGAAATAGCAAGAGAACTAGAATTAGAAGTGGAGCCTGAAGATGTGACAGAATTGCTGCAATCTCATGATAAATCTTTAACAGATGAGGAGTTGCTTCTTATGGATGAGAAAAGAAAGTGGTTTTTTGAGACAGAATCTACTCTTGGTGAAGATGGTTTGAAGACTGTTGAAATGACAACATAGGATTTGTAATATTAAATAAACAGTTGATAAAGCAGTGATGAAACTGATCAGGACCCTGCAGGGCTTTCTCCGGGACAGACCCCACCCCTCCCCTGTGTCCCTCGCCTCTTGTAGGCCTTCCCCGAGTTCCAAAGAACAAATTTAATCAGAGAAGTGAGGAAATGCAGAAACAAAGGAAAGCGGTCAAGTAAGACACAATAATAACAGTTTAGCCATAAAACAAAGTGAAGGACTTTTAGTTCCTCCTCAAGGTCTATAGATAATATCCTGAGCTATATCTTTGAGTTGTTTTGCAGATACTAAAACCCCCACCAGGTGGGAAAAGTTAACTGCATGCTGACCACCAGGAAGACCCCAGGCCACTTACAACCAAAAGGTTGATAATTGAAATTCCAGAAACATCACCCTGTTACCTCACCACCAACTAATCAGAAGGATGTACACAGATGATTATGTACCCTGGGACCCTCTCCCTCGTCTCGCCTTTAAAATCTCTTCCCTGGAAGCCATTGAGGAGTTTGAGTCTTTTGAGCATGAGCTGCTCATTCTCCTTGCTGGGCCCTGAAATAAGCTCTGTACTTTCCTTCACCACAGCCTGGTGTCAGTAGATTGGCTTTACCGCACATCGGGTGAGCAGACCCAAGTTTGCTTCAGTAGTAGTGGCAAGGTTCGAGAGGACTGACTTCGAGTTTGAAAGAAGTTCTACTGTACGTAAAAATGCTATTGAACATCACTGCATGCTACAAAGAAATTGCTTGTGAAAGGAAGAGTCACTTGATGCAACAAACTTCCTTGCTCTCTTAGTTTAAGAACTGCACAGCCACCCCAGCCTTCAGCAACCTCCACCCTGATCAGATCAGTCAGCAGCCATCACCATCCACCAGCAGCAAGATACTCCACTAGCAAAAAGATGATGACTCATTGAAGGCTCAGATGATAGTTAGCACTTTTTAGCAACAAGGTATGTTTTAGACATAATGCTGCTGCATACTTAATAGACTACAGTACAGTGTAAACATAATTTCTATATGTGCTGGGAAACCAAATAATTTGTGACTTGCATTATTGCTATAATCATTTTAATGCAGTGGTCTGGAAATGAACCCAGACTATTTCCCAGGTATGCCTGTATATTTTTCCCCTGAATTTTTTCCCTACCACCTGTTAAATTTCTTTCTTTTTTCTCTCTAGTTGAGGGCCACTGGTGATTTATGTATCCAACTCCTCTGTGCACAGGTGACAAGTTAAGCAATCCTAGATAAATATTAAAGGTTTAAATAGTAATGATCGTAGGACAAATAAAATATAACAACTGTATTTACAACATTTAAATGAAATTGAAGGGCTTCCCTGGTGGCTCAGTGGTTAAGAATCCGCCTGCCAATGCAGGGGACACGGGTTCGAGCCCTGGTCTGGGAAGATCCCACGTGCCACGGAGCAACAAAGCCCGTGCGCCACAACTACAGAGCCTGCTCTGTAGAGCCTGTGAGCCACAGCTACTGAGCCAACGTGTCACAACTACTGAAGCCCACGCACCTAGAGCCCGTGCTCCGCAACAAGAGAAGCCACCGCAATGAGAAGCCTGCGCACCACAAGGAAGAGTAGCCCCTGCTCACCGCAACTAGAGAAAGCCTGCGCGCAACAATGAAGACCCAATGCAGCCAAAGATAAATAAGTAAATAAATTTTTTTAAAAAAAGGTAACTATCCTTTAAAATAAATAAATAAATGAATAAAATTGAAGATGACATCTGAAGAGATTTGTTCCCTGTGTGTATTTCTGCCGCCCTCCCCCCATCCTCATCAACCAGCCTACTGTTCCTTTCAACAGTATTGTTACCAGGGCTTTATGAAGCAACTTCACTGCTGATTTATGGGAATCCCTAATTTACGACAGGCAAGCTGACCCAGATGTTGAATTACAGGAACAAGAAAAGTAGCTTAGGTTCACACTCTTAAATGGGGAAATAACAATGAGAAATTCATATCACCAATAGAGTAATAGTAAGTTCTTATTTGGATTGGAAGAAGGGTGAGGCCTTAATTGGGATGAAGACTAGAAAAGGAGTAGCCATTCACTCCATCAATCTTTCAAGCAGGAATTTTTAGTGCTAAGCACACGTGCTAGGTACCTGTTAGGCAACTAGGGATATATGGATAAATAAAACACAATTCCCTAAGACCCTGCTGTATAGCACAGGGAATTCTGCTCAATAGTCTGTAATGGCCTATATGGGAAAAGAATCTAAAAAAAAAAAAAAAGAGTGGATATATGTATATGTATAACTGATTCACTTTGCTGTACACCTGAGACTAACACAACATTGTAAATCAACTCTACTCCAATAAAAATTTTAAAAAACAACAAAACAAACAAACAAAAAACACAATACCTGTCCTGTAATTGCTTACGTTCTAAGGAGGGGTATTCCCTGTTCCGACCAGACGGAGAAAATCATTAGATTTCCTTTGCTCAAACTGAGATAGGTCTGGAGGTAAGTTTTCAGAAATTGTATGACAAGGCACCCTTTAAGGTGCTGTGGGGCGAGGGGGGTCTTTCCCTTGCTGGCCCTGCTCTCCTCCCCACACGTGCAATGGGTACTTCACTACTAATTGTTTGAACAATAGCTAATTTGTAAATTCATAGTAATAACTAATGATTAATAATCCATTATTTTATTATTTTAAAATAAATATTTTATTACGTCATAAATAAATATGATGGTATATTACAACAATAAAATAAATAATTTATTTTATCATTTATTTTTATTAATAAATATATTGGTTTACTGCAATAATTAATGAAGATGAATTAAAATAAGTAATTAATTACTAGTAAAGTTTCATAATGATTAATCAAAATAATTTGCAAATGTGCTGCAACAGCTCAAGAATTGCCTCGGGGAACATTCATTGGTTCTTTCCACTCTTTAGCCTCAGGACGCCGGTCACTACTTGTGGGGCTTGAACTCTTACTTTCTCAATTTCAGAAAGTACTGCCTGGCAAATTGAGCCTTCTGTAGGTTTGTGACATTTCGGAAGGTACTTTCTGGCCTTGCTGCCAGCCTAGAGGAAAGACTGCGAGGAAGCTTGGTGAACCTGGGATGCTCAGGAAATGGTCCTGCTTTCCAGGTCCCAGCACTGCCCAAGAATGAGTTCCTCTGGGATTTAGAAGCGCAGGGGGTGGATTCAGAGCAGATCAGAAGTACCACCCTGCACAAGGTGATGGAGAACTCAAACTGGTTTAAGAAAACTCTTGATTAATGAATGGATAGATAACAGTGGGTTATTAAGGGAAATCAGGGAAGTTCCAAGTACACCTCAGGCCTTTCAGGATGGCGTCTTAGAATGCAAACACTGGACTCTCCCTCACGCTTCCCCTTGGTATTGTGGTTGGAATTCTGGGCTAGTGGCCTTTGGTCTGATCTGCAATGACATTTCTGATCTTCTTAAGTATACCATACCAGAAAAGGTCATGCTAGAACACCCAAAAGAGCAGGTGAGCTGTCTCTAGGGACAGAGTGTGCCCTGAACACAGCCCCAGATTGGGGCACAAGTTCAAGCACGCCACGCCAAGCGCACCTGCATCTGCTAACTGCAGACTTTCAGTGTGCGTCATGCTGATGGTGATGATGTCCATGGCGACAGTAGTAACCACATGGATCTCCTTTGCCCCAAATATCTGAGGAGGAACAATTCATCAAGGTGGTCAGTTTCCAAATGGGCAATCCAGGAAATTTCCCTTGACTCCAAGCATAGAGGGGTTTCCAGAGACTAGCCTTGGCTAGCTCCACTCTCATGCCTCAAGACGTGTGGCATTGTTAGGGGAGCTTCCAAATAGCATACCTTCCTGGGGCTTCAGCATAACTTCCCCAGGAGCAGGGATGGTTTAGGTTCAGAGCTCAAGGATCCCCATCACCCTCTTCCCTTCCCCCTTCCCACTTCCTTCTCTCCTTCTCCTTCTCTTCCTTCCTCTCTCCTTCCTCCTCTCCACTGTTTCTTCTTTCCGCTTCCCTGGCTTTCGGTTACGAGCCTTCCTGCTGTGGCATGCATGACTCTGCCAGGACTTCCTGGACATCCAGGAGGGAAGACATGTCAGTGAGATTGGGGCTACCCCTTTTCTTCTAGCTCCTTCTACGGCAGAACCCACAGCCCTGGTGAGTACACCCGGACTGTGGAAACCCTAGCATTGATGGGAAAGAAGAGAGGGGCTTTTGAGTCTCTCGCTTTCCTGTCCGTTAGAGTCATCGTTCTCAACCAAGGTTTGAGGCCAAAACTGGGGACTGATTCAGTGATGGAAACCCCAGGCTTCAAGGCTGAAGTGGTGCAATACGGGGCAAGATTGCGGACAGGAAGTGGTGTGGCTGCATGGGTATGAAGGAAGGGCTTCCTCCCTCTCTGACACTTTCTATTCTAAAGGGGCCTTTCTCAGCTTGCCTCCCTTCCTCCCAGCCCAACAAACAGCCACTCTCAGATTTAATTCAGATACCCGGCCCAATGTCTGGCACACAGCAGCAGTGTGAATACAGCCAATCAAATCTAGTCTCCAGAACTGGTCTACTTCCCTTATACCTCCAGGAACAAAATAATCATTTCTCTGATTTATAAGGAATTTCTACTTTTTCAGAGTAGCAGTTGGGGAGCTGAGACAGCCCTCAGTGCTACTGGGATCTGGATAAAGATGTTTTTAGCAACAAGTTTCATGAGCATTTGGTTTTCAGAACTCTCGTCACCTCTCCAGTTATCTTGGAGGGGACTTGTCCCCATCACCATGACTCACTACCCTGGACTACCCGAGTTTTGGTTCCCTAACTCCAAATTTACTGTTGACATCAAAAATGGGGGCCTAACCCTCCCTAAATGTGAGTTCAACCTCAGTGAACACACAGCTTAGGGAGGAAGCCCCTGTGTCCAGCAGATATTTTGAGTAAAGTTCTTGATAGTGGATAAGGCAGCTGGCACATTGGAGCCAAGTGGCTGGGTCGGGGGATATCTAGGAGACACAACTGAAGGATTTGGAGGAATCAAATATGATGTGTAGGTTTCTGACCAGATGGATGATAGAGCCCTTTATTAAACAGGGAAAAACAGATTGAGAAGCAGGTGTGAAGGGAAGATGATGAGATCACGAGTATGGTTTTGAACTTGTTGAGTGGGAAACGTTTGTGAGACGGCCTTTCAGAGACACGTGATGGGCAGCTGAATACACAAGTCTGCCCTCTGAAGGGAGAGCGGGGCCCTGGGTACCGATGTGGGAGTTGTCGTATAGAGATAGGTGGTGACTGAGGCCCCAAGAAGAGGAGCTCCTTTATACTGAGAAGCAGGTAGAGAGGGTAGAAGCAACACCAAGGCCAGTGTCACAGGCTGTTAGGAAGTAAAGGAAGATAAAGCCTGAGACATGCCCGCTAGATTTAGCAAAAAAGTGCCTACTGGGGACCTCCAAGGGGGCGGTTTCGGTGAGGTGGCGGGAGCAAAAGCTAGGTTGTCTTATGGCAGAGGCTGACAGATGTTCGCCTAAGTCCCGCTCCTCCAGCTCCTGGGCACGGGGCTGAGTTTCATTTCCCAGCCTCCCTTGTGTCTGGGTGAGGCCACGCGTTTGAGGTCTGGCACAAGGACTGTGCATGGGAAAGGATGCACTCTCACCTCCAGGATACAGCCCTTCCCACCATCCTCCACGGACCCTTCCTCCAAGTCTCCCAGTCAGGGTAGAGGATCTAGGGGGACTCCAAGGCCTCGGGGGCCCAGAGCAGCTACATGGAAGGAAACTGGTCCCTGGGTTGTTACATGGCGCCAGGGGGCTCTGGCCAGTGGGGCTGGTGGGCACAGACTCCCTGGGGTCAGCAGTGGAGTGGGTGAACAGCCAGCTGGACAGCCGTGACCATAGGGGTCAGAGCAGATGAGCAGTCAGACAGCGAGAGGGGTCTGCAAGCCAGAGCCTGGAAGTACTGCAGGGCCAGGTGAGCCCCAGCCAGAGTGTAAAATGGTCCCTTCTGGAAAGCGCTGGACTTGAAAGACAGCAGCAGCAAAATGCTGGCGGGTACAAGATGCATACTTCACGTGTCCATGCTCTCCTCAGCCGCATAGGCCCCCGGGGCCCTGGCTCTGAGTCCATCCTTCACAGATGGGCCGCCCGCCTGGACTGTGCAGCCCTGGCAGCCTGGTGAGGTGCTGACAGAAGGTCACACCACATTTAGCCACCAGCTGAGCAGGACCCTGGCACGGCGGCAGCCTGACTCTATCAACTGCAGTGGGTCAGCAGTCAGATCCCCTGGGGTCTGCTTCTGGTCCTGCTTCTAACTCACAGGTGACCGTGAGCAATCCCCTCCCCCTTGCCACACCCCTCAACTACAAAGTGAAGGGATGAGGCTGGATGATCTTAAAGTCTCTTGTGCTGGGAATTCCCTGGGAGTCCAGTGGTTAGGACTCCACGCTTTCCTTGCCAAGGGCCTGGGTTCAATCCCTGGTCGGAGAACTGAGATGCCACAAGCCGCGTGGCTAGATAATTCCACCATCCCCCTGAAAGAGCTGTATTCAGGAAGCTTTGGCCTGGTCCCGCCAGCAGGCACAGGCCCTAACAGCAGCCTTCCAGCGCCTCTGACCAGGGAAATCTTGCCACCATCAGCCTGCGTGAGTTAGAAGACACCAGGCCAGCCTCCAGTAAGCAGGGGAAGAAAGAGAGAAAAGAGGAAAAAAAGAGGAGGCTGGTGGGGATTAGCCAGTAGGAATCCTGGCATGAGGTCAGCAAGTTCTTCACCCCTGGCAAGAGCTGCTTTCTATTTCTTTTCTCTTTTTTAACCATTTACATTTACAACAAAGCACTTTCCCTGCTGTTCCCATTTCTTGTTCCCTTTATGATAGGCTGGCTCCACTTTCCACAGCTCTCTTGTTCCAGGAAGAAAGAGAATTGGGAGGGGATGGGATGTGTTCTCCCATTTTGCTTTTCTTGCTGGGGCCACTTTCAACTTGGCCTGGTTCTGATTTTCCTGAAAGAATAGAGTTGGAAGGGACCTTTAAAAGGAAATAGCTCTCCTCTCCTCATCTACCCAAATATTTGCTTGTTTAAATAGGGGACAGATCTCCTCCATTCGAGTGTGATTCAGACTTCTATAAAGTACATTTGTCCCCTGATCCTGTGACTACTAATGGAATGGGAGGTGACCTGGGAATATACAGAGCACATGGGAAAACCAGCCTGGAGTAGAAAATCTTCCAGGACGGTCCAGCCTGGGTGGGAAAGTTGACCAGGATGGAGGGTCACGCAGCGCATAAGACAAGCACGAGTCACGCCCAGCACACCCCTGCATGACCCAGCTGGGGTGGCAGAGGAGTCCCACCCCAAAGGTGCCTCCTCATCTAGCATGGATGTGACCATGGGGGAGATGACCAGGAGGAGAAGCAAGACCCAGGAGCTGCAAAACCACCTGAGAAGACAGGAGATGACCTCTTCAGGAAGAGGAAAGGTATTGTGTCTCTAAATTCTAAGAACTTGGCGAAAGGAGAGAAGATAACACCTTTATTATCCATATGCTAGAGGAAATGATTCTGCACAACAACGGAACCTACTAGCTGCCAAAGTGGACGCGCAGTGACTCCTGAGGATGGCCTCCCTGCCTGGATCTGCTAAAGGCTCTGAGTCAGGGGCCTGCGAGAGCATCATGCTGAGCCTGGGCTGCTGGGGACACGGCCCGGAGCTCCTAAGAGCCGACCCGGCCACAGGTCCCCTGGTACACAGATGCAGAGGGAAGCCTCTTCCCAGGTGTGAAAAAGACCAACGCGCCCTGCTGGGCAGAGGAGGACCGTCTTTGGGCTTCACCGGGGCAGGCAGCCAGCCACGGGGTCCAGCCGCGGCACCGGCACAAAGTTCATGGGGCAGAGCAGCAGCGGGCATATCTTCTCGTGCTCCTTCAGCACCTCGCTCAGGTGCTTCAACTCCTCCGTCAGCTTCCCGATCTCTCTCCGCAGCACTGTGTTTTCTTGCTCCAGGCACTCATATTCCTGGGAAGACAGAAATCAGTCTTCAGCATCGGTTCTGAAACCACGTGCCCTTCCTCTGTCCTCCGGGCAGATCTAACCCCGGCCACGATGCTCACCTCCTTCCCTGAAATCTTTCTCATTAACCGTGGCCGCCTCCACCACTCAGATTTGTTTGTTCATTTGCTTCACGTCACTCCCCTCCCACCAGGATGAGGGCCGGGCTTTGTTTTTTGAATCATCTTTATTATCTTATTTATAATTGACATAAAATAAAACGCACCTAATTTTAAGTGTATAATTTGATGAGTTTTGACAAATGTAAACAACTGTGTTGATCAAGACGCAGAACATTTCCATCACTCTGAAAAGTTCCTTGATCTCCCTCTGCAGTCAGTGGCCCTCTCCCCACAGCCGCTGATCTGCTTTCTGATGGTTTCTGCTGGGTTCACTGTTACAGCCCCAGCACCTGCAACAGTGCCTGGAACATAACAAATGTTTGTCGAATGCTGAGTAAATGAATGAAAACACCCCTTGCCTTGGCTTTGCTCCAACACTCACCTGTTAAGCTTCCACTATATCGGAGTTTACAGAGGCTTAGAACTGCGGGAGATCAGAGAGCCCTTATCCCAGACCACACAGCGCAGAAACCTTCCCTATGCAATTCTAGCTCCGACATCCAACTTGTGCTGGACACTCTCTCCTTCAAAGGACAGTTCCTGCTATTTCTGAGCTCCTCTTTGTACTATCCAAAATCATTCTCTCCTTTAAACCCACCCACTGGGCTTGGTTCCACCTATGGAACCACATATAGAGTACATGCGATACTTTTTCAACATCACAGTTCTTGAAATGTTAGGAGACGGCCCCATACCACTTCCCCTTAGGTATTCTCTGAGCCCAACTGCTTCAGGTCCTCTGAGTTCCTTGGGTTTTAGGACTTCTGGTTCCTCCGCCCTTCGGGAGGCCATTCCCAACACACGTTCCAATTTGCCAGGAGCTCTGAGAAAATGTCCCCAAAACACAATGCACGACTCTGGGGACGGTCCCGCCACGCAGAGGGCAAATGCGTGAGGTAGTCTGCTCTGGGTGGGACCCAAGTGTGCAGCCACTTAGCTCTGGGGATTCTCTCTGAGAACGCAGAGAAGTGCAAGCTTTGTCTGCATCGGCCGCTTCTCTGTTCATACTTGAACTACAACTGATATTTTGGCCTAAGGGTGGGCTTTACATCCGCTTCTACTGAATTTTGCCCTGTTTGCTTGGTCATCTGCTAGCCTAGCAAAATCTTTTTGAATATCGATTGTGTCAGCTCCTGGGTTAGTGATACCACACAGCTCTAAGCTGTCCACTAACTCGATGAAGTAGGTCTTCCTTTTCTTCACCCAACTCATTAATAAGTCCTACAATACTCGGCCACGTGCAGAGCCCTACGGTATACCAATAGAGACCTTCTTAAGGCTGACGATCTTATTTGCATCTCGTTGACATGTTGTTTTCAATCATTTCTAGGTTGATTCATACGGTTGGGCTTTGTCGGACCATGCATACCATGCATCTCCTGAGCTGGGAGCCCAACCTTATTATCTTACCAGTAATTTTTAAGAAATATTATTTTAAGAGTCTGATCTTCTTACAGGCCATGAAGATACAGGCAAATTCTCAGCTCTGCCTCTTTACTAAAGCTGTTCTCCTCAACTGGGCTGCCTTCCTGCTTTTGTATGGAAGGTCAAGCCCACCACCTCCAGGAAGGCTTCCCAGATCATAGCACCTAATGGAACCACATCTCTCATTACGTGTTCTATTCAGTCTTGTATCATAGTCAATCTTATTTATATTAAATAAGGTCTCTCCCCGAAGATCAGAAATGTATAGCAACTAGGGGCCTCTGCTACCTTCTCCTGTACCCCTGCCTGACAGGCCCCAGTGCCAACATCTACGAGCTCAGTGACTCCACAACCCTCGCCCTTGGTCTCCTTCTCTTGCCCCCTTCCTTCCCTCTCTCCCACTCTAGGCACTTTCATCCCTCTCAGAACAAGGGCCCCAGAGAGGTTGCACGTAGAGGCCATCGGAGCTATCTCTCTGCCTCCTGTCTTTCCCAGGCAGGCTCTCAGGGTGACCTGGAATACTCTCCATGGCAGCGGGCCTCGCCCTCCCCGCCACAGGCTGAGCTGGGCCACTTTGGCCCCCTAGTACCCTGGCTGCATTACGCCTTCAGCTCTCCTCCAGGCCTACCACTCCCAATGCCCCAGGCTCTCCTCTGGCCTCTGACAGCTCTAGTCCGGGAGTCAGAATTCAGTCTCCCAATGCAGCAAGAGGCCCTCTGTGGGCAGGAAGGGTCTGGCTGGGAGGAGGGGATGGGGACCTAGGCATCGTGGGGAGCGCTGCCTGTAGCAAAGGGCTGAGAGAGGCCACGGCTCTGGGTAGTTCGCACACGTGCGCGCGCGCGCACACACACTCTCCACCCTGCACCTGGAAATTCTCTTCACCTCCAAGTAAAATGAAGAATGCATTTGAACGGTTCCGATGAGCTAAGATTTCAACTAGATTCCAAAGAACAGAATTCTCCCTGTAGCAGAATATTCCACATGCCTTTGTATAGTTACTGAACGCTGTGGCAAGATGCTTCTGAGCTTCTGAGCTCTCCCTCTGGAAGCCACAGGGGCCGTGCTGCCGAAGTCCACGGCTCTCCCCGAGGCCCAGCTCAGGAAGGCCACGGAGCTGCCTGTCGCGGGCCTCCAGCAGGCCCCTCGGCTGCCTTCTCCACAGGGACTTTCTCTTCTGGGATTTAAGTTTTACTCATAAATCTGCGGAGGGGCTTTTACTGAGCTGAGGGAATAAAAAGAGAAGAAGTCAAAATCTTCTTCAAGCGAGACCAGTTCCACAAAAATAAAAGAGGGAGCTGAGAGGGGAGGAAGAGGAGGTGAGAACGCTGAGTGGGTACAATGGGGAATGAGTAAGACCCACTTCAACCTGAGGAGAGATTACCTGGACTCAACATATTTGAAAAATAAGCCAAGGACTTTAGACCCTTTGTTATTTCCAAAGAGATGATCAGTTTAGCTCAAATCTCGCTGCCTTTCCAATCTCCTATCCCGGGAGGATTTGAGGTCACTGTGCCGCCTTCCCTGGGTATGTGCAGGACACAGTCACAAAGCAGAGACCAGAAATGGGAGGCGCTGAAATCACTGCAAATCCCACTTCTGCCTCAGAAATTAAGCTGTCTAGGGCAATGATTCTCAACTGGGCCAATTCTGGCAGTCCCCGGGGAACATCTGGAGCGGCTGGAGACAGTTTGGGTTGTCACAGCTGGGAAGGGGGCGCTACTGCCTCTAGTGGGTCGAGGCCACGGATGCTGCTCAACGTCCTGCGGTGCACAGGACACCCCCCACCCCAACGAGGAAATAGCTGACCCCAAATGTCCATAGTGCTGAGGTTGAGAAGCCCTGGTCTGAGCTTCTAAAGAGAGGTTGATTGAGGAATGAGGTGCTGTCTGGGGGGTGATTCAGGGTCTAGGATGCCTTTGAGGCAGACTGGTAAAGAAGCTAATGTGGGTACCAGGGACCAGAGATGATAACTAAGGTGGGAGGGAAATGAGGGGAAGGAAAAGGCCATCAGGAGGACACAGACCCCATTTCACAAGCGAGACAGCTGAAACTCAGAGGTACGGTGACTTTTCTGAGGTCATGCAGACATGGGGCCTGATCCCTGACTTCGAGGTCAACTGCAGCCCTCAGGCAATGACAGCAATTCTGCTTTCGCTTGGCAGTGTCTGGGCCTAAATTTCCCCCCATGGTGGTTACCAGCAGTAAAGGGCTACGAGAGCTCAGGATTTTACCGTAAGTCTATTCCCAAGCCTTAAGCTCATATACTTCCCAGCAGACAAATTGTGTCACCAGCAAGGGCTGTACAAATTAGTGTCATCATCAGTTTCTAAACCCAGTGAGGACTGACATGAAGGATTCTCTTCGAGTATGCAATATCTGAAAGCACCAGGGCAACACGTACCACAACCATATTGCCCAAGAAAGTTGTCAGTTTGTGACATTTGGGGCTCCTGAGGATGGCATCGCTGCCTTCCTTTTCTGACTCAAAGTTCTTTCTCAGTCTTACACCTTTGGGTGCCTGGCTTGAACCAGTGTAACCCACTTCTGAGACACTTTCAACTGGGCTTAGAGACCTGGACTGTTTTCTTGGGTTCCCATTTGTGAATCTGGACCCGGGCCATGTGCCTAATATTCAGAGACGAACACGGGTCAAAATCTCCATGAGAAGGGTAAGTGCCTTGAAGGGAAGACTCGAAAAGTCACAGTGAACAGCGAGGTGCACAGATACACACTAGGAACTGCTTCTCATCACTGCGGCGCGACTTCTGGCAGCCGCCACCCTGAGGGGGAAACTCAGACACCTCTGAAGAGTGACCCCAGCCTCTCTCTGGCTTGGCCTGCTCAGGTTCTCCTCCCGCCCTGCCCTCCAAGGGGGTTCTGCCCTGCTGGATAGTCCCCCGGCTTTGGGGATGGAGAGCTGGGGAAGGAAGAAGGCAGCCGAGAGACTTGTAACAGCCAGGACAGGAGGAGGTTTTTCTGGATGTTGGAGGTGAGAGAGGCTCAAGAACTGAGTGGGCAGGAGAGGAAGGTGGGAATTTTAAACACGTCTTGCTCTAAATATTCCCCTTCATGGTGTTCAGGAAAGGCAAATAAAGAGCTCGAGTTACTTGCAGATATTTAGCAATGCTAGCCCACAGTATAGGATAGAGGAATTTATGGGGTAAGGGCTTTACTCAAAGCCCTTTTTTTTTTTAACAGCTTTATTGGAGTATAATTGCTTTACAATGGTGTCTTAGTTTCTGCTGTATAACAAAGTGAATCAGCTATACATATACATATATCCCCATATCTCTTCCCTCTTGCGTCTCCCTCCCACCCTCCCTATCCCACCCCTCTAGGTGGTCACAAAGCACAGAGCTGATCTCCCTGTGCTATGCGGCTGCTTCCCACTAGCTATCGATTTTACATTTACTCAAAGCCCTTATGATGGGCTCAGCTCCCCAGGGAGTAGTGGGCAGTCGTGGCTATCAGGTGGCAGTTTTCTGTGCCCTTCGGTGTCTCCCAATGAGCTGGCCTCATTCCAAGTCTGAGGAGAAGGTTTCCATGCACTGTGTCTGGCTCTTACTTTTCCCAACCTAGATGTGTCCTGGGAGCCCCAGGGAGCCTGAGGGGCTTTCAGCTGTGACCCAAAGCAGTGTGCTAAGCCCTCTGCCTGCAGCTCGCTGGAGCACAGTAAAATTATTCATCACCAAATTTTTTAACCAGACATCCCACTCTCAATATGTAGATGTTTTTCAAAATCTAAAAACTAGTCACCAGGCTTCCCTGGTGGCGCAGTGGTTAAGAATCTGCCTGCCGGGCTTCCCTGGTGGCGCAGTGGTTGAGGGTCTGCCTGTCAATGCAGGGGACGCGGGTTCGAGCCCTGGTCTGGGAAGATCCCACATGCCGCGGAGCAACTGGGCCCGTGAGCCACAACTACTGAGCCTGCGCGTCTGGAGCCTGCGCTCCGCAGCAAGAGAGGTCGCGATAATGAGAGGCCCACGCACCGCGATGAAGAGTGGTCCCCACTTGCCGCAATTAGAGAAAGCCCTCGCACAGAAACAAAGATCCAACACAGCCATAAATAAATAAATAAAAATAAATAAATAAACCCAAAAAGTTAAAAAAAAAAATTTTTATAAAAAAAAAAAAAGAATCTGCCTACCAATGCAGGGGACACGGGTTCGAGCCCTGGTCTGGGAAGATCCCACATGCTGCAGAGCACCTAAGCCCGTGCACCACAGCTACTGAGCCTGTATGCCACAACTACTGAAGCCCTCGCACCTAGAGCCCGTGCTCCACAACAGGAGAAGCCACCGCAATGAGAAGCCTGCGCACTGCAACAAAGAGTAGCCCCCGCTCGCCACAACTAGAGAAAAGCCCTTAAACAGCAGCAATGAAGACCCAACACAGCCAAAAATAAAATAAATTTTAAAAATAAATAAATAAATAAATAAAAATAAATTAAAAAAATAAAAATAAAAACTAGTCACCAAAGTGACTACTGACACCAGTGACCAATGACACGTGTGTAGCTAGTGACGGTAAAGGGTGGACTTCCGCTTTGGGGCCTGTGTATGGATGCAACCACTGTCCTGGCCTCCTTGATACTGTGTTTCCCAACAAAACTGGCCTTGCTGAGGTGATCTGCCGGTGGTGCATGATCCTAATCCATTCTTGTAGCTCCACAGAGAAAGAGGAGGAGGGCGTGTTCTTCTGTGGAAGAACTGGGTTTCAGATCAGTCGGCCCCCTTCTGGAAAGGGCAACTGGCACAGTTATGATTATGGACAGCAAAACAAGCTAAGAATCCTATGAAGGGCCCTCCGCCCACCGTTCTAAAAGGGATTAGGCAGGAGTAAATGTGGCAAATCACCCCTAAATTTCCCGGACATCTAGTTCATTTCGTTATCAAATCCAACAATGACAGAAATTGAGAGACCCATCTTTTTTTGACACTGTAGTAAAGTATTTATGTTTGTGGTAGGCAGAATAATGCCAACCCCCATGATGTTTACATCCAATCTCTGTAACCTGTGAATATGTTACCTTACATGGCAAAAGGGACTTTGCAGATGTGACTAAGTTGAATATCTTAAAAGAGGGAGATTATCCCAGATTATGCAGGCGAGCCCAGTGTAATCATGAGAGTATTAGGGAAAGAGGAAGCAGAGAAGGAGATATAACAACAGAAACGGTGTCAGAGTGATGCAGGATGAGAAAGACTCAACTGGCCAGTGCTGGCTTTGAAAATGGAAGGGGACCAACAAGCCAAGGAATACAGAAGCCTCTAGAAGCTGGAAAAGGCAAGAAACGGATTCCTCTGCAGAGCCTCCAGAAGGAATGCAGCCCTGTTGACACCTTGATTTTAGCCCAGTGAGACCCATTTCATATGTCTGACCTCCAAAACTGTGAGATAAAATAGATCTGTGTTGTTTTAAGCCACCAAATTTGTCATAATTTGTTACAGCAGCCATAGGAAACGAATATACTTTCCTTGAGACTCCTATGCCTCCCAAGGACAGGAATGAGATCTTAATCCTCTCCTTGTGACCAGTGGCAATGCTTTGCCCGCAGTGGTTCTTGATAAATATTTGTTGAACGAATCTACTCGACCCTTGCTCCATGAAAGATCTTGTCCAAGTCATTTCGTCACCTCCACACACATAATCACTTGGGATTTAAAACCAAGTGTTCTCTAGTGTATTTTGATATTGATGCATCTGGCTCCAACTAGAAGTTCCTCGAGAGGAAGGGCCTTGCTGGCACATGTGTTCTGAACATAGGGCCTTGCACTGACCGAGCCACAAGTCCCCTCTGGGGGTTATTTGGTAGCATGCAGCTAGAACCAGGCTTGCTCCAGGAGCAAGGGGAAGGAAAGAAAGGAGGCAAAGGGCATCCCAATTCCTCTGTGGAAATTTTACAGAACTAATCCCGGCTGGGACGGACCTTCCCTGACCCTGGTCTGAAGATCCTAGTCTCTTTCCACAGCCCAGACTTCCTACTTTCAAGAAAGAACGTAACATTTATAATCTATGGCCCTCTGTGAATTTATATCAGTGGGTCACCTCTCCCTGGAGCCTGTGCATTCTAAATCTGTTCTCTGCTCAGTGTGAAGGGGTTTTTAGAGACTGTCATTTCCCCCTCATAACACCTCAGTGTCTCATGTGCTATCAGTGCCCCCCAGACTGGCCTCGCTGAGACAATCTATGGCCAGAAAGTGTGGCAGGAGAGAGCTGAACTAAAACCCTTAATATTCACACCAACCCTGTGCAAAGACAAGAGCATGGGAGTGCCATCAATTCCTTGGACAGATCCTGGGATGCCTTCGACGTCAGTTCCCATGTCCTGACTGTGAGATTATGTGGGATTATGCACCGGGATAGAGGAAAATGGAAGAGTTTAGAATAAACCTCAGGTTCCTGATTTGGGTGATAAGATAGATGGTTAGTTAGCTCCATTAACTACAATTTGATGACAGTGAGAAGAAAAAGTCTCAGGGTGAACAGACACACTATCATGGTCACGCTACAGCTGAGGAGACTGTGGCGAGCCATTTGGAGGCATCTAAGCAGACACTGGAGATGTGGGGTTAGGGCCAGAGGTCTTGGAGTAATCAATGCCTACCTGAGAGTAAGTGATGTTGGGAGCTGACGCTGGCAGAACAGATTAATAGATTAAATCTTCCAGGGTGAGAAGAAAAAAGGGCAGAGTCTGAAAGCCTGGTCAACACCAACGTCTAAGAAAACAGAGGTAGAAAAGTGAACAAAGAAACTAAGAAAAAAGTGGTGAAGAGGGTCAGGAGAAATAGGAAATGTGGTCTTTTAGAAGCTAAAGACCTTGAAAGAAGGTTTCAAGAAGGCGAGGATCAGTGGTGTCAGAGGAGCCAGCAAGGTGAAGGATGAGGGGACGAGAGAGAGGTCCCTGGACCGGGCAGTGCCAGGGCACTAGTGGCCTCAGCGGAGCAGCTTCTGTAGGAAGCGTGCATGTGTGTGTGTGCATGTATGTGTGTTGGGGGAGCAGAAACGATATCACAGAGGACTGGGGAATAAACAGGAACTGAGGACATGGAGACAGCAGGTCTCTTTTTAATAAGCAGGGAAATAAAAGAGGGAAAGAAAAGAAATGGGGCGCTAGCTTGAAAGGGAATCAGGATCAAAAGGTGGGTTCTTTATTTTAGAATAAAGGAAACTTGAGTGTGAGATGCAACCAGTGAGGGAGAAATGAGGACACCAGTGAGTGAAGACTCAGAACACTGGGCTGGAAGGACACAGCAGAATTAGACGTGCACGTGGCCGACCCGGTGATGACCAGGGTGTGACCTTAGGTCCACCACAGTGCAAGGGTGGAGAATGACTCCTTGCCATGGCCCTTGCATGGCCTCCTCGGCATGGCTCTGCCCTAACCGCACTCTCACCTCATGGAGTTTGTCAGCCTTCTGGGTCTGCTTCTTCCGGCTTCTCTGAGCAGCAACTCGGTTTTTTTCCCTCCTTCGGACCTTCCTGTCATCATCCTCAGGGCTCTGGGGGGGAAGGTGTGGTCAGGTGTGATGCTGAGGCCCCTCGCCTCACCTTCCCTGCCCTCTCTCTTCACCCAGCATTGCTTACGGAGCACCACCATTTTCTCTGCAGCCACAGCAGTGCTTGCTGCTACATCAGTGGGGTAACGGCGGCCCCGCGTCGAGGAGCACTCACCATGCGCTATGACTGTGCTAGCTGTTAACCCCTGTCGCCACCCTGAGAAATGTGTGGTGGGACCGCCATCTAAAAGATGAGGAATAAGAAACTCAGAGATGCTGAGGAACTTGCTCCAGGTATCACAGCTAGTAGCGGGGCGAACGGGAAGTGGAACTCAGGTCTGCTGGACTCCAGACCAACGTTCTCAAACCTCTCCCCTGCAGGGCATGTGCCTGGAAGAGGTGTGGTGCTGGTGCTCATCTGAGGACGGGAAAGGCAGAAGGCGGCTGCTATCTGGGACTTGCCGTGGGCCGGGGCTTCCGCCACCACACGCAAACAGGTACTTTTGATACTGTGTACAAATCACCATTACGCTGATAACTAACTGCAACCACGTAACTCTCCCAACGTACCACGTGATCCTGAACGCCACAACAATAGGTTCCTTTGAACAATGTCTGACTGACGTTTTGTTTCACACACAGGTCAGGGCGAATGAGAAAGCAAATTTATGATGTGTCTTGAAAGCTCTTGGCTGTATATGAGATTTAACCAAACTCGGTCAAATCCTTCAAGAGTTATCCTGAAACAGGCAGGCAGAAAAATCCACCTACCATGGTAAAAAACACTTCATCCAGTTATAGAAGACATGGAGAAGTGGGGCACTGTTTGCTTTCCAGAACCCTATAGAAGACACCCGGGAAATACTACCTTTAAAGAGTGTAAAGGCCAAGAGATTAGTGGGATACAAACACAGGAAAGCTACTCAATTATTACTATTAATGGAAAGCAAATATTGATAACATAAAATAATGGATGTTTTCAGTTATCATTTTATCTGGTCTAATATTCCAAATAAGGAAAGACCCATATCACCTCCCCAAGTTACAGCAGGTAAAGAATTTTCAGCATATGCAAGAATATAGAGCTGTGAAAGGATAAGAAGAAAGAACGTAACAAATAGAAGTGGACTAGAGGCAGTGCTTAAGGGAACAGGCATAAAATGTTAAAATGTAGTCTTTTAGAGGCAAAGAAGTCTCGGTAGATAAAACCGCAACACAACGGCGAATGCAGCAGACAGAACTTTTAGCTTTAGAAATACACAGTTCCTGGTTTTGTCTCCTACTATCAATATGGTCTTGGGTAAATGACTTAAACTCTCTGATTTTTCCATTTTCTCATTTGTTGTGCGATTCATTCATTCTTTCAGTAAGTATTAACTGAGTACCTGCCATGTGCCAGGCACTGTCCTGGGCACTAGAGACACATGCCCTGAACAAGTGGTCAGTAATCTCTGCAATGATCATCCTAACAGCCCAACGCTTGGGGCTGCATAGGATAAAATGAGATTTTATCCCAAAGCTACCAGCGCATGGTATGCCCTCAATAATCTGTTAAGTCTGCTATTTTTTATTGAGTCCCCCATAGTGCCTGTCACCAAATCATGCCTCTCTGTTCATCATCAGAAATTCATAGGGCACATGAAGCAGTCTGCACTCTGCCCTGTAGGAGCAGACACTCCAAACTGGATTTATCACCTATCATTGTCATACCTGACAACCAGCAGAAACATTTAATCAAGATGGAAAGAGGGGAGCAAACTGTTGAGATATTCATATATTATTAACCACATCTCAATTACTTCTCATAAATATCATGAGAAGTGGATATTGTTATACTGATTTTACACGTGGGGAAATTGAGGCTCAGAGAGGTTGAGCAAATTGCCCAAGGCTACTCAGCCTGTGTGTGGCAAAGCCGAGGCCTAAACTCAGATGTGTGACTCTCTAGCGTCACCCGATGACATTCTGTGCCAGGCACCGAATTGAGAAGAAGGGCATAACCATGAAAAGACTCACTCCTAAAGCAGCAGAGCGGGAAGTTCTCATACTGCAGTCCCTGCGGGCAACTTTGTGTCAGTTTCCCGAGTACGCGGTTGTAAACGTGGTGGTGGACAGCGCACAGGACCGAGCGCCGCCTACTTCTGGCCCCCACCTCGCACCGCTAGGCCATTCGGGAGGCAGCCGGTAGATGTTGGGAGCGCCTGGGCACGAGTTTCCCCTTGTAGCGGAATTTCCCCTCTCCACACCTTGGCCCCCGCTCGGAGCGGCGGGGAAGGACCACGCGCTCCGGCGGTGGGGTGGCACCCGGCGGCGGCGCATGGATGGCGACGCCCAAGGCAGCGCGGACCCCACGTGCGGGGGAGCGTGGACAGTGCCCAGCCCTACCAGGCGACGGCGCCCTCTGGCTTCTCCCCGCTCCCAGGCTCAGGAGCCCAGTCACAATACCGGACGCCCCGGGCACCGTGCGTGCGCGGGGGCGGCAGGGCAGAGGCCCACGCCAGGGTCCCTGGCCCGCCCCCGCGGCCCCCACACCGCTCGCGTCTAGCTCCCGCAGCGCCCTCCACGCTTGCACTCAGTGGTCACCACCCGGGAGCCCCAGCACCCACCTCCTCGCGCCCCCAGGCGCGCCCACCCCCGCATCGCCCGCGGTCCTCCCCGAGCCTCTAGTTCACTACCTGCGGCTGCGGCTGCGCCTGGTTCCCCGGCGCCGCGAAGCTCCTCTGCAGGACGCTGCCGGCGGCCGGGAGCCCTTGCGACATGCCGCGCGCTTCTCCGGCCCGGCCCGCCCCGCCGCGCAGCCTAGCGGAGGAGCGGCCGCCCGGCCCGGCGCGCCCTGCACGCGGGGAGCTGCCTACCGGCTCTCTCCCGCCACCGGCATCCCCGCGCCCCAGCACCTGCCGGCCGCCGCCTCTGCCCCGCCCCCTCGGGCTTCCCGCTTTCCCGGCTCCAGCGCCCGCTGCGCAACGCCCGGGTTTCCCCACCCCCCAGTCCGAGCCCGCCGTCCTTCCCGTCCCCAAGTCCGCCCCGCCCCCTCCTTCTCCCACCCCCGCCTCGTTTCCTCCTCTCCCCGCCCTCTCGCCGCACCTCGGGGTCCCAAATACCACCCCTGTCGCGGCTTTCCGCTGGGGCCTCACTCTTCGTGGAAGTCACGTGGTGACTCCGAAACCCGGGAGGGAGCGCGAAGCCCACCCACAAGAAGCGAGGCTGGGCAGGTGGGGGTCGAGGAGGTGCCGCGCAGCGTCTGGGGTCTTTCGGCCGCTCTCGGAGAACTCGGGCTGAGAAACACAAGTGGGTGGTTTGGGGTTGGTGTTTTTTTCCCGGTCCCGTCACGGCATCTTCCTGCACATCGGCCCCGCCTTCCCCCAGCGCAGGGGTCACAGTCTCGGGGGACTTTCTCCGCCTCGATCGGTCACGCGGACGCCACTCTCGCTCCTTCCGCGGCCCCCGGCTGCCCTGCCCCGGAGGCGCAGGCCAGGGGAGGGGACAGCGGCTTTACCGAGTCCCACTGCGCACCCTGAGAGCCACGGGGCACTACAGGGCCTTTCTGAGGGGAGCACCTGCTCCAGTCTTCGCGGGGCTGTGGGAGGGAGCCAGGTGGGGCGGCCCCGAGGGTGAATTCCCTCAGTGGAGGGTGGCGAGGAAGAGGTTGTCCTGGAGATTAACAGTGGCTGGGCTTCCCCGAGAGCCAAGCTGGCACGGACGTCGCTGTTTAACAGGTTCGGGGATCTGGAATCTCCGTGCTAACGTTAAATGGACCAGATCCTTTTTCTTTCTCAAGATTAAAGTGGCAGATGCTCTGCCAACAGGTTAAGATGCGTGACTTCTTCACGCCAAACAGGACGAGACAGAGGTCCTGAGGCGCGTTCCCTCCACCTGCCTGCCAGTTAAAAGATGCAAAGCCAAGCGTTGTTGTACATGGTCCCAGCAAAGAAAAAACAAGTGGTTATGGGTTTGCGGTCTGCTTACTGTGAGCACCGGGAAGGAAAGATAACCGCGAACCTGGGTGGGCGGGTGGGAACCAGAACCAGGAGGTCAGACGTGCCTTCCTTCCGAGTGTAGTCGCTTAAGCTTTCAGGCTCCAGGCTCTTGGGCAGCAGTGGGGATGGGTTGGGGGGGAGGGTAGTGGGGGCGGACACTCTGACTCCCAGTCTAGTGCACGTGGCTCTCCGCCAGGATTAAGACCCTTGCAGAAGCTTTGAGATGCAGCCTGGCCGAGGGCAGGGAAGCAAGTGGAGAGTCTTGTCTGTGTGTGCAGGGGCTTCGACCAACTGAGAGGAGAGTAGAGGTGCACGGCAGCGGCGGCGGGAGGATAGAGGGCGGGCACAGCCCTTCACAGGGACAGTACCGCACCCCACACCATTAAGGCTGCACAGCGGAGCCATCTCTACATCTACCTAGATTTCTCTTCTCATCTCCCTTTTATCCTTTTCTTCTCACAGCATAACTCATGGTTGTCCCGGGGCTATTATTCTACTTCTTACACGGGCACACACAATGTGCCTAGCACAGGCTCCATGCACGATTGATTAGTAAATGTACTGCTGTAGGTCAACTGAGAGCCCTCATTCTTGGAAACTTAGCAGGACTCTAACAAGATAGAAAAAGCTCTGGGTCAAGTGGTCTTTAATTTTTAGAAATGCAGTCATTCCCCAATATGGGGAAGGGACGAGCAAGGTGAAAACGCAAGGACATTTAGGGGCACTCCCACACTTCATTCTGGTTATTGCTCCTTTTCTGTTCTCACTGAACCACACCACATCCTAAGTCCTTTGGGACTGTACCTTCCTCCCCTTTCCCCAGGGAGCCTGGAATCCTGCCCCAGCACACAAGAACTCTTCATACAGGCATAGACCTACTGTCTCAGTTATTCAAGGGTTTTTTCAAGTGTATTTAAAGGAAGAGTGTTGGTTAACTAGTGAGCATTTAAGGAACAGATTAATTTGACCTGCATATCATTTACATCAAAATGGATGAATGAAATAATTAGATACAGAAAATAAAATCAGGAAGATAAAGCAGAATTAAATCCTTTATCAAAGCCCTGGGGATAAGACAAAGTGGAGAGAATATTCTAAGATGACAGATGATAGGAAAAACCACATTGAAAAAGATCTGAACTGTATAACAATGTTAAATTGCTTCAGATGACAGTATAACAAGTAAATTTAAACCAATAGCTGGGGGAAAATATTCACAATAAATACGAAAAAGGGTTAAAATCTCTATTATATATACAGCCCATGGAAAGGAATAAGAAAAATATTGAGACAACCTCCCAAAGGTAAACCGAGCAAGTGACAGGAACTGGTATTTCCCAACAGAGAAAACAATCAAGGAAAATAGATACAGGAAAAATACATATTAAAATAAGAAACGTTTTATACTATTAAATTAGCAACAGAAAAAGTTGTGAGAGTGTGGTGAAATTGGTACTCTCATACTTCACTGGGATCATTGTAAATTGGAACAAAACCACTGGGAAGCAATTTTATTGTAATTTTTAAGAACCATGCAAGACATCACTTTTGACTTAGTTTTCCCCAGAAAACTTCTAGAAAATCAAGTTCATTAAAGGTATTAAAGAGAAAAATACTGCATGAACTAAAAGTTCATAATAATATTTTGAGTGAAAAATTGTAAGCAACATATATGTCCAATTATTGGTGAACAGTTAAATAAAGTATGTTATAGCCATGGTATAGAATATTATGCATCTTTAAAATTACAAGCATGTAGACAAATTGGCTACATGGAAGATTTATTTGATATGAGGTAAAGTGAGGGAAAAAATCAGGGTACAATAGGGACAAGTATGACACATATGTAAAAATATATGGGGACTTCCCTGGTGGCACAGAGGTTAAGAGTCCGCCTGCCAATGCAGGGGACACAGGTTGGAGCCCTGCTCCGGGAAGATCCCACGTGCCGCGGAGCAACTAAGCCCGTGAGCCACAACTACTGAAGCCTGCATGCCTAGATACCGTGCTTCGCAACAAGAGAAGCCACCACAATGAGAAGGCTGCAGACCACAATGAAAAGTAGCCCCCACTCACCACAACTAGAGAAAGCCCACACGCAGCAACAAAGACCCAACACAGCCAAAAATAAATAAATAAATTTATTTTTAAAAAATACGTGCATAACACTACTGTACTGTACACTTAAAATGGCTAAGATGGTACATTTTATGTTGTATGTTTTTTACCATAATGAAAAAGTGTATGCATGAGAGAAAAAATTGGAAGGGAATATACCAAAGTTCTAGCTTTTCTTTTGTGGTGAATACTTTTACTTGTCTTTTTTTTTTTTTTTTTTTTAATTTTATTTATTTATTTATTTATTTATTTATTTTTATTATTTATTTTTTTTTTTGGCTGTGTTGGGTCTTCGTTTCTGTGCGAGGGTTTTCTCTAGTTGCGGCGAGCAGGGGCCACTCTTCATCGCGGTGCACAGGCCTCTCACTATCGCGGGCTCTCTTGTTGCGGGGGACAGGCTCCAGACGCACAGGCTCAGTAGTTGTGGCTCACGGGCCCAGTTGCTCCGCGGCACGTGGGATCTTCCCAGACCAGGGCTCGAACCTGTGTCCCCCACATTGGCAGGCAGATTCTCAACCACTGCACCACCGGGGAAGCCCGCTTACTTGTCTTTTTCAAACTTTTTGGAAAATGTTTTATTATGTTAACAACTTAAAATATTTTATATTTACAAGTGATATTATCTCCCCTGGCCCTAAGCTCATTTGTCACAGCAGAATGCCAAAACCCTCTGAATAAGTGGGATGCTCTAATAACAGCCTGTTTTCTTGCTTTTCTGTGATATATTCTGGTTCATTTTATTCGAAGTCAGGAGGAGAAAGAAAAATGAAAAGGAAGAAAAGATAAACAAGAACAAACATTTCAAGTGTCTCCTTTTCTTCTTTTCTTTTTATTTGTATTTTTTCCTTTGAAATGGGAAGAAAAATTATATGATTTGGCAATTTCCTATTCCTACCGCAGTGACTCTGGATTACATTTTGGGGAACAAGGGGAGGAGGTGCAGGAGATTTATAATTCAGTGATCAAATCCTCTGGTGATTCACTTCACAAGAAAACAGTTCTTTATAAAAACAAGCTGCTCAAATGCTAGAAAACCCTGCCACTATGTCACCTTTGCTCTTCACTTTTAGGGAAACTGGACTTCCAGTAACTATACTTTCACTGATCTTTCTCAGAAGGTGGTCCTGCAGGCTGCTGGTGGGGCTAGAGAAAGGAACATTTAAGGCAGAGACCCCTGTGTTTACCAGAAAACAGTCATTATGTCAGGCACTATTCCAGGCACTGGGTACAGCAGTGGACATAACAAAGATCCACACCTTAAGGAGCTCACATTCTAGAGGAGGGAGACAGACAATAAGCAAAACACAGATACTGCAAACTCTGACTATGCGAACAGAAACTCAGAGGCCCTTTTAATCTGGTTAAAGAGAAGCTCAAGAGAAAGTGAAACAGCTCCCATCCCTTGTGGGAGAAGGCTCCAGGCCAGCCGTGTGGCTGACAGGGTCTTGGTGCTCCAGCCGGGTGTCAGGCCTGTGCCTCTGAGGTGGCAGAGCTGAGTTCAGGACATTGGTCCACCAGAGATCTCCCGGTTCCACGTAATATCAAACAGCAAAAGCTCTCCCAGAAACCTCCATCTCAACACTAAGACCCAATTCCACTCAACGACCAGCAAGCTACAGTGCTGGACACCCTATGCCAAACAACTAGCAAGACAGAAACACAACCCCAACCATTAGCAGAGAGGCTGTCTAAAATCATAAGGTCACAGACACCCCAAAAGACACCACCGGATGCGGTCCTGCCCACCAGAAAGACAAGATCCAGCTCTATCCAACAGAACACAGGCACCAGTCCCCTCCACCAGGAAGCCTACACAAGCCACTGAACCAACCTCACCCACTGGGGGCAGACACCAAAAACAATGGGAACTACGAACCTGCAGCCTGTGAAATGGAGACCCCAAACACCGTAAGTTAAGCAAAATGAGAAGACAGAGAAACACACAGCAGATGAAAGAGCAAGGTAGAAACCCACCAGACCAAACAAATGAAGAGGAAATAGGCAGTCTACCTAAAAAAGAATTCAGAGTAATGATAGTAAAGATGATCCAAAATCTTGGAAATAGAATGGAGAAAATACAAGAAACGTTTAACAAGGATCTAGAAGAACTAAAGAGCAAACAAACAATCATGAACAACACAACAAATGAAATTAAAAATTCTCTAGAAGGGGTCAATAGCAGAATAACTGAGGCAGAAGAATGGATAAGTGACCTGGAAGATAAAATAGTGGAAATAATTACCGCAGAGCAGAATAAAGAAAAAAGAATAAAATGAATTGAGGACAGTCTCAGAGACCTCTGAGACAATGTTAAACGCACCAACATTTGAATTATAGGGGTCCCAGAAGAGGAAGAGAAAATAAAAGGGGCTGAGAAAATATTTGAAGAAATAATAGTGGAAAACTTCTCTAACATGGGAAAGGAAATAGTCAATCAAGTCCAGGAAGCAAAGAGAGACCCATACAGGATAAACCCAAAGAGAAACACGCTGAGACACATATTAATCAAACTATCAAAAATTAAATACAAACAAAAAATATTAAAAGCAACAAGGGAAAAGCAACAAATAACATACAAGGGAATCCGCATAAAGTTAACAGCTGATCTTTCAGCAGAAACTCTGCAAGCCAGAAGGGAGTGGCAGGACATATTTAAAGTGATGAAAGGGAAAAACCTACAACCAAGATTACTCTACCCAGCAAGGATTTCATTCACATTCGATGGAGAAATTAAAACATTTACAGACAAGCAAAAGCTAAAGGAATGCAGCACCACCAAACCAGCTTTACAACAAATGCTAAAGGAACTTCTCTAGTCAGGAAACACAAGAGAAGGAAAAGACCTACAATAACAAACCCAAAACAATTAAGAAAATGGTAATAGGAACATACATATCGATAATTACCTTAAAAGTAAATGGATTAAATGCTCCTACCAAAAGACATAGACTGGCTGAATGGACACAAAAACAAGACCTGTATATATGCTGTCTACAAGAGACCCACTTCAGACCTAGGGACACATACAGACCGAAAGTGAGGGGATGGAAAAAGATATTCCATGCAAATGGAAATCAAAAGAAAGCTGGAGTAGCAATTCTCATATCAGACAAAATGACTTTAAAATAAAGACTATTACAAGAGACAAAGAAGGACACTACCTAATGACCAAGGGATCAATCCAAGAAGAAGATATGACAATTGTAAATATTTATGCACCCAACATAGGAGCGCCTCAAAACATAGGCAAATGCTAACAGCTCTAAAAGAGGAAATCAACAGTAACACAGTAATAGTGGGGGACTTTAACACCTCACTTACACCAATGGACAGATCACCCAAAATGAAAATAAATAAGGAAACACAAGCTTTAAATGAGACATTAAACAAGATGGACTTGTTATTTATAGGGCATTCCATCCAAAAATAACAGAATATACTTTCTTCTCAAGTGCTCATGGAACATTCTCCAGGATAGATCATATCTTGGGTCACAAATCAAGCCTTGGTAAATTTAAGAAAATTGAAATCGTATCAAGTATCTTTTCCAACCACAATGCTATGAGATTAGATTTCAATTACAGGAAAAAATCTGTAAAAAATACAAACACATGGAGGCTACACAATAAACTACCTAATAACCAAGAGATCACTGAAGAAATCAAAGAGGAAATCAAAAAATACCTAGAAACAAATGACAATGAAAACATGATGACCCAAAATCTATGGGATGCAGCAAAAGCAGTTCTAAGAGGGAAGTTTATAGCAATACAATCCTACCTTAAGAAACAAGAAATATCTCAAATAAACAACCAAACCTTACACCTAAAGCAATTAGAGAAAGAAGAACAAAAAACTCCCAAAGTTAGCAGAAGAGAAGAAATCATAAAGATCAGATCAGAAATAAATGAAAAAGAAATGAAGGAAACGATAGCAAAGATCAATAAAACTAAAAGCTGGTTTTTGAGAAGATAAACAAAATTGATAAACCATTAGCCAGACTCATCAAGAAAAAGAGGGAAAAGACTCAAATCAATAGAATTAGAAATGAAAAAGGAGAAATTACAGCAGACACTGCAGAAACACAAAAGATCATGAGAGATTACTACAAGCAACTATATGCCAATAAAATGGACAATCTGGAAGAAATGGACAAATTCTTAGAAATGCACAACCTTCCGAGACTGAACCAGGAAGAAATACAAAATATGAACAGACCAATCACAAGCACTGAAATTGAAACTGTGATTAAAAATCTTCCAACAAACAAAAGCCCAGGATCAGATGGCTTCACAGGTGAATTCTATCAAACATTTAGAGAAGATCTAACACCTATCCTTCTCAAACTCTTCCAAAATATAGCAGAAGGAGGAACACTCCCAAACTCGTTCTATGAGGCCACCATAACCCTGATACCAAAACCAGACAAAAATGTCACAAAGAAAGAAAACTACAGGACAATATCACTGATGAACATAGATGCAAAAATCCTCAACAAAATACTAGCAAACAGGATCCAACAGCACATTAAAAGGATCATACACCATGATCAAGTGGGGTTTAACCCAGGAATGCAAGGATTCTTCAATATATGCAAATCAATCAATGTGGTAAACCATATTAACAAATTGAAGGAGAAAAACCATATGATCATCTCAATAAATGCAGAAAAAGCTTTTGACAAAATTCAACACCCATTTATGATAAAAACCCTCCAGAAAGTAGGCATAGAGGGAACTTGCCTCAACATAATAAAGGCCATATATGAGAAACCCACAGCCAACATTGTCCTCAATGGTGAAAAACTGAAACCATTTCCACTAAGATCAGGAACAAGACAAGGTTGTCCACTCTCACCACTATTATTCAACATAGTTTTGGAAGTTTTAGCCACAGCAATCAGAGAAGAAAAAGAAATAAAAGGAATCCAAATCGGAAAAGAAGAAGTAAAGCTGTCACTGTTTGCAGATGACATGATACTATACATAGAAAATCCTAAAGATGCTACCAGAAAACTACTAGAGCTAATCAATGAATGTGGTAAAGTAGCAGGACACAAAATTAATGCACAGAAATCTCTTGCATTCCTATACACTAATGATGAAAAATGTGAAAGAGAGATTAAGGAAACACTCCCATTTACCATTGCAACAAAAAGAATAAAACACCTAGGAATAAACCTACCTAAGGAGACAAAAGACCTGTATGCAGAAAACTATAAGACACAGATGAAAGAAATTAAAGATGATACAGACAGATGGAGAGATATATCATGTTCTTGGATTGGAAGAATCAACATTGTGAAAATGACTATACTACCCAAAGCAATCTACAGATTCAATGCAATCCATATCAAACTACCACTGGCATTTTTCACAGAACTAGAACAAAAAATTTCACAATTTGTATGGAAACACAAAAGACCCTGAATAGCCAAAGCAACCTTGAGAAAGAAAAACAGAGCTGGAGGAATCAGGCTCCTGGACTTCAGACTACACTACAAAGTTACAGTAATCAAGACAGTATAGTACTGGCACAAAAACAGAAATATAGATCCATGGAACAGGATAGAAAGCCCAGAGATAAACACACGCACCTACGGTCACCTTATTTGTGATAAAGGAGGCAAGAATATACAATGGAGAAAAGACAGCCTCTTCAATAAGTGGTGCTGGGAAAACTGGACAGCTACATGTAAAAGAATGAAGTTAGAACACTCCCTAACACCATGTACAAAAATAAACTCAAAATGGATTAAAGACCTAAATGTAAGGCCAGACACTATCAAACTCTTAGAGGAAAACATAGGCAGAACACTCTATAAATCATAGCAAGATCCTTTTTGACCCACCTCCTAGAGAAATGGAAATAAAAGCAAAAATAAACAAATGGGACCTAATGAAACTTAAAAGCTTTTGCACAGCCAAGGAAACCATAAACAAGACGAAAAGACAACCCTCAGAATGGGAGAAAATAGTTGCAAATGAAGCAACTGACAAAGGATTAATCTCCAAAATTTACAAGCAGCTCATGCAGCTCAGTATCAAAAAACAAACAACCCAAACCAAAAATGGGCAGAAATCCTAAACAGACATTTCTCCAAAGAAGATATACAGACTGCCAACAAACACATGAAAGGATGCTCAACATCACTAATCATTAGAGAAATGTAAATCAAAACTACAATGAGGTATCACCTCACACCAGTCAGATTGGCCATCACCAAAAAATGTACAAACAATAAATGCTGGAGAGGGTGTGGAGAAAAGGCAACCTTCTTGCACTGTTGGTGGGAATGTAAATTGATACAGCCACTATGGAGAACAGTATGGAGGTTCCTTAAAAGATTAAAAATAGAACTACCATACGACCCAGCAATCCCACTACTGGGCATATACCCTGAGGAAACCATAATTCAAAAAGTGTCATGTACCACAATGTTCATTGCAGCTCTATTTACAATAGCCAGGACATGGAAGCAACCTAAGTGTCCACTGATAGATGAATGGATAAAGAAGATGTGGCACAGATATACAATGGAATATTACTCAGCCATAAAAAGAAACGAAATTGAGTTATTTGTAGTGAGGTGGGTGGACCTAGAGTCTGTCATACAGAGTGAAGTAAGTCAGAAAGAGAAAAACAAATACCATATGCTAACAGATATGTATGGAATCTAAAAAAAAAAAAAAGGTTCTGAAGAACCTAGGGGCAGGACAGGAATAAAGACGCAGATGTAGAGAATGGACTTGAGGGGGTGGAGGGGGAAGGGTAAGCTGGGACGAAGTGAGAGGGGAGTGGCATGGACATATATACACTACCAAATGTAAAATAGACAGCTAGTGGGAAGCAGCCGCATAGCACAGGGAGATCAGCTCGGTGCTTTGTGAGTACCTAGAGGGTTGAGATAGGGAGGGTGGGAGGGAGACGCAAGAGAGAGGAGATTTGGGGATATATGTATATGTATAGCTGATTCACTTTGTTATACAGCAGAAACTAACAGACCATTGTAAAGAAATTATACTCCAGGGGCTTCCCTGGTGGTGCAGTGGATAAGAATCTGCCTGCCAGTGTAGGGGACACGGGTTCGTTCCCTGGTCCAGGAAGATCCCACATACTGCGGAGCAACTAAGCCCGTGCACCAGAACTACTGAGCCTATGCCCTAGAGCCCGCGAGCCACAACTACTGAAGCCCACGTGCCTAGAGCCCGTGCTCCGCAACAAGAGAAGCCACCGCAATGAGAAGCCCACGCACCGCAATGAAGAGTAGCCCCTGCTCACTGCAACTAGAGGAAGCCCGTGTGTGGCAATGAAGACCCAACACAGCCAAAAATAAAATAAATAAAATTAAAAAAAAAAAAAAAAAAGAAATTATACTCCAATAAAGCTGTTAAAAAAAATAAAATAAAATAACTAAAAAAACAAAAAAAGCAAAACATAGTATTTAGATGGTGATTCAGTCTATGGAGAAATATAAAGCAGGGACGAGAAACGGACTTGTGAGGGGAGGTCAAGCAAGGTTTCCCTGAAGGAGATGGAAGAGCTGTCCAGGCTTCATGAACAGCAAATTCAAGAGCCCCACGGGACTGCGTCTGGGCACTCCAGAAACTGTAGGAGACTGAAGTGGAGTAAGGAAGGGCTGGATACCACGAGGTGAGGTCAGAAAGGCAAAGGACCAGGTCACGCAGGGCCACCTGGACTATTAGCTTTTACTGGAATTGAGATCGGAAAACGCTGGAGGCTTTTGAACAGAGGTGTGACATGATCTGACTTAAGTTTTTACAGGATCTCTTTGGGCACCGTGTTAAGAACAGACTGAAAGGGGCAGGGAAGAAAGAGGAGGTGATGGCAACAGTCCAGGAGAGCGTGGATGAGGGCTTGGAAGATGTTGAGAGCAGGGGAGGCTGAGGCCAATTTGCCAGGAAGTCAGTGAGCGTAAGCTTCAAGGCTCCTCACTTGGACAGGTTCCTTTCAAGGCCCAGAAGGGGCCCTGGTAACGTGTTCACATGGTGATAGGTTGTAATAAATTTTGCAAAACTGGGATATTTCAACCACAAATGGTTAAGACCACTGTCTCTTTTCCACCCCAACTTCCCCTCAGTCCCCTCAAGTCTGGTGGTATTGAAGTGGTTGTGGGCATTTGGGGGAAGGTTTAATCAGAGACATATTTTTATATTGGGATACAGGGATGTGGTTTGCAGTCACTTCTGTCAAGTCCTATTATTGCTTACTGTATGGCTTCCAAGAATATTCCTACTGCCCTCCACGCTAACTCACCTGACAAGGTATGCTGTACTGAGACATGAACATTCCTACACTGCCAGGCACCAAACTTACATCAGTGGTGGAAGAGAAAAAAGGTTTGAAACGTACAGCCCCAGAAGCTAATCTCTGAAAATTCTTCAGATCATCACACGTGTAAAATGGTAAGCAGAAGATTCAGCTTTTTTTTATGTCTAGTCAAAATAGCATTCTCTCCTGCCAGGAATGAAATCAACCATACAGCTTATACAATAATAAATGTACCATAAGGGATTTTTTTCTTTGTTAATGGGAGTGATATATTTGATAAAGCTTGAATATGACATTTTAACTGCTATTTGGAAATATCTTCTGGAACATTTTCAATACAAGAGAGTACAGGGACTTCCCTGGTGGTCCAGTGGTTAAGACCTGGCCTTCTGATGCAGGAGGTGCAGGTTCAATCCCTGGTCAGGGAGCTAAGACACCACATGCCTCACTGCCAAAAAACCAAAACGTAAAACAGAATCAGTGTTGTAACAAATTCAATAAAGGCTTTAAAAATGGTCCACATCAAAAAAAAAAAAAAATCTTAAAAAGAAAAAAAGAGTACAGACTTCTGATTTTTTTCTTATAGGGAGGACACTATTCTTTCTCATCTCTAAATTCATTTATGTATAGGGTGGGGAGTTAGATGAAAGAGGTGAGGGGAATAAGAGGTACAAACTTCCAATTATAAAGTAAACAAGTCACAGGGAGGTAACTTATAGCATAAGGAATATATACAATAATACTGTAATAACTTTGTGTGGTGTCAGATGGTTACTAGACTTATCATGATCATTTTGTAATGTATTTAAATGGCGAATCACTATGTTGTACACCAAAACTCACATAATATTGTATATCAACTATATTTCAATCAAAATAAATAAATAATTTTAAAAATCAATTCATTTATGTATTAAAGAATTGAGAGAAAAAGATACATAAAATTAGTGAAATGTAAAAAAGAGATAAAGATAAGTAATTAAAATAAATAGAAATTTTTCTGACATCAATAAGCAAATTATAACAACACATTTCAGATTATACTGGAAGCAGTAATTCATTCAGAGGAAAAGATAATGTCAAATGGAAACAATGAACAGGCTCTTGGATTGTCTGATGATCCAATAATGAGGTAGAGTACATTATATAATCACGAAGGAAAAACATTTACAATTCTTGCTGCTCTCATGTGAAATAATTGACATTGATAAGGAAAATATGCCAGTACAATGAGGACATCGGTAACAAATTGGTTAATGAATGTCATCGGTTCTAAGAATACTTAAGATGAATCAATGGAAAAGAAAACATGAAATGTCCTGAAATATTACAACTCACACATCGACAAATTTAGAGATTTTTCCAAATCTGACAACAATTCTAAAAAATTATATGACAATTACCAGTAACGTTGTGAGGCTGAAAGAAATTATCTGAATATTTTTTTATCAGATTTTTATCTATCACATGGAAGGACTGAATTATCCTTCTGGTCTATAGAAAATGATATTACAGAAGCATTGTCTTATGAAAAGAATGAAAAATGTGCACTTAAAAGGTGAGAAAAAAGTATTATAAAGGCATGTCAGGAAGGTAATTAATAAAAATATGGTATTTTTCTTAATTTTTCTGATATTTTTGGTATTTGTCAGTTTTTTACATTTGTAATTTGTTGTAGGTTTTTTTTTGTTTTGTTTTGTTTTTCAGAATAAGAGAATTACTTTCCTAATTACAGCCTTGTTTGTCAACATTGTGGAAGAGGTAGGCAGGTAGTTGGCACCTAATAGTCAGCCAGCTAACTTTATAACCTTTAATATTTTTTTTTTATTCTGGTCATACATGATAGTAAAATCTAGACTCAATTGGAAAGCATATAGAAGAAAAAGACTCCCCATTATCCAATCACCCACCAGAGATAATTCTTGTTAATATTTTGGCATATTGTGGTGGTTAATTTTATGCATCAGCTTGACTAGGGGAAAGGACACCCAGATAGCTGGTAAAACATTTTTTCTGGGTGTGTCTGTGAGGATGTTTTGGAAGAGATTACTATTTTATTCAGTAGACTGAGTAAAGAAAATCCACCCTCACCAATATGCGCAGGCATCATCTCACCTGTTGAGGGCCCAGCAGAACAAAACAGCAAAGGAAGGGCAAATTCCTTCTCTCTTCTTGAGCTGGGACATCTATCCTCTCCTACTCTTGGACATTGGAGCTCCTGGTTTGGGGCCTTTAGACTCCAGGACTTACACTAGCAACCCTCCAGTTCTCAGAGCTTGGGACCAGAACAAATGGTGGAATTTTAGGCTCTAGCTCTATGGCCCTAAAAGTGGGGAAAAGATTTGGGAAGAATCCTTAATCTCATTATGTTAGCTTGTTATCTTATTCCTTCTTGTAGAATTGGCACTGACAAAGGAAAGAGGAAAAAAGAAAAAGGCCAAAGGAGAAAAGGGGAAAAAAGGAGACAGAAAAAAGAAAAGTTACTTGTGGTGGGGTGCCAGTGAGTGACTTTGGCCCAGATGCCAAAGAAGGTTCTGGAATAGAGGCTGGAAAATTTAAGGGACTGGGTTTTATATCCTTGTTCTGTCTGTCTGTGTATCTATCTGCCTTTCTCTGTCTCTCTGTCTCATCTCTGCAGCTCCACCTACCTCCTGGTCATGGCCGCCCTGAGCTCCACCCTCCATCCTTGGCCTGGCTCCTCTCATTCTGGGTCTTTCCAATTTGTCTTTCTGCACTGAGACCTCCCTCCTGGGCCTCTCTTCCGGGATATCTCACAGACACTTCAGCCTCATGTGATCCCTACTAAGTTTATCATCCACCCAAAGACACTCCTCTGTGTGCCCTGGCCCCCAGTCTGGGCCAACAGCTGCCCAGTTGCCCAGCAGAGAGCATGAGGGCATCTTCCACAGCCCCCACCCCCAGTCAATCTCTAAGGCTACATCAGGGTTGATCCAGGGTTTGTGAGGCCTGAAACTGACACCACTTGGGGCACCCTCATTAAGAAAAATAATTCAGGGCTTCCCTGGTGGCGCAGTGGTTGAGAATCTGCCTGCCGATGCGGGAGACACAGTTTCGAGCCCTGGTCTGGGAAGATCCCACATGCCACGGAGCAAATGGGCCCGTGAGCCACAACTACTGAGCCTGCGTGTCTGGAGCCTGTGCTCCGCAACAAGAGAGGCCGCGATAGTGAGAGGCCTGCGCACCGTGATGAAGAGTGGCCCCCGCTTGCCACAGCTAGAGAAAGCCCTCGCGCAGAAACGAAGATCCAACACAGCCATTAATAAATAAATAAAGCACACCTAGTATAGTGTAATTAAAAAAAAAAAAAATTGATTTTCTCTAAAAAAAAAAAAAAGAAAAATAATTCAAACTTGGATATTAAAATCAAGATGTAATTATAGTGAGAAAATAAATCTTAACAAAATACCACAAATGTGAAAAAAATTCAGAAAATGGCATACTTATTTTTTGTTAATGGCTAATATACTCCATATGATTTTATCTCAAATATTTTTCGGCTGCATACTCTTTGATCAAAAGCGTATAACAGTGCGTCAGAAACTTATTTTTATAGAGAGGATAAAAAGATCATTCAAGTCTTAACTTATTACAGTTAAAATAGTTTTTGCAAATTCTACAAAAACATATGACCACATGAACACGGGGCTATGACCTCTCTCCTTCCCAGGGCCTGGGAAGGGTCTAAGCTTACCCTTCACTAGTTTCACCGTAAATCTATGTCTGCTCCTGTTTCCAAACATCTCTGGAATCCCTCCCTCCTTACATTTCTCCCTCCCCCACATCCTTTTTCTTCTGGACCATAGAACTGCCCTGTGATAGGCCTTCCTTCTCCTGCTCTCATCCATGATGGCCTCTAGTCCCTTTAAAATGCAAATTTGTCACGTGACTCCTGTATGTAAAACCTTTCCTTGGCTCCCCTTTGTCACTAGGATGAAGCACGGCAACTCCGCTTGGCCTCCATGGCTCTCTCTACCTCTCCAGCCTTCTCTTCCCCCTTGACCCACCTCACCTCTTATGCACATGCAGTAGTATTGCTTGGGGTCCTCCAGACCACACCAAGATGTCTCCATTCTCTACGGCTTTTGTCCTTCTGCTTCCCTTTTGTTTTTTCCACACACATCCCCTTCCCAGCCCTAACAACTCAGTTGGCCTGTTGGACATCTACTCCCTTTTCCAAAAGTAGCTTAAGCATCTCTCTCTCCATGAAGACTTTCCTTGACAATCAGAATTACCTACAAATCCTTTTTTTCTCCACTTCTCAACTTCTTTAGGAAGTTTTGAAAAAACATTTATTTTCATAAGAAATCCATGAATGGACTCTCGTTTTAAAAAGAAGGGATTCAACTATTATAGACAAATTGAACGTGATCATCACCTCCAATTCCACCACCAGTTTGGTGTGTCTTTCCAGTTCTTATTCATTTATTAGTTCCCTACTGTCTTCCCCTACTAGATTAGAAGCCCCGTGAGGGCAAAGACAATGTCTCATGTATCCCTCTGTCCCCACTCCCCAACCCAGTGCCTACCTGTAGGAATAAACAGCCCTAGAAATGAGGGCATTGAAGCACAGAGAGCTTAAGAAACTTGCCCAGATTACCAAGAAAAATGGCAGAGTTAGCATTCAAACTCGGGCAGAGCATGCACTGACTAAAGGTTAATTGATTCATATATAATGAACATTTGCACTGGGGCAAGTAGCACTTGGATTAAAAGAGTTGCCCCCGCAGAAGGTCCAGCACAGACCATCAAGGCAGATGTGAGTGTGCTTAATGACTTACAGAAGCATCATGTTAGCATACTTCACAGAAAAATTAAGTAACTAATTTTTCTTTTTTCCTTCACTTTTGTTTTGTATGAAAAGACATCTACTGATAGTAAAATAGTGTTTTAACTAGTTATGCACTACTAGTAAAATTTAGGGCAACCCTAAATTATGGCATACCATGGGAATTATAATAGCCTTGTATCTGAAGAGATTGCTCATTTTTGTCTTTAAAACAATGAATAAGACATTTGTGACTCACTTAAAAAAATAATTTCACTCATTTCCTGTAGGACCGACCACTTTTCTACAACTAATTTGTAATTTCCTTGGAGGCATCTCCAACTTCTTGTTGTGCCTAGCACACACTGGTCACAAATCCGCTGAATGAATAAACTATGAATGACTTTCCACTAGCACCACAGTAAACTTCATTAGAAAGAGAATAATACCTTTGGTATTCCCCCAAACACTCGAGATGGGTTTCTGGGGCTGTTTCAAGAAATCTCTTTTCTCTTTTCTCTCTTAACAATTGCCTGTGCTCTTGGCTTGTTGACTGCAGAAAGACCCTTAGGTTTGTGTAAGAAAGCTGCCCAAAGTCTGCTTCTCAAAAGGAGCTGAGCTAGTTTTTATTTCCCTCCAGTAAACCTCAGGTACCCAAAATTGGATTAACCTTTATTCTTGGTTCCTTGTACTCTGTCATCATTGGTTCATGAATAGACTTCTTTTCATTATTTATTACTTATTTATTTATTAATAATATAGCAAACATCTCTAAACCCATCACCTAATCCAAAAACCAGAACACTGACAATCACTTTCCTTTACTTTTATGCTCATCCCTATTCCATTCCTCTCCCTACCCTAACTATCCTAAATTTTATCATTTTGTTGCGTTTTTAATTAAACTTTTTTATTTTGAGATATTTGTAGATTTGCTTGTGATGAGATCCCACGTGCTCTTTACCCAGTTTCTCCCAGTGGTAAAACCTTTCAAACCTATAGTACAATACTGCAACCAGATATTGACGCTGATACAGTCGAGATACGGAACATTTTTTCCATCACCGCAAGGATCACCCATATTTCCTTTTGGTATAGAAATCTCCATTTCTATAATTTTTTCATTTCAAGAGTGTTATATAAACATAGTCAGACAGTATATAATCTTTTAAGAGTCACTTTTGTTCACTCAGTATAATTCTCTGGAGATTCATCCATGTTTGTTGCCTGGATCAGTAATAGTTCATTTTTGCTGTTGTCGTGGCCAAGTAGTATTCCATGGTATGGATGTACCACAGTTTATTTAACCATTCACACATTGACGGGCACCTGGGTTGTTTCCAGTTCTTGGCTATTACAAATAAAGCTGCTATAAACATTTGTATACAGGATCTCATGTGAACATAAGTCTTAACTTCTCAGGGAAAATGCCCAGGAGTGCAATTGCTGGGTCATATAGCAGTTGAATGTTTAGCTTTTAAAGAAACTGACAGTGTTTTCCAGAGTGGCTGAACCTTTTTTTTTTTTTTTTTTTAAGAGAAAAGTCTTATTTTCTTTTCACATGTTTTTTGGAGTATAATTGCTTTACAATGCTGTGTTAGTTTCTGCTGCATAACAAAGTGAATCAGCTATTTGTATACATATATCCCCATATCCCCTCCCTCTTGAGCCTCCCTCCCATCCTCCCTATCCCACCCCTCTAGGTCGTCACAAAGCATGGAGTTGATCTCCCTGTGCTATGCGGCCGCTTCCCACTTTGCTGAACAATTTTAAATTCCCACTGGCAATATATGAGTGAGATTGTTTCTTGGCATGTTCTCCAGCACATGCTGTTGTCACTGTTTTTTATTTTAACTATTCTGATAGATGTGTAATGATATCTTATTGTGGTTTTAATTTGCTTTTCCCTAATGGCTAATGATGTTGAATATATTTTCATGTGTTTATTTGCCATCTGTATATGTTCTTCAGTGAACTGTCTCTTTATGTCTTTTATCCATTTTATAATTGGGTTGTTTGTTGGTTTGCTGTTAGTTTTGAGAGCTCTACATGTATACTAGATACTAGTCCTTTGTCAGATATACGGTTTGCAAATACTTTCTCCCACTCTGAAGCTTGTCTTTTCATTTTTTAACAAGTTCTTTTGCAGAACGAAATTGTTAATTTTAATGAAGTCAGATTTACCAATTTTTCTTTCTGTGGATCATGCTTTTGGTATCAAGTCTAAGAACTCTTTAACTATCCCTAGATCCTAAAGATTCTCTCTTATTTTTTCCCTAAATGTTGCATAGTTTTACATTTTATATTTAAGTGTGTGATCCATGTTAAGTTAATTTTTCTGTAAGGTGTGAGTCTTAGGTTGATGTTCTTTTTTTTTTTTAATCTATTGATATCTAACTGCTGCAGTACCATTTAATGGAAAGGCTATCTGTCTTCCACTGAATTGCTTTTGCATCATTATCAAAAATCAGCTGGGCATATTTGTATGAGTCTATTTCTGGGTTCTCTATTCTGTTCTACTTACATATGTATCTATCTCTCTGCCAATACCACAGTCTTGATTACTATAGCTATATAATAAATCTTGAACTTTGGTAGATTGATTCTTCCCACTTTCTTCTTCTTTTTCAAGGTTGTTTTAGCTATTCTAGTTTCTTTGTCTTCACATACAAATTTTAGAATGATCTTGTGTATATCTACAAAAAAATCTTGCTGAGATTTTGACGGGAATTGCATTAAACCTATATAAAAATTTGGAGAGAATTGACATCTTTACCAGGTTGAGTCTTCCAATCCATGAGCACAGTATGTCTCTCCATTTATTTAGATTTTTTATTTCTTTCATCATCATTTAATAGCTTTTAGCATTCAAGTCCTTTACATGTTTTGTTAGATTAAAACACCTATTTCTCTCTTTTTTCTTTGAGTGGTTGTAAATGGTATTGTATTTTTAATTTCATGTGTTTATTTGATTTTTGTCAGTTTATCTTGTGTCCTGTGAACGTGCTGAACTCACCTATTAGTTTAGGAATTTTTTGTAGATTCCTTGGGATTTTCTATGTAAACAATCATGTCATCTGCAAATAAGGGCAGTTTCATTTCTTCCTTTCTGATCTGTATGCTTTTTTTTTCTTGCCTTACTTCACTGACTAGAATTTCCAGCACAATATTAATAAGAGCTGTGAGAGCAAACCTTCTTGCCTTGTTCCAGATCCTAGATGAGAAAGCTTTCAGTCTTTCGCCATGTTAACTGTAATGTTAGCTGTAGTTTTTTTGTAGATACTCTTTATCAAATTGAGGAAGTCCCCCTTTATTCCTATTCTTCTGGGAGTTTTTATCATGAATTGGTGTTGAATTTTGTCAAACGCTTTTTCTTCATCAACTGATATAACAGTGTGATTTTTCTTTTTTAGTCTTTTAATATGGTGGATTACACTGCTTGATTTTCAAGTATTGAAACTGCCTTGTATCCCTGGAATAAACTCTATTTGGTCATGGTGTGTAATTCATTTTTATGTATTGCTGATTTCTACTTACTAATATTTTGTTGTTTTTTTCTATATTCATGAAGGCTATTGGTCTGTATTTTTCTTTATTTTGTACTGACTTTGGTTTTGGTATCAGGGTAATACTAGCTTCATAAAATAAAATGGAAAATGTCCCCTCTTCTATTTTCTGGAAGAGATTGTATAGAATTGGTAGTAATTCTGCTTTAATCCTGGGTGTATATCCAGAGAAAACCATAGTTCAAAAAGATACATGCACCCCAATGTTCACTGCAGCACTGTTTACAATAGTCAAGACATGGAAGCAACCTAAATGTCCACTGACAGAGGAATGGCTAAAGAAGATGTGGTACAGGGAATTCCCTGGTGGTCCAGTGGTTAGGACTCTGAGCTTTCACTGCCAAGGGCCTAGTTCAATCCCTGGTCGGGGAACTAAGATCCTGCAAGCCACATGGTGTGGTCAAAAAAAAAAAAAAAAAGATGTGGTACATATATATACAATGGAATAGTACTCAGCCATAAAAAAGAATGAAAGAATGCCATTTGTAGCAACATGATAGACCTAGACATTATCATACTAGGTGAAGTAAGTCAGACAGAAAAAGACAAATAACATATGATATCACTTATATCTAAAAAAATGATACAAATGAATGTGTTTACAAAAAAGAAATAGACTCACAGACATAGAAAACAAACTTATGGTTACCAAAGGGGAAAGGGGAGGGGAGGTATTAATTAGGAATTTGGGATTAAACAGATACACACTACTATATATAAAATAGATAACCAACAAGGACCTACTGTATAGCACAGGGAACTATACTCAATATTTTGTAATAACCTATATGGGAAAGGAATCTTAAAAAGAATATGGATATATGTATAAAGACTATTATATATGTAAAAAGAATATATATGTGTGTATGTAACTCAGTCACTTTGCTGAAACTAACACAACATTGTAAATCAACTATACTTCAATAAAAAATAAATTAAAAAACAATTTCTTTAAAGAAATTTTAAAAATTCTTCCTTAAAAGTTTAGTAGAATTCTCTGGTGAAACCATCTGGATCTGGAGTTTTCTTTTTTATAAGTTTTAAAATTATGAAGCCAATTCCTTTAATAATTATAAAGCTATTAAAATTATCTATTGTGTATTGGGTGAGTTGTAGTAGTTCATGTTTTTCAAGGAATGAGTCCATTTCATCCAAGTTGTCAAATCTTTGTGTATGTAATTGCTCATAATACTCCTTTATTATTCTTTTGAGCCTGGAGGTTCTCAGGTGATATCCCCTGTTTCATTCCTGATATTGGTTATCTGTGTTTTCTCTTTTTTCTTTCTCTTGGTCAGTCTTGATAGAGGCTTGTCAATTTTGTTGATCTTTCAAAGAATCAGCTCTTTGTTTCTGTGGTTTTCTCTGTTGTTTTTCTGTTTTTAATTTCATTGCTATTTATTATTTCCTTCTTTCTGCTTGCTTTGGACTGATTTTGCTCTTTCCTAGGTTCTTGAGGTGAAAGCTTGAGACATTTAGTGCTGTAAATTTCCCTCTTGGTACTACTTTAGCTGTGTCAAGCAAATTTTGATATATCGTATTTTCATTTCCATTTAGTTCAAGGTATTTTTTAAACTTCCCTTGCAATTTCCTATTCAACTCGTGAATTATTTAGTAGTGTTTAGTCCAAGTTTTCGAAGATTTTCCTGTTATCTTTCTGTTATTGCTTTCTAGTTCGATTCCAATATACTCAGAGAATATACTCTGTATAGTTTGAATTCTCTTTAATTTGTTGAGGTTAGTATTATGGCCCAGGATATAGTTTAACTTGGTATATGTTTCATGGGCACTGGAAATGAATGTGCATTCTGCTGCTGTTGGGTGGAGTGTTCTATAAATATTGCTTTGACCATGTTGGTTGATGGTATTGCTGAGTTCTATATCCTTGTTGATTTTTGTCCAGTTATCCTATAGATCATCAGATATCTAAATCTTTGCCTTTCTAGGAGGTGGAAAACGCTGTTGTATTGTGGTCTTGATCTGCATTTCCCTGAGTTCTAGTAAGATTGAGGATGAATTAAATATTTTCCTTCCTCCCAAATTGCACTTATTTTTAAATTAATTTTTATTGGAGTATAGTTGCTTTACAATGTTGTGTTAGTGTCTACTGTACAGCAAAGTGAATCAACTATACATATATATATATATATATCCCCTCTTTCTTGGATTTCCTTCCCATTTAGGTCACCACAGAGCATTGAGTAGAGTTCCCTGTGCTATACAGTAGGTTCTCATTAGTTATCTATTTTATACATAGTATCAATAGTGTATATATGTCAATCCCAATCTCCCAATTCATCCTACCCTTCCTTTCCCCCTTGGTATCCATGTTTGATCTCTACATCTGTGTCTCTATCAAATTTCACTTTTTAAAACATGTATTTGAGACTTTACCAATTATTCAAACCTATTGCTTTTTCCTCTCATTTCTGTTTTTTGTTTCTGTTTTTACATATGTAGCGAACCCTGCTGATGCATCTGAATAGAGAAGCCAGGAATATGTCACTGGGTAAGTCTCCTTGTATATCTCCACCTGGCACAGTGCCACAAGCAATTACACACATACTTAGATCAAAAGCCTCCAGTGACTCCCCACTTTCTGACAAATACCACCCTAAACCTTAACCTAACATTTAAAGCTCGTGGCATACTTCTGACTTAACAAATCCAGCTATGTCAATGCCTCAGTATGCCCCAGCTAAGATGGTCCCTGCCTGCACACTTTTGCCCATGCCATTCCCTCTGCCTGGAGTGCTCTTTGTCAACCAAACCCTACTTACGTTTAAAATATGGCTCAAATGCTTCCTCTATGGAGACTTTCTTGATCATTCCAACTGGAAGTGATTGCCCTCTTCCACTGTGCTCTAACATCTGTCATATGATGGATGGCTTGGTATCAAAATGCACACATCTGGGAAACCAGTGGGTGGCCTCTCATCAGTGATTCAGACCAGGACTGTCTTGCTGTTTCTTTACATCTATGTCTTGGCTTGTAGGCAAAGTGCTTCTCCTTTATTAATACTCTAGCTCACATAGTGAACACTGTTAAAATTCCATCTCCAGTGACCAAATTCACCACAAGTGGTACATTAGGCAAACTTCCAATTTGTTGAGCAGAAATATCACCTGTACAACAAATTGGAAGAATGAACTATTCAGAATACTGATTAACTCATGCTATGAAGTGATTTCTACGTACATGCCAGACGAACTATTCTCACAATAGCAAAACAGCTGAAAAGTGTATTTTAAAATTCTGACTTGTTTTATTGTGCATGGAAATGGACAACACTCCACTGAGTTTCCAACATTTATTTCTTACACCTTAAACTTATACAGTGCTGTATGTCAATTATACCTCAACAAAACTGAAAGGAAAAAAAAACCTTTCATTTCTTCAAGCAAGGTGGAAGTTTCAGTAGACTGTATAATATAAAAGAACTTAAAAAAAAACAAATCTAGATAATATACTGTTATTTTTAAAGTAGAAAATTCCAGGTAAGTTTCATACACTTACATACATAAAAGTAGCTGTAATTTTCATATCTCACATGTGTGCAATTTCATACACCAAGCAATTCCAGTTTTTATTAAAAAGTGAGCTATAAATGTGTAAGTCACAGAAGACCAGAAGAAACTTTTTAAAATAAAGATTCTTATCTTATTATAAAATGAAACAAGTATAATAGAAAATTAGGAAATAACAATGGTAATACTTATCGATAATTAATAATAAACTATTATATATTTAATTAATAACTGGTTAAAATAATTAATTTATTGTTACCATCTGTAATCCCTCTACTCAGCGACCACTGCTGATAACATTGAAAGACCTTGGCAAGATTGTTCTAGATCCTTTTTGGTTCCTGTTTGGGGAAACTATACCTGAAAGATTTTTTTTTTTTTATGAAGAGTCTCTACCCACCCTCACTGTTCCAGGACATAATACTGCTGATGGCCAGCAGTTCTTCATGTTTATTTTCAGTTCCACGTGCTGTTCTTCAAACTCATTTCCTCTTGTTCTCTTCCCATCAGAGGCAGAGAAGTGTTGGCCTATCTCCTCTGCCTGAGAATCTTCCACAGAACTAATTGAACCACTGCACCGTCAACCTGTTCTTCTCTGGGGTGAATCGATCAACTGTCTTTCTCTTTGGCATTTGAGTCTCATTTTCCAATTATTTTATTTATACCTCAAAGTGTTGAGGTATCCCTGGAATCTTCTAAGAGGCTGTGAGCAAGGCATATTTTCCTAACAACTAGTTGACTTGGTTATTCTCCTTCCTGGTAGCAGGGGGGCTAGATCAGATGACTTTGGGGCCTTCCTCTCACTTCTGACTTTATGCATCTTCTCATGGAGCCTGGCTTAGGGTTCTACATACAGCAAATATTTAGTAAGCATTACTGGCTATCTGACTCAAGAGTGTGGTTGCTAATAAGAGTCACAAACGGTAAAGGCAGTTCCAGGAATTTGCTGGTTTCTCGGGGGTGGTGGATCAAGCAGGAAAAATAAATAAGTGACCCATTTCCTGGTCACTTCCTCCCACATTCATGACGAAAGGAAGGGCCACAAAGAACAGGTCTGAGGGACCTCACTTTGCCCCTTGCAGTGTGTTCCCTGGCAGGGGGCAAGCCCTGGGGATATGTTCTTCAAGGAGCTCTGGCTTCATAGGGACTGCTTTACTCAATATGGCACAGAGCTCTAGGTAACTGGGGCTCTCCCAGGTTGCCTTGTCCTGGTTGCCATGTTTCTTTCCAGGGAAGCCGCTTTTAAACATGGTGGCTTTGAGGCTGTGCACGGCTGCACCCTGTTACCTGTGAACCTGAGGGATCCAGACATGTTCGCCTCTGTGCCTTGATCTGAACCCCTCTAGAAGTGACTGGGAAGCCAGACGGGGTGGGGGCCTGAGCAGTGGAGGAACGGCGAGTCTCAGACTCAGTAAATGCTCAACCTTTGCAGAAACATTCCAGGCACTGCCAAACTTCTGCAGGCAATGCCTGGACTGTTCCATCAAAGTCCTTCCCAAATTGGCGCTTCCTTCTTTGCAAACAGTTATTCGCCACTCCTTTCAGCCATCTTACTCTTGTGTCTTGGATTTTTTTAAGGCCATACCACTTGCCCAGAATATCCCCCATCAACCTCTATCTTCTCGCATTATTCATAGAGCTCCTGAAACCACCTCTTCCAGGAAACCTTCCTCGACTAACTAGAGCAACGAAATCGCTGGTCTCCTTGCGCACTAACCACTCTCCTCAAAGAACGTCCCCTCTGTTTCCACAGGATGTAAACGCTGCAATTTATTTACTGTCTAATGTGTGGTTTGAATAGATTCTCAGGAAGGATGTCATAATAGCTGATGCCTTTTGAGAAGTAGGACGGTGTCTTGTGGATGCACAAATGACCCCAGCACACCCCAACACATCAGCAAACAAGTGGTGCTGCTATAGGTGTGACTTTGCAGGTAGCTTCCCAGTTTGCCTTCAGAACCTGAACTTCTATATTCCAGGGGTGCTGGTTATATGTGCAGCATTAGCCAGATGCTTCAGTAGTAGTCATTCAACGGATGTTACCGAGAACCTATTATGAGCCAAGCACTGGGTTAGATACTGGGGATATAGTGCCCATTGAAAAAATTTAAGACTTGTGGTGGCCCATGATGAACCATGCCTCTCAGCATTCATGCCCTTGTAGAGCCCCCATCCCCCCCCCTCTTAAATCTGAGTTGGCCTGGGACCTGCTTTAATTAATAGAATATAGTACAGGTGATGCTGTGCCAGTTCCAGGCTTAAGCCCAAGAAGACCTGGAAACTTCTGCTTTTGTGGTTTGAGGAGCCCTGAGCTACTGTGTGAGGAGTCCAGCTACCCTGCTGGAGAAATTGCGTGGAAAGTCCATCTGGAAAGAGAGAGGCACTGAGACTATAGGGAGAGGGAGAGATGCTCGGCCATCCCAGGTCCCAGCTGAACCTAGCCTCCAGCCAACATGCCAGCTGAACACAGCCACATGAGTGACCACCAGCAAGAACGGCAGAAGAACCATCCAGCTGAGCCCAGCTCAGATTGCAGAACTGTGAGCAGGTAAACATTCGGTTGTTGTTTGAAGTCACTATTTTGGGAATGATTTGTTATACAGCAATTGATAAACAACACACAAACACACAAACCACAACAACACCCTATAATTCCTGAAAACAGGAGAGGAGTATATGGTGTTCCAAAGTGGCTTCAAGATACTTTAATAGACGAAGGGCTTAGAAATTTAATAATCAAGCAGAGTTACGGCAGCAATAGGCCTTTACAAAAACTAGACCATACCAAGTTCTTAAATAAGAATTAATCTGTCCATCTTCCTTAAAAATAAGCTGTAAAATTAATGCAATCACACAAAATCACCAACAGGATTGTTTTTGGAGGGGGAGCATCTGATGCTACGTTCATGTGAGGATAAGAAAAGTAGCCAGGAACTTTCTTGAAAAATAGTAAGTGGCAGAGGGATAGTCTCAACAGAAGATAAATACATCATAAAACTATAAAAATTAAAGCAGTTTGGTATGACCATATGAATAGAACAGTATAGGAACAGACATATATATATCAGATTTTATTAAATGAAAAACGTGGCATCTCAAATCAGTGGGGGAAAAGAGGTATTATTAAATAAATATTGTTGGGACATGTGGTGATTCATTTGAAAGAAAATAAAGGAATCGAATCTCCCCCCTAAACTATTACTCTGCTGGGTAATAGGAGAAAAAAATAAACACTTACATTAGTCCAGCTCAGAAAATCCAGTTCAATCCAATTATTTAAACAGTTTTTAGGAGGTAACTCCAGCTCTTTGGATGACGTGGTATCTTTCAGATCTCCTCGCTCCTCACCAAGATTGCATCTTGCACTCTAGAGCCATCTGTGTAGGACCTTGTACCCTCTGTTGCCCTTCTGGTTTCCATGGCAATGCCCCCATCCACCTGGTCTCTGGGCCCATCTGATGCTGTGGTTTATGGGATTTGGTCCAGGTTTCTGCCCCCCACCCCCCCACAGACCACTTGGCTCACCTCAGCTCCCAGGGGCACTGCGTTACCCGCAGGATGGCTGTGACTCCCCTTCAAGGTGAAGACTAATGTGGGATGATTGGGTCACTCCCTTGTATTCCTCAATAGGCTGCCAGCTGTCTCCACTGGCTCCTCCCACAATCCTCCACGTGGCATGTAGAGATCTCCAAATGCCTTCTGTGAGACAACAGAGCTAAGACAGGTTCAGGGGCTGAATTGTGGAGCACCAACCAGGCACTGATTTTACTCCTCTCTCTTATCATGGTGGGTGAGGAGCACAGGGACAGCGTGCTTCCAGGCTCTGTCCTCTTGGAGTCCCTTTGATCTAGTCTGAGACCACTGCCCAAAGAGAAGGAGTCAAGCTCTGAGTCTACCAGCTTCATCCTCTTCATCTTCCCACAGTTCACTGGGGACAAAATGGACAAAGGTTCCTGGTCTCCCTTCTCTCCTAGACTGTGCTTATAACCAGTCCACCAGACCTGACTCTTAATGTATTACATGGAGGCTAATGGAATTTAGAAAATCCTTTTCTCTACCAAAAAAATATGGCGCTCAGACTTGCCTTAAGACTCACAGCTGGGGCTTCCCTGGTGGCGCAGTGGTTAAGAATCCGCCTGCCAATGCAGGGGACGCGGGTTCGAGCCCTGGTCCAGGAAGATCCCACATGCCGCGGAGCAACTAAGCCCGTGCGCCACAGCTACTGAGCCTGCGCTCCAGAGCCGACGAGCCACAACTACTGAGCCCACGCGCCTACAGCCCGTGCTCCGCAACAAGAGAAGCCACCGCAATGAGAAGCCCGTGCACGACAACGAAGAGTAGCCCCCACTCACCGCAACTAGAGAAAACCCACATGCAGCAACGAAGACCCAACACAGCCAAAAATAAATAAATTAAATAAATTAAAAAAAAAAAGACAGCTGTTGCACAGTCCTTTGTTCCAGGTGGGGCCAATGTTCCCCTCCTCATTACTGGGGGGCAGTAAAGCCTCAGCACTCAGCCTTAGACATGGAAGACCAGGAGGCAACAAGGTTTAACTGGGAAAATGAAACTAAGTCAGTTTAATGTTTTCCAAACATTATCCTTATAACAAACAATATATACATTTGGAAAACTGATACAATTTGGAGCACCAGTCAACTAAAATTATTTCTTTTATAATTTTTTTTTTTTTTTTTTTGGCACACCACACGGCTTGTGGGATCTTAGTTCCCCGACCAGGAATCAAACCCGTGCCCCCTGCAGTGGAAGCACAGAGTCCTAACCACTGGACTGCCGGGGACGTCCCTCTTTTATAATTTAACGTCATAAACATGTCACCAAAGAGGACAATGAATTAAATGTGTGCCACACACTTCTCTGAAAAACTTGATGACTCAATTGTCTGGAAGTTGCTTTGAAACCTTATTAATTCACAATTCAGAATTTATAACTGTAATACTGAACAGGCATGACTGTTAGCTTCTCGCCCTGAAGGAATGGTTGGCTATGATGATGTATATTTTCCAAGCAATTAACAGCAAAAGTATATGTAATCTTCTTAAGATAATCAACTTCTTTAAACAACTTTTCGTTATTTCTTAGATGCTTTTCTTACCTGGGAATATTAGCTATTCATTAACTCCTGGGAAATTTAGAAATGTTTGTTGTTACTGTATGTTGCTATATGTCATTAAAAAAAAAAAAAAAAAAAAAAGCCAGCAAGTGAGCTGTGGTGTAGTGGCAAGGACATGTGCGACCCAGGGCAAGGGGCCTTTGCTGTGTATCATGGGGAGAGGCTGGAGGTGGAGCTTGGAGTCACACCACCTCGCTACACTGTGTACAGTCTGCAGAGCCCCCCGGGAAGGTGGCTGGGCGCGTACACTCTCTCACCTCTATCTCTCATCCTGAGAACGGAGATGATAACAGCCCCTACCTTGCGTATTGTTTTAAGGCTTAAATGAGATGATTCATGTGAAGCTGTTAGCATGTTCTTTGCACATAGGAAGCACTGAATGCATAGTGACTATTAGTATTTTACTACTATTATCTTCAGCAAATAAGTTGATACGGTTATGTTTAAACATTTATAGGAAAGCATTTTTGTACAATTCTGGGCAAATAGTGGATTTTGTTTGTTTGTTTGTTTGTTTTTGTTTTGTGGCCGAGCCATGCAGCTTTCGGGATTTTATTTCCCCGACCAGGGATTGAACCCGGCCCTCGAAAGTGAAAGCGCCAAGTCCCAACCACCGGACCGTCAGGGAATTCCCAAGTGGTTTCTTTATATGCTCGTTTTAAAAATATGTTGCTTTAAAAACAAACCAAAAAAATTTTTTTAATAAAAAAACTAAAACACAAACAAAAATATGCTACTTTAAAAACAAACCCAGGGCTTCCCTGGTGGCGCAGTGGTTGAGAATCTGCCTGCCGGGGACACGGGTTCGAGCCCTGGTCTGGGAAGATCCCACATGCCACAGAGCAACTGGGCCCGTGAGCCAGAATTACTGAGCCTGAGCGTCTGGAGCCTGTGCTCTGCAACAAGAGAGGCCGTGACAGTGAGAGGCCCGCGCACCGCGATGAAGAGTGGCCCCCGCTTGCCGCAACTAGAGAAAGCCCTCGCACAGGAACGAAGACCCAACACAGCCATAAATAAATAAAATTAAATAAAAAAAAAAAACTGTTTAAAAACAAACCCAAAACCTTAAAAAATAAAGAAACCAAAAAACAAAAATATGTTGCTTTAAACAATTTTATAATTCATTCTATTAATGGCCTTTCACCCAATTTTGCTGCACTGTAACATCGTGGGTTGGTTTAAACAATTTTTTCAAACCATATTTAAAGGGAGGTATGAAAGAGAAAAGGGGTTGTGTTGGGGGAAAAAATGGTTTCTGAGAATTCTGAGGCTCTGATCTGATGTATTAAATAGTGAAGGGAACCACAGGCTTATCTGCACATCTTGTAAGCCATTTGAGGAAATCTCTGGAGAGTGTGACACCTTCACAGATAACACGGAGTAAACTTGATCATGGTCCCTTTGATGCCACATCTTGTCTTGTTCCTCCTCTGTTTCCTCCCTCTCTGATCCGACAACAGCTGGGAGGCAGGAAGGGGGTTCCAGGGCAGAGCCCCCAGCAGATTAAGTCCTATGTTTCAGGGAGGGCAAGCCTGGGAGTGTTGGAAGTCGGGGGTGGGGGGGCCACAGAGTCCATCATCCAGGCAGAGAGAACACATATTGACTTATGGGGTTTTTTTTCAATTTATTTATTTATTTATTTTTGGCTGCGTTGGGTCTTCGTTGCTGCGCGCGGGCTTTCTCTAGTCGCGGCAAGTGGGGGCTACTCCTCGTTGCGGTGCCTGCAGGCTTCTCACTGTGGTGGCTTCTCCTGTTGCGGAGCACGGGCTCTAGGCGTACGGGCTTCAGTAGTTGTGGCTCACGGGCTTAGTTACTACGCAGCATGTGGGATCTTCCCAGACCAGGGCTCGAACCCGTGTCCCCTGCATTGGCAGGCGGATTCTTAACCACTGCGCCACCAGGGAAGTCCCTTGATTTATGTTTTTGAACTTTGTTCCTCTCGAGTGTGAAAGACAAATGAAACGAGGATTCGTTTAAGGAGTATTTCTGGAGAAGCAATCATTTGTTAAATCTGAAAAATTCCTTTAAAAGAGGAATTCTTGGATTGGGCTTATAACAAACAGAAATCGCAGAAAGTATTAAGATTTGCCAGTAAATTACAGGAATTTCTTAGTGCTACATCTTAAGTTTTCGAAACCAGACAAAACAATTTCTTGCAAGCAGCTAATTCCACAGAAGTCTCAGAACACATGAGTTTTACCCTCAGCTTCCCTCTGGGAGCCTAGAACCCTAGCAACAGTACAAGTCCCATCCCCCCCAACTCCACTGCTGGCCCTTTCCTTCTGCTCCTTCTTGTCACCCCATTGAATTCCCAGCTGCCACTGATGTCTCCCATGACCAATGGCAGATTGCTTGTGGGCAGAGTCTGTGCCTTGGTTTACACGTGTATAGCCATTACCTCTTAGCACACTATTTGAGTATTTGTAGAATAAAAGAAGGTGTGATTGTGGAAAATGATTTTAAAATGGTTTGGAATGTGATTGGGAAAGATCATAAGGCTCTGGAGCTGGGATGTGTGGGACCTGGCCCAGAGGTGTCCTACAAGTTGGTCAAATGTTATTACTCTACCCTGTCATTCCCTAATTTCCACACCCTCACAGGATCGGAGGCGGGCAGCAGACGTGACATATGTAAAGTATGACAAATCAGAGAGAATTCATGCCCACACTTATTTGAACCTTCTTCCCACCACATTATTTTCAACAGGGAAGGAAATGAAGCAAGATATGCAGGTCAAAGCCTCACTTCTCCTTTTTCCCACCTACACTTCTGGTGGAGATGCTCAGGTGTTAAATGGCTCAAAAGAAAAGGAGCTTCAAATGTAGGAACAAAGGAACTCTAACCCGGGAAAAGTCACTGAAGCAGCTGGCGCTGCAAAGGGCAGGGATGGGGGGATCCAGGCGCTGTTGAGGTGATGCAGGCAGCAAGAGCCCTGAAGGGCGAGGGTAACCACTGGCTGCTTCATGGAGGAACTAAACCTCAGAAGAGTCTGAAGGAACCAGAAGAATGAAATGCCCAAGTCTCAGATACTTACGGACTGGTGAAGGGGATTCCCATCCAGACGACGCCAGAAGCAGAAATGGACAGAAAGCTCCAGTGCCATCATGGCGGAAGACGTGGGCCACAGAGCCACATGTGTGGGCAACAACGGAGGCCTTAAAACCCATGACTAGGTATGAGCTCCAAGGCATGGGAGACAGTCTCTGAAATGAAGCTAGTCAAGGTGATAATACAGTCGGCCTGAGCCTTCACAGTCACAGGTATCGGCTGGAGCAGGAGATCCAGAGGAGCCAGGTTTCCTTACCTGGCTCCCCCAGGCCACCTAGTAGCCAAAGGAAAGGAGGGCCAGAGGGCAAATATATCTGCTGGCAGCAGGGAGTCAGTCTGAGGGGTGTGTATGCCCTCCTCTGCTCTGACATCCTCAGGGATACAGGGACTAGACTTCAATGGTAGTAGCCAGAAGACTCCAGAGTTCTAATTCAGGGGAGTTTCCCAGTGATTTGCCTTCAGGACTTGAAATCCCCCAGCTACCCACCTACTCCCCACTCCACTCCCCTGCCTCCCGCTAGGAAGACTGTCTTCTAAACTCAATTAATAAAGAATATGAATACCACAGGTCATTAATGCCTGAGACTGTGATACAGGGAAACTGAAAAGTTAGAAATTTGCAATATGAAATCATTCATTCATTCATTCAACTAATATTAGTGGAGGGCCCACTGGGTACAAACAACTTAGAGATACAGCAATGAATTATAGGAGGACTCTTTAACCCTGAAGCTTCAAATGAATATAATATTAATTTTCCCAAATCCTTTCATATAAAATCCCCACTAACCCTTTAGTGGTTCTCTAGAAAGATTTTTTTTTTTTCTTCAGTTTTGTACACAGAGGCTTGATAATAGAATGTTTGCAGAACAAATGGTCAGGGAGCAGGGAGCAGGGGGCAGGGGGCAACTCCAAAGAAACCAAAACTGACAGCTAAAAACAGTCTTATCTGAAATATACTGAGATAACGGAACTGAAACGGCTGAGCGAGCCTCTGGGGTACAATTCGTTTCTTAATTCTCAATGATAGGAAGAAGAGAAGATAGTGCCAAAGACAATTCATATTCACTTGCATTTGTGTTATAGTTTTTAAATCATTTAAAAATCAAATCTATTTTCATGCAAGTATTATATGCACATAAAGAATCAAATCTATAAGGGTTATAAGGGTTATAACAAAAAATATCAGTCCCTTGGCCCACTTTTCCCACTTAGATTCATCCACAAAGTTAGCTACTTTCACTCTTTTAGCTGTGTTTTTCTGGCATTTACTGAATAATATCCACCTCCGGCTATCTCTTGAGTCGGCTATTTTAGACACTTTGCATTGACAAAGATTTCATTCCCACTTCGTGGCTGATATTCAGACGGTCAGAGTTACAACCGTATGAGTTGTTTCAACACTGCAAAATGAACTTCTGTACTGGTTGGTACAGAAGCTTCCTCAGCATCCTATCGCTGTCACCCTGGCTGCTCCAGTTCCCATCCTGGGAAACCCTGGACTTCCCCAGGACCCAGCAGATAAGCGGGCATTCCAGATCCCCTGCTCCAGTGTTTTGACCACTGTCTGTTCTAAATGTCCAGTACTCATGCTGTACTCATTGTTAATTCCCAATCCTCTTGCCCTCCCAATATAACTGTCTCGATTTTTTATTGAATTCAGATTTGGAGTATACATTATTATGTCTATATAAATATTATTCACTGTGGAGCCAACTATTACTACATTTCTTTTCTTGTGCAACTTTCTGCTTTTATTGTAGTGAATAATTGCCTGATATTTGATTTGATTTGTTTCTTTGAACATCTGAATACTATAAAATACCTCTTCTGTAAAATTTTCCATGTTGCCAGTTATATTTTCTTCTCCCCAAAATCTCTCTTTTGGAGTCTTACATGTTCATATTCCAACCTGGTCTGACTGGACTCTTCTCCAGATCTGCTGAACAGTGTCCTGTGGACTTGAATTGGCTGCTATCTTGTAGCCTCTCTTTCCTAGATCCCATGGGTTTCTTCTTTGGTTTACCCTTTGTAGTGGTGCACATCCTCTAGAAGTGTCCCCAAACAGGATGCTTTGGAAGTAATTTTTTTTTCTTTTTTTTTTTTTAAGATATTGCATGGGCTTCCCTGATGGCGCAGTGGTTGAGAATCTGCCTGCCAATGCAGGGGACATGGGTTCGAGCCCTGGTCTGGGAAGATCCCACATGCCGCGGAGCAATTAAGCCCGTGAGCCACAACTACTGAGCCTGCGTGTCTGGAGCCTGTGCTCCACAACGGGAGAGGCCGGGATAATGAGAGGCCCGCGCACCGCGATGAAGAGCGGCACCCACTTGCCACAACTAGAGAAAGCCCTCGCACAGAAACGAAGACCCAACACAGCCAAAAATAAATAAATAAATAAATAAAGGAGTTCCTTAAAAAAAAAAAAAGATATTGCATGTCTGAGAATGGCTTTTAGCTAACCTCACACTTGATTGTTTGGCTGGGTATAGAGTCCTAGGTTGCAAATCACTTATACTGAGAATTTCCAGATTGTATTGCTCCAGGGACTTCTAGATTCAGGATTGTTATTTAGTGGTTTGATGCCATTCCAATTCCCTTTTCTTTATGATCTTTTTCCTCTGGTGGAAGCTTTTAGGAACTTCTCTTTATCTAACATTTCTCAGTTATGTGCCTTGGTGGGTGTGAGTTTGTTTTTTGTTTCTTGTCTTTTTTCATTCCTTGTGTTGAATACTCAGCTTTCATCCTCCAGAGTCTTGCTATCTGGGAATGTTTCTTGTATTATTCCTATTTCTTTACTCTCTTTTTGAGATATACTTCACGTAACACACAATTCACCCACTTAAACTATACAGTTCAATGGGTTTTAGTATATTCACCAAGCAACCATCACTGCTATAAAACATTTTCATCACCCCTGAAAGAAACCTCATACACATTAGTGGTCACTGCCCGTTCCTCCCACCCTCTCCCTTCCTCTGGTCCTAGGCAACCACTAATCTATTTTCTGTTTCTATAGATTTGCCTATTCTGGACATTTCATATAAATGGTGTCATACAAAAGACAGTCTTTTGTGACTTACCACTTAGCATGTTTTCAAGTTTCATCCACATTGTAACATGTACTGTACTTCTTATTGCCAAATAATATTCCATCAATTGGATATACCACATTTTATTTATCCATTTGTCCCTTGATAAGACATTTGGGTTGCTGCTACAAATGTTCATGTACAAGTTACTGCACAGACATGCCTTCAGTTCTCTTAGGTTTAGACCGCAGGATTGAATTGCTGGGTCATATGGTAACTGCGTTACCTCTTTGATAATTTTGACTCCTCTGTTTTTTTCTGCCCTTTCTTTCTGGGAAGGTTATCAATTCGACATTGGCCCTCTAAATTTATTCTCTTTATTCTTATCTTTGCTTTCTAATTTGTCATCTTCTAATCTTTTTGTTTTACTTTGGGGAAATTCTGTTATCTTTCAGCTCTCCTACTGAATTTATTTCAACTTTTACACTTCAACTTTTAATTTTTGAGAACTCTTTTTTGTTTACTAAATTCTTTAATAGCATTTTTTGAATGGATGCAGTTATCTCCTCTTATCTCTGGGAGAGCAGTAATTATTCTGAACTCTGTTTTGTATTTATCTGTTGTTTGTTTGTTTCTGAGGTCCTAATTTCCCTTTGGTTTTTGTGTTGTTTTCAGTTAACCAATATGCATTAAGAAACTATCATGGGCCCTGCAGGCACTATTTTAGGTACTCTGTATTTAGATACAAAGATTCCTGCCTTTGTGGGACTCACAGTCTTTTGGTCTCTGCATTTGGAGGCCTCCTTCAAATGTCTGGCGAATTTCCATTTGTGTGTTTATTATTTTTTAAAATAAAACTTACATGAAATTAAAGTGTATAGGTCAATGAAATTTTACACATGTATACAGCAATATGAGCACCACTAAGATCAAGATATAGAACATTTCTGTCACCCAGAAAGGTTCCCTGTGCCCATTCCCAGTTAATAATTCCTCTTTCCCCACAGGTTACCACCATAGATTTATTTTGCCTATTCTGTCATTGCATACACAGTACGTACTCTTTCAAGCCAGGCTTCTTTCATTCAATATAACGTCTTTGGGATTCATCCATATTACGTGTATCAGTAATTTCACCTTTTAAAAAAATTCCTGTGTAGTATTTCATTATGTGTATATGCCGTAACTTATTTTTTCATTCGGCCATTGATGGATATTTGGGTTGCTTCCTGTTTTTCATTATGTGTTCATTTTTTTTAATTTTTAAAAAACATTTATTTATTTGGCTGCACCAGGTCTTAGTTGCAGCACACAGGATCTTTGTTGCGGCATGCGGGATCTTTTAGTTGTGGCATGCGAACTCTTAGTTGTGGCATGTGATATCTAGCTCCCTGATCAGGGATCAAACCCAAGCCCCCTGCATTGCGAGCATGGAGTCTTAGCCACTGGACCACCAGGGAAGTCCCTGTCTATTCATTTTTGAGAGTAAAATACATACAAAAATGTTTCTAGAAGCTCTATGTAAGTGAGGCTTAGAGACTAAAGTAGAGCTACTGGATTGGCCAGCTGGAAATGTGGTTTGGGACCTCCAAATATCACTGTCTATAACTCTTTTCTCTGGGGGTTGTTCAGTTTCTCTAAAGAAGGACCATCTAAGATGTGTGAGCCAGGCTGCCAGTATTCTGGAACTTCAAGTCTTATCATTCCAGTGCAGAATTTCATTTTGCCCATTTTTTTGTACTGAGTTTCACCCTTCTCTCCAGGGCATCTTTACTTCAGTTTTTCAGAAAACAAATTCCTTTGGTGAAGATTAATTACTGACAGTGAGTGGAGGGGATAAGGACACAATCTCCTTTTCAGGCTCCTCCATCTCATCTCAGCCTTTTGTGGTGTTGTAGTGTCCTCCATTCTTCAACTGTTCAGAGATTCTGGGGGGAAAACTGGATTTCTCTTATCAGTGCATCTCTCTGCAGACACTTAGGATTGATCTTCCTCTGATCTGCTAATTCATTTCTCTTTCCTCCATACACTTTCCTTCTTCATATGCTAAGGTTTGGGGCAACATATCTCCTGGTTTCATCAAAAGATGCGTGTGTTTCTCTTTCTTTTGCTATTTTGGGGTAAATGCTACAAAAGGAGGAAAATGGATTCAATGGATTTCCACTTCCTTTCCCCTCATTTGCTGAAATTAATGGCTCCTCATCACCAATTCTAAGAAGTACAAAATTCTTAAGAGTTGATCCTGCTTCTCTCTTCAGGTTCACCTGTAGCAAGCCTCTTTAAACAAGACCCACATAGAGAGACTTACCTGATGGTCCTCCAGTACACAATGCTCCCTCACAACCACCTGCTTTGTTAAATTCTCTCAGGCTGGGGCTTCCCTGGTGGCGCAGTGGTTGAGAGTCTGCCTGCCAGTGCAGGGGACACGGGTTCGAGCCCTGGTCTGGGAAGATCCCACATGCCGCGGAGCGACTGGGCCCGTGAGCCACAACCACTGAGCCTGCGCGTCTGGAGCCTGTGCTCCGCAACAAGAGAGGCCGCGATAGTGAGAGGCCCGCACACCGCGATGAAGAGTGGCCCCCACTTGCCGCAACTAGAGAAAGCCCTCGCACAGAAACGAAGCCCCAACACAGCCATAAATAAATAAGTTAATTAATTAAATTAAAAGAAATTCTCTCAGGCTGCCAGGAATCTTCCTCCCTGATTATTTGCCTAAAATATTCAAGACTGTTCAAATGTCACCTCCTCCATAAAGACTTCCATGACTTCTCACCAAAGTTCCCTCCACACACATTTATATAGCATTTGCTGCATTGCCCGATCATTGTTCACATGCTTGTTCTCCTCACTAGAATATGAGATTCTTGAAGACAAGTTTTATCCTATGGGCTTTTTCACTTCCTTTGTCAACCCAAGTAATAATAATGCTTATGGAATGCTTACTATGTATACTATGCGCCAAGTACTAGTCTAAGGACTTTATATTATGAACTCATTTACTTCCCATAATAACACTATAAGGTGGGTTTATCATCACACCCATGTTACATATGAGAACACTGCAGTGCAGAGAGGTTAAGCAACTTGCCCAATTCTATTTAATAACAGGAGAGCAGAAATCTGAATGCAGATGATCTGGCTGAGAGACTATGCTCTGAATCTCTCTGACTTTTGAACTGAGTAGTGACTAACAGGAATCTGCTGAATGGATTAACAAATGAATGAAGGTGTGTAGGGAAAAACCAAGGCCTTCGATAGAAGTCAAACAAGCTCATTCTTAGAGATAGCTACATTTTGAAGCAAATTAAAAGTTTGATTTCATTGGCTTTGTTCTCTATGCAGCCCAAGCCATAAAGACCCAGAGAAAGAGGTCTAGGAAAAGATTTCTCTTATCTAGTGTTATGGACTAAATGTTTGCTTCCCCTCAAAATCCATAGGTTGAAGCCCTAACCCTGCCCCCACCCTGCCCCCCGTGTGGCTGTATTTGGAAATGGGGCCTCTAAGGAAGTAATTAAGGTCAAATGAGGTTATATGGGTGCAACCCTGATCTAATAAGATTAATGTCCTTATAAGAAAAGACACCGGGCTTCCCTGGTGGCGCAGTGGTTGAGAATCTGCCTGCTAATGCAGGGGACACGGGTTCGAGCCCTGGTCTGGGAAGATCCCACATGCCGCAGAGCGACTGGGCCCGTGAGCCACAACCACTGAGCCTGCGCGTCTGGAGCCTGTGCTCCGCAACAAGAGAGGCCACGATGGTGAGAGGCCCGCACACTGCGATGAGGAGTGGCCCCCGCTTGCCGCAACTGGAGAAAGCCCTAGCACAGAAACAAAGACCCAACATAGCAATCAATCAATCAATCAATCAATAAACTAAAAAAAAAAAGAGCTTACTTTAAAAAAAAAAAAAAAAAAGAAAAGACACCAACATCCCCCAACCCCCAATGCATGCATGAAGGAAGAGAAACCTCACCAGAAACCAAATTTGCCTTGATCATGGATTTCAAGCCTCCAGAACTGTGAGACATTAAATTTCTGTTGTTTAGGCCACCCAGTCTGTGGTATTTTGTTATAGCAACTCAAACCGACTAATACAGTTTCTAATGGCTGAAGTTTGGAAAACACAGATATTCCTTCAATGTTTTCAGAAACCAGCTGCTTTAACAGTGTTCTCTCTCCAGTGGAAGAGGTTAAAACCTTTCCATGTTGTGTTTTTTTGTTTGTTTGGCTCTGATTTTGTTGAAAGGAAATTTTAAGACTCCATCCAATCCAGCCTTCTTTTTACCATAGGTAGGTCAATATTTGATTTTCTATTCTTTCCTTCAACATTCCCTGCAACTATAAACTTTCTGACCTTTTATCACCTTAGCTAGCTTAGTTCTCGGTCTATGCAGAAACACAATTTCTCTTCTTAAAAATGTATATTATCAATATTATTACTGATATCAGCCATGTTTATCTTAGTTAATAATGCTAATATATTTTCTTTCCTAATGGTATTTCATTTGTAACTCTGCCATAACTGTGGAGTGAAAGTTGGGGCTCTCTGAAAGATTTCAAGTTTCAGGGACTTCCCTGGCAGTCCAGTGGTTAAGACTTTGTGCTTCTAATGCAGGGGGTGTGGGTTCGATTCCCACCCCCCCCCCCCCAAAAAAAGTTTCAGCTGCCTGTCGGAGCACTTTAAAAACAACAAAACTTTTTTTTAATTACAAAAATTTCCAGACCCAGGAGTAGAAAGATTAGAGCCTCACACAGATCCAACATTATCAAGATTTTTGCCACACTTGCTTAATCTAGTCCTTTTCCTTTTTTTTCTTTGCTGACATATTTCAGAACAAATCTAAGACATCAAGTCATTAAACTCTATGTATCTCAATATGAATCTCTTAAAAAAGGGAGACATTTTCTTATGTAAACACAATGCAATTATCTAATGTAGGAGAATTAACAATAATTCTTTTGTCTGCATGCTTTTGAAGTGAAATTACTCATACAGAATTCTGTACTATGAAAAAGTTAGCACTGCATTTGTATAGCAATATTCTGTAGACTCAAAACAGTTTTAAAGTGAAATTTAGTATGTTCTGAAATGCAAGGTGCTGATCTACCATCTAACTAAACCTGCGCTCAAGAAGGCCTGAGACTACTCTTAAAAACACACAGGGGCTTCCCTGGTGGCTCAGTGGTTAAGAATCCACCTGCCAATGCAGGGGACACGGGTTCGAGCCCTGGTCGGGGAAGATCCCACATACCACGGAGCAACTAAGCCTGTGCGCCACAACTACTGAGCCTGCGCTCTACAGCCTGCGAGAGCCACAACTACTGAAGCCCGTGAGCCACAACTACTGAAGCCCACACGCCTAGAGCCCGTGCTCCACAAGAGAAGCCACCGCAATGAGAAGCCCGTGCACCGCAATGAAGAGTAGCCCTCACTCGCCGCAACTAGAGAAAGCCCGCACGCAGCAACAAAGACCCAATGCAGCCAAAAATAAATAAATAAGTTAATTTTTTAAAAATACACAGTATAAGGTTGAAGTCTTTGTACATTATTTTAATAAAAAACACACTGCTGTGTACAAATATACAGATCTCAAGTTGTAACATTCAAATACAGAATGCGATAAAGTAGCTTTGTAAGTTTTCTTCACTGAGACAGATTTTCTGTCACATTTAGACTTTTATGATTATTAAGACATAATGAACAAGAGAAGTACAGATTTTCCAGCCTCGTGATTAGTAAATTCCTCTGCAAAGGAATGAAGGTATTCAGTCATTAATAGGGAAACAGCTGGCAAATCAGATGACCCTGCCTACATTGTATCAATGTAAGAGACACAATAAGAGATAAGAAACTGCAGTTAATGTTAGAAGTATAGGCAATATAGCTTTCTCAGCTTCAACCCATGATTATATACTTGATATATAAACATTCTTAAATGTAAAATAGTTCAGTATGATTGCATCTATATTTGTTCCACAATGACAATTTGTTTAATGTATTAATCTGATATATATTTTTGACCTGGAGTCATTTACAAAGAAATAATGAGAAATCCTGAAACGAAACTATTAGTTGCAAGTCAAATTATGTTTATAAGTTAAGAGATCTATGGAAAACAAGTGTGGGTAAGAAACACTGGCTACATGCCAATTTTTATTTCTAAGAGAAATTTGTACACAAATAATCATCTTCTTTATCTTACAAAACAAAACCAAAAAATCCTAAAATTAATCCCACAAATCCAAATTAGCAGAACTTAGAGTAACAAAGTCAGAGCCAGTCTTGTCACCTGCACGCTAATTTGATAAATCAAACTGCTTTGCAGGGGTGGGGGAGGACTGCATCTGCTCCTGTGCAGAACTGATGATGACTTTCAGCCCTTAAATAACGACAACTGTCACACAGCTCTTTTTTTAAAAGAAAGATGTATATCCAGGAAACCCAATGGAATATGTTACTTCTGAAATTGCATAAAAGCTGTAAGGCAGCCAAGTGTTGATGGTATTCAAGGACAGTAAAAGTTTGCACTCTTAATGACCATTGACAGGCTTTGTGCCAATATTCAAACAATACGCTTTTCACTGACTATCAATGCAAAGGTGAGGAAAGAAATACAATATTACATCATACCCCAGCACAGAGCTACTGTATTTGTATAAAAGAATCACTACTTATCTGTTGTTTTAAATGAAGTCCGGTCTGGGCATTAAGCTGGAATCTAAATGTTGATAGTGCCTAATCTCAACTCCCAAGATAAACAAAAAGAGTTTATGTGTCAAGACTGATTCTCTTTGGCCGCAGTGGATACCATTTTCTCTGGGGGCAGTCTTCAGTTCGCTTTCTTCTCAGTACCAAGTCAGTGTCTTTCCTAGCAGAAGTCTCTGCTGGTGTGGTTTCTATTTGTGCTATAAAGCTCTCAGGTTTAACATCTGGTTTCCTACAACAACCGGAAAACACTTCTTGGTGGACTCTCTGGAGCTGGATAACAGGCTGCATCTTTAAAACTTGGGAAAATCCATCTCCTTGTTCAATTAATGCAGGTAAGGACTTAAAAAACAAACAACAGTAATACTTAACATTAATCTCAGGTTGAAACGCAAACACACAGAGATAGACACAACACTTGAGTATTTTAACTCTTCAGGTCAAGGCTTTTTCTAAAACCTAATTTTTTAGGTCATAGATATTCAACTTTACCTTAAAATACCAGTTTTAGCTGAGGAATTTTAACAAAAAGCTAAAACTAAAAAGATACGTTCTGTTCCTATAATGCCTGGTAGTAAAATAAAACTCTGGCAAAATAAGAGGTAACAGAATTTCAGAGTTTAAAATTTAATGTCTGAAATTCCATATTTTAGGATAGTAAGTGTTTTAGAAATCTTAATTATCAAGAGCAGGGATCAGCACATTTTTCCTGTAAAGGGCCATACAGTAAACATTTTAGGCTCTGAGGGCCTTTACATCTCTGTCGCAAGTATTCAACTTTCCTGTTGTAATGTAAAGAAGCCGTAGACAATAAGTAAATGAACGTACATGGCTGTGTTCCAAAATAGTTTTATTTACAAAAACAGGTGGCAGGCTGGATTTTACCCTGTCCCACCACAGTTTGCCAACTCCTGATTAAGAACATGTTATGAGAGAAGTGTGAGTACCAGAAAATCATGGCATAAGTACAAACCACAAAAGAATGTTACAGAAGATGATCAAAACAGAGGAGATTCTGAAGGAGTTTTAAAATAATTTTCATGTACTAGAAATCTAAATATTTTCTGTTTGGGCAAAATAAATGTCAATAATATAAACAATTTTATGATAATAATATTAAAACCCCAAGTTGGATATGCAGTTGATGGAAGAAATTTTCACATATTGAGGTATGGGGAAATCACTCTGGCTTATACATGATTTAGCCTGAACTTTATGCTAACTGAAACAGCCTGTCTTGTGGCCTGTCAAACATACATTGTACATCTGCTTTCATCATTAAAGAAAAGAATTTGTTCATCATCCACTTACATAAAGGGTTAAGCTGCAACCCACTGCAGCCACCCAAGACAGTGAGCCCTCAGGGGAATTCAGGCATTCTGTTCTTTGGATGTACAGGCTTCTAGATAGTTAAGATGCATATTTAAGGATGAATTTCAATGACCCCAGATTCTTGCATCTTCCCATACACAGAAAAAATCCTAAATTCATTTACTTGAGATGTCCGTTCTTTGTGGTTAGCAGTAATCTTTTACCAAGCTGTAACCTTGACCACATTTTTTGCAGCCAAAAAAATTCATATATCCTGGCTCCTCCCCTACCCCTTGGGAGCAGTCCCAGCAGAGCTACTGAGAAGCTGTTTCCTGGGCTATAGTCCTCAGTTTGGCTCTAATAAAACTCTTCTTCCATTCTTACTGTATATTGTTTATTGATTATTTGCGTCAACACAGTATAATATAGTGGTTAAGAATATAGGCTCTGGAGCCAAACATCTAGGGTTTAAATCCTGGCACAATTATTTATTTGGGCAATCTACTTAGCCCCTCTGTGCCTTGGTTTCCTTATCTGTAAAACAGTAGCAGTACCTATCTCAGAGGGTTAGTGTAAGGATTAAATGAGGAAATATAGTACATGTAAAGCAATTAGATGGTGCCTGATCCATACTAAATGCTGACTAAATGTTAACTGGTATTATTATCCAGAATTGTTTGATGGATTGCTAACTCTCAGAACTCAAAAATATAACCAACCTTTAAAGAAGCCAGGTATAATACTGGCACATAGTAGGTGCCTAATAAATGGTAGTTATTCTGAACGTTACTATCACTTAATAAATTCATTAAAGATCTATTTAAAAGACTACTGAGAATTCCTGTTACAACAGACTAAAACACCTATGAATGCTAAAAGCAAACACCTAGCCACACATGTTATTCACTTATAATTTAGTATGTAGCTTTTACCTTCATGGCTTCACTGATCTCCTTAGCTATTGTTTCTCCTCTGCATTTCAAGTTTTCCATACGAGGGGCTGCAAAGAAACCGTCAAACAGTATTTTAGGCTTTTTATCTAATACCAAGTCATAAAAGACATGCAGATGCTATCTGGACAACAATCTGTTAGGACTATTCACCTTAGCTCAATCTTTCTTAGAATACTTTGTAATCTAATTAAAACAAGTGTCCTATTAAGTTTATCTAGATAAATAAAAAGACCGTGAAAATATTAGAATAGCAGAGAAAAACTTATGCTTATAACTATAAAATGATAGACAGGGACGTCCCTGGTGGCACAGTGGTTAAGAATCTGCCTGGCACGGGTTTGAGCCCTGGTCTGGGAAGATCCCACATGCCGCGGAGCAACTGAGCCCGTGCGCTACAACTACTGAGCCTGCGCTCTAGAGCCCACGAGCCACAACTACTGAAGCCCATGCGCCTAGAGCCCGTGCTCCACAACAAGAGAAGCCACCGCAATGAGAAGCCTGCACACTGCAACAAACAGTAGCCCCTGCTCACTGCAACTAGAGAAAGCCTGCATGCAGCAACGAAGACCCAATGCAGCCAAAAATAAATAAATAAATAAATAAATAATTTTTTAAAAATAAAATAAAATGATAGACAAGAGTTGTACTATGAGTAGTCTTAACACTGTGTGTCCCTAAAAAAGAACCTAATGTTTGTTCTGCATATTATCTACCACTATGTTTAACATCTTCAAGCACTATCACATTTTAAAATAAACATAGGCTAATATTTGGTATCTGTAGTACTCTGAATTTTATAAAAGTAAAACATATTTGAACTTAGAATATACAGTCACATTATATCAAGGACACCTAGATGGAATTTCTGAAAAAGAAAATGTGGAATAGATTATCAGTAATATTCATTTTTTTTCCTTACTTCCTCAATGCTTTTCTTTTTTTAAAAATTATTTGTTTGTTTGTTTATTTATTTATGGCTGCGTTGGGTCTTTGCTGCTACACGCGGGCTTTCTCTAGCTGCGGCGAGCAGGGGCTACTCTTCATTGAGGTGCGGGGGCTTCTCATTGTGGTTGCTTCTCTTGCTGTGGAGCACGAGATCTAGGCATGCGGGCTTCGGTAGTTGTGGCACGCAGGCTCAGTAGCTGTGGCACACGGGCTTAGTCGCTCCGCGGCATGTGGGATCTTCCCGGACTAGGGCTCGAACCCGTGTCCCCTGCATTGGCAGGCAGATTCTTAACCACTGCGTCACCAGGGAAGCCCCACTCGATGCTTTTCTGATTCCTAATACATTTTCTTTTCTTCCAATCTGTGTTACAAATGTTCATGCCTACTTCATAACAGAACCGCATATTCAATGATACCTCTGTATAAAAATCCTACTAAAACTCCAAGTGAAACTGGAGATAAGAAAAATCATTCCATTATGAAATCATCTACAAATTAGTTTTTAGAAGAGTAGTTCTCACTAGAAATTTCTTAAAGTCTAAGCAAGTATATAACTATGTTAGGAAGGCCACAGTTTTACTGACTTCAACAGATTGGCAAATAAGCCAAGCAAAGAATTTCTTTCATAGCTGCTCTTTTTCTTTTCTGACTTTTCTTAGCTCAAAAAAGTGAGAACACATTTAGAAAAAAGAAAATGAATAGCAAAGGCAACTGAGAGATGCCGGAGAGGGTGTGGAGAAAAGGGAACCCTCTTACACTGTTGGTAGGAATGTAAATTGATACAGCCACTATGGAGAACAGTCTGGAGGTTCCTTAAAAAACTAAAAATAGAACTACCATACGACCCAGCAATCCCACTCCTAGGCATATACCCTGAGAAAACCGTAATTCAAAAAGACACATGCACTCCAATGTTCATAGCAGCACTATTGATAATAGCCAGGTCAGGAAGCAACCTAAATGGCCATTGAAAGATGAATGGATAAAGAAGATGTGGTACATATATACAATGGAATGTTACTCAGCCTTAAAAAGGAACGAAATTGGGCCATTTGTAGAGACGTGGATGGACCTAGAGGCTGTCATACAGAGTGAAGTAAGTCGGAAAGAGAAAAACAAATATCTTTTATTAACGCATATATGTGGAATCTAGAAAAATGGTATAGATGATCTTATTTGCAAAGCAGAAACAGAGACACAGATGTAGAAAACAAACATGGATATCAAGGGGGAAGGGGCAGGGTGGGATGAACTGGGAGATTGGGACTGACATATATACACTATTGATACTATGTATAAAACAGATAACTAATGAGAACCTACTGTATAGCACAGGGAACTCTACTCAATGCTCTGTGTGACCTAAATGGGAAGGAAATCCAAAAAAGAGGGAATACATGTATATGTATAGCTGATTCACTTTGCTGTACAGTAAAAACACAACATTGTAAAGCAACTATACTCCAATAAAAATTAATTTAAAAAAAAAAGGAACTGAGAGAACAGGCACTTAAAGGAGAAAGGCAAAGGCAAAGGCAACATGATAGCCTCAGAAAAAGGGTTCTTGACCTTTTTTTGTTCCCAGAGATTTCTTTGGCAATTTGGTGAAGCCTGTGGACCCCTTCTCAGAATATTTTTTAATGTATTTATTTTTTAAATTGAGGTATAATGTACATACAGTTAAATGAATAACTTAAGTTTAGCATTCAATCACCTTTGACAAATGTACACCAAAGTCATGGGACATTTCCATCACTCCAGAAAGTTTTCTTGTGCCCCTTTCCCAATCTTCTATACAAGAAGCAACCACTCATCTGATTTCTATCATTATACGTTAGTTTTGCTTACTCTAGAATTTCAGAACAATGTTTTAAAATATAATTTAAAAATATAATTACTTAAAAAATGTAGTAGGTAATATAGGCGCTTCTTTATTAATGATTTAAACAAAAAGATCGAGTGGCAGGTCTAATTACCATAATAAGAAAATAATGAGTATAAACAATATTGCGAGGTGTCTGCAACAACTGAAACTGAAAATATCTGTGGCTTCCAGTAGCAAAAAAAAAAAAAAAAAAAAAAAAAAAATTACAGGTACTGCTAATACTACCACCATTACCTGCATTCAAAATCGAAGGAAATGCTAAATTTCAGTTTGAGGTTAATAAAAATAACAATGTAATTTTTTTCCTCTCCAAGTTCACAGCCTCCTATATTCTCAGGACCCTTGCCTTAAAATAATATGCTAATTTAATTTCAATTCTTTTACGATTTGGGGAGATTCCCCCAAGAGCACTCAGGCAATTATTAAAATTTCCCCTGGGTATGGCAAATAAATGATCCAACCTTCAGTACTTCTGTAGCAATCTGGCTTCCAGCCAGGCGCACATTCTCTCCTCATCAAACTTGCACACCTGCGTGGAGCTGCCCATTCTTCTAACATTTATTATGTACTTTCCATGGACAAATACCAGCAGTAGGTACTCAGAGTAAGGAAAAATGGTCTCTGCCCCTCAAGGAACTTTCAGTTGAAAAGAGAGAGACACATGGAAACATATAGAAACAAGTCATACTTTTTCAAAATCAGCTCAAACTTGCCCCAGGCAGTCTCTAGTTTCCATGATCACTGCCACACATTCCACTCCCTGCCTGAACTGACCATTCCCCTGTGACAGGCTCCCACTGGGTCCTGAACAGTTCCAGTAAAATACCTGGAAGACTCCACTGCACTAACTTGTCTAGAAGAGTGTTTCTCAACCTTATTGGATCTAACCTTCCCCTTTAAAACGTATTTTGTAAAGTCCCCTTTGCTATTCTAAAATAAATTTCATAGATATTTCTACACACATAAATGGAAATATAGACATATATACTTATCATAATAGAGTATTATTTAATATATTTAATATGTTCAGATCAAACCATATCAAAAAAATGTAAGGAAGTACTCAGATGCCTGTACCTATTTATACTGGGTACATTTGGATTTAAGAAAATTTATATTTAGAAGTCATTCTATACAGAAAACAAAAGATCAGAGACTATTCTATATAGAAAACAAAAGATCAGAGAAATAACAGACTAGATTTATTTGAATATGACAAGGAGGAGGAAATAATCTTAAGAGTGTGGATAACATACCAAGACAAAATACAGGAGGTTAAAATGGTGAAAATTAGGAAGTATAATATATCTACAAATGAGATGGCCTTATTAAACGTGTCATATCAAAATAATTCCCTACATTAAAACATGGGGAAGTATAAGATTAAATCCAACAGAAAACATATCTCCTACTTTGAAATTCACCATAATTCAGATTACATTCAGTATATACATCCACTCAAAAAGAATTCAGAGATCACACTGTTGAAAGGTGGTGGGCAATAGAGAATGGATAAGACAAAAACAGAAATATGAGAAACTACAGAGAAGATATGTGGTTGACCTTTGTGGATAGATTCAGAGTAAGAGTAAAGACAAGCAATCTAAAAATCGAATTAAAAATTTAATATTCACATAATTTCTTATCACTGTACAAAAATAGTTTTTAATATTTAGTGTGGCAATAATAGGAAGTATTTAAAAATCATTTTTATTAATAAAAAAATGAGATTCCTACATTTCGTGTGCTTCTATTAATTCAGTAACATTTGGTTCTATTAAAAGGACTCTCAAATCTTCTATTACATATTACCCATTAGCTTTGTTCTACACACAACGCTCTAAGTAATTCATCATCTTTTTTTTTTTTTTTTTTTTTTAATTCATCATCTTTTGAAAGAAGGGAGTATGAAAGTTGTAACTGGATCTAAAACATTTCATAATTAGACTGATAAAATGTAACTGGTTGCAAATAGTTGTTTCTTTTTAGTTCAACTTACCTTTCCTGCACATGTAAACTAACAGAGATAGAAAGAATATTTGAAGAAATATGATGATGTAAGTCAGAATGGTGGTTACATCTGATAGCAGAATACTGACCAAGAAGGAATGTAAGTAAACTTTTTTGGGTACAGAGCATCTGTAAAGTTGGGAAGCAGGATAAATGTGTGCTAGTTACATTTGCAAATAATATACTCAATATCTTTTCCTTCAACCTCAAATTACCTTTTCAAGTAAAATTTAAAACAATGGGTCCGGCCGGCTCTGGAGGGGCCCCACCAGCCAAAGCTGCGACAGTCCTGGGGACCGCGGGCCAGTTGTTTCAACAAGTAACTTAAAGACAAAATGGAAAAAGAAGGAGGTTTGCGCCTGAGATCATGTTGATGCGAAACCAGGGATGGCCACCTTGTGCCAGATCACTCATCCTGGGGTGAGCCAGCTGCCATGTCATGAGGACACTCAAGCAGCCCTAAGGAGAGAGCCACGTGGCAAGGAACTGAGGCCTCCTACCTACAGTCACAACATTTAGGAGAGGAGCTTCAAGATGGCGGAAGAGTAAGACGCAGAGATCACCTTCCTCCCCACAAATACATCAGAAATACATCTACATGTGGAGCAACTCCTACATGACACCTACTGAACGGTGGCAGAAGACCTCAGACCTCCCAAAAGGCAAGAAACTCCCCACGTACCTGGATAGGGCAAAAGAAAAAAGGAAAAACAGAGACAAAAGAATAGGGACGGGACCTGCACCTCTGGGAGGGAGCTGTGAAGAAGGAAAGGTTTCCACACACTAGGAAGCCCCTTCACGGGCGGAGACTGCAGGTGGCGGAGCGGGGGAGCTTCGGAGCCACGGAGGACAGCGCAGCAACAGGGGTGTGGAGGGCACAGCGGAGAGATTCCCGCACAGAGGATCGGTGCCAACCAGCACTCACCAGCCCGAGAGGCTTGTCTGCTCACCCGCCGGGGCGGGCGGGGGCTGGGAGCTGAGGCTCAGGCTTCGGAGGTCAGAGCCCAGGGAGAGGACTGGGGTTGGCTGCGTGAACACAGCCTGAAGGGACTAGTGCGCCATGGCTAGCCGGGAGGGAGTCGGGGAAAAGTGTGGACCTGCCGAAGAGGCAAGAGAGTTTTTCTTCCCTCTTTGTTTCCTGGTGCACGAGGAGAGGGGATTAAGAGCACTGCTTAAAGGAGCTCCAGAGACGGGCGCAAGCCGCGGCTATCAGCGCAGACCCCAGAGACGGACATGAGACACTAAGGCTGCTGCTGCCGCCACCAAGAAGCCTGTGTGCAAGCACAGGTCACCATCCACACCTCCCCTCCCGGGAGCCTGTGCAGCCCACCACTGCCAGGGTCCCGTGATCCAGGGACAACTTCCCCGGGAGAACGCATGGCGCACCTCAGGCTGGTGCAACGTCACGCCGGCCACTGCTGCCGTAGGCTCGACCAGCATCTGTACCCCTCCCTCCCCCCGGCCTGCGTGAGCCAGAGCCCCCGAATCAGCTGCTCCTTTAACCCCGTCCTGTCTGGGCGAAGAACAGACGTGCGCAGGCGACCTACACACAGAGGCAGGGCCAAATCCAAAGCTGAACCCCAGGAGCCGTGCAAACAAAGAAGAGAAAGGGAAATCTCTCCCAGCAGCCTCAGGAGCAGTGGATTAAATCTCCACAATCAACGTGATGTACCCTGCATGTGTGGGATACCTAAATAGACAACGAATCATCCCAAATTGAGGAGGTGGACTTTGGGAGCAAGATATATATATTTTTTCCCATTTTCTCTTTTTGTGAATGTGTATATGTATGCTTCTGCGTGTGATTTTGTCTGTATAGCTTTGCTTTTACCATCTGTCCTAGGGTTCTGTATGTCCGTTTTTTTTGTTGTTGTTTTTTGTTTTTTGTTTTCCTTAGTAGAGTTTTTAGCGCTTGTTATCATTGGTGGATTTCCTTTTTGGTGTGGTTGCTCTCTTCTTTCTTTCTTTTTCTTAATTACTTAAAATTTTTTTAATAATTACATTTTATTTTTTATTTTAATAACTTTATTTTATCTTCTTCCTTCTTTCTTTTTTTTTCCTCCCTTTTATTCTGAGCCGAGTGGATGACAGGCTCTTGGTGCTCCAGCCAGGCATCAGGGCTGTGCCTCTGAGGTGGGAGAGCCAAGTTCAGGACATTGGTCCACAAGAGACCTCCCAGCTCCACGTAATATCAAACAGCGAAAATCTCCCAGAGATCTCCATCTCAACGCCAAGACCCAGCTCCACTCAACGACCAGCAAGCTACAGTGCTGGACACCTTATGCCAAACAAGTAGCAAGACAGGAACACAACCCCACCCATTAGCAGAGAGGCTGCCTAAGATCATAATAAGGCCACAGACACCTCAAAACACACCACCAGATGTAGGCCTGCCCACCAGAAAGACAAGATCCAGTCTCATCCACCAGAACACAGGCACTAGTCCCCTCCACCAGGAAGCCTACACAACCCACTGAACCAACCTTAGCCACTGGGGGCAGACACCGAAAACAATGGGAACTATGAACCTGCAGCCTGTGAAAAGGAGACCCCAAACACAGTAAGGTAAGCAAAATGAGAAGACAGAGAAAACACACAGCAGATGAAGGAGCAAGGTAAAAACCCACGAGACCTAACAAATGAAAAGGAAAAAGGCAATCTAACTGAAAAAGAAGTCAGAATAATGATAGTAAAGATGATCCCAAACCTTGGAAATAGAATGGAGAAAATACAAGAAACGTTTAACAAGGACCGAGAAGAACTAAAGAGCAAACAAACAGTGATGAACAACACAATAAATGAAATTAAAAATTCTCTAGAAGGGGTCAATAGCAGAATAACTGAGGCAGAAGAACGGATAAGTGACCTGGAAGATAAAATAGTGGAAATAACTACTGCAGAGCAGGATAAAGAAAAAAGAATGAAAAGAATTGAGGACAGTCTCAGACACCTCTGGGACAACATTAAACGCACCAACATTCGAATTATAGGGGTCCCAGAAGAAGAAGAGAAAAAGAAAGGGACTGAGAAAATATTTGAAGAGACTATAGTTGAAAACTTCCCTAATATGGGAAAGGAAATAGTTAATCAAGTCCAGGAAGCACAGAAAGTCCCATACAGGGTAAATCCAAGGAGAAACACACCAATACACATATTAATCAAACTATCAAAAATTAAATACAAACAAAAAATATTAAAAGCAGCAAGGGAAAAACAACAAATAACATACAAGGGAATCCCCACAAGGTTAACAGCTGATCTTTCAGCAGAAACTCTGCAAGCCAGAAGGGCGTTGCAGGACATATTTAAAGTGATGAAGGGGAAAAAACTACAACCAAGATTACTCTACCCAGCAAGGATCTCATTCAGATTTGACAGAGAAATTAAAACCTTTACAGACAAGCAAAAGCTAAGAGAATTCAGTGCCACCAAACCAGCTTTACAACAAATGCTAAAGGAACTTCTCTAGGCAGGAAACAAAAGAGATGGAAAAGACCTACAATAACAAACCCAAAACAATTAAGAAAATGGTAATAAGAACACACATATCAATAATTACCTTAAATGTAAATGGATTAAATGCTCCAACCAAAATACATAGATTGGCTGAATGGATACAAAAACAAGACCCATATATATGCTGTCTACAAGAGACCCAATTCAGACCTAGGGACACATACAGACCGAAAGTGAGGGGATGGAAAAAGATATTCCATGCAAATGGAAATCAAAAGAAAGCTGGAGTAGCAATTTTCATATCAGACAAAACAGACTTTAAAAAAAGACTATTACAAGAGACAAGGAAGGACAGTACATAATGATCAAGGGATCAATCCAAGAAGAAGATATAACAATTGTAAATATTTATGCACCCAACATAGGAGCACCTCAATATGGCAAATACTAACAGCCATAAAAGGGGAAATCGACAGTAACACAATCATAGTAGGGGACTTTAACACCCCACTTTCACCAATGGACAGATCATCCAAAATGAAAATAAATAAGGAAACACAAGCTTTAAATGAGACATTAAACAAGATGGACTTAATTGATATTTATAGGACATTCCATCCAAAAAAAACAGAATACACTTTCTTCTCAAGTGCTCATGGAACATTCTCCAGGATAGATCATATCTTGGGTCACAAATCAAGCCTTGGTAAATTTAAGAAAATTGAAATCTTATCAAGTATCTTTTCCAACCACAATGCTATGAGACTAGATATCAATTACAGGAAAAAAATCTGTAAAAAATACAAACACATGGAGGCTAAACAATACACTACTTAATAACCAAGAGATCACTGAAGAAATCAAAGAGGAAATCAAAAAATACCTAGAAATAGGGCTTCCCTGGTGGCGCAGTGGTTGAGAATCTGCCTGCCAATGCAGGGGACACGGGTTCGAGCCCTGGTCTGGGAAGATCCCACATGCCGTGGAGCGACTAGGCCCATGAGCCACAACTGCTGAGCCTGTGCGTCTGGAGCCTGTGCTCCGCAACAAGAGAAGCCCCGATAGTGAGAGGCCCGCGCGCCGCGATGAAGAGTGGCCCCTGCTTGCCGCAACTAGAGAAAGCCCTCGCACAGAAACGAAGACCCAACAGAGCCATAAATAAATAAATAATTAATTAAAAAACCCAAAACTTAAAAAATACCTAGAAACAAATGACAATGAAAACACGACGACCCAAAACCTATGGGATGCAGCAAAAGCAGTTCTAAAAGGGAAGTTTATAGCAATACAATCCTACCTCAAGAAACAAGAAACAACTCAAACAACCTTAGACCTAAAGCAATTAGAGGAAGAAGAATAAAAGAACCCTAAAGTTAGCAGAAGAAATCATAAAGATCAGATCAGAAATAAATGAAAAAGAAATGAAGGAAATGATAGCAAAGATCAATAAAAACTAAAAGCTGGTTTTTTGAGAAGATAAACAAAACTGATAAACCATTAGCCAGACTCATCAAGAAAAAAAAGAAGACTCAAATCAATAGAATTAGAAATGAAAAAGGAGAAGTAACAACTGACACTGTAGAAATACAAAGGATCATGAGAGATTACTACAAGCAACTATACGCCAATAAAATGGACAACCTGGAAGAAATGGACAAATTCTTAGAAATGCACAACCTTTCGAGACTGAACCAGGAAGAAGTAGAAAATACGAACAGACCAATCACAAGCACTGAAATTGAAACTATGATTAAAAATCTTCCAACAAACAAAAGCCCAGGACCAGATGGCTTCACAGGCAAACTCCATCAAACATTTAGAGAAGAGCTAACACCTATCCTTCTCAAACTCTTCCAAAATATAGCAGAGGGAGGAACACTCCCAAACTCGTTCTATGAGGCCACCATCACCCTGATACCAAAACCAGACAAAGATGTCACAAAGAAAGAAAACTACAGGCCAATATCACTGATGAACACAGATGCAAAAATCCTCAACAAAATACTAGCAAACAGAATCCAACAGCACATTAAAAGGATCACACACCATGATCAAGTGGGGTTTATCCCAGGAATGCAAGGATTCTTCAAGATATGCAAATCAATGTGATACACCATATTAACAAATTGAAGGAGAAAAACCATATGATCATCTCAAAAGATGCAGAGAAAGCTTTCGACAAAATTCAACACCCATTTATGATAAAAACCCTCCAGAAAGTAGGCATAGAGGGAACTTACCTCAACATAATAGAGGCCATATATGACAAACCCACAGCCAACATCATCCTCAATGGTGAAAAACTGAAACCATTTCCAATAAGATCAGGAACAAAAGAAATAAAAGGAATCCAAATCGGAAAAGAAGAAATAAAGCTGTCACTGTTTGCAGATGACATGATACTATACATGGAGAATCCTAAAGATGCTACTAGAAAACTACTAGAGCTAATCAATGAATTTGGTAAAGTAGCAGGATACAAAATTAATGCACAGAAATCTCTTGCTTTCCTATACACTAATGATGAAAAATCTGAAAGTGAAATTAAGAAAACACTCCCATTTACCACTGCATCAACAAGAATAAAATATCTAGGAATAAACCTACCTAAGGAGACAAAAGACCTGTATGCAGAAAATTCTAAGACACTGATAAAAGAAATTAAAGATGATACAAATAGATGGAGAGATATACCATGTTCTTGGATTGGAAGAATCAACATTGTGAAAATGACTCTACTACCCAAAGCAATCTACAGATTCAATGCAATCCCTATCAAACTACCACTGGCATTTTTCACAGAACTAGAACAAAAAATTTCACAATTTGTATGGAAACACAAAAGACCCTGAATAGTCAAAGCAATCTTGAGGGAAAAAAACAGAGCTGGAAAAAAAAAAAAAAAACAAAAAAACACAGAGCTGGAGGAATCAAGCTACCTGACTTCAAACTATACTACAAAGCTACAGTAATCAAGACAGTATGGTACTGGCACAAAAACAGAAATACAGATCCATGGAACAGGATAGAAAACCCAGAGATAAACCCACACACATATGGTCACTTCATCTTTGATAAAGGAGGCAAGAATATACACTGCAGAAAAGACAGTCTCTTCAATAAGTGGTGCTGGGAAAACTGGACAGCTACATGTAAAAGAATGAAATTAGAACACTCCCTAACACCATACATAAAAATAAACTCAAAATGGATTAAAGACCTAAATGTAAGGCCAGACAGTATCAAAGTCTTAGAGGAAAACATAGGCAGAACACTCTTTGACATAAATCACAGCAAGATCCCTTTTGACCCACCTCCTAGAGAAATGGAAATAAAAACAAAAATAAACAAATGGGACCTAATGAAACTCAAAAGCTTTTGCAAAGCTTTTGCAAAGGAAACCATAATAAGACAAAAAGACAACCCTCAGAATGAGAGAAAATACTTGCAAATGAAGCAACTGACAAAGGATTAATCTCCAAAATTTACAAGCAGCTCATGCAGCTCAATATCAAAAAAACAAACAACCCAATCCAAAAATGGGCAGAAGACCTAAACAGACATTTCTCCAAAGAAGATATACAGATTGCCAACAAACACATGAAAGAATGCTCAACATCATTAATCATTAGAGAAATGCAAATCAAAACTACAATGAGATATCATCTCACACCGGTCAGAATGGCCATCATCAAAAAATCTACAAACAATAAATGCTGGAGAGGGTGTGGAGAAAAGGGAACCCTCTTGTACTGTTGGTGGGAATGTAAATTGATACAGCCACTATGGAGAACAGTCTGGAGGTTCCTTAAAAAACTAAAAATAGAACTACCATACGACCCAGCAATCCCACTACTGGGCATATACCCTGAGAAAACCATAATTCAAAAAGAGTCATGTACCAAAATGTTCATTGCAGCTCTATTTACAATAGCCAGGACATGGCAGCAACCTAAGTGTCCATCAACAGATGAAAGGATAAAGAAGATGTGGCACATATATACAATGGAATATTACTCAGCCATAAAAAGAAATGAAATTGAGTTATTTGTAGTGAGGTGGATGGACCTAGTCTGTCATTGAGTGAAGTAAGTCAGAAAGAGAAAAACAAATACCGTATGCTAACACATATATATGGAATCTAAAAAAAAAAAAAAAAAAGGTCATTTAGAAATTAGAGGCAAGACGGGAAAAAAGACACAGACTTACTAGAGAATGGACTTGAGGATACGGGGAGGGGGAAGGGTAAGCTGCAACAAAGTGAGAGAGTGTCATGGACATATATACACTACCAAATGTAATATAGATAGCTAGTGGGAAGCAGCCGCATAGCACAGGGAGATCAGCTCGGTGCTTTGTGACCACCTAGAGGGGTGGGATAGGGAGGGTGGGAGGGAAGGAGACGCAAGAGGGAAGAGATATGGAGATATACCTATACGTACAACTGATTCACTTTGTTATAAAGCAGAAACTAACACACCATTGTAAAGCAATTATACTCCAATAAAGATGCTTAAAAAATAAAATAAAATAAAACAATGGGTCCAACTTCTCAAATGTAAAAAACTGTAATAGGATATTTTCCTGATGTTTCCAGATTTTTTGGACACTTTGTCTGAATTTATTGTACACATGAAAATACAATGGGCACATTATTTGAAAATGTAACATACTATTTAAAAATAAGTTTATCCTATGTTTCCCAACTATGCAGACACTCTATCTAGATCCAGGTGGCAGTTACATGTCTTAATGTGTACGTGTGTTTACCAATTCATCAAGCTGTGCACTGTATATTATAGCTCAGTACATACAAACATACACACAATAATGAACAGAATCTTTTTTTAACATTTACTCTAGAAAGTTCTTACTTTTATGTATAGAGTAAGGCAATCATTTTCTTCTTCATTGCTATTGCATGAATCTATCATCCAAGGGATTCTTAACTTTTTTTATAAACACATGCTACTTAAAAAAATGTTTCTTCTATAAACCCACAATGATGGACAGTAGCTGTTTTCCATCTGTTGCACAAGCAAAGACAACATAAAAGCACCAAGTAGTTTGGGTTTGTGCGTAAAATGGAGTTAGGTCCCAGGCTTGGATAACTATGAACAGATTTTCACACATGTTTGGTGGAACATTCTAAAGTTGTGCTGCACTTATAAGACATTTAGTATTCCTGGCCCCTGACTACAGAATGCCAGCTTGTACCCTCCCATTACTGTGGTAACAGAAAACTTCCCCCCACTTTTTCTAAGGGCCGCTAGGGGGCAGTACTGCCTCCAGTGAGAACCATGGTGTTCTTTTTCACCTTTCAGAATTTCCCTGGGAACAAGAACCTCATTCTCTTAATCTTGGATGGTCTAGTGCTGAACACAGTGCCTGACATGTAGAGTAGGTGCTTAATAAGTATGACAGACCAAGGCTATGATAAAGTATGCTATGGAGGCACAAAGGGAGGTGAGGTCAATCCAACAGGGGAATTGAAAGGAGAGTAAAAACTTCATAGGTGTTGTAAGAGAGTTGCCTAGACTAAGAGGATTTGGATGGCTGGGGGTGAGTGGGAATAGGAGGTGGGTGGTAGAGGATGTGCTATACCAAAACAAGGGAATAAATCAAGAAAGAAGAAAACACAGGAACCAGGAAACATGATCCAAAACAGAGAAGAAGTAAAGGAAATTCCCAGGATGATGAGGAAAGGAACAGACAGGATGAAAGCTTTGCAGCAGGCCTAGAGAGCAAACAGTCCAGATTAGACTAGGAAGACAAAAGGCTCCCAGAGGAATACCTCCAAGAAAAAAGGAAAGGGTTTTAAAAATGGATTTGATGGATAACCATTTGATGGAAGTGTTTACTATACTGAGAGAAATTTTACAGTTCTATTGAAGTGTTTGGGAAAGAATTAGTGAAAGACACAACAGCAAACAAAGCAAACAGAAAAATAAAGCATTCTGAAGGGGGATGGGAAGATGTTCAAGAAAGAAAATATACTCATAGTATGATTACCTGAGTCATTTGAAGAACATTTAACATAACAATATCAATGCTAAATACTAGTGATTATTTCTGACAAAAATTAGAGATTACAAGTAAAGCTGATGTGTGTAGATTATTCTTTTGAGAAACCTGGCTATGAAAAGGAGAGTTCAGGGAAAAGAAACACAATGGCATGAAAGCTTTCCCTACTTGATCCTACGACAGCCCATTTCTGTAGTATTATGGGCTGTCATACATTGCCAATCAATCTTATGTAATAACGTTAGCAACTCTGAGGCAAGCAGGTTTCATCAGCCTCCTTTTATAGATAGGGAAAAAGAAGCTGTTGAGGGCTGAGAAATGTATCTGAACTGAATGAATAACTGAATAAACATTGAATAGAATTAGAACCCACAGCACATGCTCTTCTGTATTCTATACATAACTTTCCAAAATATCACTTTGCCAGGAATTATACTATACTCAGAAGAATGATCAAAAATTAGCTCCAGGGCTTCCCTGGTGGCGCAGTGGTTGAGAATCTGCCTGCTAATGCAGGGGACACGGGTTCGAGCCCTGGTCTGGGAAGATCCCACATGCCACGGAGCAACTAGGCCCGTGAGCCATAACTACTGAGCCTGCGCGTCTGGAGCCTGTGCTCCGCAACAAGAGAGGCCGCTATAGTGAGAGGCCCGCGCACCGCGATGAAGAGTGGCCCCCGCTTGCCACAACTAGAGAAAGCCTTCGCACAGAAACGAAGACCCAACAGAGCCAAAAATAAATTAATTAATTAATCAATTAAAAAAACAAAAAGCTGTCTCTCAAATTAAAAAAAAAAAAAAATAGCTCCAATATAATGAAAATCTCTTGAAGTAAAAATAAATTATGTCTGGTAAAGGATTAAAAGTAGAATAAGTCTAGAGTTAAATATGTTTCAACTGTTAACATTACGGTACCATTTTCTTTCTTTTTAGTTAAGTGAATTAAATTCCTTTCTTTGAAAACTAACGATCATCAATAATTTTAGGAATAAAACCAAACACACAGAGATTTTTTTTCTTTGGCCGCACCGTGCGGCATGTGGGATCTTCATTTCCCACCCAGGGATCGAACCCACTGCCCCCGCGTTGGAAGCACAGAGTCTTAACCACTGGACTTCCAGGGAAGTCCCAAAACACACAAAGATTAAAAAAAACCACAAGGTGGGGGGAGGGGGGAACACACAATTAAATATCACTAAACATGAAACGTCTGTAAATGTATCAAAAAAGCATTTATCAACATTAACATCTGTTTAGGAAATTTCAAAATATATTAACTTTTCAATCTCTCACTTAAGATTCTTTTTAATGAATTTTTCACTTTTTGTAACTAGTAAGAGCATACAGATACTCCTGATATACACCCATTTGACTTAAGAATGTCTCACATGCAGACGGCTGGTCCCTGCCATGCAGGAGATGAGGATGGGCTTCCTCCAGAAGCGTTCCCAGTGGCTCTCTCCATAGCCTCGATGGGAACATCTTCATGGCACCACTGTTCATCCTCTCACCACAAACAAAGGTGTTTAGGAATCCAAACTATTCCCTCCTATTTAAACATCATGTAGTAGAACTAATGTGCATCTGAAATGTGATTCTCCTAATGTTTTTCATCATAAATGTGCAGTATTGATATTTCAGCTACACTGTAGGTTACACAGATCTTTAAAGGGTAGCCTAGAAACTTATTCATTTATAATACCATTTGTAAATTTTTTTTCAGGGGGGAAATACAATTCAAATTCCAAAGCTCAGATAAAATATGAATGTCTGAAATGTAAGTGGGTGACTACCTGTAAATATTCCGGCAGTGGCTTAAGCAAGTCATTATTAGGAAAGAAGAGGAACTGCCTCTAAGTCCTCTGCTTGTAGGGTCAGCAAAAGAACTGGAACTATCATAAAGTCTACTACAGAGAAACTTAAAATAGCTCCTTGTCATCACTACATGTTTAGAGAAGGACAGGAAATAATTAAAAGGGAGTCTCATCGATAAACTTCAAATAACTTTTAAAAAATGATGATGATATGGAAGCAATGATTAGTTTTACTAATAGGATCACAAAAGGTTATAAGTGACAAATGAAAACTCATCCTATTAGTAGATAGTTAATTAAAAGATTGCTACAAAGATATTAAAAACAGTTTGCTCTTAAAAATGTGGAAGTTACGCACCCTTGAGTACACTGCCTTCACTAGTCACTTGCTTTCTAAAACATAGGGAAATGAAAAAGTGGAAATGAAAGATTGAGTAATCAACCTTGTTTTGCTTTCAGGTCACTGCACTGACTAAACTAGGAAACATGAAATTCCAAAAGCCTGCACAAATTCAGAAATTCAGCAAAAAAGCATTAACTGAATGCTTCCTTTCTATTTCCACTGTATTTTATGAGCATGTATGAGCAAGCATGCATAACAGAGGATGTCTGGCTTGTACTAGTTTCTAAAGGGGTAACCAAAGGCATGAATAAGAACCATGAATTAAAAAGTAGCATCCCTGGTGAAAATGAAGCCAAAAACTAAGCAGTGATTTATGACTTTCTGGAAGATAACACTTTGCTACAATTTAAACACATCTGTTTAACACACCTGCTAGGTAGCAGGTATGTAATCCTCTGCAACCACTCCCACATGCACCTCACCAGCTCCTTCAATACTGAAGAGTTGCGTCTGTCTTAAGGTACCACATACTTTCAAACTCCTAGCTTGTGTTACCCGGTCTCAGCCTAGTCTCTAACCTTATCCTGTAATGCTGTTTCCCTCTATTTCTTCCACCACAGCTTCAGTGGTCTCTTGTTCTATACTCAACCTCATTCTTAACTTAGGAACCTTGTTCTAGCTCTTCTAACTGAAAAGTTCTTCCTCTTGATTGTCACAAGGTAAATTCCTTCTTGCTGCTTCCTCAGAAAAGTGTTTCCCATCACCTAAACACACCCCCCAGCACTGATTTTACTTATTTATTTTTCTATTTGTTGATACTTTTCTTCGTCCACTAGAACATAAGCTCCACAGAGCAAGGACCCTGTCTGTGTTGTTCACCATTACATCCTCCACAGTGAGAACAGTTCTGGCATATAGCAGACATTCAATAAATATGCTGAATGGATGGGTGAATAATAATCAGGCAGTAAGTATTTACTGAGCATACTATATCATGCAAACACAAAGTAAAAAGCTCATGAAGCAAACACAATAGTATAATAGTGTTTAAAGCAAACACAAAGTAAAAAGCTCATGAAGCTTTCAGCTTTGTGAGAAACCATAAAGAAACACACAAATACATATCATAACAAATGATATTAAGGAAATAAACAAGGGTTATGATAGAGAACTGGAGAGAGGCTATTTTAGTTAGGGTAGTTAGGGAAGATCCTCTGAGGAGGTAGCATTTAAATGAGAAAGAAAAATTGAGAAGATGTCAACCTTAGAAGCCCTGGGGAAAATAAACTCATGCACTTATGGTTAATTAATCTATGACAAAGGAGGCAAGAATGTACAATGGATAAAAGACAGTCTCTTCAACAAGTGGTGCTGGGAAAACTGGACAGCTACATGTAAAAGAATGAAATTAGAACATTCTCTAACACCACACACAAAAGCAAACTCAAAATGGATTAAAGACGTAAATGTAAGACTGGATACTATAAAACTCCTAAAGGAAAAGATAGGCAGAACACTATTTAACAAAAATCACAGCAATGTTTTTTTTGGATTTGTCTCCTGGAGTAATGTATATAAAAACAAAAATAAACAAATGGGACCTAATTAAACTTAAAAGGTTTTGCACATCAAAGGAAACCATCAACAAAACAAAAATACAGCCTATGGAACAGGAGGAAATACTTGCAAACTATGTGACCGACGGGATTAATTTCCAAAAATACACAAACACCTCATACGGCTCAATATCAAAAACAAACAAACAAACAAAAAAACACCCAATCAAAAAATGAGCCCAGGGACTTCCCTGGTGGCACAGTGGTTAAGAATCTGCCTGCCAATGCAGGGGACACAGGTTCGAGCCCTGGTCCGGGAAGATCCCACATGCCGCGGAGCAACTAAGCCTGTGCACCACAACTATTGAGCCTGCGCTCTAGAGCCCGCGAGCCACAACTACTGAAGCCCGCGTGCCTAGAGCCCGTGCTCCGCAACAAGAGAAGCCACTGCAATGAGAAGTCCGCGCACCGCAACAAAGAGTAGCCCCCGCTCGCTGCAACTAGAGAAAGCCCGCGAGCAGCAATGAAGACCCAATGCAGCCCAAAATAAATAAATGTATTTTAAAAAAAATGAGCAGAATACCTAAACAGACATTTCTCCAAAGATGACAGATGGCCAACAGGCACATGAAAAGATGCTCAACATCACTAATTATTTAAGAAATGCAAATCAAAACAATAATGAGGTATCACCTCACACCAGTCAGAATGGCCATCATCAGAAAGGCTACAAATAATAAATGCTGGAGAGGGTGTGGAGAAAAGGGAACCCTCCTACACTGCTGGTGGGAATGTAAATTGGTGAAGCCACTACAGAGAACAGTATGGAGATTCCTTAAACAACTAAAAATAGAGCTACCAGCAATTCCACTCCTGGGCATTTATTTGGAGAAAACTATAATTTGAAAAGACACAGGCACCCCAATGTTCATAGCAGCACTATTTGTAATAGCCAAGACATGAAAACAACCTAAGTGTCTACTGACAGATGAATGGATAAAGAAGCTGTGGTATATATACACAATGGAATACTACTCAACCATAAAAAGAATGAAATAATGCCATTTGCAGCAACATGGATGGACCTAGAGATTATCATGCTAAGTGAAGTCAGACAGAGAAAGACAAATATCATATGATATTGCTTATATGTGGAATCTAAAAAAAATGATACAAATGAATTTATTTACAAAACAGAAACAGACTCACAGACATAGAAAACGAACTTATGGTTACCAAAGGGGAAAGGATAGGAGGAATAAATCAGGAGTTTGGGATTAAAATATACACAGTACTATATATAAAATACATAACCAACAAGGACCTACTGTATAGCACAGGGAACTCTACTCATTATCTTATAATAACCTACAATGGAAAAGAACCTAAAAAAGAACATATATATATATATACACACACACATATATAGACCACTTTGCTATACACCTGAAACTAACACAACATTGTAAATCAACTATATTTCAATAACAATTTAAAAAAAAAAGAAGCATTGGGAAGAAGCATATGTGAAAGTGAGGCACTTTCAAAGAACTGAAAGATGGGGTCTAGGGCAACAGCAAAAAGTGCCTGAAATGTATTTAGAGGGGCCAGGTCATTTAAAGGAATGCTGAGAAGTTTGAAGTCTATTATATACTTTTTAAAATTGGAAGATTTTAGGATTTTAAGCAAAGGAATTAAAGTTGATTTGTGTTTTTAAGAGTATCCTAGATTTTTATTCAAGTTGGTCTTGGAAGTTCATAAACTCCCCACCTTAGTCCAAAACACCATTGGATAAATAGAGAAAATTTAAAAAAACAAATCCCAAAGTATATACAAAGTAAACATTTCTTTGAACCAGAAAAAAGCAGACGAGAAAAAGCTGTAAGTCAGGCTAAAGTTGCAGATCCACTGGTAGGCAGATGGTAGGTAGGCAATAAGTAACCAGGAAGTTGCTTCCCACAAGATAAAAGGGGATCAAAGTGCTCCAGAGGGGCAGGAAATGGGGAGAGTCGGCCTCACAATCAAACCAAGGGCTGAAATGGAGTTTTCCTACCCTGAAAAGGAGGCTGGAAAAAACAAAAAAACCCTGACATTAACCACTGTGAGGAGCTGCAGCATACTTAGAGCTACACTAGAAGTTGATGGGAAGCAGAAAATACCTCAAAGCCCAGGCCTAGATTAAGCTGCCTGCTGACTTAGTGACTAGATCCACTGTCTCCAATATTGCAGTGGAACAGGGGCCCCACGGTGTCAATTTAAGATACGGTTCTAGCCTGGGACTGTTCAGGGGCCAGACGGAAGGAAACCACAAAACTACTAGACAGGAAGAGGGGAAAGCAGCAATAAGAAAATAAGCACATGAAAAACTTAGTCAAGAAGCACTTCCTAAGCAAAATTCTTAACTACATGAAGAAATTACAACCATGAAAGACAGCCACTATAACCCATGTCAAGGAGAGGAACTTGCTGCAGATGGAATAAAAATAGAGCAATCTGAAAATGATTTTTAAAGGTTTAGGATCCTCCAATAGCTAAAGGAAATCATAACAGACATTACAGAAAAAAAAATACGCTATGAAATAAAAACAAGAATACTACAAAAATAGAAAAAGTGATAAAGAAGCAAAGTTGAATATTAAGTTAAAGATTTTCTAGAAGATGGGAGTCCTCAGATTGAAAGTACACACAGTGATCTGAGTGGAAGATGAGAAGAAAGAGGAAGCAAGCAAAACAAATAAAAAATCCACCCTACCCAAAACCAAAATAAATACGTGTATAATCTATTTAAATAAAATTGTGTATATATGTACAAAAACATAAAGAAATTACCAATAAGCAGCACAGAGCTGAACTATATGTTACATAGTTGAGTGAAAAAAAATCACAGAATGTAATATATTGTATAATACTTATATATAAAAAATAAATAACTCAAAACTCCCTGTGCCTATCTGCCCACATACAAATGCACTGATAAAGATCTAAAATTAGACATATCAAACAGTTACAGTAGTTATCTATTTGAAGGTGTGTAGCATCAGAGAGACTTGGGAAGACAAGTATGGTGGACTTTCATCTTCTACTATATAGACACCACTGATTATTTAAAAGTTTATATTAAGCTTACATTTATTAAGAGAACAAAACAAAAACTAATTATAAAAATATAACACAGTTTAAAATAATAATGTTAGATCTATGGCAGTTGAATTGCAGGATTCTCCCATATACTTAGGTTAGAAGAATAAGGTGTAGATAATCTGAATACATAAATCAATTTTCTGTAAAATAAATTATGCTCCCCAAATGTCTAGTACATATGTATTTCTATATGATTATATGAGAAGAGAAAAATGAATAAATGGATTCATACCAGATTAATGTTGGATATCTGAAGGAGCAGCAGATGGGAAAGGAGAAAGGAGGCCAAAAACAAAAAATAAAATGCTATCCTTATTTCTTTTAATTTAAAAAGAACATGTATAATTATGTACTTATTTCATAAATATTTCCTGAGTGTACTATGTCAGATAATGATCTTAGAGCTAGGGGATACAAAAGTGGACAAAACGAAGTCCTTGTTCACAGGGAGTTTATAATACAGTGGGGGAAGGGATGAAGACAATAAAATGAACAGAAATTACATAATGTCAGTAAGTAGTGGGGGAAATAAAGCAGGTTAAAGTGATAGAGTATGACCAAGGGGTTCAGGAGGGGATTTGACACAGACTGTCAGGGAAGACCTCTCTGATGAGGTAACACTTTGAACAGAGAGCTGAATGAAGCGAGAGTGAGGCAGGTAGTTTCAGATAGGAACGGGGGAGCAGCAAGTGTGAAAGCCACAGGGCCAGTGTGTGTTTGGCACATTCTTGGTGAAACAGAAAGAATGCTAGTGTAGCTGGAGCTCAGTAAACAAAGGTGAGAGTGGTAAGAAACCAGGGTCAGAGATGAAATAAGAGGAGCACTCAGGGACCAGGTCAGAGAGACCAAGGGAAGTATGATGGGGAGCCGCTGGAGACTTTTTTTTTTTTTTAAACATCTTTATTGAAGTATAATTGCCTTACAATGGTGTGTTAGCTTCTGCTTTATAACAAAGTGAATCAGTTATACATATACAATATGTTCCCATTTCTCTTCCCTCTTGCATCTCCCTCCCTCCCACCCTCCCCATCCCACCCCTCTAGGTGGTCACAAAGCACCGAGCTGATCTCCCTGTGCTATGCGGCTGCTTCCCACTAGTTATCTATTTTACATTTGGTAGTGTATATATGTCCATGACACTCTCTTACCCTGTCACATCTCACCCCACCCCCTCCCCATATCCTCAAGTCCATTCTCTAGTAGGTCTGTCATACAGAGTGAAGTAAGTCAGAAAGAGAAAAACAAATACAGTATGCTAACACATATATACGGAATCTAAGGAAAAAAAAAAAAGGCCATGAAGAACCTAGTGGCAAGACGGGAATAAAGACACAGACCTACTAGAGAATGGAGACTTTTAAGCAGGGGGTGACATAATCTGATTATGCTTTAAAAAGAATCCGCTGTGTGGCAAACTGAAATGGAAGGAGACTGGTGAGGAGACTACTGTAGCAGTCCCACTAGGAGAATACAGTGACAAGGACAAGAGCAGTAGAGATGGATTTGGTAGGAAGTAGTTGGATTCAGAATATATTTTCAAGGTAAAGGCAGCAAGATCTTCAGGTAGATTGAAGGTGTAGCCTCAAACAATATATTATAATACTTGGTCACTGGCTATAAACATGTTAATAGTGATTATCTCCTGAGTACATAATTTTGTGTGATTTAAATTTGTTTCTTACGCTTTTAACACTTTTGGAATGTGAATGCATTTATATATAATCAAGAAAAAGCAATAAAGTTGCTTTCAATGTTTAAAAAAAAAAGTGCACCTCAAGCACCACGCTACGTAAATAAAAATAAACATCTAGCCACATTATGGTAAAATTGCAGAACATTAAGAATACAAAAAGAATTCTGAAAAATCAGGAGTGAAAATATAGATTATCTATAAAAGAATGGCAATTAGCCTCTCAGGAGACTTCTCATCAACAATGAATACCAGGCTTCCAGGTTGGAAAAGAAGAAGTAAAACTATCTCTATTTGCCGATGACATGATATAATCTTTTATATAGAAAATTCTAAAGAATCCACTAAAAAACTATTAGAACTAATAAACGAGTTCAGCAAGGTTGTAAGATACAAGATCTAGATACAAAAATCAATTCTATTTCTATACAGTAGCAATGAACAAACTGAAAATTTTTAAAATTACATTTACATTAGCAACAAAAGAATAAAATACTTGGGAATAAATGTAATTAAAGAGGTGCTAAAAACTAGAAAACTTTGTTGAAAGAAATTAAAGAAGATCTAAATAAATGGAAAGATATTTGTTGTTCATGGATCAGAAAACTTAATATTAAAATAGCAATACTCCCAGATTAATCTACAGTCTCAACACAGTCCCTATCAAAATTGCAGCTAGCTTCTTTGCAGAAATTGACAAACTGATTCTAAAATTCATATTAAGGAACCCAGAAGAGTCAAACAATTTTGGAAAAAAAAATACAAAGTTAGAAGACACACATCCTGATTTTAAAACATACTGCAAAGTTATAATAATCAAGACAGTGTGGTAGTGGCCTAAAAACAGATATACAGATCAATGAAATAGAATTGTACATCCAGAAATAAACCCACACATTACAGTTAACTGATTTCCAAGGGTGCCAACACCATTCAATAAGGTAAAGAATAGCCTTTTCAACAGATGGTGTTGAAACAAATGGATATAGACATACAAAAGAATGAAGTTGGACTCCTACCTCACACCATATACAAAAATTAACTCAAAATGAATCAAAGACCTAAATGTAAGAGCTAAAACTATACACCTCTTGAGAGAACGCTTAAATATAAATCTTCATGGCTTTATACTAGATACTAGTTTCTAAGATATGGTACCAAAAGCACAAGCAACCAAGGGAAAAACATGAACTGGTACAAAAGTACAAAAGTACAACTTTTGTACTTCAAAGGACATCACCAAGAAAGTGAAAAGACAACCCACAGAATGGCAGAAAATATTTGCAAATCATATATCTGATAACAGACTAGTTCCTGGAATATATAAAGGACATTACAGCTAAACAATAAAAGATAAATAACCCATTAGGAAGGCTATAATCAAAAAAACAGGGATGCTGGTGGGGGACCTCGATGCCCAAGGAGATGGGAGGAACCCCCGTGACTGGGTAGAACGAAGGGGGAGTGAGGGGGGGAGGAGAAGTGGAGGCTGGACAGGACAAGCACAACTGAAGGGTGGATGGGAAGGGGTAGGGGTTCCCACACCTGGGGGGGACCCTCAGGGGCTCAGAGGATGGGGGCAGCGTGCATAGTGTCTCCCCTGCCCAATCGGGCCCCGGGAAGCCTGCAGGGCTCCCACACTGGGTCCTCTGCCCTCCAAAGCCCCTTCAGATCACGTGAGTCCTAGGAGCATAGGAGGGAGGTGGGGGGAGAAGAGGAGAGGCAGGTGGGAGAAGCCCTCCAACTGGAGGATAAGCAGAGGCGTGGCAGGTGTTTCCCCCACCCACTCAGGCCCCAGGAAGCCTGCTGGGCTCCCGGGCCTGGTCCTCCGTTCTCTGGGGCACCCTCCAGCCTCATGGGTCCTAGAGTCTGGGAGGGAGGGAGGAGGGGGAAGAGGACAGGCAGACAGTGTTGGGGGGAACCTTCCAGGACCAGAGGATAAGGGGAAACCCAGCAGGCTTCCCAGTGCTGAGTACCCTGCCCTCCAAGGCCCCCCACCAGGCCACATGGGTCCTAGGAGCATAGGAGGGAGGGGGAGGAAGAGGCAAGGCAGATGGGGAGGGGCCACAGGCGTTTCCCCCGCCCACTTGGTCCCGGGAAGCCTATTGGGCTTCCAGGTCTGATCCCCTGCCTTCCGGGGTCCCCTCCCACCACATGAGTCCCAGGGGAATAGGAGGGAGGCAGGGGGGAGAAGAAGAAGGGAGGCCAACGGGGAGGGGCCCTCCAGGATCAGAGGACTGGGGGGGACATGCCTAGCGTTTCCCCTGCCCACTCAGGCCCAGTGAGCCTGCTGGGGCCCTGGACCTGGTCCTCTGCCCTCCAAGGCCAGAGGGCCTGGGCCCCTCCTGCTAAGCCTAAGCCCCACCCCCACCCCCAGGGCCTTTTCCTGCCCTATGGGTCCTAAGCATAGGCCCCACCAACCACCTAAACCTGTTCCTGCCTAAGCCCCACCCCCCACAGCCAAGGCCCTTTCTGGCTTTTTTTTTCTTTTTCTTTTTCTCCTCTTTTATACTATTGTGGTTCTGTTTTACCTTCCAGTTGTTGTTTCCTCTATATTTTAATTTTTTAATTCTTTTTAACATATCTGTTATTTTTCTAACCTAATTTTATTGTTTACTCTGTTATTGTTTTGCTCTTTTTTTTTTTTTTGCTACTCCACACAGCTTGTGGGATCTTGGTTCACGAGCCAGGTCGGGGCAGAGTTCCTGCAGTGGGAGCTCTGAGTCCGAACCACTGGACTAACAGAGAACCTCAGACCCAAGGAATAGTCATCAAAGTGAGGTCTCGCAGAGGTCCTCATCTCAGCATCAAGACCCAGCTCTACCCAACAACCTACAAATTCCAGTGCTGGAAGCTTCAGACCAAACAACCAGTAAAACAGAAACACAATCCCACTTATAAAAAAAAAAAAAAAAAGACGACAAAAAATATGTCACAGATGAAGGAGCAAGGAAAAACCTACAAGACCAAATAAATGAAGAGGAAATAGGCAACCTACCTATCAATTCAGAGTAATGATAGTAAAGATGATCCAGAATCTCGGAAATAGAATGGAGGCATGGATTGAGAAAATACAAGAAATGTTTAACAAAGATCTAGAAGAACAAAAGAACAAACAAACAGATGAACAACACAGTACCTGAAATGAAAAATACACTAAAAGGAATCAATAACAGAATAACTGAGGCAGAAGAACGAATAAGTGAGCTGGAAGACAGAATGGTGGAAATAACTGTTGAGAAGCAGAATAAAGAAAAATGAATGAAAAGAATTGAAGACAATCTCAGAGACCTCTGGGACAACAATAAAAGCACCAACATTCGAATTATAGCGGTCCCAGAAGAAGAAGAGAAAAAGAAAGGGTCTGAGAAAATATTTGAAGAGATTACAGTGGAAAACTTCCCTAACATGGGAAAGGAAATAATCCAAGTCCAGCAAGCACAGAGAGTCCCATATAGGATAAACCCTAGGAGAAACACACCAAGACACATATTAATCAAACTAATGAAAATTAAATTCAAAGAAAAATTATTAAAAGCAGGAAAGGAAAAGCAAAAAATAACATACAAAGGAATCCCCATAGGGTTATCAGCTGATTTTTCAGCAGAAACTCTGCAGGCCAGAAGGGAGTGGCAGGATATACTTAAAGTGATGAAAGAGGAAAACCTACAACCAAGATGACCCTACCCAGCAAGGATCTCATTCAGATTCGACAGAGAAATCAAAAGCTTTTCAGACAAGCAAAAGCTAAGAGAATTCAGCACCACCAAACCAGCTTTACCACAAATGCTAAAGGAACTTCTCTAGGCGGGAAACACAAGAGAAGAAAAAGACCCACAAAAACAAACCCAAAACAATTAAGAAAATGGTAATAGGAACATACATATTGATAATAACCTTGAATGTAAATGGATTAACTGCCCCAACCAAAAGACAGAGACTGGCTGAAAGGATACAAAAACAAGACCCATACACATGCTGTCTACAACAGACCCACTTCAGACCTAGGGACACATACCGACTGAAAGTGAACGGATGTTAAAAGATATTCCATGCAAATGGAAATCAAAAGAAAGCTGGAGTAGCAATACTCATATCAGATAAAATAGACTTTAAAATAAAGACTGTTACAAGACATAAGGAAGGGGGTTCCCTGGTGGCACAGTGGTTAAGAATCCGCCTGCCAATGCAGGGGACATGGGTTCGAGCCCCGGTCCAGGAAGATCCCACATGCCACGGAGCAACTAAGCACATGCGTCACAACTACTGAGCCTGTGCTCTAGAGCCTGAAAGCCACAACTACTGAGCCCGCACGTCTAGAGGCCATCTTCCACAACAAGAGAAGCCACCGCAATGAGAAGCCTGCGCACCGCAACAAATAGTCCCCGCTGGCCGCAACTAGAGAAAGCCCGCGCGCAGTAACGAAGACCCAACACAGCCAAAAATAAATAAATAAAATAAATAAATTTGTTTTAAAAAATCTGTTAAAAAAAAAAAAGAGATAAGGACACTACATAGTGATCAAGGGATCAATCCAGGAAGAAGATATAACAATTATAAATGTTTATGCACCCAACATAGGAGCACCTCAATACATAAGGCAAATGCTAACAACCATAAAAGGGGAAATCAACAGCAACACAATAATAGTAGGGGACTTTACCACCCCACTTACACCAATGGACAGATCATCAAAACAGAAAATAAATAAGGAAACACAAGCTTTAAATGACACAATAGACCAGATAGATTTAATTGATATTTATAGGACAGTCCACCCAAAAGTGGCAGAATACACTTTATTCTCAAGCGCACACAGAATATTCTCCAGGATAGATCACATCTTGGGTCACAAACGAAGCCTCGGAAAATTGAAGAAAACTGAAATCGTATCAAGCATCTTTTCTGACTACAATGCTATGAGATTGGAAATCAACCACCGGAAAAAGAACCGTAAAAATCACAAATACATGGAGGGTAAACAGTGCACTACTAAATAATCAAGAGATCACTGAAGAAATCACAGAAAAAATTTAAAAATACGTAGAACAAATGACAACGATGACCCAAAACCTATGGGACACAGCAAAAGCAGTTCTAAGAGGGAAATTTATAGCAATTCAACCTCACCTTAAGAAATAAGAAAAGTAGACGCAGACCTAGAAAATGGACTTGAGGACATGGGGAGGGGGAAGGGTAAGCTGGGACGAAGGGAGAGAGTGGCATGGACTTATATATACTACCAAGTGTAAAATAGATAGCTAGTGGGAAGCAGCCGCATAGCACAGGGAGATCAGCTCAGTGCTTTGTGATCACCTAGAGGGGTGGGATAGGGAGGGTGGGAGGGAGACGCAAGAGGGAGGACATATGGGGATATATGTATATGTATAGCTGATTCACTATGTTATAAAGCAGAAACTAACACACCATTGTAAAGCAATTACACTCTAATAAAGACATTACAAAAATCTTTTAAAAAAAAAGAAATAATATAAATCTCAAATAAACGACCTAACCTTATACCTAAAGCAACTAGAGAAAGAAGAACAAAGAAAACCCAAAGTCAGCAGAAGGAAAGAAATCATAAAGATCAGAGGAGAAATAAATGAAACAGAAATGAAGAAAACAATAGCAAAGATCAGTAAAACTAAAAGTCGGTTCTTTGAAAAGATAAAAAACATTGATAAACCTTTAGCCAGACCCATTAAGAAAAAAAGAGAGAGGATGCAAATCAGTAAAATTAGACATGAAAAAGGAGAAATCACAACTGACACCACAGGAATACAAAGGATTACAAGAGACTACTACAAATAACTATATGCCAATAAAATGGACAACCTGGAAGAAATGGACAAATTCTTGGAAAGTTACAATTTTCCAAGACTGAACCAGGAAGAACTAGAAAATATAAACAGACCTATCACAAATAATGAAATTGAAACCATAATTAAAAATCTTCCAACAAACAAAAGTCCAGGACCAGATGGCTTCACAGGTGAATTCTATCAAACATTTACAGAAGAGCTAATGCCCATCCTTCTCAAACTCTTCCAAAAAACTGCAGAGGGAAAAATACTCCCAAATTCATTCTATGAAGCCACCATCACCCTGATACCAAAACCAGACAAAGATATCACAAAAAAAGAAAATTAGACCAGTATCACTGATGAACACAGATGCAAAAATCCTCAACAAAATACTAGCAAACAGAATCCAACACATTAAAAGGATCATACACCACGATCAAGTGGGATTTACCCCAGGAATGCAAGGATTCTTCATTATACACAAATCAATCAATGTGATACACCATATTAACAAATTAAGGAATAAAAACCATATGATCATCTCAATAGATGCAGAAAAAGCTTTTGACAAAATTCAACACCCATTTATGATAAAACCTCTCCAGAAAATGGGCATAGAGGGAACCTACCTCAACATAATAAAGTCCATATATGACAAACCCACAGCAAACATCACACTGAATGGTAAAAAACTGAAAGCATTTCCACTAAGATCAGGAACAAGACAAGGATGTCCACTCTCACCACTCTTATTCAACATAGTTTTGGAAGTCCTAGGCACGGCAATCAGAGAAGAAAAAGAAATAAAAGACTACAAATTGGAAAAGAAGAAGTCAAACTGTCACTGTTTGCAGATGACATGATACTATACATAGAAAATCCTAAACATGCCACCAGAAAACTACTAGGACTAACCAATGAATTTGGTAAAGTTGCAGGATACAAAATTAATGCACAGAAATCTCTGGCATTCCTATACACTAACAATGAAAACTCAGAAAGAGAAATCAAGGAAACAATCCCATTTACCATCACAACAAAAAGAATAAAATACCTAGGAATAAACCTACCCAAGGAAGCAAAAGACTTGTACTTAGAAAACTATAAAACACTGATGAAAGAAATCAAAGATGACACAAACAGATGGAGAGACACACCATGTTCTTGGATTGGAAGAATCAATATTGTGAAAATGACTATACTACCCAAAGCAATCTACAGATTCAATGCAATCCCTATCAAACTACCAGTGGCATTCTTCACAGAATTTGAACAAAAATTTTTACAATTTGTATGGAAACACAAAAAATCCCAAATAGCCAAAGCAATCTTGAGGGAAAAAACAGAGCTGGAGGAATCAAGCTACCTGACTTCAAACTACACTACAAAGCTACAGTAATCAAGACAGTATGGTACTGGCACAAAAACAGAAATATAGATCAGTAGTACAGGATAGAAAGCCCAGAGAGAAACCCACACACCTATGGTCACCTTATCTTTGATAAAGGAGGCAAGAATATACAATGGGGAAAAGACAGCCTCTTCAATAAATGGTGCTGGGAAAACTGGACAGCTACATGTAAAAGACTGAAATTAGAACACTCCCTAACACCATACATAAAAATAAACTCCAAATGGATTAAAGACCTAAATGTAAGACAGGACACTATAAAACTCTTAGAGGAAAACCTAGGCAGAACACTCTTTGACATAAACCACAGCAAGATCTTTTTTCACCCACCTCCTAGAATAATGAAAATACAAACAAAAATAAACAAATGGGAAGCCTTTGCACAGCAAAGGAAACCATAAACAAGACAAAAAGACAACCTTCAGAATGGGAGAAAATATTTGCAAATGAAGCAATGGACTAAGGTTTTTTTCTCCAAAATATACAAACAGCTCATGGAGCTCAATATCAAAAAAATAAACCACCCAATTAAAAAATGGGCAGAAGACCTAAATAGATATTTCATCCAAGAAGACATACAGATGGCCAAGAAGCACATGAAAAGAGGCTCAACATCACTAATTATTCGAGAAATGCAAATCAAAACTACAGTGAGGTATCACCTCACACCGGTCGGAATGGCCATCATCAAAAAATCTACAATAAATGCTGGAGAGGGTGTGGAGAAAAGGGAACCCTTTTGCACTGTTGGTGGGAATGTAAATTGATACAGCCACTATGGAGAACAGTATGGAGGTTCCTTAAAAAACTAAAATTAAAACTACCACATGGGGCTTCCCTGGTGGCGCAGTGGTTGAGAATCTGCCTGCCAATGCAGGGGACACAGGTTTGAGCCCTGGTCTGGGAAGATCCCACATGCCGTGGAGCAACTGGGCCCGTGAGCCACTATTACTGAGCCTGCGCGTCTGGAGCCGTGCTCCGCAACAAGAGAGGCCGCGATAGCGAGAGGCCCGCGCACTGCGATGAAGAGTGGCCCCCGCTTGCCGCAACTGGAGAAAGCCCTCGCGCAGAAACGAAGACCCAACACAGCCATAAATAAAATAAATTAAAAAAAAAAAAAAAAAAAAAAAAAACTACCACATGACCCAGCAATCCCACTACTGGGCATATACCCTGAGAAAACCATAATTCAAAAGGACACATAGGGCTTCTCTGGTGGCGCAGTGGTTAAGAATCTACCTGCCAATGCAGGGGACACAGGTTTGAGCCCTGGTCCGAGAGGATCCCACATGCCGCGGAACAACTAAGCCCGTGCACCACAAATACTGAGCCTGCACTCTAGAGTCCCTGATCCACAACTACTGAAGACTGTGTGCCTAGAGCCCATGCTCCACAACAAGAGAGGCTATTGCAATGAGAAGTCCACGCACCGCAACAAAGAGTAGCCCCCACTCACTGCAACTAGAAGAAGCCTGCATGCAGCAACGAAGACCGAACTTAGCCAAAAAAAAAAATTAAAAAAAAAAAAGGACACATGTACCCCAATGTTCATTGCAGCACTATTTACAATAGACAGGACATGGAAACAACCTAAATGTCCAACAACAGATGAATGGATAAGGAAGATGTTGTACATATATACAATGGAATATTACTCAGCCATAAAAAGGAACAAAATTGGGTCATTTCTAGAGATGTGGATGGACCTACAGTCTGTCATACAGAGTGAAATAAGCCAGAAAGAGAAAAACAAGTATCATGTATTAATGCATATATGTGGAATCTAGAAAAATGGTACAGATGAACCTATTTGTAGGGCAGGAATAGAGACACAGACGTAGAGAACGGACATGTGGACACAGCGGGGGAAGGGGAGGGTGGGACGAATTGGGAGATTAGGTTTGACATAAATACACTACCATGGGGAAAATAGATAGTGGGAACCTGCTGTATAGCACAGGGAACTCAGCTCTGTGCTCTGTGATGACCTAGATGGGGGGAGGAAGGGGGGGAGGGAGGTCCAAGAGGGTGGGGATATAGGTATACATATAGCTGATTCACTTCACTGTACAGCAGAAAGTAACATAACATTGTAAAGCAATTTTACTCCAATTAAAAAAAAAAAACCAAAAAGACAGAAAATAACAAGAGCTGATGAGGATGTGGAGGAATTGGAACCCTCAAACACTGCTGGTGGAAATGTGAAATGGTGCAGCCACTTTGGAAAATAGTTCAACAGTTCCTCTAAACATAGAGTTCCCATATGATCCAGCAATCCCATTCCTAGGTATATACACTCAAGAGAACTGTAAACATATGTCCACAGAATAACTTGTACACAAATGTTCATAGCAGAATTATTCATAACAACCAAAAGCAGAAACTCAAGAATATACTGATAAATGGATAAATAAAATGTCATATGTCCATAAAATAGAATCTTTGGCAAAAAAAAAGAAATGAAATACTGATACATGCTACAACATGGACCTTGAAAACATGCTAATTCAAAGAAGCCATTCTCAAAGGATGACATATTACATGGTTTGATTTATAAGAAATGTCTAGAATAGTCAAATCTATAGAGATAGAAAGCAGATTAGTGGTTGCCTAGGGCCAGGGGAGAGGGATGACAGATTGGGGGAGAATGTGGGGTTTCTTTTTGAAGTGATGAAAATGTTTAAAAATTAATTATGGTGATGGCTGCATAAAACTCTGTGAATATCGAGTTGCACACTTTAAATGGGTGAATGGGATAGTATATGAATTGTACCTCAATAAAGCCACTAGAAAAAAATAAGTGTCAAAGATAATGATGTAATATATTCCATATGGTAAATGAAAGTAAATAAAACAAAATTCAAGGGCATGAAATAAAAACTAAGAGTCTACCGCCCACAGACTTTTACTCAAAGTACCTAAGGAACCCAACAACAGAGTAGTAAACCTAGAAGGAAGCCATGACAATCAGAGAGTTTGGAACATTTTGCTATAAATTTAATTAATCACTGAGTGCAAAAGAGTAGCAGCTACTGAAGTGTTTTTTAACAAGAGAAGAACTAAAGTTCTAGACACAAAGAAGGAAAACGGGGAGGGGTGTGTTTATTCAGTGGGTAAAGTGTAATAAAGTCCTTTTCTTGCCCAGGAGGGGACTTGAAATACTGTATAACTCCCGACTGTGTTAGATAATTTTAGAATTATAGTATGCTAAAATTTTACAGGTAACACTAAAGGAAAAGAAGCATAGCATATAGCTTCCAAACCAGAAAAAAGTAAAATGAGAATAAAGAAAAATCTATCAACATGATAGATGGCAAAAAAGAGGGAAAATAGTAAAACTCCTATATTTGGAAACAAAAAAATATTCAGAGCTGAATTATGAAAGTTCTACATGTCAAGCCTCGAGGATATGGCTAAAGCAGGACTTATTGATAAATCTGTATCCTTAAACATATTTATTAAAAAATAAGACTGAAGTAAACTTAAGTGTTTAACTCAAGGAGCTAAAAATAACAGAGAAAACTCAAGAAAGCAGGAAGACCACACTAAAGATAAGATCAGAACTCAAGGAACCAGAAAAGTAAAAAACAATAGAGAAACTCAGCAAAACTAAAAGCTGACTCTCTGGGAAGACCAATAAAAACAAAGAAATCTACAGCAAGATATCAAGAAAAAAGACAGCAAAAACAAACGACATTAAGAAATAAGCGTATGTGGAACAAATTTTTTAAATTACAAGCAACTACTACAAACAGTTTCATACCAACATATTGAACACATGGATGAAAGAGACTATTTTCCAAACAGGTATTACCAAGATTGATTCAAGAAAAAAATTTAAAACCTGAAGAAATCAATACCCATTAAGTATACTAAATCAGTTAAGTCAAACTTACCCCCATACATACCCCAGGCTCACAGTTTTATACATGAACCTTATCAACTCTTCAAAGAACAAAAAATCTCTAATATTTAGAAACTGTTTTATGAGGGCAGCATAACCTTGATGACAAAACTGGAAAGGGACAGTATGGTTTGTTTTTTTTTTCATTAAAGTTCACCTGCTTTATTATTATTTTTTTCCTTATTAGAGGATAATTGCTCCACAATGTTGTGCCAGTTTCCACTGTACAATGAAGTGCATCAGCCATATGTATATCTATATCCCCCCTCTTGAACCTCCCACCCACCCCACCCTCCAGCCCGCCCATCTAGGTCGTCACAGAGCACCGAGCTGAGCTTCCTGTGCTTTATAGCATGCTCATGCCAGCCATCTTTTTTACACATGGTAGTGTATACATGTCACTCCCAATCTCCCAACCCGTCCCACCCTCCCCTCCCTGCCCCACCATGTCCACACATCCGTTCTCTACGTCTATATCTCTATTCCTGCCCTGCAAATAGGTTCAGTATGTTTTAAAACACATGTTTATTTTTTGTGTGACTACAGATGCAAATATACTATAGGTTAATATACTAAATAAAATACAGGTATAGAGTATAAGTAAATTTAATTCAAGTGTATAAAAGAAAACATAAACTAATGAGGAAGTGGAGTTTTCTCTATGAATGCAAAGATAACCATCAGAAAAATCTGTCACTGTTAACTCACCATATTAACAGAGTTAGAGACAAAAAAGCATACGATCTAGGGGCACAAGGGAACTTCATGAGTGATGAAAAATCCTATATCTGAATTGTGGTCACAGTTACATAGTTGTATACATTTGTCAAAACTCAAACTGTATGCATAAAATGGATGTATTTTATTATATGTAAATTATACCTCAATAAAGTTGGTCAAACAAGTATATGATCTCAGTTGATGCAAAAGAAGTGTTCAATAAAATTAAACATTTATTCATAATTTTAAAATATCATGGCCACTGGGCTTCCCTGGTGGCACAGTGGTTAAGAATCTGCCTGCCAATGCAGGGGACACAGGTTCGAGCCCTGGTCCAGGAAGATCCCACATGCCGCGGAGCAACTAAGCCCGTGCACCACAACTACTGAACCCGCACTCTAGAGCCCGCGAGCCACAACTACAGTGCCCGCATGCTGCAACTACCGAAGTCCGCACGCCTAGAGCCCGTGCTCCGCGACAAGAGAAGCCACCACAATGAGAAGCCCGCGCACCGTAACCAAGAGTAGCCCCTGCTCAACACAATTAGAGAAAGGCCGCGCAGCAACGAAGACCAAAAATAAATAAATAAAATAAATTTAAAAAATTTAAAAAATATATATATATCATGGCCACTATCATTACTAGTATTCAATATTACACTGGAGGTTGTTTTTTTTTTTGGTTTTTGGGTTTTTTTCCTTAAAAAATTTTTTGTTGAAGTATAGTTGATTTATAATGCTGTGTTAGTTTCTGGGGTACAGCAAGCTGATTCAGTTATACATATATATATATGCTTTTTCATATTCTTTTCCATTATGGTTTATTATAGGACATTGAATATAGTTCCCTGTGCTATACATTAGGACCTTGTTGTTTATCTATTTTATATGTAGTAGTTTGTATCTGCTAATCCCAAACTCCTGATTTATCTCTCCCGCACCCCCTAAATATTAATAATGGAGGCTCTAATCAATGTAATAATAAGACAAAAATAGAACATGTATAAAGTTAGGAAAAAGATAAAACCTAGCATTACTTGCAAATGATATGATTATCTACATTTTTAAAAATCTAGTTGAAATTAGATAATTAGAACTAATAAGAGTTCAGCAAATAAAGATCAACGGTATTCCTAAACACCAGGAATATTCAATTACAATGTGTAATCCCAAAATGTTACCATTTACAATAGCTACAAAAAGGTATCTAGGAACAAATAAAAGATGTGTAAAACCTATGTGGAGAAATTTATAAAATACTATTTTTTTCTTAAAACCATCTTTATTACATGTCTTTAAACACTTCTCTACATGCATTACAGAATATCTTATCAGATCCAGTCCCTTAAATAACACTGTTTTCAACATAGCAAGCAGGCAGCACTCTTATAAACATCTTTATTACATGTGTTTATAAAACACTATTGGAGGACATTTTGAAAAACCCAAAATGAGATATAATATGTTCACAAATGGGAAGACATATATTGTAAACGTGGCACTTCTCTCCAAATTTATCTATAAATTAAATGCAATTCCAATCAAATCCCAATAAGATTTTTCAAGCAATTTTACAGTTGATCCTAACAATTCCTATGGAAGAGTAAAGGGCCAAAAACAGGCAACAAAATTTGGAAGAAATTGCAAGATATCAAGTCTTCTTTTAAACTACAGAAACTTAAAAAGTGTGGTAATGGTGCTGAGACAGCCAAGTCAACCAATAACGTTAAAATGAGAATCCGGGGGAATTCCCTGGTGGTCCAGTGGTTAAGACTCCACACTTTCACTGGCAAGGGCCAGGGTTCAATCCCTGGTCAGGAAACTAAGATCCCACAAGCCGCGTGGCCAGAAAAAAAAGAAAAAGAGAGACAGAGCGCAGAAACAGACCCCCAAATACATGGAAACTTAGTATATTAGAGAGTGACATTACAAAGCAGTGGAAAAGAGATGGACTATTCAATAAATGATGCTAGGACAACTGGCTACCAGTACAGTAGAAATTAGATCCCTTCCTTATAAAATTTTTTTTAAAATTCAGTTGTATTCAAGTCCTAAACATGATAATCAAAAGTCTATAAATAAAATAACAAAGGATCTTTATGTCATTCAGATAGACACTTAAAGACACTGAAAGAGCATTTATAATGGAAAAACTCTGGTAAATCCGACTACATTAAAACTTATGTAAACATATATAAAAGGTCATTATAAAGTTATAAGACAAGCCAAAAATTTAGAGCAAATATTTACAGTGCTTATAACACAAATATCCATAATGTGTATGTGCATGTACGTTCATGTGCCTGTGTATATGACTCTTAGAAATGAATAAGGAAAATTCAAATAACCCAACCGAAAAACAGGCAAAGAATATAAATAGGCAATTCAAGGATGCTCAACCTCACTTTAAATACTACCGCATGTCCATCAAATTGGCAGAAAAAAAAAAAAATACAGAAAGCCTGACGGTAATAATTGTTGGCAAAATGTAGAGAAGCAAGAACTCTCAAACATTGCTGGTGGGACGGTAAACTGATACGACTCTTTTGGAAGGGTAGTAAAGCTCATATGTAATAAAGCTAAACAGAGACAAGCCCTGTGGACCTAGAAATTTTGCTTTCAGAAATCTACCCCAGAAAATCTGTGACATATTTACACTTTACAAGGACACAGGTATAAAAATATTCATTGTAATGTTTATAACAGCCAAAAAAAAAGAAACTAAGTGTCCCTCAGTAGAGGAATGGATTTACAGAGGTATATTCATACTCAGGAATATTATTTAGAAACTAAATGAATAAAGAGATGTGTGTATAAAATATTGAGTGGGGAAAATAAGTTGCAGAATGATATGATTGGTATGATACAATTTATGTAAAATTTTAAAACAAATGCCATACATTGTTTATGGATACCTTGATAAAGTATCAATAAAAGCATAAAAACATGGATAGGAAGGAACCACTAACCTTGAGGATGGTGGTTACTTCTGAAGTAAGAGGGAGTGGAATGGGATGGTGAAGGGTACAAAGAAAGTTTCAACTGTATCCGTACCTTTTAATTCCTAAGAAGGTCTGATCCAAGTTTGGCAAAATATGAATAGCCCTTAAAAATAAGTGGTAGGGGGCTTCCCTGGTGGTGCAGTGGTTGACAATCCACCTGCCAATGCAGGGGACACGGGTTCGAGCCCTGGTCTGGGAGGATCCCACGTGCCGCGGAGCAACTAGGCCCATGAGCCACAACTACTGAGCCTGCGCATCTGGAGCCTGTGCTCTGCAACAAGAGAGGCCGCGATAGTGAGAGGCCCGCGCACTGCGATGAAGAGTGGCCCCCGCTTGCCACAACTAGAGAAAGCCCTCGCACAGAAACGAAGACCCAACACAGCCAAAAATAAATAAATAAATAAATAAACACACAATTTTGAGGAAAAAAAAAATAAGTGGTAGGTACAAAGATGTTCATTATGTTATACTCCATGTTTTCTATATGTTTGAAATATTTCAAAGAATTTTTTAAAAAATCAACTCTGCTTGATGTGTATGCAATGGGTTGGAAGAGAGTAAGAGTGAAACAGAAGACCTTCAGGAAAGCATCTCTACAAATCCTGGCTAGAGTGATGGTGACCTAGATTAGAGGTGATAATAGAGAGGTGAAGAGAAGTGGATGAACATGAGATTATATTTCAAAGGAATAATTTGTAGGACTTATTGATGGATTGTAGATGAGGAGTTCAGGAGAGGAAAGAATCAAAGTTGACTTCTCACTAAAGCAGTACGTAGGTGAAGGTGCTGTTTACTCGGATGGGGAAAACCGGGAATGGAATCAGTTGGAGAGCATGAAAGAATCCTGTTTTATGTTCATCTCTTATTTCTACTCAGACATAAGCTCTTTATGGGGAGAATCTTTTTTATCTCCATATCCCCCAGAGTTACTAACATAACTATGCCAAATAATTATTATATACATTGCTTAAGTAACATGTTTTGAAAACTAGACAGCCTTCTTTAAAAGTGTCAGCTTTCAAATAAGCCTGATATCACTTAATATTCTAATAACAAACAAAATTCCAAGAAGTTCCCTAAAAAGTTTTCCCATGTAACTTATTCAGAGTTTTAACTTCTATACAAATTTATGCTTTCCACTTTTCTCCTAAGCCATTTTAATTAATTTCATATGATTTTATCAGTTGAATGTATTATAAGCTATGTAGTATTATAAGGTGTACCACTGTAAAAGGGATAGGATTTATTTATTTATTTATTTATTTTTAATAAATTCATTTATTTATTTTTGGCTGCATTGGGTCTTCATTGCCGTGTGCAGGCTCCTCATTGTGGTGGCTTCTCTTGTTGTGGAGCACGGGTTTCGGTAGTTGTGGCATGCGGGCTCAGTAGTTGTGGCACACGGGCTTAGTTGCTCCGCGGCACGTGGGACCTTCCCGGACCAAGGCTCGAACCCATGTCCCCTGCACCGGCAGGTGGATTCTTAACCACTGCACCACCAGCGAAGCCCAGGGATAGGATTTATAATAGGGTTATTATTACATAGCATCTCCTTATAAACTACTACTTATATATTTTAGTTACAGTTTATAGACCCCCTTATCTCATGTGATTCATAACAACCTCAATGAGTAGGCAGGACATTTCTATAACATTTAGTGACAGAGCTGGAATTCACACCTAAAGCATCAGGCTATGTAGACTTCATCATAAAGAAACCTGTGACTTGCCCAAGTCACAAGTTTCAAGTGACTTGCTCAAGGACATTCAGCTAAAAAAACTGTAAGTTAATTTTGCTGTGCTTAAAGAGGTGTTGCTATTCTAAGTTTATAAACATTATGAAAATGTATAATGACAAAAATCTCAAAATTTATCCAAAAGATAGATTCTAATTATTTGATTAACTGTGAAGTCAGAATCACATGACAAAGAAGATTTTTCCACTAATACTACATAACTGAAATGGTAGGAAGAAAATCATGTAGACCATCAAAGGATCATTTAAATAAACCGGTTTTCCCTCCTAAGATAAAAAGGTTACCAAGTTTCTTTGGCGAATTAACTATAGTTAAAAAGTAATACTTGAGTATATTGTGATAACACATTTTTCAATTATTATTTTTTTGTTGTTCAAACCAAAACAAGTATATGTCAACCACTGCATTTTGGCAACTAACCATTTTTAGTGAACCATGACAATTAAGTGTTAGGTCCTAGGTCAATTTTTATTATCAAATACAGTGAGTGCTGTGATTTTAACCAATTTCAGAGTATCTTTACTTCCCCCTCTCAGTTTATCCCATTGGCTTGGGACACTTAAGAAGGGCAAGGGGACATGTTAGAAAGTAAATCAGAATTCAACAAGGGCGAGGTACTCAAAGCCATAAGTATAGAAATCCCATACAAATAAATGAAGGTCTTAACTGTTTTACTGATACTTCAGAAATGGTACTCTTGAGCACCAAAGGCAAATTTCAAAAGGTCTCAAGAAAACTGCTAGAAATTTTTAAATGTGAGAATAGCGTCATTTAAAAATACATATGATCCACATTTTTAGCAAAGTCGGTTCTATTGCTGTATTTACAAAATTGGTATAAATTTTATTTCTTTGTGATTTAGAGGGTGCACCTAAGTGGACACAGAATTGAGGTCAAAGGCATAACAAGTGTATGTACCTCTTCTTAAGTTCAACATTATATTTTTGTTGGATTTTATTCTGTAAACGATGAGAAACCAGTGATGGTTATCACACTGAGGAGAGACACCATGAGTGCTTTAATAGTATAACTTTGGCTGTAATGCAAAGAATGGATGGTTTAATAGCATTAGAGATGGGAGGGTATTATAACAGAAGTTAGAGATTGACAAGGTGTTATAATAGTCTAGGTCAGGAGAGTGCTTAATAAAAGTCCAGCTTCCTGGGTCCTAGCCCTGGAGATTCTGAGTTGGAAGGTTTAGAGCAAGTTCTTATAATCCTAAGTGAAAAAAAGACTTAAACACTGATGACTGGTAGTGAGTTAGAGCATCAAAGGGAAGATAACCTTGATGCTGAAACCTTTAAGAGTATCAGGAACTCCTGAAAATTACAAGCTCATGCTTCACTTTTACCATAAACACTGACTCACCTGGATCAGGGTCATATTTTAGGTCCAATGAATGTACAACAGGGTGGTATTGCTTCTAAACATAAAATAAAACAGATTTAATTTAACAACTTAGAGCCTCATACAAACATTTCCTTCAGTTTATGCAAGCAAATATATTATTAGGCAGTAGTACCATTCTTTTGCCAAAAAAACCCCACAAAAAAATAAAAACAAACAAAAAACCCCAAAATTAGATCCTGAAAATCTGTAGCGAAGGGAGGAGAAAAGAAGAAAAGATCAAACTAAGTCTGAATTATACCTTTTATAGTATTGCCACCTACTGCATACACTAAGATACAGCACCATAAAAAAGCATAAGAGGGAATTCCCTGGTGGTCCAGTGGTTAGGACTGCACGCTTTTGTCGCTGAGGGTCAGGGTTCGATCCCTGGTCAAGGAACTAAGGTGCAGCCAAAAAAAAAAAAAAAAAAAAACAGGAAAAAAAAATGCATGAGAAAAGCAATCAAGCAAATTAGAGGCATAGAGATGGAATCTCGTGTTTATAAAGTACCAGGTAGTTTTCAAATTATGAATGGACTGTTTTTCAAAAGTTCATTTTAAGACAAGTGTTTAGAACTCAGAACTCATATTCCCACAGAAACTCTGTTTTAAAAAGTGGCCAGGCCACTACCACATCAGCACACTAATGCCTACCTACATATCCTGTGATACACTGGGACTGCAACAGCAGAACTATAAGAACAGGATCCAAAATTCAGGCAAAAAGAAAGCGAAGAATGTCTCTCCTTTCTCTTGCCCAAAGTAGCAGGAGCCAAAAAGGTTTTTTTGTTGTTGTTGTTGTTTGTTTGTTTTTTAAAAAAGCTGTCTTTAGTATCCTCACCCCATCCATTTTGCATCAATTTTAAACTTCCACAGCAGTACCCCACCTAGGCCGGCCAACTTCCTTTCTTTTATGCAATACTGATTACTAGCTTTTGGTGGGGGAGGAAGGGTAGTAATAGAGAGGGAGATGCTGGAAAATAAATACATTTTGAATGTTTTTCCCGAGGAAACTTTAAAAGTGGATGAGGCAAAGGGAGTGGGGTATTTCTTGGAGGACTGACTTCTATGGAAGAAAAAAATGAAAAATTTTGCTTATAATCATTTTTTTCTCACAGAATGATAACTAAAATGTTTTAGAGATAGTACCTGTCTTCACTCTCTAAAACAATTCCTGAAAGGAAAGCAACTAGAAAATTTATATGTGAAAGTATGCTAATTTCAAAAACTAATGACAAAAAGTAAAGCACAATCGAAAGCAACATGTATGTCTCACTCCAGAGGCAATGCCATTCCCAGCAAACCTACTTCCATCTCATCATGATTTTTGGAGCAAAACAAATTATACACAATTCATAAAGCAAATTTTGGTGTTATAAAACAGGTAGTCAATCTTCATCATCGATTTAACTAAAGGGTCTTCCAAAATACATAAACATATACAAATAATGTGCCAAATACAAATGACGGATAGAAGGAAAAGGCTTAAAAAATACATTTCTTTTTCCCTCCTGGCCTCAGAATTAAGTCACTGTCAGTCTTCCATCTTCAAATTCTATTTTATTTTATCATCAGCTGTATTCAAAACCTAGTGTGACTTAGGAGGAGACAAACAGTAGTAACTGAGGCAGGAAAGACAAAGAAAACAAAATATCATTTACCTCCACTTGGATCTCATACTTTAATTTTTTTACTGTAGTAAAATAGACATTACATAAAATTTACTATTTTAAAGGTAAATCATCTTACCAGAATTTCTTGTTTTGCTTTTATGATTTTGATGACACATTCAAGGATCTTTCTGGGATACTGCTTACGTTTTGTGGCTATATCGACTATGATTTCATCAAACTGGTCTTCAAGGACTTTGATATCAGAATCTATTTCGAGGGAAAAATAATATCAAAAAATTCCTTAAAACACATTTTTTAATATTCTATATGAAAATGTAACATAATAAACTAAATTTAGAAAACACAAAATTTAAGGAAAACAAATATGGCAAGTTAATGGATGCCCCACTTTGGTAACTGATTCATTTATTCATTGAACAGTCGATTACTTACTGAGCCCCTATGGGAAGCCAAGCCTAAATCAGAAAATACAAAGATGAACATAACATAATCCCTGTTCTCTAAGAGCTCACGGTTCACTGCAAGAAACAGACATACAACTGCAAAACAACTGAATACACACAGTAGAGGTATGAACAAAATGCTGTCAGGACAAAGAACAGCGGAACACTAACTCTGCCTTGGGAATTTAAGACTTTAAAGAGAAAATAACATTTGATTTGGAACTTGAAATATAAGTGTAAATCCATTGCATAAAAAAAGGTAGGGAAAAAAATAATAGGGAGATGCATTTGAAGCAGAGAAAACAGTATCTGCAAGATCAAAGAGTCTTTAGGAAACAGAAAAAGATCTAAATGGCTGCAGGTTAAAGTATAAGGAAAAAAGGATGCTAATATATAGAAGAGCCACACTGTAAAGAACATTTAACATCAGGGATGCTAACAAGTTTTGACTTTATCATGTGCTGAACCAAAGCCGTGACAATAGCAGTGAGTGGAGTAGCTAGATCTGAAACAGGCACAACTGGATAAATGGTAGGAAAACGTAAAAGATATGGTGACTTCAGAGTTTCTTCGATTTGGCTAAAGCTATCTTATCAGTTGCTTTCCTATGTTTTAAAGTACAGTTGACCCTTGAACAACATGGAGGTTAGGGGCACCAACCATCCTTGCCGTCAAAAATCCAAGCATAACTTTATAGTTTGCCCTCTGTGGAAACTTTAGAGTTTCCACATCTGTGGATTCAACCAACTACAAATGGTGTCGTACTGTATTTGGTGAAAAAAATCCCTGTATAAGTGGACTCTTGCAGTTCAAACCTGAGTTGTTCAAGAGTCAAATGTACTGATTCTCAAACTCTGAAAGAATGAATGATCACCTGGGGAACTTGTCAGAAGTGCAGAAATTTCTTTTTACTTTTTAAAAAACAGCTTTATTGAGGTGTAACTGTCATACAGTGAGCGGCACATATTTAAAGTATATGATTTGATAAGTTTTGACATATGTGTATACCCTTGAAACCACCACTACAGTCAAGATAATGAACACAACCATCACCCCTAAAAGTTTCCTAATGCTCCCTTGTAATCTCTCCCTCCTGCTCCTCCCAAACTGCTCTCTATCCCCAGGCAATCACCAATCAAATTTTTGTCACTATATTCTAGTTTTCATTTCCTAGAATCTTATATAAATGAAATCATACAGTACATACTCTTTGGTAAGGAGAAGTGCAGAAATTTTGATTCCTAGTAGAGTTCTCTGGAATGGGGCCCAGAAATTAAGCACCCCAGATGAAATTAATGCAAGGGATACATCAACTTTATTTTGAAAATCACTTTAAAAAGTAGCAAATATTAAGTAGCTAAAAATACTAAAGAGCTAGGTCCTCAGCTTAACTGGTCTTACGTCATTTGTGTTCTGCTATGTCAAAGTCTATGATAGAAATAGATCTATTTATTTTATTGAGTAGAGCTTCATTAGGGAGAAGTCTGAAACGTTACATATTTTGAGAACATTTTGAGACACTGCTGACATACATCAGCATAAACATATATATCATAAAGATTAATGAGGTATATATCATGTATGGTCTTCCATTCGTGAAAAGAATATTCACTAAGTCCAATTAAATTACTTCTTCTGAGAGTATTATAAAATATAGTCATTTCTTACTTTGAATACTCATTTAAATGAGCAGTCTTCCCTATATTTTAATTTATTATTTAAAAAGTTCAATCACTAGCCTGAAAGGAATATTGTTAACTATTTCACAATCAGTTTAAAAAAACAAGTCTCCCAGCTAAATCTTCCATGTAGAGAAGAAAACGGTTTCTTAGCGCCACCTAATGATAAAGCTACAAAACTGAAATGTATAAATTTGAGCAGGGAAGAACTTGTCATTAATCTAACAAACATGTACTGTGTGCCAAGCCAAGTATTGAAAACATAGTGATGAGAAAAAATATATATAATCGCTGCTCTCAAGGAACTTATCTTTTAATTCTTAAATGTGTCAGGTCCGGCCTTCTGAATTCAAGTCCTTTCAGGGTAGAAGGGCAGGGAGGAAGTTGGTTTCATTTGCACATTCATTCATTCTTTTATTCATTCACTCATTTGCACAATGATCTCAATGAACAAAACAGACAAAAACCTCTGCCCTTGTGAAGCTTACTTATTGATTCTATGTATTAGATCAGACACAGATCCTATTAATTCTACCTGCTAACATCTCTTGAACCCATCCTCTTCTCTCCTTTCTTAGGGTAAGTCTTCGCCACCTTTTGGTGTATTACTGCAATAACGTACTAAGGTCTTAGAGGTTCTCCCTTGAATTTCTCCCTTCTCCAATCTGTCCCCCACACAGCCAACAGTTAGCTTTCTAAAACACAAGCCTTTTCTTGTTATAGTAGTGCACCCTTATCTGTGGTTTCACCTTCCGCAGTTTCAGTTACCCACGGTCAACCATGGTCTGAAAATATTACATGGAAAATTTATAAGTTTTAAATTGTGCACCATTCTGAGTGGCATGATGAAAACCTCGTATCATCCTGCTCTGTCCCACCCAGGACCTGAATCATCCCTTTGTCCAGTGTATCCTGCCCATTAGTCACTTGGTAGCCATTGCTGCAGTATCGTGATGCTTGTTTTCAAGGAACCCTTATTTTATTGATACTTAATAATGGGCCCAAAGCACAAGAGTAGTGATGCTGGCAATTCAAATATGGCAAAGAGAAGCTGTAAAGTGCTTCCGTTAAATGAAAAGGTGAAAGTTCACAACTTAATAAAGGAAAATAATTGTATGCTGAAGTTGCTAAGATCGACAGTAAGAATAAATCTTCCATCCATGAAATTGTGAAGGAAAAAGAAATCTGTGCTAGCTTTGTGGTCGTACCTCAAACTGCAAAAGTTACAGCCACATTGCATGATAAGTCCTTCGTTAGGATGGAAAAGACATTAAATTTGTACAATAAGATATTCTGAGAGTGAGGGAGAGAGATCACATTCACATAACTTTCATTACAGTGTATTATTATAATTGTTCTATTTTATTATGAGTCATAGCTGTTAATCTCTTGCTGCGCCTGATTTCTAAATTAAACTTTATCATAGATATATATAGGATGGATAAACAACAAGGTTGTACTGTATAGCACTGGCAACTATATTCAATATTCTGTGACAAACCATAATGGAAAAGAATATGAAAAAAAATATACATATATATGTATAACTGAGTCACTTTACTGTACAGAAAAAATTAACACAACATTGTAAATCAACTGTACTTCAATAAAATTTTTTAAAAAATAGTAGATACAGGGTTTGGTACTATCTGAGATTTCAGGCATCCACTGGGCGTCCTGGAACACATCCCCCCTCAGATAAGAAAGGACTACTGTAATTTTACTTTAAAAACCTTCACCAGCTTCCTATTACCTACAGGATAAAGTGCAGATTCCTCAGCATATCCTACAGGGCTTTCTGTGATCTGATCCCAACTTATCTTTCTGGCCACATCTGTCATTAGTTTTCCCAATTCACTGCTGACATTCTGCAAACATATCACTCCTTTGTGCCTTTGCATATGCTTTTCTCTTTGCTTCAAATGTCCTTCCTACCTCCTTTCTGTCTAGCACACGCTTACTTATTAAATGCATTTCCTTTAACAACAACCTACTCTGTTACATCTTCTCCCACTTCCTAAAGAGTAATAGTGATTCTTTGTCCATTTCCTTTCCTTAATGATGAGCTCCTAAATGGTAAGAACCATATCTTTTCATCTATTTCCTGGAATTTGGCATAGTGTCTGGCATTTATCAAGTGCCCTTGAAAGAAGGTAAAAATGTAGTATTCTCAACTATTTCCCCTCAGAGTTATAAGGGGGAAAAGGGATAGAGAATATCCACACTTCAGAGCCATCCACCCAGGCTGCCAACCTGTCAGAAAATACATGGTAATCTATAAACTGATGAATCATATTGCTGAAGGCAGTCTGGACCAAACAATAAAGCAATTCCAAAGTGACTTCAAAGAACAAGAGTCAGATAAACACACAGTAGAAGCTGTGTAGTTTGAAAATACTCCTAGGTGATTCTGATACACTGCCCCTCCCCCACTAATTGGCAATCACTCATAGTATCTGGAAAATCTGATGTTATTTTTTCCATTTTAATATATAAACCGGAAAGTGAACTTTGGTGACTTTGAAGAGGATTAATGCCGAGGATTAAAGAGTGAAGTCTTCTGGGCAAAGAATTATCTTAATGTTGAGGAGAAAAATTATAGCCACAGAGAATTACTTGATGGGCTTGGAATAAACTCAAGGGTATAAGTGGTTAATCTGAACAGCTAGCAGTGATATCAATCTATGCTGGTCAAATCTCCATACTATCACCATGGGGACCAACAAGACACTCCAGTCCTCTTACCGGGGCAGCCCTTCTCCTGGACATTGCTGGAGAGTTCTGCCTCTCTTCCCACACTGATCATTCTTTTTCTACTACATTTTTACCTTCCTACACTGACCATTTTCTATTAAAACTTTTATTTCTTTAGATATGTCAACATCATTAGTTAGGGTACAATCTAGTCTGCTCTAGACGAGGAAAATATTCTGTTTTATTAAGGAGGTTTCTACAAATACTGACCTCATCCTTTACATGGTACTTTTATAGCTTAACTTCACATTTCTAAGAGCACTTCACTATCTACTCAAAGGATCACTTGTAAAAATACAACTTGATTTATAAAGTATTAAGCATAGGGACTCTCTGGACCTGTTTCTTCATCTGGGGATAGTTCTACAGTATTTTCCAATAAGCTACTGACAAGGGTACTTTTGAAGTTTAATCAGATGAAAGTCTTGTTGGGAATGCCAGATAGTATATATCAATATAAAGGATCACAGTAACCACTACGTTGCTTGCCTCAGCTTATGACCTCAATAGTCTTCTAGATTAGTTTTCTCTTTTTTCCAGCAAAGGAACTCTTCCACTAAAGGAATTTTAAAAGAAGTGACACTGAAAATGGGGATTAAGAATTAGCACTCAAAATAAAACTAGAGGGAATTCCCCGGCGGTCCAGTGGTTAGGACTCCGCACAGGTTCGATCCCTGGTTGGGGAACTAAGACCCTGCAAGCCTCGCAGCACGACCAAAAATACAATAAAATAAAATAAAATTAATAAATAAAACTAGCCACAAAAATAACTCAGAAATGAATGACAGAGGGACAAAGCGAAATCACATACCCATAAAGTAATTGTCTGAAGCTTCCTGCCATGCTTGCCCATTAATGCTGACATTCTCTTGCACAGCTGATTCAAAAGTCTGCAATAAAGTCACAATAGTCAAGTCATTGAAAATAACTTTAAATACCGAACTCAAACATTTTGGCACAATAACAATTTCAGAATTTGTGATAGAGAATATTAAAAAAAGTAGCAGGGGCTTCCCTGGTGGCGCAATGGTTAAGAATCCGCCTGCCAATGCAGGGGACACGGGTTCGAGCCCTGGTCCAGGAAGATCCCACATGCCTCGGAGCAACTAAGCCCGTGCGCCACAACTACTGAGCCTGCACTCTAGAGTCCGCGTGCCGCAACTACTGAAGCCCGCTCACCTAGAGCCCGTGCTTTGCAACGAGAGAAGCCACCGCAATGAAAAGCCTGCACACTGCAACAAAGAGCAGCTCCTGCTCGCCACAACTAGAGAAAGCCTGCGCACAGCAACAAAGACCCAACGCAGCCAAAAATAAATAAATAAAATTTTTTAAAAAAAGAATGCATATATAAAACTGAATCACTGCTGTACAGTAGAAATTAACACACTGTAAATCAACTATACTTCAATAAAATAAATTTAAAAATAACTATCACAAAAAAGAATGTGATAATACTATATTATGTGGTTTTAGATAAAGAGATATCAACATAATTAAAGTCTCTGCCTTTTATCTGCTCTCTTAATTATAGTAAAACAAGTTAATTCCCTTGGTAGTTTCACACCTTTTATCTTCTAATCCACTTTCTCATCCATTAAATAAGGTATAATAGGTTAAGCCAAGTTCCTCTTTTTTGTAAGGTAATTAAATGTTCTAAGCACCTTAGCACTTCCTAGAAAGGGGTAAATTCTAAGATCATTACACAACAAAACAGTCTTCTCCCAAGAAACTACTAAAAATGTCCTCAGGTATGTCTCTATTCTTCCCTTGCTTGCAAGGAGAGAATGATATGAGAGCCAGTGTACACAACACTGGAATATAGAATCACAACCCAGGGAGTGTTCATTCTTCAGCCATTTAACCTTTATTTTGGTTGCACTGTGGTCATTCACACTCAAAACTGTACTGCATTATAAGCATTTTAACTTTTTTTCCTGAATATAAATAGATTGTGTGCTTCCTTTTGACAGGCACAAATCCCTCAATTTGTTGTGTCTTTCCCCAAAAAACTATCTTCTTCAGGGCTTTGCAAAATATTTAAGAAAGGAAGGGGAAATGTATTATAAGGGCCAGTGTGTGATCTTACTGAAGTTTATAAGCAAGACAGCTTCCTTATCTACTTTAGGCTTGTAGGGAAAAAGTTTTCGCTCTCTTCACAAGATGTTCTAAAACAAACAAAAGGAAAGACCAAAAGCTAGCCTGGTGACTGACTGACTGACTGACTTCCAAGATTACCCTCTCCTAGAGAATTTCGCAGAGTCTTTGTCTGCACCTTCCAATAGGGGAGCAACTAGCCACTTGATGGCTGCTGAGGCCTTAAAATGTGGCTAGTAGGAAAGGAGATGAGCTGTAAGTTTAAGACAGATTTGAAAAGCTTAGTATGAACAAAAGAATGTAAACTATCTCGTTCATTTAACTATCTCGTTCATTTTTAAATTGTTACAAGTTAAAACGATATCTTGGACATGGTTAAATAAATGTTATTAATTTCACCTACTTTTTCTTACTTTTAATTCCAAGTTACATACATGGCTTGCCTTGTATTTTCTATCGGACAGCACTGGTCTAAGTAATTAACAATACCCAGCAGCCTCTAGCATCTACTTCGTTCCCTCCCGTGTCCCGGGCTGCTTCTAACCAAGCGTGGGGCACCGTTAACTCTGCCGAAGCCTGCTGTGCGCTCTTTCTGACCACTGAGACCGGGGGTGTGGAGACAGGGGGTGATAAGACAAGACTGGGCCCGTACCCACTGCGCATCTCGCAGCACGGGCTCCCGAATCTCCTCTGGCAGCGCGTCCCCCAGCTTTTGCACGAAGCAGCCGCACAGTTCTAGCATTTCCGTCACGGCCCGCTTCGAGGTGCAGCGCACCCGGAAGTCTTTTCGGGAGGTGGCAAAGACCGAGGCTCCATCGTCTGTCCCGGCCACTCTCTCCACGTCCCGTGGAGGAGAAAGGGCCACCGACTCAGCCCCCTCCATTTTTCCAACTTGAATTGTGGGCGGGAACTCTGGGAGCGGAAGAGCTGGTTCCCCGGGAGGAAGGAGCATACGTCCGGCCGGAAACTCGGTCCGCAGCAGCAGCGTTCCGCCTGAGGCTCCGCGGGGAGGTCGAGAGATTCAGTGGCTGCGGCGATGGGGGCGGTGGGCGTAGGGCTGGTGGACTGTCACTGCCACCTCTCCGCCCCGGACTTTGACCACGTATGTGAGGGCGAGGTCGGGCCCGTGGGAGCAGGGAGGCCCCCATCCTTTCCCTTCAGACTACCCTTGTTCTCCTCCCTTAGAGCGAAGCTCCAAATCCTGCCAGGCCCCCGTCTGTGGTCCTGTGCGACTTGCTCCTTACTCCCTATTTAATCTCACTCAGAATGATTTTTTTTTTCCCATCCCGAATATCCATAAGCCCTCTATCTCCACTTGGCTTTTATTTGCTGTTACCGGCTACTGGAGTCCTTCCCCCTACCCCGCCTTGGCCCGGCTGTTTATCCTACCAGCCTCTCAGCTCCGGGCAGAGAATCCGCTTTCCCCAGGACGCCGTCCGCGAAACTCGGGCTCACTCCCGCACGCCGCGTGCTCCAGTTCTACAGGGGAGCGAAGCAAACAAAAACCAGCGCGCGCACACACACACGTAATTTCAAGGTGTTTTACCCGCTACATTGGAAACTAGAGGCTAATAATAAAGAAGAGCGGGGTCTATTTTAGGGGAAAAACCTATCAAGAGGTGAAGCTTAAATTGGTGCTGGAAAGACCAAGCGGTGAGTGCATGGTGGTGAGGAAAGCAGGCGCGTTGCAGGCCTCCAGACAAGACAGAATTTGGACATTCAGGCTACCGAAAGGCTGGGTGGAGCCTGATGAGCTAAACAGAGAGACGCTTAAAACAAGACCGAAGAGGTTTGCAGAGGATTCGTGAGGCAGGAGTTCGCATTTCATTAGAAGCACAATGGGGATCCAGTAAAGGGCTTTGTTTTTTAAGGAGAGAGACAAGATCTGATAATCCATTTTAAAACCATTTTGCTGATGTGTGGCTAATGGACAGAGGAGAACAAGAATGGAAGCTAGAAGACCAGCTTGGAAGCTTTTGCAGTATTTAGACTAAAGATAGTGGTTGCAGGGGAGTTTGAGAGAAGCAGATGGATTCAAGGTATATTTTAGAGATAGAATCTGTAGTACATGCTCAGAGGAATTGGATGTGGAAAGAGAGGGAAAGGGAGAACTTGAGGATGCTGTAGAGAGGTGGTGGTGCTGAGATGAGGGAAAACTGAGGTTGGAGAGGGCAGGCAGAAAGAATAGGTTTGTTGAGGAGAAAATAGTTATGTTCCACACATGTTGAAAACTAATATCCATCCAAGTGGAGATGTCATATGGTCATTTTAAAATGTGAATCTTGGGTTCAGGACAGATTTATAGGCTGGAGATAAAAACTGGGTACTCATTAGCATAATGAGTATAGTAATAAGAGTACTTAAGGTGAGTCAGAGAGAGAAGCATAGGGTTCTGAAATCAGATAGAGAAGAGAGAGCCAGTCAAGGAGACTGAAAAGTAGCAGCCAGCTAGAGAGGAGGATTTGCAGAAGCCAAGAGTGGAAAATATTTCAAGAAGGAAGGAGTGGACAAGTGAGGAGTTTCTAGTGCTGTTGAGGGGTAGAGTAGGAGGACAGAGAAGTGTCTTTTATATTTGACAATAACAGTTTCTGTTTTAGTAGAGTGGGAACAGAAGCCACACTTTACTGAGAGAGTAAATGGGAGGTAGGGTCAGCATAGGCTCTTCACATTCCACCACCCTGTTCCTTGCCATCATTGTCATTCTTTATGGTGCCTCAACTACATTGATATACACAGCCAAAGGACACTTATCCATCTAAAATGATTGTGATTACTTATGTTTATTTTAGGATCTGGATGATGTGTTGGAGAAAGCCAAGAAAGTAAGCCAATACCTATAATTGCCCTTTTTTTGGTTGTCTTTATTTTCCTCCTAATTTTGATCTAAAACAGCTTGAAATTTAGTTATACTATGTTGTTGTTACTTCAATAATAATAAGTTAATAATAAACAGCATTTATTGTTTACTATGTGCCAGGCACTGAGCTAAGCCCATCCTGTACATTATCTCATTTAATGTTTCACAGCAATCTTCTGAGGAAGCTACTATTTTATAGCCAACCGTTACCCATTTTATAGATGTGGAAACTAAGGCCTAGAGATTAACTTGTCCAAAGACACACCACTAGTAAGTGATGTAGACAAGATAGTCTGAATCCAAAACACATTCCCACAGCCACCATGCTTACCAGCAATATGGAACAAATTGGTCCATCTGTCAGTTCTTGAATTAACATTATTCTGGAGATCTTGGAGAAATTATAAAAGTTTTCTGAAACAGTTTGATTTGTGTGGGGAAAAAAATTATTAATCTGTGAAAGTGTTTATGAAGTTAGCATTTTGTGGTCTTCCCCAAAAGTGATAGTCAGAAATAGTTGCCATTTTTACATACAGCCATCTTTCACTGTGGCAGCTTAATTAGGAGTATGGGGTTTGGAGTTACACAGGGCTAGTGATCTTGGGCAAGTTATTTGACTCCATCCAAAACTCTGTCTTTTGATCTATACAGTGGATTACAGCAATGCCTATGTCATAGGAGTATGTAGATTAAATGGGGGGTAATATTTATATTCACTGAACGTAATACCTGAAACATAGTAACTACTCAGTGATAGCTATTATGATTATATTGATGGAGTGTGAGTGAGCAAGGATAACTAAAAGCACAGAAAACTTTAAATTTTTATTTAATTATATTGGATGTATATTGTTTGAGACTCTAACTATTCTATTCATTTTTGTTGCAGGCCAATGTTATGGCTCTTGTGGTGGTTGCTGAACATTCAGGAGAATTTGAAAAGATTATGCAGCTTTCAGAAAGGTGTTACTTCTCATTAAGAATTAGAAAGAGTTGCTAGTAAGGATGCAGTTATGATGTCATATTTATAATATCAAAGATCATCAGTTTTTAAAGAGAATGAGAAGAAAAACAATCACATTAACATAGCCCTAAAAAAATTCTTTCCTACTTGTTCTTCAGAGTAACTTTGTCTCCTAGTCTAATATTCTGCTTTCTTAATTCGTTCTACATTTTTAGGTATAATGGATTTGTCCTGCCATGCTTGGGTGTTCACCCAGTTCAGGGAGTTTCACCAGAAGACCAAAGAAGTGTCACATTAAAGGTAACAGTCTTATAAAACAAGAACCATAAAAAATCATAATATCTTTTGACCCAGTACCCCTCCTCTTTCAAATTAATATTATAAGGCAATAATCCAAAAGAAAGAAATTCTATCTTCTTTCACAAAGATGTTTGCTACAGCAGTTACTTGAAATAGGGAAAAAGTGGAAACAGCCTAGAGGTTAGGAAATAAATAAATAACTAGTTAACTTATACAGTGTTAAATATAATGCTACAATGTTAAATATAACTATAGAAAGTGTGGATTATAAGGTTTATGTAGCAACATGGAAAATGTTTACAGTATAGTGTAGGGAGACAAGCAGGATACCAAATGGTTTATTCACTGTGACATCCATGTAAAAATATATTCTATAAGGAAAAGACTAGAGAGAAAAGTACAGAAATTATACTCGTTGTGATGGTCTGGTAGAGTTATAAGCACCTTGTTTTCATATTTTTTATCATGTTGTCATATTGCTTTGGCAAAAAAAAGTGATAAAATATCCAGAAAAAGAAAGATACAAATTCATAGATGTGGTATTATAAGGGAACAGATGAGTTCAAGTACATAGTGTCTTCTTTGAACATTGAACTATCCCTATAGGAGTGCTCTTGATCTGTTAAACTGCATTACTTTTATACCCTCTCTAAAAAAATTCCTACCCACAAGATCTCACTGACTCACAGTAGTCAGTATGTCTTATATTTCAGACTTGTCTCCTGACTCAGCATCAGGGAGATGCACAGTTTCCTGAGTGCTTTATTACATAATGAGATTGAAAGCCCCATGTTGAAGAAGTAAAGACTTTTTGTTATCTATGAATAAATTAAGATATGAAGACTATCATTTTTTATAATAATAAATCTGTATTCCTACATTAGGATACCCGAGGTAGTTCTACTTATTTTGAAACAAAATTACTTTTAATTCACTTCAGGTAAAAATAAATATCCTGTAGATTTCCTGAGTTGTTGATATGATAAAATTAGCTAAATTGCCAGAGAGTTGCAATTCCCAAAATGTTGGGGATGATAGCAGGACAGTGTTTCTTTCATTTATGTAGAGATTTATACTAATAGTCCTTCATTTCAGTAGTCAGTCAACAAGTGTTTAGTGAGCATGTACTATATTTCAAACACTGTTCTAAGCACTATAGAGTAAAATCCCTCTCACAGAAGCCAGATTCTGGATTGGGGAAGGCAGTCAATAATTAGATACATGAACTAAGTGCTTTAAAGGCAATGAAACAAGATTATGTGATGGGGATTGTGTATGCTGGTTTTTAGATTGTGTAGTCAAGGAAGGCCTCTCTGAGGAGGTGACGTTTGAACTGCAACCTAAATGCAGTTGGCCATGCAAAGAGAGGGGTCAGAGTGTTGAAGGCAAAGGAAACAATGAAGCACAAAGGTCCTAAGGTAGTTACAAGTTTGATGTGGTCAAGAAATAGAAAGAGGACTGATGTGACTAGATGGAAGAGGAAGGAATAGTGAGGTCAGAGGGATTGGGCAGGGATCCCCAGTCACCTCATCCAGGGCCTTGTTGGATTGTAGTTTACATCAGTGGGGGATTTAAAGTAAGGAGAGACAAGATGTGATTTCTGTTTTGAAAAGATCCCCTTGGCAATGGTGTGAAGAATCAATTTTGAAGAGGGCAAAAAAGGAAGAAGAGAGAATAGTTAAAAGACTGTTGCAATAGTCCATGTGAGAAATGATGGTGGATTGGACCAGAGTGGTAGCAGTGGAGATGAAGAGAAGGGAGTGGATTTGGCATATTTTTGGCATGAATGTAGAACTGATAGGACTATTTAACTTACAAAACTAAATAAAATACCAACAACATACAGGTAAATCTAGATTCTCAAAGCAGACAGGAACTCAGCAAATCTCAAGATAACCCTCTGGAAAAGACCAGAGTTAAGCAGTTTTGTTCCTGATGTGCTTGTAGTCGCCACAATAGTTTAGTTTTCCCATCGTGGTTAGATTACAAGCTCCTACCATGTGGTGCAAAGGTAGGTTGTACAATAGTAAGTATTCATTAAATTACCTTGGTTTATAAAATGAAAATTGCCTAGCATCACACAAATCTTTCAGCATATTCCTGAATTAACTCATTCAATAAATATTATTACCAGGCAGAATTTAAGCCCTGGGATACCCTGGGGAATCACAATTCACTGTCTACAAGCTACTGCCCCCTCCAGGCAGGGCATGTGCTGTCCAGTTGGCTCCTGTCCCTGATTAACCCACTTCACTCATTTCGGTTACACGCCTGACCCCTGTTCTAAAGGTTCTGAAGACTAAACATTTTCTTTCATAAAAAAATCAATTCTAATTATTTTAAATCATTCAGAATAAATCTCATCTCCTCCCTCCCCTTTGCCCTTCCTTCTTCCATTCTTTCCTTCTCTCTCCTTTCTTCTTTCAATAGCATAGTGGAAACAGCATGGGCTTTGAAGTCAGAGAGACTTGGCCTACTGGCTTCTGTGATCTGTGGCACTTAACTTTGCCAAGTCTCAATTTCCTCATTTGTAAATCATGAATAATTATTTAGTTGTAGTATTCCCAGTCATAGAGTATAGAGGTATAGGATATTTTAAAACCCCACAATAGAACCATTAGCTGTTAAAGAACTTGAAACTTTATGGAGGAAGTGGGAATAGAACTGAAGTCAGATTTAGACCTATGAATGTCCTTATAGATATTTTTACATCTATTAAAATGATAAAGACCACACATACATTTACACGTATTGAATCTGTGATATGAATTATATTAATTTCTATTTACTATACCTGACTTGCCAGAAACTTCCAAAATATTTCATGAGGAATTGGAACAGTCTCATTGTAAATTTATTTTGCTTCTTTTTATAGATCCCACAGACACACAGTAGTTTGGATGTTTGATATGGAAAATCTTTGCCTGACACTTTGACCTACTCAGCTATTGCCAGACATCTTCTCTGGTATTTAGGGTTATATACTCTTAGCTCCACATGACAATATTAATTCTTCATTGAGTCTACTGGAATGTCTAAGGCCTTGATTTAGCCTTCCTCATCTTCTTTTCTCTCTCTTGAGGTATAATTATAAAATCTCCTCTTCTTCCTCTATCATATGGTTTACCTTCCTTTTCTTAATTCTCCCTTGTTCTGATTATCCTCACTAGAAGTACCTTGAATTTACATATTCTGAGACTAAAATCCTAGACTTAAAATATCTAGAAGCAAATTTTCCATGTATTTGTCTTTCCCTTGTCTTAAAGGGATCCCTCACAGGGGGATTTCTTTTTAAGTGGAAATAGTAATATGGAAACTAACAGTACACAGTTACTTCAGTAGTTGGCAAACAACATATTTGTGATATTTAGTATGTATATTTTTGAACCTTTAGGACAAAAGTAGGCTACACAGGACTATAACGACAAAAGAAATCAGTGAAAATAGTGCAAAGAATGTATGGGATTATCACTATTAAAAATTCACAAGCCATCAGTACCCTAAGAGGAGAACATAGCAGTGCACTCCCAAAAACTCACAAAGGTGACCACCTGGTGGCTTTCTTCTCTCTTGCTCAGCTATTCCAGGAAATCCAGTTCACTCCTCCTAAATGCCAGGAAATGCCTCCTAAACAGAAGGAAGGGTTTAAGCGGGAATCTTCGTAAGGAGTCATGTTCTTGGGACTTCCCAAGTGGTCCAGTGGCTAAGACTCTGCACTCCCAATGCAGGGGACCCGGGTTCAATCCCTGGTCAGGGAACTAGATCTCACATGCCACAACTAAGAGTTTGGCTGCCGCAACTAAAGATTCCGCATGCCACAACTAAAAGATCCCGCATGCCCCAATGAAGATCCCGCACGCAGCAGTGAAGATCCTGTTATGCTGCAACTATGACCCGGCACAGCCAAATAATAAATAAATAAATAAATATTTTTTAAAAAAGGAAGTCATGTTCTTGTAACCTAAATGGATGTGGGATGTTTGTACTCAAATTTCCAGACAGAAGTACTCACCATTACAGAAGGATTACATTCTTAGTTCCTCAACTGGTTAAAGGTATTGACTATGTAAAGGACCCAGTATAGCATAGTGCCTGGCATATAATAGGTGTTTATACAAAGCCTGTAAAATACCCTTCTCCTTCTATTTTAATAAATTTACTTTTTTTTCATCCTAGGATTTGGATGTAGCTTTGCCCATTATCGAGAATTATAAGGATCGATTGTTGGCAATTGGAGAGGTAAATACCCACTAGCTGATCAAATGATTTCTAATCCAGACTTTCATGTGATAGATGAAAATAGTCCTTAATTCAGTATTGGTGACTATAACAGACTTGGATAATTATGTTCACCCTGTTCAGCTGAATAATAATTTGTCAGTACTTCCTCAATAAGCAAAAGCACTTAGGGATAAAACAATAGAAGCCTCCCCATGGGCTTATGTTAATGGAAGAAAACTATTAACATTTCAATATACTTTGCTCTTTTTTTCCTTTTGCTTACATAGGGTTATGTCTCTGGTTAGTTAAAATAGTATATACAAGCATACTTTAAATAGGTTAGAGTTTATAATTAAAGAACATTTTTTATTAAATAATTTACAGTTGTGAAACATCTTATCACTTGGTAATTCCACTTATAATTAAAGATAAAAGATAAGAATAGCACTTATATTCAGAATCTAGGTTATCGCGATGCATGCCAGAATAGAATCCAGGGAAGCAGTCATTTATAATCTTCAGTGTCCAATGTGGTTACCACATGCAGCTGTTGAGCACTTGAAATGTGACTGGCCCAAATTGAGATGTGCTATCAGGATAAAATGCACTGAGGATTTCAAAGTCTCAGTACCTCAAAAAAAGAATGTAAAATAACTCAATTTTTTTTATTGATTATGTGTTGATATAATAATATGACTATATGATAATATTGATAATGTTTTAGATATAGTGGGTTAAATATATTATTAAAATTAATTTCACCTGTTTCTTGTTAGTGTTTTTAATGTAGCTACTGGAAACTGTAAGGTTGTGTATGTGGCTTGTGTGTATGGCTCCCATTATATTTCTCTTGGATGGTACTGCTCCATAATATGTCTTTTGGGATTCATTAAACCATAAACATGTAATTCTGTTTTATTTTTCTGTTATAGGTTGGACTAGATTTCTCCCCCAGAATTGCTGGCACTGATGAACAGAAGGAAGAGCAAAGACAAGTCCTAATCAGACAGGTCCAATTAGCCAAAAGACTAAATTTGCCTTTGTAGGTTAATTATCATCTTTCTATATTAATAGTTACAGAGCAAATTAAGTAATGATTCTCCTGAAATTGAGCTCTACTTTTCTTTTTCTCTGAATTGCTTTAATATAACAAAAATAATAATTTCATATTAAGTACTCAAAAGGAATTTTTTTGTTGTTTACCAGAAATGTTCACTCACGTTCAGCTGGAAGACCCACCATCAGCCTCTTAAATGAGCAAGGTATTTAGGTTCCTGAGAAAAATGTGCCTAATGTTTAAGTTTGACAATTCCAGTCCATATTCTCATAGAACAAGCCATGCTTTACTTGATTTCTTAAAGGGAAGGGAATGGGTCAAGGGTAGAGATGGAAATCAACTAAGATGGTTTTGCAAGTCAGCCTACTATTTACAAGGTTTTCAGTGTGATTATGATGTTTATCAGGCCAGGATAAAGCAAATGAAAAATTGGATCAAGTAACTTTAATGACTTAATTTAAAAATTAGCAGCTCCAACATTTTAATCAGCTTGTGTGAGAGAGGAAAAAACAAAGCAAAGAAGGGTGATCACATTGAGTTACTGTTTTGCATGTTTTATGGCTGCTGCTTTAGAAAATGGTATTATACAGATTGTGGCCATCTTATATAAAATGCACTGTCATCTTCACTGCCATCCTTTAAGAACTGGAGATGGTTTTTGTGAAACTAACTCTGAGTGTTGAATTTGTGAGTCATTTATTTTCTCATTTCTTCTTTCACTAACATCCTTCTTAAGGACAATTTGCTTAAAAACCTATTAGGAACAATAATTTGACAGTTCAGAAACTTTTGGAGAAGATTTGATGGTATAGGAAGTTTAAATAATTGCTCAGTTGTATTTATTAATTTTATTCTGAAGATTAAGAATTTACTATATTTTTATTCTACTGGTTGAACACTATATGTTTATCTACTCTTTAGAAATCATAGAACCTTATAGTGACCGACATTTACTTAAAATCTGTGTTGTTCAATTTGATTGGTGGGAAAACCTCTCATTAAGGAAATAAAATGGAACTGTGATTTATCTTTAATTTTTGAGAGGTGCTGACAAAGTGTTGCTGCATGCATTTGATGGTCGGCCATCTGTAGCCATGGAAGGAGTAAAAGCTGGGTACTTCTTCTCAATTCCTCCTTCTATCATAAGAAGTGGACAGGTAAATTCTTTCATTAAACCTCATTTTACACTTTGTGAAATATACTTTAAAATATGAACTTTTATTAATACTTGTGATACTATTCTGGTTTCATTGCAAAAATTAATCTTAGGTCCCTATCTCATACTTACATAAAGAGTAACTCAAAAGTGGATCAAAGACCTAAGTATAAGAGCTAAAATTATAAAACTCTTAGAAGAAAACAGATCTAAATCTTTGTGACCTTGGATCAGGCAGTGGTTTCTTAGCTATGACACCAAAGGCACAAGCAACCAAAGAAAAAATAGATAAATTGGATATCATCAAAGCAAACTTCCACTCACAAAAAATTGGGCAGCTCATGCTCAAAAGACCTGAACTTCTGATAGCTTTCAGAAAAGGGATTTTAAAGGCAGTGTGAGGGAGGAGGCTGCAGGGTATGTGAGCAGCTTGTGCTCAGTTCTCGAATTGGTTGGCATCAAGGTGAAGTTTTGAGCATCATCAATCTTCTGGTTTCAGCTGGTCTGGGGTCTACATGCTTGAGGTCAGCAGTTTCCATCTGGTGAGAGTCTGCTTCCTGTAACAACAGCTTAGGAGTGTGTGTCAGGCCTCTATCTATAACTTTCAGAGAACTGGGAATTTGGTGACTCTGCTATGTGGCGAATTCATAGTCTAAGTTGTTACCAGTTTTCCAACCCAACAGCTATTCATTGCTCCTACATCTTCACATTTCCTAATCACTAACTCTTTTTTTTTTTTTTTTTAATTTATTTTATTTATTTATTTTTGGCTGCGTTGGGTCTTCCTTGCTGCGTGCGTGCTTTCTCCAGTTGCGGTGAGCGGGGGCTACTCTTCGTTGCGGTGCGTGGGCTTCTCATTGCGGTGGCTTCTCTTGTTGCGGAGCACGGGCTCTAGGCGCACGGGCTTCAGTAGTTGGGGCACGAGGACTCAGTAGTTGTGGTTTTTGGGCTCTAGAGCGCAGGCTCAGTAGTTGTGGCGCACGGGCTTCGTTGCTCCGCGGCACGTGGGAACTTCCCAGACCAGGGTTTGAACCCTTGTCCCCTGCATTGGCAGGCGGATTCTTAACCACTGTGCCACCAGGGAAGCCCCCTAATCACTAACTCTTGAACCAGCCTTTTGAGACCCAGGGGAGGCCTGGGAGACTTAAAGCAAAAGCAGTTTACTTCAAAATACAGGGACACTGGGCCTTATATACGGTTTCAGGTGGAAAGTTCTAGAAATGTCAATTAGATCATGTTAATTGATAGTCCATGATTACTTTTATTTTTTCCTACTTTTATCATTTGTGGAGAAATTTCTTATTTACTTATTTATTTTTAAAATTTTATTTATTTATTTATTTTTGGCTGTGTTGGGTCTTCGTTGCTGCGTGCGGGCTTTCTCTAGTTGAGAGGAGCAGGGGCTACTCTTCATTATGGTGCACGGACTTCTTATTGGGTGGCTTCTCTTGTTGCGGAGCACGGGCTCTAGGTGTGCGGGCTTCTGTAGTTGTGGCAGGTGGGCTCAGTACTTGTGGCTCATGGACTCTAGAGTGCAGGCTTAGTGGTTGTGGCTCGTGGGCTTAGTTGCTCCATGGCATGTGGGATCTTCCCGGACCAGGGCTTGAACCCGTGTCCCCTGCGTTGGCAGGTGGATTCTTAACCACTGTGCCACCAAGGAAGTCACTCTTCCTTGGATCTTTCAGTAGGCATATGGTATCAGATGTTTGGGTTCTTGCTGGATGTTACCTCATTTTTTGCTCTTGGTTACTACTCTTTGGGTTCCTAGAGGCTTCGGATAATTTTTGGCAAAGAATGTTTCTTCTTAAATCTAACCATTAATGTAGAATGATGAGAACATAGTGAACATTTATTAATTGAGTATTAAAGCATGAATTTTAGATTCTTGCAGAGTAGTATGCATTGACATGTGGGTTTAATGCTCCTTATTTAATCTTTACTTCTCATGTTTTAAACTTACTAGCTTTCTCTTTTCTCTAAGAAGCAGAAGCTTGTGAAACAGTTGCCTTTAACTTCGATTTGCTTGGAAACAGATTCACCTGCACTAGGACCAGAAAAAAAGGTAAATGATTTTCTAATTTCTACATTATTTAGATTGTATCTTTTATTTGAACTACTTTCAGTTTAGCTGTGTTTCTCATTCCAGTGCAAATACAATGGGATCCTACTTTAATGCTAGGTTGAAAGGTTATATTGACTTAATTTCAAGTCTTTTGTAAATATGACTGTTGTGCTACAAAGAATATTATTTGATATGGGTCATGTCCTAATTTATGTAATATTGAAATCCAGACCAGTATAGTAAAAAGCTTAGTGTCTAGAGTCAGAAAGGCCTGGATTCAAATCCTGTCTCTGATACCCATTAGCTGTGTAACTTTGGGCAAGTTCCTTAATCTCTCTGAACTGTTTCTACATTTATAAAATGTAGGTAAAATAATAGTAAAATACTTTGAAGTATTACAGTGGGGATTAAATGAAGTAATGTATATGAAAGTGCCTAGTGTGTCTGGTATATAGTAGATGCTCAATAAATGTTTTTCTTCTTTTAATTAGCATGTTAAAATAAGCCTCAATTTCTTTCAGTACAAGGATGTATTGATATAGTCATAGATTTATTAATGTGATCTTTGCTGTGCATTTTGTTATTGTAGGCCACAAAGAATCATATTTTAAATATTGCTACCATTATAAATTATAATTATCTGAAAGGAAGACAGTAGTGCCTATTACAATCACCTACCACTGTGTAGCTTACTAAGTGCCCCTGACTGCCCATCAGAGCTGTCTCCATGCCTCCCAGATTCAGAGGACTGGCACTTGAGAGTAAGAGGTTTGGGAGCAGTAGCGATGTAATTGTTAATAAACTATGATTATTTGTAATTACATTATGATTATTTTGCTAATTAATGTCCAATTAGTTACATAATTTTATAAATCAGCTCTTGTAAGAATATAGAAGAGGAATGAGAGAATAGAGGATTATAACCACATTTATTTTCTTGTTTGAGTGTAGGACAGAATGGTACAAAATTGCCTTCCTGGTTAGTGTGAAATAGGATGAAAAAGACCTAGCTTTTTCACCCTAAACAGATATGAATTTCAAATGCTCTTATAACTCAGTTTTATGTTTGTATTTAGATGATTTGATAAAAATTGTGGGTTTCTGGCATAGTGCCTTACACATAGTAGGTACTCAAAAACATTTATTGAATAAATGAATTTTAAAACTGAGGAATTCCCTGGTGGTCCAGTGATTAGAACTCTGCACGTCCACTGCAGAGGAAGTACACAGGCACGGGTTCAATCCCTGGTCGGGGAACTAAGATCCTGCATGCCGCACAGCTCAGCCAAAAAGTAAAAATAAAAAAAAAAAACTGAATATGCTTTTTGTTAAGGAAAATGTGTTTGTTCTAGAAAAATAGAAAACCCAGAAAATCATAAGAAAATAGAACCATCTACCACTGAAAGGTTACCACTATAGTATAGTGGTTAAAAGCATAAACTCTGATGTCAGGTTGCACAGGTTTAAACCTCAACTGGGCTACTTACTCGCTGTTTAGGATCCCTTCTTATCTGTAAAAAAGGGATGCTAATAATAATAGTACCTATCTAACAGAGTTATTGTGAGGATTAAATGAGAAATTCCATGAAAACCTTAGAACAAAACCTTGCCTACAACAAGCACTAAATAAATGAAAGTGCTTATGTCCTTCCACACTTTTTTATGTCCATATATGTACACATAATATTTTTTTCATAAAAACAGGATTAGCCTCAACACATCATTTCATAACTTGCTTTTATGTGGTGAACACATGTAAATGTCAATAAATATACTTCTCCTCATCGTGTTTAATAAGTATATAAATTTTAGTGTGTGAATGTGCCACAATATATTTAACTTGATACTGTCATTTAGGTTGTTTGTTTCCAACACAGTACAGTTGACCCTTGAACAAGAAGCGCTTAGGGGTACCAACACCCTTCCCACCCCCCCCACCCCCACCCCATACCATGGAAAATACATGTCTGTCCACCCTCCACGTCTGCAGTTTTGGATCTGCGGATTCAGCCCTCATTTTCATGGTTCTGCATTCACAGATTCAACCACGCTTGGATTGTGTAGTACTGTAGTATTTATTGAAAAAAAAATCCATGTATAAGTGGACCCACACAGTTCAAAACCATGTTTTTCAGGGGTCAACTATATTATAAACAATATGATGAATGTCCTTGAACCTAAATCTTGGTGCACATTTTTCATTGTTTTCTTAGGCTACGTTATCAAGGTTATTTTTTAACCTTAACAGTTATTTTATTCCTCTGAACATTATCATCCTGAGTAGATAACTTAATAATAAAAACAATAATATATTTCATCAAATCTAAATGCCACTGATTGTAGATGTACCACTGTTTTGTGACCATTAAGGAAAAAAACACTACCAATTATACTTTCACATGCCACTGAATGTCAGTAAAATATATATCAATTTCAGAGATGTTAAGTTAGGGGAGAAATGCATCTTAAAATCAGTGAAATATGACTACATAATCTATGTAGTCTTCCAGACGCCATGGCATTACTTGAGTCAAACTGTAATGTAGCCTGTGAGGTGAAATGGCCAAGCAACCTTTGCAAGCACTCACTTGAGGAACAAACCAAAGGACAGTTAATTCATCAGTCAGGCAGGTCACCAAGTGTCCACTTTGTGCAGACTGCTTCATGTGCTAGGTGCTGGGACCTCGACTGGTAATACCCCAGGGCTCTTTTCAGGACCAGCATAGACTTACAGTTAATGTTGTAGCCTTAGCTTTCAAGCTGAAGCTCAGGGCCTTTTCCTCAGCTTCGCCTCACCCCCATTAAAAAAAAAAAAAGTGCTCATCAGTTGTTTTTACCAACTCATTTTCATCTCTTTTATCTACAGTCTTCAAGGATTGCTTCTCTTGAGTGTCATGTTTGATTAATGTCTGCTTTGTCTGTCTCAGGTACGGAATGAGCCCCAAAACATTTCCATTTCAGCAGAATATATTGCCCAGGTGAAAGGGATCTCAGTGGAGGAAGTTATAGAAGTGACAACACAGAATGCATTGAAACTATTTCCCAAGCTTCACTACCTGCTCCCGAAATAGCTTCATAACAAAATCAACTGTAGAGGGCACTGTTTGAGAAAAATAAATGTTCTGATGAAGAGTCTGAACTGAAGAAGCCATTGTATCGGGATTATAATTTTAGAGAAATATTTTTCTTAGAAGTAAAACTGGGCTTAGATCCTAAAACCCTGGGGTCTAATTCTACCTTGCACTGCTTTTCAATTAACGGAGTCCTAGCAGAAGATTGGGAAATACCACTGCTTCTTACTTTGCCCTGTTAAATAGAACCACCAAATGAACTGAAACCATTTCTTCTGGCAAGGGTGGCTCCCACAGGTAAGAAATAAGTGCTACTGTGATGGCATGGAATAGGCTAAAGTTTGATCCTTCACCACCTGTTTGATTTCCCACAGGATTTATCCAGTGAAAGGAGAGCGTCTAGTTTCTTATACTATCAGAAATCTTATCTTTTCTGGGTTTGCAAAATTGAACTTTTAGTACTTTGAATTATCTCTCATTTTAAGAGAAAAATGTGCAAGGTTTTTATATTGATCTTAAATTTTGACTTATAAAGCCCTGGTTCGTGCAATGACCATTAAATACCAAGCCCCACAGTTTAGTTAATAAATTGGTTTTAAGTTCCAGTCTGACTTTTGTCACATGTTTAAAATGTACATAGCTCTATTAAAAATGTATCTGACTTTTTTGCATGCAATAATATTTTATATTTTTAAGATTTAAAAATCTCTGGTATGAAAAGAGTCCAGTGGATGGTGGTGATAGTAGCACAACAGTATGAATGTGCTTGAAGCCATTAAACTATACCCTTAAAAATTCTTGAGATGGTAAATTTTATGTTATGTGTACTTTACCACAATTTTTTAGAAAAAATCTTATGTGTAGTTTACAAGGTATTGCGATCCATACCAAAACATGAGTATTTAATTTTGTTAAATTATATAAGCAGCAAATACTGGAAAAAGTACCTGCCAGAGAAATAAGTTAACTTCCTAAAAAGCCAAGTGATTTTACATAATCTTCAGTACTTTGAAATGAATTCATTTATAGAAGAATCAAAACTAGTTCTATCGCGGATTGTCCAAATCAAACTAGACTATCTAAGAAGCAGAATAGAACACTTTATGAGATACTTAACCACTTATCAGCATCATGACAGATGAAATTCCCACATTTAATGGGAGGTTATATTAAAACTGGACTTCTGATCTCTCTTTCAACTCTATATTTCTTTTGCCTGTTTTCTACCTCCTCCTGCTCCCATTCCCTTTCTCAGACTCTCACCTTTAAATCCTTTAAGATCCAACTTAAATGATTTCACCCTATGCAATCACCCCAGCCAGACATGATCCTTGCCCTCTAAATTGCGTAGCCATTTTCTTCATTTATTCATCGGTTTCTTTCATTTTACACAAATAGTTATTGCTCCTCCTCTAGGTTACCCATTAATCTAGGTCCGTAGGCTACAGAGAGGAATAAGATATGGTTCTGGCCTTCAGTTCATAGTTTACTAAAGAAGATAGACAAGTGGACAAATTTCTAAGCAATGTGAGAAGTACTATAATAAAGGAAGAATGAAGTACTGTAAAACCAGTCTGATGACATTATAACACATAACTCCTTTTTACTAGGGTTACTTTATGTTTTTCACCTCCAGGGATTGCAGACCTTTTGATGACAAATACTTTTTTTGTTTTTGCATCTTCTACATGTCTTGCAACAAGGTTTGCAATATCATATGCTCTCACATATCTTTTAAATAAGTGAATGGAGAAGGTCTCTGAGGAGGGGCCGGGATGGCAGAGTAGGAAGACCCTGAGCTCACCTCCTCTCGTGGGCACACAAAATTACAACTATTTACAGAGTAACTGTTGATGACAAAGACCAGAAGACCAGCAGAAAAGATCTTCTGCAACTAAAGAAGGAACAGCAACGAGACAGGTAGGAAGGGCGGAGACGTGGTATAGTCAAGACTCATATGCCCAGGTAGGTGACTCATGAATGGGAGGATGATTACAACTGCAGAGGTTTTTCTCAAGGAGTAAGGGGCCTGAGCCCCACATCAAGCTCCCCAGGCCCAGGTGTCCTACACCGAGAAGTTGAGCCCCCAGAATGTTTGGCTTTGAAGGCCATGGGGGTTTACTTTCTGGAGACCCAGAGGGCTGCGGGAAATAGAGACTCCACCCTTAAAGGGCACACACAAAATCTCACACACTCCAGGACCCTGGGCAGAAGCAGTGATTTGAAAGGAGCCTGGGTCAGACCCACCTGCTGATCTTGGAGAGCCTCCCCAAGAGGCAGGAGGCACCTGGAGCTCACTCTGGGGACATAAATAATTGCAGCAGAAAATTTTGTGGAGCTACTTCTACCATGTAGACACTGGTGCTGGCAAGTGCCATTTTGGAATCCTCCTTCAAGTTTATTAGCGCCGGGACCTGGCCCTGCCCACAAGCCTGTCAGCACCAGTACTGGACACCTCAGCCCAAAGAACCAGCTGGGGGAAGATGCTGCCCCACCCACCAGCTGGCCTGCTGTCTTCAGACACATTCAGCCCACAGTCACCCTGGGACATGGCCCTGCCCACCAGTGCTAGGCCCTGGACCAGCCTCATCCACCAGTGGATGTGCATCAGCCCCACGATCACCTGGGCTGCAGCCTGGGCCCTGTCCACCAGCAGACCATCTTACCAACCCTGGGACCCCCCAGGGGCTGCAGCCAGAGATCCTGGGACACAGCTCTGCCCAGCAGCGGACCAGCACTAGCCCCAAGACCTGGCTTCCCCCACAGGCATGCAGACACCAGGCCCAGGACCACTGGAGCCCCTTAGCCCAGCCCATGTCAGGACCCAGCCCACCCACCAGCAGGCCAGCACCAGCTCTGTGACACCTTGGGCCCCTCATCCAGCAGCCCCAGGATCCAGCTTACCCACCAGCAGGCTGACACCAGCTCAGAGAAACCTTGGACCCCTCAGCCAACGGCTCCAGTATCTAGCCCAACTCACCAGCAAGTCAGCACCAGCTTTGGGACACCCCAGAACCCACAACCAGCCATGTCAGGAACCAGCCCACCCACCAGGAGGCTGACGCTAGATCTGGGAACCTCAGCCCCACGACCACCAATCCCAGAACCTAGCTCCACCCACCAGTGGGCCAGCACTAGCCCTGTGATCCCTGGGACTCGGCAGCAAGCACTTCATGACCTGGCCCTGCTAACCAGCACCTGGCAACCAACCAGACCGGGGGCCAGACACGCTACCAGACCTCCCACAGTACTCAGCCTGCCACAACAGAAGGACCCACACAGCCCACATAGGGGGCACCCCTAGAGCATATAGCTCTGGTGACCAGAGGGGAGTGTGCTGCTGAGATGCGTAGGATGTCTCCTATGAAAGGCCAATTCTCCAAAGTCAGGAAATGTAACCAATCTACCAAATACACGGAAATAAAAACAGCAAATTAGGCAAAATGAGGTAACAGGAATATGTTCCAAACAAAGTAGCAAGATAAAACCCCAGAAGAACTAAGTGAAGTGGAGATAGGCAATATATCTGATAAAACGTTCAAGTTAATGATCGTAAAGATGTTCAAAGCACTCAGGAGGAGATTGTACGAACAGAATGAGAAGTTAGAAGTTTTTAACAAAGAGTTAGAAAATATAAAGAACCAAACAGAGATGAAGGATACAATAACTAAAATGAAAAATGCACTAGAAGGAATCAACAGATTAAATGATACGGAGGAATGAGTCAGCAAGCTGGAAAACAGTGGAAATCACTGATGCTGAACAGAAAAAAGAATAAAAAGAAATGAGGACAGTTTAAAGAGACCTCTGGGACAACATCAGGCATACTAACATTCACATTATAGGGGTCCCAGAAGGAGAAGGGAGAGAACAAGAGCAAAGATCATATTTGAAGACATAATAGCTAAAAAATTCCCTAACTTGAGAAAGGAAACACATCCAGGTCCAGGAAGCAGAGAGTCTCAAACAGGATCAGCCCAAAGAGGACCACACTAAGACACATTGTAATTAAAATGACAAAATTAAAGATAAAAAAAGAATATTAAAAGCATCAAGGTAGGGACTTCCCTGGCAGTCCAGTGGTTAAGACTCCATGCTTCCACTGCAGGTGGCATGGGTTCAATCCCTGGTGGGGATCTGATCACTCATGCTGTGTGGCGTGTCTAAAAAATAGAAGGGAGGGAGGGAAGGAGGAAGGAAGGAATCAGTGTTTTAAAAAAAAAGCATCAAGGGTAAATCTACAAGTTACATACTACAAGGGAACTCCCATAAAGCTATCAGTTGACTTTTCAGCAGAAACTCTGCAGGCCAGAACAGAGTGGCATGATATATTCAAAACAATGAAAGGGAAAAACCTATAACCAAGAATACTCTACCTGGCAAGGCTTTCATTCAGATTTGATGGATCAAGTTTTGCAGACAAGCAAAAGCTGACGGACTTCAGCACCACCAAACCGGCTTTACAAGAAATGCTAAAGGGACTTCTCTAAATGAAAAAGAAAAGGCCACAGCTAGAAACGTGAAAGTTAAAAAAGGAAAAAGCTCATTGGTAAAGGCAAATACACAGTAAAGGTAGTAAATCAATCATGTATAAAGGGAGGTTAAAGGACAAAAGTAGTAAAATCATCTATATCCTCAATATTTAAGGAGTATACAAAACAAAAAAAGTACGTGTCAAAGATAGTAAACATTGGGGGGAGTGGAGTAAAAATACAGAGTTGTTAAAATGCATTTGAACTTAAGAAATCAGCAACTTAAAACAGTCACATGTAGAGTCACATGTACATAAACCTCATGGTAACCACAAACCAAAAATCTATAATATACAAACAAAAAAGAGAAAGGAATCCAAACATAACACTAAAAATAGTCATCAAGTCACAAAGGAAGACAAATACTGTGTGATTTCACTTATATGTGGAATCTTAAAAAAGAACAAATATAAAACAAACAATTATAGATACAGAGAACAAACAAGTGGTAGCCTGAGGGGAGGGAGTTGGGGGAGGAAAAAAATAAGGTAGGGAGACTAAGAGGTGAAAACTTCAAATTGCAGAATAAATGAGTCACAGGTATGAGTTGTACACTGTGGGGAATATAGTCAGTAACTATGTAGTATCTTTGTTTTGTGCCATATCATAACTAGACATCGTGGTGATCAGTTTGAAATGTATAGACACCACTGTGATGTGTAACGTAACAGGAACTAACATAGTGTTGTAGGTCAATTATACTTCAAAAACAAACAAACTCAGAAAAAGAGACCGTATTTGTGGTTGCCAGAGGTGGGTGTGCGGGGAGGGGGAAGTGGATGAAGGCAGTCAAACGGTAAAAACTTCCAGTTATAAGATAAATAAGTACTAGAGATGTAATGTACAACATGATAAATATAATGAACACTGTTGTATGTTATACATGTTAGTTTTTTTTGTTTTTTGTTTTGCTCTAACATCTTTATTGGAGTATAATTGCTTTGCAATGATGTGTTAGTTTCTGCTGTATAACAAAGTGAATCAGCTATATGCATACATATATCCCCATATCTCCTCCCTCTTGCGTCTCCCTCCCACCTTCCCTATCCCACCCCGCACCGAGCTGATCTCCCTGTGCTATGCAGCTGCTTCCCACTAGCTATCTATTTTACATTTGGTAGTGTATATATATCAATGCTACTCTCTCACTTCTTCCCAGCTTACCCTTCCCCCTCCCCGTGTCCTCAAGTCCATTCTCTACGTCTGCATCTTTATTCCTGTCCTGCCCCTAGGTTCATCAGAACCATTTTCTTTTTAGATTCCATATATATGTGTTAGCATACAGTATTTGTTTTTCTCTTTCGGACTTACTTCACTCTGTATGACAGACTCTAGGTCCATCCACCTCACTACAAATAACTCAATTTTGTTTCTTTTTATGGCTGAGTAATATTCCATCGTATATATGTGCCACATCTTCTTTATCCATTCATCTGTCAATGGACACATAGGTTGCTTCCATGTCCTGGCTATTGTAAATAGAGCTGCAGTGAACATTGTGGTACATGACTCTTTTTGAATTATGGTTTTCGCAGGGTATATGCCCAGTAGTGGGATTGCTGGATCATATGGTAATTCTATTTTTAGTTTTTTAAGGAACCTCCAGACTGTTCTCCATAGTGGCTGTATCAGTTTACATTCCCAACAACAGTGCAAGAGGGTTCCCTTTTCTCCACACCCTCTCCAGCATTTACTGTTTGTAGATTTTTTGATGATGGCCATTCTGACCTGCGTGAGGTGATACCTCACTGTAGTTCTGATTTGCATTTCTCTAACGATTAGTGACATTGAGCATCCTTTCATGTGTTTGTTGGCAATCTGTAGATCTTCTTTGGAGAAATGTCTATTTAGGTCTTCTGCCTATTTTTTTGGATTGGGTTGGTTGTTCTTTTGATATTGAGCTGCATGAGGTGCTTATATATTTTGGAGATTAACCCTTTGTCAGTTGCTTCGTTTGCAAATATTTTCTCCCATTCTGAGGGTTGTCTTTTCGTCTTGTTTATGGTTTCCTTTGCTGTGCAAAAGCTTTTAAGTTTCATTAGGTCCCATTTGTTTATTTTTGTTTTTATTTCCATTTCTCTAGCAGCTGGGTCAAAAAGGATCTTGCTGTGATTTATGTCATAGAGTGTTCTGCCTGTGTTTTCCTCTAAGAGTTTTATAGTGTCTGGCCTTACATTTAGGTCTTTAATCCATTTTGACTTTATTTTTGTGTATGGTGTTAGAAAGTGTTCTAATTTCATTCTTTTACATGTAGCTGTCCAGTTTTCCCAGCACGAGTTATTGAAGAAGCTGTCTTTTCTCCATTGTATACTCTTGCCTCCTTTGTCAAAGATAAGGTGACTATATGTGCATGGGTTTATCTCTGGGCTTTCTATCCTGTTCCCTTGACCTATATTTCTGTTTCTGTGCCAGTACCATATTGTCTTGATTACTGTAGCTTTGTAATATAGTCTGAAGTCTGGGAGCCTGATTCCTCCAGCTCTGTTTTTCCTTCTCAAGATTGCTTTGGCTATTCGGGGTCTTTTGTGTTTCCATACAAATTATGAATTTTTTTCTTCTAGTTCTGTGAAAAATACCATTGGTAGTTTGATTAGGATTGCACTGAATCTGTAGATTGCTTTGTGTAGTATAGTGATTTTCACAGTGTTGATTCCTCCAATCCAAGAACATGATATATCTCTCCATCTGTTTGTGTCATCTTTGATTTCTTTCATCAGTGTCTTACAGTTTTCTGCTTACAGGTCTTTCGTCTCCTTAGGTAGGTTTATTCCTAGGTATGTTATTCTTGTTGTTGCAGTGGTAAATGGGAGTGTTTCCTTAATTTCTCTTTCACATTTTTCATCATTAGTGTATAGGAATACAAGAGATTTCTGTACACTAATTTTGTATCCTGCTACTCTACCAAATTCATTGATTAGCTCTAGTAGTTTTCTGGTAGCATCTTTAGGATTCTCTATGTATAGTATCATGTCATCTGCAAACAGTGACAGTTTTACTTCTTCTTTTCCGATTTGAATTCCTTTTATTTCTTTTTCTTCTCTGATTGCTGTGGCTAAAACTTCCAAAACTATGTTGAATAATAGTGGTGAGAGTGGACATCCTTGTCTTGTTCCTGATCTTAGAGGAAATGGTTTCAGTTTTTCACCATTGAGAACAATGTTGGCTGTGGGTTTGTTGTATATGACCTCTATTATGTTGAGGTAGGTTCCCTCTATGCCCACTTTCTGGAGAGTTTTTATCATAAATGGGTGTTGAATTTTGTCAGAAACTTTTTCTACATCTATTGAGATTATCATATGGTTTTTATCCTTCAAATTGTTAATATGGTGTATCACATTGATTGATTTGCATATATTGAAGAATCCTTGCATCCCTGGGATAAACCCCACTTGATCATGGTATATGATCCTTTTAATGTGCTGTTGGATTCTGTTTGCTAGTATTTTGTTGAGGATTTTTGCATCTATGTTCATCTGTGATATTGGCCTGTAGTTTTCTTTTTTTGTGACATCTTTCTCTGGTTTTGGTATCAGGGTGATGATGGCCTCATAGAATGAGTTTGGGAGTGCTCCTCCCTCTGCTATATTTTGGAAGAGTTTGAGAAGGATAGGTGTTAGCTCTTGTCTAAATGTTTGATAGAATTCGCCTGTGAAGTCATCTGGTCATTGGGTTTTGTTTGTTGGAAGATTTTTAATCACAGTTTCAATTTCAGTGCTTGTGATTGGTCTGTTTATATTTTCTATCTCTTTCAAGTTCAGTCTCAGAAGGTTGTACTTTTCTAAGAATTTGTCTATTTCTTCCAGGTTGTCCATTTTACTGGCATAGAGTTGCTTGTAGTAATCTCTCATGATCCTTTGTATTTCTGCAGTGTCAGTTGTTACTTCTCCTTTTTCATTTCTAATTCTATTGATTTGAGTCTTTTCCCTTTTTTTCTTGATGAGTCTGGCTAATGGGCTATCAATTTTGTTTATCTTCTCAAAGAACCAGCTTTTAGTTTTATTGATCTTTGATACTGTTTCCTTCATTTCTTTTTCATTTATTTCTAATCTGATCTTTATGATTTCTTTCCTTCTGCTAACTCTGGGGTTTTTTTGTTCTTCTTTCTCTAATTGCTTTAGGTGTAAGGTTAGGTTGTTTATTTGAGATGTTTCTTGTTTCTTGAGGTAGGATGGTATTGCTATAAACTTCCCTCTTAGAACTGCTTTTGCTGCCTCCCATAAGTTTTGGGTCGTCGTATTTTCATTGTCATTTGTTTCTAGGTATTTTTTATTTTCTCTTTGATTTCTTCAGTGATCTCTTGGTTATTTAGTAGTGTATTGTTTAGCCTCCATGTGTTTGTACTTTTACAGTTTTTCCTGTAATTGATATCTAGTCTCATAGTGTTGTGGTCGGAAAAGATATTTGATACGATTTCAATTTTCTCAAATTCACCAAGGCTTGATTTGTGACCCAAGGTATGGTCTAGCCTGGAGAATGTTCCATGAGCACTTGAGAAGAAAGTATATTCTGTTGTTTTTGAATGGAATGTTCTATAAATATCAATTAAGTCCCTCTTGTCTAATGTGTCTTTTAAAGCTTGTGTTTCCTTATTTATTTTCATTTTGGATCATCTGTCCATTGGTGAAAGTGTGGTGTTAAAGTCCCCTACTATGATTGTGTTACTGTGATTTCCCCTTTTATGGCTGTTAGCATTTGCCTTATGTGTTGAGGTGCTCCTATGTTGGGTGCATAAATATTTACAATTGTTATATCTTCTTCTTGGATTGATCCCTTGATCATTATGTAGTGTCCTTCTTTGTCTCTTGTAATCGTCTTTATTTTAAAGTCTATTTTGTCTGATTTGAGAATTGCTACTCCAGCTTTCTTTTGATTTCCATTTGCAAGGAATATCTTTTTCCATCCCCTCACTTTTAGTCTGTATGTATCCCTAGGTCTGAAGTGGGTCTCTTGTAGACAGCATATATACGGGTCTTGTTATTGTATCCATTCAGCCAGTCTGTGTCTTTTGGGTGGAGCATTTAATCCATTTACATTTAAGGTAATTATCGATATGTATGTTCCTATTACCATTTTCTTAATTGTTTTGGGTTTGTTTTTGTAGGTCTTTTCCTTCTCTTGTGTTTTGTGCCTAGAGAAGTTCCTTTAGCATTTGTTGTAAAGCTGGTTTGGTGGTGCTGAATTCTCTTAACTTATGCTTGTCTGTAAAGGTTTTAATTTCTCTGTCGAATCTGAATGAGATCCTTGCTGGGTAGAGTAATCTTGGTTGTAGGTTTTTCCCCTTCATCACTTTAAATATGTCCTGCCACTCCCTTCTGGCTTGCAGAGTTTCTGCTGAAAGATCAGCTGTTAACCTTATGGGGATTCCCTTGTATGTTATTTGTTGCTTTTCCCTTGCTGCTTTTAATATTTTTTCTTTGTATTTAATTTTTGATAGTTTGATTAATATGTGTCTCAGCGTGTTTCTCTTTGGGTTTATCCTGTATGGTTCTCTCTTCACTTCCTGGACTTGATTAACTATTTCCTTTCCCATGTTAGGGAACTTTTCCACTATAATCTCTTCAAATATTTTCTCAGACCCTTTCTTTTTCTCTTCTTCTTCTGGGACCCCTATAATTCGAATGTTGGTACGTTTAATGTTGTCCCAGAGGTTTTGAGACTGTCCTCGATTCTTTTCATTCTTTTTTCTTTATTCTGATCCCTGGCAGTTATTTCCACCATTTTATCTTCCAGGTCACTTATCCGTTCTTCTGCCTCAGTTATTCTGCTATTGATTTCTTCTTGAGTATTTTTAATTTCAGTATTGTGTTGTTCATCACTGTTTGTTTGCCCTTCAGTTCTTCTAGATCCTTGTTAAATGTTTCTTGTATTTTCTCCATTCTGTTTCCGAAATTTTGGATCATCTTTACTATCATTACTCTGAATCCTTTTTCAGGTAGTTTGCCTATTTCTTCTTCATTTATTTGGTCTTGTAGGTTTTTACCTTGCTCCTTCGTCTGTAACATATTTTTTTGTTGTTTCTTTTTTTTTTTTGCTGGGTGGGGCTGTATTCCTGTCTTACTGGTTGTTTGGCGTGAGGCGTCCGGCACTGGAGTTTGCAGCCAGTTGGATAGAGCCGGGTCTTGGTGCTGAGATGAGGACCTCTGGGAGGCCTCACTCTGATTAATATTCCCTGGGGTCTGAGGTTCTCTGTTAGTCCAGCGTTTGGACTCAGAGCTCCCACCACAGGAGCTCAGGCCTGACCTCCAGCCTGGGAACCAAGATCCTGCAACCTGTGTGGAGTGGCAAAAAAAAAGAAAAAAAGAAAAAAGGGAGCAGTACAATATCAAAGAATAAAAAACAAAATAAAATTGGAAAGATCAAAAATATATTAGGAAAAATAAAAATATAATTGAAACAACTGCAACAAGGTAAAATAAAACCACAACAGATAAAAGCAAAAAAAGGGGGAGGGGGGGACAGGGGGAACAAGCCAAAAGGAGAGAACAATAACAAAGTGTAAAGAATAAAATAAAATTAGAAAAATAAAAGATTTATTAGGAAAAATAAAAATATAAATGAATCAACAACACTGAATCAACAAGGTAAAACAGAACCCTAACCTAAAAGAGGAAAAAAGAAAAAAAAAAAAACCCTTGGCTATGGGGGCGGAGTTTAGGGGTGGGGGTGGAACTTAGGCAGGGGCGGGGTTTAGGGTGGGGTGGAACCTAGGCGAGTGGGGCGGTGATGTTTGAGTGTGGGGCGGGGCCTAGGCTCAGGACCCAGGCACCAGGAAAAGGCCTTGGGGGCGGGGCCTAGGCGATGCCTCTGCTTAGCACCTGGGCTGAAGGGGAGAGGCAGCACGTCCAAAGGAGGGCCTCTGGAGTGTGGAGTTCCGGAGTTTGGAGGTAGGGCCCTGGGTGAGGGTGTGTGGGTGTGGTTTAGGCCCAGTGCGGTTGGAGGGGGTCTCAGAGGGGGTCTCTGAGTGTAGAGGTAGGGCCCTGGGTGGGGTATAGGGGCGGGGCTCGGGCTCTGGGCGGCAGGAGGGAGGCTCCGAGGGCAGAGAATTAGGCCCGGGAGCCCAACAGACTCCCTGGTGCCTAAGTGGACAGGGAAAGCATTGGCCGCTTTCCCTTCCATTCCTCCATGCCCCCCCACACGGTCTCCCCCAGGGTCTCCCTCATCCCCTTTGGACCCCTAACCATGGGTGGGTCCCACTGGGTGTCAGAACACCTCCCCTCCCCCAGCCACCCCTCAGGGGTGTGGGTCCTGGAGGTCCGGCCTTTACTTTTGCTCCCCCTTCCCTCCTTCCCACTCCCTCAGGACCCGCATGGCTGGAGGGGGCCTAGGTGGGCAGAGGATCAGGCCCGGTATCTCAGCAGGTTCCTAGGGGCCCAAGTGGGCAGGGGAAACATGTCCATGCTCCCTTTTGATCCTCTGCCCTCCCAAGGGTTCCCCAATTTCCCCCTTCGGGTGTGGGATCCCTTCCCCTCCCCCAGCCATCCCTCAGGGATGCCAGTCCCGTCCTGCCTCCACTTCTCCTCCGCCTTCACTCCCCCCATGCCCCATGTCCTACCCAGTCACTGGGGGTTACTCCCAATCCCTTAGGTGTCCGTGGTCCCCCTCCGGTGCCTGGTAGGTGCCCTAGTTGTGCGGAGACACAAATTCCACGTCCTCCTAGTCCGCCATCTTGACTCCACCCCTACATGTTAGTGTTTAAGAGAGTAAATCCTAAAAGTTCTCATCACAAGAAAAAATTTTTTTCTATTTAATTTTGTATCTATATGAGATGATAGACATTCACTAAACTTACTGTGATAATCACTTCATGATGTTTGTAAGTCAAATCATTATGCTGTACACCTTAAACTTTTTCAGTGCTGTATGTCAATGATATCTCAACAAAACTGGAAGAAAAATTCGTGAATAAATAAATAAGGGAGGACTTCCCTGGTGGCGCAGTGGTTGAGAGTCTGCCTGCCAATGCAGGGGACACGGGTTCGAGCCCTGGTCTGGGAGGATCCCACATGCCGCGGAGCAACTGGGCCCGTGAGCCACAACTACTGAGCCTGCGCGTCTGGAGCCGTGCTCCGCAACGAGAGGCTGCGACAGTGAGAGGCCTGTGCAATGCGATGAAGAGTGGCCCCTGCTCACCACAACTGGAGAAAGCCCTCGCACAGAAACGAAGACCCAACACAGCCAAAAAATAAATAAATTTATTTTAAAAAAAAGAGTCTATTTACCTATCACATATAAAAAATTAAATAAGTGAATGGAGGCAGTAAGTCCAACTGATTGCAGTTGAGAAGTCCAGTATTTTATCTTTCAATCTACTCTTTGAAATGGATATTGGATAATATGTACGTCTTCACTGAGTTCATTATTTTTTTGAGATGCATATTTTTCTCCTCTAACCTATAAGCATATTAAATACTACTCAAGGATTTTCTAACATTAAATCTTTTGAAAAATAGGAATAAACTCGCTTGGTCTGGAAAAGCAACTCTTTTTGCATTCTCTAGGAGCTGTTCCCCAGCTGAAAGGCAAAAAGAGCTTCTCCCCCATATGCATATGGTGACCTGCCATACTAAAGGAAACATTTTTTTTTAAAGCTTTTTTAAACCGTTTTTTTCTTAATTTCTATTTTTTTTCTTTTCTCTCAATTTGTATTAATTTATTTGTTTTTGTATTTTGGCCATCCTGCACGGCATGCAGGATGGTTCCCTGACCAGGGATCGAAGCCGGGCCTCCGCACTGAAAGCACCAAATCCCAACCACTAGGCTACCAGGGAACTCCCTAAAGAAAACATTTCTTATTCCAGCTCTCATCTTTTTTTTATTCTAGTAAGAATCAGATGGGATAGTATCATTCTTTTTTTTTTTTTTGGCTGTGTTGGGTCTTCGTTGCTACAGGCGGGCTTTCTCTAGTTGTGGCGAGCAGGGGCTACTCTTCGTTGTGGTGTACGGGTTTCTCATTGTGGTGGCTTCTCTTTTTGTGGAACACGGGCTCTAGGCTCACAGGCTTCAGTAGTTGTGGCACATGGGCTCTAGAGCGTAGGCTCAGTAGTTGTGGCACATGGGCTTAGTTGCTTCATGGCATGTGGGATCTTCCTGGACCAGGAATCGAACCTGTGTCCCCTGCACTGGCAGGCAGATTCTTAGCCACTGCACCAGCAGGGAAGTCCCAACTACATTTTCTTTAATTTGCTTTTTTTTAATATCAGAAAAAAAGAGAGAGATTTCCAACTAAACTGGATATCAAGAGTTCTATGTTTTAGAACTTTAGGGTTCAATTTATCATGCTTTCAAAAGTTTGTGCAAGACATACAACAAAGGCCCTCTTTCTGAGTGGGCCTAGCAATTTACCCTAGGGGCAAAAAGAGAAAAAAAAAAACCCTTCATTATTGCTTTTATTAGCCCCTGAATATTAGCCCCCATTTTTTTTTTTTTCTGCAGGTTCTTATTAGGCATCAATTTTATACACATCAGTGTATACATGTCAATCCCAATCGCCCAATTCAGCACACCACCATCCCCACCCCACCGCAGTTTTCCCCCCTTGGTGTCCATATGTCCATTCTCTACATCTGTGTCTCAACTTCTGCCCTGCAAACTGGCTCATCTATACCATTTTTCTAGGTTCCACATACATGCATTAATATACGATATTTGTTTTTCTCTTTCTGACTTACTTCACTCTGTATGACAGTCTCTAGATCCATCCACGTCTCAACAAATGACTCAATTTCGTTACTTTTTATGGCTGAGTAATATTCCATTGTATATATGTACCACATCTTCTTTATCCATTCATCTGTAGATGGGCATTTAGGTTGCTTCCATGACCTGGCTATTGTAAATAGTGCTGCAATGAACATTCGGGTGCATGTCTCTTTTTGAATTACGGTTTTCTCTGGGTATATGCCCAGTAGTGGGATTGCTGGGTCATATGGTAATTCTATTTTTAGTTTTTTAAGGAACCTCCATATTGTTCTCCATAGTGGCTGTATCAATTTACATTCCCACCAACAGTGCAACAGGTTTCCCTTTTCTCCACACCCTCTCCAGCATTTGTTGTTTGTAGATTTTCTGATGATGCCCATTCTAACAGGAGTGAGGTGATACCTCATTGTAGTTTTGATTTGCATTTCTCTAATAATTAGTGATGTTGAGCATCTTTTCATGTGCTTCATGGCCGTCTGTATGTCTTCTTTGGAGAAATGTCTATTTAGATCTTCTGCCCATTTTTGGATTGGGGTGTTTGTTTCTTTAATATTGAGCTGAATGAGCTGTTTATATATTTTAGACATTAATCCTTTGTCCGTTGATTCATTTGCAAATATTTTCTCCCATTCTGAGGGTTGTCTTTTCGTCTTGTTTATGCTTTCCTTTGCTGTGCAAAAGCTTTGAAGTTTCATTAGGTCCCACTTGTTTATTTTTTTTTATTTCCATTACTCTAGGAGGTGGATCAAAAAAGATCTTGCTGTGATTTATGTCAAAGAGTGTTCTTCCTATGTTTTCCTCTAAGAGTTTTATAGTGTTCAGTCTTATATTTAGGTCTCTAATCCATTTTGAGTTTATTTTTGTGTATGGTGTTAGGGAGTATTCTAATTTCATTCTTTTACATGTAGCTGTCCAGTTTTCCTAGCACCACTTATTGAAGAGACTGTCTTTTCTCCATTGTATATCTTTGCCTCCTTTGTCATAGATTAGTTGACCATAGGTGCGTGGGTTAATCTCTGGGCTTTCTATCTTGTTCCATTGATCTATGTTTCTGTTTTTGTGCCAGTACCATATTGTCTTGATTACTGTAGCTTTGTAGTATAGTCTGAAGTCAGGGAGTCTGATTCCTCCAGCTCCGTTTTTTTCCCTCAAGACTGCTTTGGCTATTCGGGATCTTTTGTGTCTCCATACAAATTTTAAGATGATTTGTTCTAGCTCCGTAAAAAATGCCATTGGTAATTTGATAGGGATTGCATTGAATCTGTAGATTGCTTTGGGTAGTATACTCATTTTCACAATGTTGATTCTTCCAATCCAAGAACATGGTATATCTCTCCATCTGTTGGTATCATCTTTAATTTCTTTCATCAGTGTCTTATAGTTTTCTGCATACAGGTCTTTTGTCTCCCTAGGTAGGTTTATTCCTAGGTATTTTATTCTTTTTGTTGCAATGGTAAATGGGAGTGTTTCCATAATTTCTCTTTCAGATTTTTCATCATTAGTGTATAGGAATGCAAGAGATTTCTGTGCATGAATTTTGTATCCTGCAACTTTACCATATTCATTAATTAGCTCTAGCAGTTTTCTGGTGGCAGTTTTAGGATTCTCTATGTATAGTATCATGTCATCCGCAAACAGTGACAGTTTTACTTCTTCTTTTCCAATTTGTATTCCTTTTATTTCTTTTTCTTCTCTGATTGCCGTGGCTAGGACTTCCAGAACTATGTTGAATAATAGTGGTGAGAGTGGACATCCTTGTCTCGTTCCTGATCTTAGAGGAAATGCTTTCAGTTTTTCACCATTGAGAATGATGTTTGCTGTGGGTTTGTCATATATGGCCTTTATTATGTTGAGGTAGGTTCCCTCTATGCCCACTTTCTGGAGAGTTTTTATCAGAAATGGGTGTTGAATTTTGTCAAAAGCTTTTTCTGCATCTATTGAGATGATCATATGGTTTTTATTCTTCAATTTGTTAATATGGTGTATCACATTGATTGATTTGCGTATATTGAAGAATCCTTGCATCCCTGGGATAAATCCCACTTGATCGTGGTGTATGATCCTTTTAATGTGTTGTTGGAATCTGTTTGCTAGTATTTTGTTGAGGATTTTTGCATCTATATTCATCAGTGATATTGGTCTGTAATTTTCTTTTTTTGTAGTGTCTTTGTCTGGTTTTGGTATCAGGGTGATGGTGGCCTCATAGAATGAGTTTGGGAGTGTTCCTTCCTCTGCAATTTTTTGGAAGAGTTTGAGAAGGATGGGTGTTAGCTCTTCTCTAAATGTTTGATAGAATTCACCTGTGAAGCCATCTGGTCCTGGACTTTTGTTTGTTGGAAGATTTTTAATCACAGTTTCAATTTCATTATTTGTGATTGGTCTGTTCATATTTTCTGTTTCTTCCTGGTTCAGTCTTGGAAGGTTATACCTTTCTAAGAATTTGTCCATTTCTTCCAGGTTGTCCATTTTATTGGCATAAAGTTGCTTGTAGTAGTCTCTTAGGATGCTTTGTATTTCTGCGGTGTCTGTTGTAACTTCTCCTTTTTCATTTCTGATTTTATTGATTTGAGTCTTCTCCCTCTTTTTCTTGATGAGTCTGGCTAATGGCTTATCAATTTTGTTTATCTTCTCAAAGAACCAACTTTTAGTTTTATTGCTCTTTGCTATTGTTTTCTTTGTTTCTATTTCATTTATTTCTGCTCTGATCTTTATGATTTCTTTCCTTCTGCTAACTTTGGGTTTTGTTTGTTCTTCTTTCTCTAGTTTCTTTAGGTGTAAGGTTACATTGTTTACTTGAGATTTTTCTTGTTTCTTTAGGTAGGCTTGTATAGCTATAAACTTCCCTCTTAGAACCGCTTTTGCTGCGTCCCATAGGTTTTGGGTCATCGTGTTTTCATTGTCATTTGTCTCTAGGTATTGTTTTATTTCCTCTTTGATTTCTTCAGTGATCTCTTGGTTATTTAGTAACGTATTGGTTAGCCTCCATGTGTTTGTCTTTTTTACGTTTTTTTTCCCTGTAATTCATTTCTAATCTCATAGCATTGTGGTCAGAAAAGATGCTTGATATGATTTCAATTTTCTTAAATTTACTGAGGCTTGATTTGTGACCCAAGATGTGATCTATCCTGGAGAATGTTTCGTGTGCACTTGAGAAGAACGTGTAATCTGCTGTTTTTGGATGGAATGTCCTATAAATATCAACTAAATCTATCTGGTCTATTGTGTCATTTAAAGCTTCTGTTTCCTTATTTATTTTCATTTTGGATGATCTGTCCATTGGTGTAAGTGAGGTGTTAAAGTCCCCCACTAGATTGTGTTACTGTCGATTTCCTCTTTTATAGCTGTTAGCAGTTGCCTTATGTATTGAGGTGCTCCTATGTTGGGTGCATATATATTTATAATTGTTATATCTTCTTCTTGGATTGATCCCTGGATCATTATGTAGTGTCCTTCCTTGTCTCTTGTAACATTCTTTATTTTAAAGTCTATTTTATCTGATATGAGTATAGCTACTCCAGCTTTGTTTTGATTTCCATTTGCATGGAATATCTTTTTCCATCCCCTCACTTTCAGTCTGTATGTGTCCCTAGGTCTAAAGTGGGTCTCTTGTAGACAGCATATATATGGGTCTTGTTTTTGTATCCATTCAGCCAGTCTATGTCTTTTGGTTGGGGCATTTAATCCATTCACGTTTAAGGTAATTACCGATATGTATGTTCCTATGACCATTTTCTTAATTGTTTTGGGTTTATTTTTGTAGGTCCTTTTCTTCTCTTGTGTTTCCCACTTAGAGAAGTTCCTTTAGCATTTGTTGTAGAGCTGGTTTGGTGGTGCTGAATTCTCTTAGCTTTTGCTTGTCTGTAAAGCTTTTGATTTCTCCATCAAATCTAAATGAGATCCTTGCTGGATAGAGTAATCTTGGTTGTAGGTTCTTCCCTTTCATCACTTTAAGTATATCATGCCATTCCCTTCTGGCTTGCAGAGTTTCTGCTGAGAAATTAGCTGTTAACCTTATGGGAGTTCTCTTGTATGTTATTTGTCGTTTTTCCCTTGCTGCTTTCAATAATTTTTCTTTGTCTTTAATTTTTGCCACTTTGATTACTATGTGTCTCGGCGTGTTTCTCCTTGGGCTTATTCTGTATGGGACTCTCTGCGCTTCCTGGACTTGGGTGGCTATTTCCTTTCCCATGTTAGGGAAGTTTTCGACTATAATCTCTTCAAATATTTTCTCTGGTCCTTTCTCTCTCTCTTCTCCTTCTGGGACCCCTATAATGCGAATGTTGTTGCGTTTAATGTTGTCCCAGAGGTCTCTTAGGCTGTCTTCATTTCTTTTCATTATTTTTTCTTTAGTCTGTTCTGCAGCAGTGAATTCCACCATTCTGTCTTCCAGGTCACTTATCCGTTCTTCTGCCTCAGTTATTCTGCTATTGATTCCTTCTAGTGTAGTTTTCATTTCAGTTATTGTATTGGTCATCTCTGTTTGTTTGTTCTTTAATTCTTCTAGGTCTTTGTTAATCATTTCTTGCATCTTCTCAATCTTTGCCTCCATTCTTATTCCGAGGTCCTGGATCATCTTCACTATCATTATTCTGAATTCTTTTTCTGGAAGGTTGCCTATCTCCACTTCATTTAGTTGTTTTTCTGGGGTTTTTTCTTGTTCCTTCATCTGGTACATAGCCCTCTGCCTTTTCATCTTGTCTATCTTTCTGTAACTGTGGTTTTTGGTCCACAGGCTGCAGGATTGTAGTTTTTCTTGCTTCTGCTGTCTAGCCCCCATTTTTTATTTTATACTGTGTGGGCTCAGGTAACCCTATTGGTTTCCTTTAGTATGTTTAATTAATATTGCCTGAGCAGCAGATTTATGTGCCCTGTCTTATAATACCAGGCAGGGGAAGCATTCCCTAGTGAGACATAATGCCTTTCCTGACAGGGATAGAGTAGGATAGTTATACAGGTAGTTGTAGAAGTCCCAGTAGGGGACTATACATAGAGAGGGAAACCTAGGAAAACTTTGAGAGACCACTGTAAGTTAATGATCACTCAAGAAAGCTATTGGAACGTTGTGGAAGGAAGCAGCCTTGCTTAACTATAAAGCCATAAATAAAAGCACGAGATATGCCCCAGGCCATTATGTGGAAGAACAATGTCACCACCTTTCTACTGATAATTCTACTTTGACCTCATAGGGTCAGACACTCTCCAGCCTGATACGAAGGAGGAACTAATGATGTAAGCCTCATGTCTACTCGAAGAAGGTGATCTTTTCCCCTCTCCCTTTCCTTTGACTATAAAATTGTAGCCCACTTAATCCTCAGGGCAGAGCTCCCTCGCCTGCCCGCTTGCATCTCTTACAAGTGTCCTATATTAATAAATCTACTTCTTGCCTATCACTTTGCCTCTTGCTGAATTCCTTCTGTGCTGAGACAAAAAGAACCTGAGCTTCAGTAAGTCCAGACACCAGGTGAGTGATTCTAATTAAAAGACCGTGGGTTTGGGCTTCCCTGGTGGCGCAGTGGTTGAGAATCTGCCTGCCAATGCAGGGGACACGGGTTCGAGCCCTGGTCTGGGAAGATCCCACATGCCACGGAGCAACTGGGCCTGTGAGCCACAATTACTGAGCCTGCGCGTCTGGAGCCTGTGCTCCACAACAAGAGAGGCTGCGATGGTGAGAGGCCAGTGCACCGCGATGAAGAGTGGTCCCCACTTGCTGCAACTAGAGAAAGCCCTTGCACAGAAACGGAGACTCAACACAGTCATAAATAAATAAATAAATAAATAAAAGAACGTGAATTTCTAAAAAAAGAAAAAAAAAAAGACCGTGGGTTCAAGTCCCAATCAGGGTTTTGGCCGGGTTTGAGTCCCGACACGGGTTCAAGTCCCAATCTGAGGGGCACAGTTTCAATCCCACAATCTATTTAGGCAAAAGAGATCTAACCATCTTGTATAAAGTCCATTCAAATATACCAATTTTTTTTTTTAATTTATTTGTATTTATTTATTTTTGGCTGTGTTGGGTCTTCGTTGCTGCACGCGGGCTTTCTCTAGTTGCGGCGAGTGGGGGCTTCTCTTGCGGAGCACGGGCTCTAGGCACACAGGCTTCAGTAGTTGTGGCACGAGGGCTCACTAGTTGTGGCTCACAGGCTCTAGAGCGCAGGCTCAGTAGTTGTGGCGCACGGGCTTAGTTGCTCCGCGGCATGTGGGATCTTCCCGGACCAGGGCTCGAACCTGTGTCCCCTGCATTGGCAAGCGGATTCTTAACCACTGTGCCACCAGGGAAGTCCCAAATATACAAATTTTTATAAACTGTCATCTCAATTCTATCAACTCTTATACCTTTAATTTTAGCCTTGATTAGGATCCCATCAACAAATCTTCTGAAACAAGAAGTCTCAGAAACTTACTTTTTATCCCCAGCCATTTTACCCATTTTTGTATAAAAGACTTTGAGATCCCCAGTGAGGGACTGAGCCAAGGGACTCAGGCCATTTTGTCAGTCTTTAACTTGATTTATTATCCTAACTGTCTCCAAGCAATTACTGGTCAGGTATCTCAGTGTAATTTTCTTGCAGGCTTAAAAAAATTTTTTTAATTGGGGGAAATAGAGCAGACTTGTTCGAGGCCCTTTAATGTTGGGGGAATCACCAGGGGATCCCTTTGGCCCATTCAGTCCTAGGTGTGTTACCGAGTCCAGGCTCACTTTGCTCACCACACAGGCCAATAAATCAGAGAGGAGGCGTTGAGGCAAGGAATACGACTTTATTCTTCGGAAAGCCAGCAGAACAAGAAGATGGCAGACTAATGTCGCAAAATAACCATCTTATCGGGGTTTGGATGCCAGTTTCTTTTATAGAACAGAGAGGGGGAGGAGATGAGGAAGTAAAGTAAAAAGGCCATTAGTTTTGCCTGGCTTGGCCAGCACTGGGGAATGTGTTAATTCCTTCTTTTCTGCAGCCATTCACAGGCGGGCAGGGTCAGATTGCCTCCCTGTGAACTGAACAAAGGCACTTTAGTTTAACATTCAGGCGGAGGGGCAGTGTTCCCTGAGGCAGGCCACTATGTATGATTATAATAACAAAAGCAAAGAAAAGCAAAGGTTAAAGTCAAAGAAACAGATCCCAAGAGTCAAAATTGGCTCTTCCCTGTTACAGGTGGTGTTGTATTAAAACCTTTGTTTTAATCCCATTAATGTCATTTTTATTTATTCCATTTCTTAATAACCATCTAAAGATGTCCATCCTGGACATCCAACAGATGCTGGAGAGGGTGTGGAGAAAAGGGAAACCTGTTGCACTGTTGGTGGGAATGTAAATTGATACAGCCACTATGGAGAACAGTATGGAGGTTCCTTAATAAACTAAAAATAGAACTACCATATGACCCAGCAATCCCACTACTGGGCATATACCCAGAGAAAACCGTAATTCAAAAAGAGACATGCACCCGAATGTTCATCGCAGCACTATTTACAATAGCCAGGTCATGGAAGCAACCTAAATGCCCATCTACAGACGAATGGATAAAGAAGATGTGGTACATATATACAATGGAATATTGCTCAGCCATAAAAAGGAACGAAACTGGGTCATTTGTAGAGACGTGGATGGACCTAGAGACTGTCATACAGAGTGAAGTAAGTCAGAAAAAGAAAAACAAATATCGTATATTAACGCATATATGTGGAACCTAGAAAAATGGTACAGATGAACCAGTTTGCAGGGCAGAAATTGAGACACAGATGTAGAGAACAAACGTATGGACACCATGGGGGAAAGCGGGGGTGGAGTGGGGTGGGGGCATGGGGGGGGTGGGATGAATTGGGAGTTTGGGATTGACATAGATACACTGATATGTATAAAATAGATAACTAATAAGAGCCTGCGTGTAAAAAATAAATAAAATAAAATTCAAAAAAATAAAAGATGCCCATCCTGTTGGGATGAGTCCTATTAAAATTTCTACCTTGTTAGGAAGAAGTCACTTGACTTTCCCCTCAGCTGCTTCCTAGTCCCTTGTTAATCAACCTAATTAACATTAATTAATCAAAGTTTTTATTAGCATCCATAAGACCCATTGAGGGGAAGCTGAGACAATTAAGGCTTCCGAAATCAGTTATTTTTCTTGTTTGTTTTAAATTAAGGGAGTTCTTAAGGTTAGCCTTTTTTTTTTTTTTAATCCACCTTCTAACTTGGTCTTTTTATAGATACCAGTAAAACAGCTGTTTATAATGAGAGCTCTCTAAAAACTTACCAGTTTAGAAGTTTCTCCAGTTTAAAGGATCCATCATCTGGCCATTGATGAGTAGTAGGTTAATAGCAACTCAAACCATAAAATTCAAGACGTGTCCCCACAAGAGAGTGCAAAGGATGCAGCGTTCACAACATCCAGAAAGTTTACTCCCAAAAATAGTTTAAGGAAGTAAAGGCCTTCATTGTGTAGACAGGGACAGTGAAGGTTGAGATTCCTTTGATATGCACCTCAGCTGTTTGGGGCCAGTATCCTATGCTTTCTCATCCTAAGCTTCTTCAGGTTGTACCGCTGGGGGGTGGCTGCAGTGGCTGCTGGCTTGATGGTGTGCATCCTGTTTCAATCCTGAGTTCCCTCAGGGCTCACCATAGGGCAGATGTAATGTGATGGCTTGATGGCTGCAACATCCTTTGTTTACTGATATGGCAGGCAGCATTTTCATTAACAAGGGAAAGGGGGTGGAGGCGGGAAGGCTTCCAGAAGGAAGTGGTATTTATTTATTTATTTAAAAAAATTGGGGGGCACACCGCACAGCATGTAGGATCTTAGTTCCCTGACCAGGGATCAAACCCGTGCCCCCTGCAGTGGAAGCACAGAGTCTTAACCACTGGACCACCAGGGAGGTCCCTGAAGGGGGTGGTATTTAAACTATAGTAGTTCCCCATTATCTACAGGGACAAGTTCCAAGACGCCCAGTGGATGCCTGAAACTGAGGATAACACAGAACCCTATATATACTATTTTCCCTATATGTCTGAGGGGAGCAAAATTTGCCACCCCAAAATGTATCTCTTTGGCACGTGGATTATTTCAAGCTGAAAACAATCAAGTCCCAAAGAACTCAGGAAGAACCTCTGACCTTCCCCCTATCTGCCTAAAAGAATTTAGCTAGAGGACCTTCTCCATCTCCATGTGAATTCCTTCCTCCCATTTGAAGTCCCAAACCACTACCCACAACGTCCTCTTTAGTCTTTAGCTGGAGATGTATTTAAGGTAATGGCTTCAGCCATTCAGGCAAGTTACTCAGTTTCCCTGGGTCTCACCCAGGTATACATGTTATTAAAATGTTTGATTTTCTCCTGCTAATCTGTCTCATGTCAATTTAATTCTTAGACCAGCCAGAATTGCCTAGAAGAGTAGAGGAAAATGTCTTCCTCCTTGACACATACATACCTATGATAAAGTTTAATTTATAAATTAGGTACAGTAAGAGATTAACAATAATAATAAAATAGAACAATTATAACAATATACTGTAATAAAAGTTATGTGAATGTGGACTCTCTCAAAATGTCTTATTGTCCAAAGTTAATGCCTTTTTCAACTTAACTAAGCGCTTATCACACACTGTGGCCATAACTTTTGCAGTTTGAGGTGTGACAGCAAAGCTAGCCCAAATTTTTTTCCATCTTCAAGATTTCACAGAAGAATCATTCTTACTGTAGATCTCAGCAACCCCAGCAAATGATTTTTTTCCTTTCCTTATTAAGTCGAGAATTTTCACCTTTTCACTAAATGCAAGCACTTCTTGTGCTTTGGGGCCATTTATTAAGTAAAATAAGGGTTACTTGAACATAGCACTGTGATACTGAGACAGCTACTAGGTCGGCTCCTAAGAGAGAAATGGGCAGCATACGCTGGACAAAGGGATGATTCACGTCCCAGGTGGGATGGAGCAGGACAGTGTGAGATTTCATCAAGCTACTCAGAACAGTGCGAAATGTAAAGCTTATGAATTGTTTATTTCTGCAATTTTCCATTTAATATTTTCAGGCCATGGTTGACCACAAGTAACTGAAACTGTGGATAGTGAAACCATGGATGGCGGGGTGGGGAGACTACTGTACAGTTAAACTAAAGTTCGCCAAGTGAACAGAATAAGAGGGGTTGACAGAATAAGGCAGAAAAGCACAAGTAGTTCCATGAAACCGGAAATGTGGGGGGAGGAGGTAGTGGGGATTGCAATGAGGTTAGAAAGGTTGGTAAGTGTATTATACTCAACCGGACACTCATTTACTGTGTGTTTATCTCCTATGATTCATCTTAGATTGAGCCAAAGAGTGGTTGGTGCTATATTTGTAGCCTTTATTTGGGTGGCTAGGTCAACACCTAGGAGATCATTCTCCTTGCCCAGGTCTCTCACATTTCTGCAGCCTTGTGCCAGAGGCACCGATAGCTTTTGTTCCAGACTATCTCTTCAAGGGTGTTTGTATTGCCAAGGGCCTTGGTAGACAGAGATAATGTCCCCACTGGATGAAAGGGCAGGTGTATTTACTGTCCAGTATAATAAGGAGAATGTCCTCCACCAGGCAAAGTTTGGGTCTCTTGAACTCAGTGGTCTATCAGTGAGGCAGAACCTCTGTGTGTGTGGCGTCTATCTGGACAGCTCCATATTGTGCCGTGGATTTTAGGGAAAGGAGGGTGGAGGGGAGGCAAGAGGAACCGACAGGAACATGAGGTCTGTGCTACTTGCTGGGCTCCGAGCAATAAGTCCTTTACCTCAGAATCAGGAGTCTCATTGTCTTCTGTCAATGCCCATGCAACTGTGGCAGGCTAACCCTTCACAGCTCTTGACACTAGGTGTTTGCCTTCTTGAAAAGCAAAAACTCAGCTATGGGTCTGGCTTCTTTTACATGCCCTCAGAGCTGATGAATCTCATCCACACTGTGCCCCGGTAGTCCTAGCTGAGATAGGGTTTTAGGCCAGGTGACGGATCCATCTCCCTTCCAGTATTAAAATGTTTTGGCTTATGAATCTGAGCTTTCTATGGAGGCAAAGGGCAACCAAATAAAAGGTGAATATTTCACTGGTATGAAGACAAATGCCAAGAAACGGCTGGGTTCCAGGCCTGGCTGTGCTCAGCTTGCTGTATGGAATAGACTATTAATAGGAATGGAATAGCAATTAACGCAAATTACGGAAAAGAACACAAGCCAGGTTAAAATTTGAAAATTAGTCTGCTATCCGACAGCAGTGACACAGAGGTGATAGTAACCAAATAGGATTTGGCCACGAGATGATTCAAGCAATGCCCACTTTGGGGATGGGCAACGATATACAATGAAAGACTCTATAGGCACCTTCTATTACCTTCTCAAGTATGTACTTACTCAAATTATCAAAATCATAGCTCTAACAGAGTAAGTTAATGTAATTAAGTAATAGAAGCAAGCGTTAACTTTGAGAAACTTTAGCCTTCAACTTGATTAATGGGGTTGGTCAACACATTCCACTGATTTACAGAAACAATATAAACTCTGGGAGGTGGGAGGAGGGATAAATTAGGAGGCTGGGATTAACATATACACACTACTATGTATACTATGTATAAAATAGATAACCAATAAGGACCTACTGTATAACACCGGGAACTATACTCAGTATTATGTAATAACATATAAGGGAAAAGAATCTGAAAAAGAATATATATATATATTTATATATAACTGAATTGCTGTGCTATACACCTGAAACTTATATGACATTGAAAATCAACTATACTTCAATTAAAAATTTTTTTTAAAAGAATTAAGAAGAAAATTAAAACACCCAAAACCCTAAAAAAGGAAAGAAAAGAAAAGAAACAATATAAACTAAACATTTTAGATTAGTAAAGAGAAGATCGCTGTAAAGTGAACTTTCAGGTCATCCATCTCTGAAAGTATATTTAATAACTCAAATCCTCTTTCAAAACATCTAAGTCTAAATGATGGAATGGAATGAAGGTGTAATATGTTTTATGTGACAATGTTTTCTTGGTGATCTAGTGAATAGTTTTCTTTGGCTTCTTTTATAATTAATATTTGTAAATAATTGAGACAGACATTGAAGAAGGATCAAAGAGATTGTATTTCTATGTGTCTCTGTAGATGTACTTTATCCAAATATGGTGTTATCTGAAAAATAAAAAATAAGTATTTGTCACATATCTTATAATACATTTCATAGTTCCAAAATAACACTGAAGGCAGAGAGGATAAATACTGTTTCACAGATACAGAAAGTAAGGTTTAGAGACACTAAATGAGTAAAAGCATGAGACTACTCCATGGCAAAAGCAGAGCTTGAACCCAAGTGCAATGGGCTGAAGGTTTGTGCTCCTCCAAATTCTTATGCTGAAACCCTAGGCCCAGTGTGATGGTATTTGGAGGTGGGGCCTTTGAGAGGTAATTAAGTCACGAGAGTGGAGTCCTCAGAATAGGATTAGTGCCCTTATAGGAAGAGGCCAATTTCTGTCATGTGAGGACACAGCAAGAAAACAGCCCTCTGAAATTTCTGTCATGTGAGGACACAGCAAGAAAACAGCCCTCTGAAAACCAGGAAGAGGGCACTCCAAGAACCCAATCATGTTGGCACCCTGATCTCAGACTTTCAGCTTCCAGACTGTGAGAAATAAATGTTGTTTAAGCCACGCAGTCTCTGGTAATGTGTTATAGCAGCCCAAACTAACTAAGACAACAAGTCTTCTGTTTTTAAGGCAAGTTTAAGTAAGACTGTCCCTCTTTTGGCCTCCATATCTACAACTGGAAGATTGAAGAGAGAGCTTCAATATACCTGAGTCTGTTTCTGTTTTGTAGATAGGTTCATTTCTGTTGTATTTTAGATTCCACATATAAGTGATATCATATGGTATTTGTCTTTCTCTTTCTGACTTACTTCACTTGGTATGATAATCTCTAGTCCATTCATGTTGCTGCAAATGGCATTATTTCATTCTTTTTTATGGCTGAAATTGTGCAGATTCTCTTAGAATTAGGAACAATAAAGGCATTCCTCCTTGTAAAAGAGTTACTTTTTGAGTAAAATAAAAACATGGCTGTTACAGATTAGCTTTAAAACATCAGTTTTCCAGGCCATGCTGCATTGCCCTCTCTACCCCACGTACAAAGAGTGTGGAGCAAGTGTAAAGTCACAGCCCCCTCATCAAAGAAGTTAAATTTCCAGTATGGCAATTCTTTTGTTTCTTATCTAACTTAATCATTTGTTGGTTGTATTTAACATAATTATACTCTTTTATCTTTTTTCCAAATAAATGGAAAAAAATACCATCAATTGCTTATCTTGACTTAGAAACAAGTATTCACAGCTAAGGTATTTACCAGTTCCTCTTCCACCCCCTGCAAGGTAATACCACCACCACAAACACCCCTACCCCAAACTCCCTCCACATTTTATTGCTTCTCAGGGTTTTTTGTTTGATATTTGTCATCAAAATCATTTCCATTTTATCTCAATTTTGCACATGAAACCTTTGCAGAGGCAACAGAAATTGATGATAGAGGAGGCCTCTGGAGTTTTCTCAAAATACGGTTTTCAGGCCATCAGCATCAGAATCACCTTAGCCTGCTGAGAATGCAGATTCCAGGGCCCAAACTAGAGCCTATTGAATGAGCCAGCCTGAAAATGGACTCTGGGATCCTATAAGCACAAGAATATGAGAATCTCTGGTCTGTAGTAGATCTCACATCAACTAGCCTAGTTTACTGATGCTTTTAACTTCAGACAGATTGCCTTTCAACTATCCCAGAGCAATACATATGAACCTCTTTCAACCCCAGAAATAACTCCTAAGTTTATTTCTGGATTCCTCCTGTCGATTGGGTAGGAATCCTACCACAACATCTTACTTTTTAGTGGAAAGTGCCTTTTCTCCTTGTGAACAAGGGGACTCAGTTTGACCCAAGAGCTCCTGCCACTGTCAGGAACAGCTTCTTTGATTTGGGCATGAGTAAGGGACTTGTAGGCACCATTGAAATGCCTCTTTTGAACTCTCAGTAAGCTGACTTGATTGCTTCTTTCCACCAAGCAGTTGGATTCACGCCTTTCGTTTATCTCTTCCAGGAGATGTTTGTCTGCTTTAAGTTTTTTAATTATTTCACTGGTTCTCTTTACAGATGCCATTATGCTGACAAACTAATCGTCAAGTGATTCTTGCTGTCCTGCTAACAAATGAAAAAAATACTATCAATTGCCTGCTTGACCTTGAAGCCAAGATTCACAATCAGGTATTTACCAGCACCTCCAGTTACTTTATCAGGTGATTACCTCAGTCAGGTATTTCTCCTCCTGCAAATACCACCACCACTGTGCCTCCTCCCCCAACCTCTCTCCATTTCTTATTGCTTTCTAAGGTCTTGATATTTCCTCAGGGGAAAAAAAAAGGCCAAAAAAAGAGGATACAGTAAGAGAATATATTTTGGGTTTTAAAGTGATACTATGCATTGATTCTTGCTTTTAGGAACTTTTGTTGCTTTTCCTGATTATAAAAATAATATGTATTTATTGTAGGAAATGAAGAAAATACAGAAAAGTATAAGGTAGAAAAATTAGAATCACTTGTGATCCAGAGACAACCAAATTAACATTTTTGGATGTCTCTTTCCCAATAAATATCCAAAGGTATTTTACTATAAAAAGTATAGGAAATCCACTGGCAGTCCAGTGGTTAGGACTCCGTGCTTCCACTGCCAGGGTGCAGGTTCAATCCCTGGTCAGGGCACTAAGATCCCACAAGCCATGTGGCACAGCCAAAAAAAAGTACAGAAGACATCAAACTGGCTATGGTTAAAACAAATTTTAAAATGTATAAGTCTTATTAACTATTTAGGAAGATTTTGTTTGTTAGGCCTGTAAATTTGTCTTTTCAGGCATTTAAAGTGCTTAAAAATCAGATATGCTAAATTTGCAAAGGAAATTTAAAATATTTAAAGGACTTGTAAATATACTACCAGAGGTGTTTAGTCTTTTCAACTTGGGTTAACCGAACACTAATTTCAGAAAAAATAAGGATGATCATTCTTTATACGAAAATAACTCAATTTATAAATAGAATACAAGACTCATGTTGAAATCAAAGACTTTTTTTTTTAATAAATTTATTTATTTATTTATTTTTGGCTGCGTTGGGTCTTCGTTGCTGTGCACAGGCTTTTTCTAGTTGCGGTGAGCGGGGGCTACTCTTCGTTGCAGTGCACAGGCTTCTCATTGCAGTGGCTTCTCTCGTTGTGGAGCACCAGCTCTAGTCATGTGGGCTCAGTAGTTGTGGCACTCAGACTCAGTAGTTGTGGCTCATGGGCTCTAGAGCACAGGCTCAGTAGTTGTGGCACATGGGCTTAGTTGCTCCATGGCATATGGAATCTTCCTGGACCAGGGCTCAAACTCGTGTCCCCTGCATTGGCAGACGGATTCTTAACCACTGCGCCACCAGGGAAGCCCCTCTTATGTACTTTTGAGCTAATTTATATTTTGTTAAATGCCTATTAGATTTACTGCAAATGAAATGTAGATGTCTTAGTCACAAATTCACTAAGAAGATCACAAAATCAAACCCTTATTACAAATCGCCTGAAAACTGGAGCCAACTAAAATTAGACACAGCAAGAGTCTAATGGTAAAAGCATGTGATTTGAAGTCAAAAAGATTTGATTCCAGGGACTTCCCTGCTGGCACAGTGGTTAAGAATCCGCCTGCCAATGCAGGGGACACGGGTTCGAGCCCTGGTCTGGGAAGATCCCACATGCCGTGGAGCAACTAGGCCCGTGAACCACAACTACTGAGCCTGCGCTCTAGAGCCCATGAGTCACAACCACTGAGGCCGCGTGCTACAACTACTGAAGCCTGCGCGCCTAGAGCCCATGCTCTGTGGCAAGAGAAGCCACTGCAATGAGAAGCCCGCGCATCGCAATGAAGAGTAGCCCCCGCTCACCGCAACTAGAGAAAGCCCGCAGCAACGAAGACCCAACACAGCAAAAAAAATAAGTTTATTAAAAAAAAAAAAAAAGATTTGATTCCTGTTCACGCTATGCTAACTGTATGACCTTGGTTAAGTTACCTTCTCTGGGCCTCAGTTTCCTTATATATTTAATGGAAATATCCAAATTACAGAGGGTCATAAGGATTAAATGAGCTAATACATTATCAAGAACTTAGTACAACCAAATCTCAATAAATGGTAACTTTAATATATTAATTAAGCACTGTAAAAAATTTTTTTTTGTTCAGTTGGATAAATATATAGTATTTTTGTCCCCCCAGTTATTAACCTGTTTACTTGCTATGTGATCAGGAACAGCTACATAATTTGTGGGACCCAGAGCAAAATGAAAAGGCAGGGACCCTTGTTGGAAAAACCACTGAGAACTTCAAGATGGTGACAGCAGAGCATTAGACCAAGTGGGACCCTTTGGTGGGGGAAGAGGTTTGGCACTTGTGTGAGTGTAGAGGACACATGCCTATGAAACTGACTGTATGTATGACATAGGAACAAGTCGATTTCTATGGTTAATTCACCCAGTTTTACAACCTCTTAAATGGAGATAAATAATGTGCCTAACCTATGGCTGTTTAAAGGGCTTTGAAAATATTAAGCACATATATAGAGTAGATCCTCATTACTCACGGATTCCATATTTGCAAATTCTCCTACTCACTAAAATTTATTTGTTATCCAATAATCAATACTGTGGAGCTTTCACAGTCATCCCCAAACATGCACAGAGCAGCAAAAAATCTGAGTCTCCTTGATGTGCACATCCCCAGCTGGGGTGCAGCAAGGCAGCTCTCTGCCTTCTTATTTCAGCTCTCATACCATGTGTGTCCTTTTCCTGGTCCTTATAGTGTCACATCTTTTTTTTGTTTTCATTTTAGTTCTTTTCATTGATTTCACTGTTTAGAATGCCCCCCAAGCATAGTGCTAAGGTGCTGTCTTGTGTTTCTAAGCAGCAAGAAGGCTGTGATGTGCCTTGTGTGTGTTAGATCAGCCTTGTTCAATAATGAGTTATAGCTCTGTCGGCTGTGAGTTCAACATTAATGAATCAACAACATATATTAAATATGTTTCTTTAAACTGAAACACACATAAAAGAAGATTATATATTGATCGGTTGACAAAAATGCTGTGACCAAAGGCTCACAGGAACCTAACCCTGTATTCTCCCTAAGAGCAGTGGCTCAATATCTGTTAATTCAGTGTTCAGGGCCACTTTATACAACATAACTACCACAATAACAAGAATCAAATGTATATATATAGAAAATATATTACTGTTTCTATAGGTATATTATTATAAATTACCTTTTAACATACAGCAACCCAACGCCTATTTGAAGTCCACTGGTGTGGATGAGCCTACTGAGATATTACCCTGGAGATGGAATATTCTGATCTGTGCCATTCCAGCTTTGTTCCATTCATAGAATCCTGGTTAAGAGTTTGGAGTCAGAGAGACCATTTAGTTATCAGCCATGTGTCCCTGAATAAATTACTTGATCTCTCTTAGTATCAGTTTTTTCATCTGCAAAATGGGATAAAGATACCTATTTCATTAAGTTGTGTGTTTGTGTGTATACGGTGGAGGAGGGAGGAGTTGGAATTGTTACAGAGAAAACCCACAGACCCCAAATGGCATCACTTATACTAAAGCCCATGATGCCAAGCTTAGATTTAATACCTAATGTAATTGCAGTTTCCATCTTTACCAGCAATGCAGTCTTAATCAACCAGTCTGGAATTTTCTGGTCAGCACCAATAAGGTAATTTGACATGTAGGCCCTCTTCATCCCTCAGACGAAGAAGAGGCAATCTGCATAATGAAAACCTTGACTTTCTCTCCCCCCACCCCCCCCGACCACAAAATAAGATATCCTGGCCTAAAAACAACCCTTTTTTTCTTTTGCCAATAGCTCCCTTTCCGCACCCTTCTTCCTATAAAAGCCTTCCATTTTGTACAAGCCTGGAGTGCCCTTCTACTTGCCAGGTGGGATGCTGCCCAGGTCATGAATTGCCTAATAAAGCCAATTCGATGTTCAGATCTACTTGGCTGAATTTTGTTTTTTAACAGAATTAAATGATATGCATATAAAGCTCTTTGCATTGTGCCTGGCATCAATTTATTATATGCACTGATATTTCTTGAGCACCTATTCTGTGCCTGGTACTGTTCTGGGTACTGAGGGCAGATAGGTACCTGCCCCCAAGGAGCTTATAGTCTGAGAGTTTGTGGTAGGTACTTAGTAAATTGTAGCTGTTTTTACTGATTTTATTAAAACTTCATGTTTTACTTGGGTAATTATTTAATTCGAATGTTTTTTCTCAGAAGTAGATGTCTCCAACTTAGAAAAGTCTTCAGAAATACATTTCACAAATACAAAAGTCATCATTTCTTTATCTTTTTACAGAAATTAGTGATAGAAGAAAGAAATTGGTATTGAAGAAAGCAGTTCACAATGCCAGAGAAATTAATTCCCTAAAGAACTATACCAAGGGTCAGCAAAAGAAACTAAATCCCCCAACTCTAATGAGACTGGAGTACAAAAACCATTCAGACCAATGCAGGGCACTTGCTAAAGATAAGAAGGTATTTTTTTTCATTTTTTTAAAACAAAGCTCCCAGATATGCAAAAAACTTATCAAGAGACTTCATCAGTTGGGCACAACCCTGGCACCTGAGGGCCAGGGGCTATATTCAAGTCCTCCCTTGTCAGAGTGCAACCTGGAGGAAGATTTCTACATCTTTGAGCTTCAGCTTCCTTAGCTGCTAAATGGGGCTGATATCAGTATTGTGAGGATTAAACAAGATAATAGATGAAAGGACTTGTAAACTATAAAGTACAATACAAGCATTATGAGTTCTTCTAAAGTGTATAATAGATTAGATTATTAATTCAGGAAGTTGTGTGTGCTGTGCCCAAGAGTAACACTCATTAGTTTACAACATGATAATATGCTACGGACTTCCCTGGTGGCACAGTGGTTAAGAATCTGCCTGCCAATGCAGGGGACACAGGTTCAATTCCTGGTCCAGGAAGATCCCACATGCCACGCAGCAACTAAGCCCGTGCACCACAACTACTGAGCCTGCGCTCTACAGCCCGCGAGCCACAACTACTGAGCCCGCGTGCCTAGAGCCTGTGCTCTGCAACAAGAGAAGCCACCACAATGAGAAGCCCACGCACTGCAACGAAGAGTAGCCCCCGCTCACCACAACTGGAGAAAGCCCGCGCGCAGCAAGGAAGACCCAAGGCAGCCAAAAATAAATAAATAAAATAAATAAATTAAAAAAAATAATTTGTGACATAAGAAACCCAATTTGAATAATTCTTAAGCCAACAAATTTTCCTTGCTCAAAGATTACTCTCGCAGAAGAGATTTCAGGCTGCATTCTAAGGTATCTCACTCCTATTTTCTTGGACTTGTTCTCGTTTGCTACGCTCTGCAAACTGTCAAACTAAATAAACCTGGGAGGAAACAATCAAGAAAAAAAGTGTTTATTTGAGACCAAAAAGTTGCAATTGGGGGCACACAGACTTAGGTAGCAACACAAACAGTACCCTGCTAGGGAGTAAAAGTCAGGGGCTTTTAAAGGCAGAAAGGGGAAGTCTGCATTAGTCACTTTTCCCTCTAGTGATTTACTGAAGCTATCACTACAGGAGTGTAAAGTCCACTATCGTGACAAGTTTCAGGGGTTTTTGCAGAGCCCTTGGCATACTTGTGGTTTGGCCCAGTTCATGGTTTAACTGGGTGAGGATGTGCATAAGATCCACCTCCTTAATGGCCTCCTGGCTCCATTTTAAAACCCCTTGACATAAGTGAATCCATTTTATTTCACATTTCATATTTTCCCCTTTTGATCCAGATTTGTCTCTGAAAGCATCACTGATCAACTTACAGATATGCTTTGTCTCACATCACTGGGATGGACTGGACGCCTCCCAGAAAACCAGATCCCATCTCCGGGGGAATTTTTAATCTCTGATTAAATAGCTACGTCAAGGAGTGGTGTCCTAAGGATTAGGCCACATCTGAGCCACAGGGAGGCATTCAGGAAATGACTTTAGGCAATTTCATCATCCAGGAATTTCATCAAGTTACCCGAATGTTCAAGTGAATAAGACTTACTAACATTTCAGTCCATTCAGAGAATACAATCTTGGTGTTTGTAGAAGTTTTGCAGCAGGTCTGAGTGAGGAGTAGCATAAGAAGTTTAAATACAAGCACACATAGCAAAATTCTAATAATAATCTTAAATAATATTTGAAGTCCTGATCTTATCTAAGTGCCTATAGCTGAAGACAGCCAGCTGAAAACATTGATAGGGAACAGAGAGGTTTTGTGCTGTTTTCCTAATTTTTTTGAGTTCTAATTCACATTCACCAGAAGTGTTCATCTAGTTGCAGCAGGAGGTGTTGGCTAGGGCACAGACGCTGCCCTGTTCTGCAAGGAGATAATGAAGTACAACCCTCACTAGGGAATCCAGGGATCACTGCTGTTGAGCCAAGCCTCAAGTGGCAGAATTTTTTAATTTAGCTGTGGTTCAACAGGTCAGTATGGACTGCACCAGTCCAAGGAACAAATCCTTTCACAGTGGTAATCAATGGAGAGTATATGGGGTATTAAAAGGGGGCAGCCAATTCCCTGGTGGCGCAGTGGTTGAGACTCTGCCTGCCAATGCAGGGGACACGGGTTCGAGACCTGGTCTGGGAAGATCCCACATGCCACGGAGCAACTGGGCCCGTGAGCCACAATTACTGAGCCTGCATGTCTGGAGCCTGTGCTCTGCAACAAGAAGAGGCCACGATGATGAGAGGCCCGCGCACCGCGATGAAGAGTGGTCCCCACTTGCCACAACTAGAGAAAACCCTTGCACAGAAACGAAGACCCAACACAGCCATAAATAAATAAATAAAAGAACGTTAAAAAAAAAAAAAAAGGGGGGGCAGCCAAGTCTCATCTAGATCTATGAGATTATGGCTGCATTTTTTTCTTTAACAAGAACTTGAAGTGAAATGCTATGGTATCACAAAAGGCATTGTCCTGTCATATGCCAGCTGTCTAGACATTCATAAGCCCATGGTTCTCCTTTGTAATCACATACAAAGGCGTACCCAGTCAAGAGTGGTTATTCACGTTTCCACTGACAGGTTATGAACTTAGGGATACGTTCTAGCCGTGGATCCGTGCAGCCATTACAGCCTATTAAGGGGTCAGCCGACAATCATCTGGCCCCAGTGCAACAGAAAGCTTGACGTAGACTTGTGAGATCACATTTCTTACAAATTTTGGTCAGCCATTTGCTTCATGCCAGAGGTAAAGGAAAAAGAGAGAGGATCCAGGCAGTTGGAATGTTAAAGGAATAGGGCTTTAGAGAAATGTTTTGTGGCAGGGTCAAACAAAAACAAAGTGGAGACACCGATCATATAGTTTTACTCTGCAGACAATTTTAAGGGCCGAGTGCTGAAAATCTATCGTAGCATTGGGAACCAAGGAGAAATTGGTGATGGGTATAACTAGAGTGTCCTTAGATCTGGATGATTGTGGCCTTGGAAACATAGCCAGCACTCAGAGAGATGTCCTCCAGTTACTATAGTTTGGGAATAGTTCACTAGAATATTCTCTTCCCATTTGCCAAAAATGTACCCTCGGAAGGTAAAAACTTCAGCTAACATTAAACAAATTCCAACCAAATGCTGACTAGTCACCATCTTGGACATAATAAAGGAAGTCGTTAAGTGATATTCTGAAACCACCAGCCAACTGAGTAGGATTTCCTTAGCAAGAATGTTGAATTAGTATTAACCTCAATAAAGAGAATTCCCTGGCGGTCCAGTGGTTAAGAATCTGCCTTTCAAGGCAGGGGACGTGTGTTCAATCCCTGGTCAGGGAACTAAGATCCCACATGCCGGGGCAACTAAGCCCTTGCACCACAACTACAGAGCCCACATGCTCTGGAACCCATGTGCCACAACTAGAGAGCCAGTGCACCGCAAGTTCTGAGCCTGTGCACTCTGGAGCCCACATACCACAACTAGAGAGAAGCCCACACACCACAACGAAGAGCCTGTGCACCGCAAGGAAAGATCCTGTGTGCCACAACTAAGACCTGATGCAACCAAAAAAAGAAAAAAAAAACAAACAAACTCAGTAAATTTATCAGTACAATAGAGCAGGACAATTATGAAAGGCTTAGTAATGAGGTTAGAGCAGTGTGTATGTATATAGAGGCCTGGTCCTGAATCTTGGGAAAGCTGTCAGCATCGGATGTTGTTGGCTTCACTTCCTAGTTAATTTTCATTTTAATTCTCTAGTCAGTTCACAAGTCCAGCTGGGCATTGGAGCCTTTTAAAAATGAGAAACATGGGAATTCCCTGGTGGTCCAGTGGTTAGGACTCCGTGCTTCCAATCCTGGGGCCTGGGTTCAATCCCTGGTCAGGAAAGCTGTGTGGCGTGCCCCAAAAAAATAAAAAAGAGAAACATGAATCCAAGACTCAACACCTTCAAGCTTTGCAGGACAAGAATTAGTTCAGAGTACCTGAAATGATCCTTTCCATCTAGGTTGTAAAGAATCTTTTTGAAAAAAAAAATTTTTTTTAATTTTTTTAACTTTAAAAAAAAAAAGAGAATCTTTTTGAAGATGTCTTTACAGGTAGACAAAACCACCTGCTTATCGAATGTGATGTTTGTTGCCTTGTGTCCCAGGAGCACACTGTGGAAAGATTGTTCTACCAGGGTATGTTTTTTATCTAAGGCTCTGATTAGTCCGTTGCAATATTGAAGCATGTCTCCTTTAACTAGTTGACTATATCAAGAGCAGAGAGAGACAAATGCATAGGTCACCAGTAATGACTTCAAGTGGTGACAGACTGTGTTTCCCAAAAGGGGTAGTTCTCAGATTGAAAGGACCAAAGGAAGTGCCTTAGGCCAAGCCATTTTAAGGTCTGCATAAATTTTGCCACTTGAGTCTTAACAACAATGCCATTTTTTCTTTCCATCAGTCCAGAGGAGTGAGGGTGCTAAGTACAATGAAAACATTGTAGAATAGGCCAAACCTCACAGACTTGTTTCATAGCATGGCCGGTAAAATGTATTCCCTGGTCACTATGCAGTTCTGAGGGCACACCCCATGTGGGTATAACATTTTCCAACAATATTTTTGCAACTGCTGAGGCAGTAGCCTGCCAGTAAGGGAATGCTTCAATCCAATGAGGAAACATGCAAATCATAACAAGAACAAATGTATAGCCTTTTATACCTTAAAAGGCCCTTTAGGGAAATCAAAATATCCAGGGGCAGTTTGGATAGTTTCTCTGGGTTTTTTTTAAGGATGTACAGTACAAGTTAATTGTGCCTCCTTGGAGGCCTTAAAAATATTTTCCCAACAGTATTGTCTCATTTCTCATGGCCCAGTGGGTCATCTGATGAGTCATTTCCATCAGGGGTCTTTACATGGACTCTGGCAAGACAGGTCTTCTTTTGGGGCCATACTATAAATTAGTTAATGGGCTAAAAATACAGCCATTATCAGCCCAATAAAGCCTTTATGCCGTGCCTTAGTTTGGGCTTCTTTGATCATTTCCATTAGATCCTCTTTCAGAATGTAGTCAAACTTTAATATAACCATTTCAGGTTGGGTGGCTCATAAGACAGCTATTCTTGCAGCCTGATCAGCCAAATTATTTCCTTTGGTTTCATCTGAATTTAATTCTGAATGCCCAGGCATCTTAACGATGACTAGGACAGATGGAAGTTGGATTGATTCCAACAACTCATTCACCCAATTTCCATTCTTAATCTGGTTTCCTGCCTGAGGTCAAGAATCCTCTTTGTTTCAAAAGTGCCAAGGTCAGAAACTACCACAAAGTGACTGTCTATATAGATGTTCACAGTTTTACCTTCTGCTAGGGTGCAAACTCAGTTAAAGCATGGAGTTCTGCATGCCAGCTGAAGTAGCAGTAGTCAGTGGAGTTTCCTCAATTACTTCAAAGGAGGAGGTGATTGCATACCCGGCACAATATTTTCCAAATAAGATTTTTCAAATAAGAACCATCGGTAAACTTAAATTTCAGCATTAGCAATACGGGTTTCTTGTAAGTCAGCTCCAAGGATTAATAACTGATCAGGCAGGGTCAAACAGCCATGAGGAGTTTCATCGGTAGGTAAAGGGAGAAGGCTTGCAGGGTTAAGGTTGTTGCAGTAGGAAAGGGTTATGTGAGAAGTTAGTCACTATATTTCATGAGGTGAGATGGCTTATAGAAAGGCAGAGTGTGATAAGAATTGAGTATGGGGAACACAGATGATAAGTGGACAGCCCATAACTATTTCCTCAGTTGATTTTGTAAGAGCTGCTGCTGGGGCTGAAATAGCTCTCAGGCATGGGAAAACACCTCTGGCTACAGGGTCTAATTGTTGACTGCAATAGCCAAGGGGTGGTGTTGACCGCTGTGCCTTTGAGTAAGCACACCTAAGGCATTCCCCTCCCTTTTGTACACAAAGAGGGAAAAAGGAAGCTGGTAATTAGGATGACCTGAAGCAGGTGGTCTGAGAAGTCTGCTTTTCAGGTTTTGGAGAGTCATAAAGACATTTCCTTCCCAATCTAAGGGATCTGGTCTTTCAGCTTTGAGCAGTGTATAAAGAGAGTGGGCAATTAAGGAAAAATCAGGTATGCAGTTCCCATAGTATCCAGCCAGATTCCAAAACCCTTGAAGTTGTCTTTTGGTCTGTGGCTACTGGAAATGTAAGACACTGGACCCTATTAGGGTCTAAAAGGAGTCCTTGATCTGAGATCAGTACCCTAGGTATTTGAGCTGCATTTGAACAACTTCTAATTTCTCCTTAGAGACCTAATGAACTTTAGCTGCTAATGGCTTGAGGAGACTGATGCTATTTTGCTCACTTGCTTCCTTAGAAGAGGAACAGAGAAGTTCATCAACATACTGTAAGAGGGTAGATAGACCTTTGTGGAAAAAAATGACATCTACTAAATCCATTTTTAGGATCTGCGAAAAGTAGGAAGGGCTTTCCATAGAGCCAGGTGTAGAGTTGCCCTTCCCACGTGAAAGCAAATAAGAATTGACTTTCAGGTTCCATGGGGATGCTGAAAAAGGAACTACAGAGGTCTATTATGGTGAAAAATTTACCCTCTGTAGGTATTGCTATTAAAAGCGTATGAGAGTTAGGGATGGTCAGATGATGAGGGATAATGATGTTCTAACTAGCCCTCAAATCTTGGACAAATCTCTCTCTTCTTCCTTGGGGTTTCTTAATAGGGAGAATGGGTGTAATACAAGGACTGGTGCAAGGAACTATGGGGCCTTGTGTCTTATATTCCTCTGTGATTGGTTGAATTCCTGCTAAGGCCTCAGGATTTAAAGAATATTGATTAATGCTTGGAAGAGCTTACCAAGGTCAATTTGAATTTGAATTGGGGGAGCTGAATGAATCCACCCAATGTCAGCTGTGGATTTTTCCCAGAATGTCTCAGGGATTTCTTTGGGGAGTTTTAAGTTTATGTTATCTTCCAAGCTTGTCCTAAGGGCAAAAACTGCTAATAGGGTTGAGGAGCTTGGAGTGCCAGGAGTTGTTGAGGGAACTGAGTCAATCTCAAGAATAATTTCCCCCTTTTGAGAAAAAGAGATGACAGCATGATATTTCTCTCAGAAGTCTCATTCTAGGAAGTTGACAGGAGAAGAACCAACCAATAGGAAGGAATGCTGTCGTGGAGGGAGCCCAGCTGGAAAGGGAAGGGAAGGGATTTATAAACTATAGGGGGTTTACTAGATATTCTCACCATTTGAATTATCTCAGTGCTCTGAGGAAGGGGTTGTTTGGGATTGGTGGGACTGAGCACAGAAAGTGTGGCTCCAGTGTCAGTTAAGACAAGGAGCTCATTTCCAAACATAAGGGAAGTTTCACCCAGATGATTAAGGGGAAGGATTGGAAAACCCCTTGTTTGTCTTCAGAGCAAGCTCAGTCCATAAGAGAAGCTGAAGGCTTAACACGGGAGGATTATTTAAAGTGTTTTAGTTTAAGGCAATTCTTTTTCCAATGGCCAAGTTTCTTACACAAATGGCAGATATTTTTAGAGTCTGAAGGCTTTGATTTAGTTTGTTGAAGCCTCTGGGAGGAGTTTGATAGCTGTTGAAGCAGTAAGTTTATGATTTTAGTGGCCTCTCGTTTATTTGAATTTTGAATAGTCTGACCCAATCAGTTTGCCAAATTAACCAAATCAGGAGTTGCCATGGTTTCCCAATTAAGTTGGGCTCGCTTTACTAGAATTGTGAGATCCTCACCTGAGCCGCTTCTAAACATGGAGTTAAAGACCACCTTAGTGAACTCTGCACCGAACAGAGTCTGTTAATACAAGTTCATGTGCCCAATGCACAGTAAGACCAAACAAACTGAAATGTCAGAGTTTCGAGCAGAGAAGTTTATTGCAAGGCCATGCAAGGAGATGAGGTGGTTCATGCCCTGAAAAGCCTCGAGCTCACCAAAGGTTTAGGCAAAGCATTTTTAAAGGCCAGGAGAGGGGTGGGTCGCAGGGCACGTGATCAGCTTGTGCACAGTTCTCTGATTGGCTGATGGTGAGGCAGCAGGGTGGTGTCACAGGGGTTAACATTATCAGTCCTTAGGCTCCAGGAGGCCTGGGGCTATATGTGCTCATGGTCATCAAGTAGTTCTTCCATTTGGTGTGGGAAGGGGGGTTCACAGCTGCAAAACAACTCAGGAAATGTGCATCAAACACTATTATCTAGAATCTTACGTATTGGATGGAGCACACTTTGGTCCAGGAAGGTCAACCTAATTACACTTCAAGGTTTTTCTCTCAAGGGACCTCTTATTTATAATAACCAGCCTTCCTCCCGCTGGCTTGGATTGTCCTGTGCCAACTGTCACACCACAACCACCACTTTGTGGCGCAGAAACGCCAAGGGTGAACCTGTGTGCAATGCTTGTGGACTCTACATGAAACTTCGCGGGGTGCCTTGACCGCTTGCTATGAAAAAAGACGGACTTCAAACGAGGAAGCGAAAACCTAAGAACATAAATAAGTCAAAACCTTGCGCTGGTAATAGCAATAATTCTGTTCCCATGACTCCAGCTTCCACCTTTTCTAACTCAGATGACTGCGGCAAAAATACTTCCCCTACGACACAACCGACAGCCTCAGCGACCCTCCTGGGCCGGCTGGTTCTTGGTGCGCGTGGCTAGCGTGGCAGCGGCGGTGCCAGGAAGAGCCTGCTGGAGCCGTTATCTGTGAGCAACTGGCAGAAGCGTTTGTGAAAGGTGTTTGTGTTGACAAAGAAGCGACATTCTCCCATTTTGGTCCCAGTTTATCACGTTGGAGGACAGCTGGCTTTGTGAATGACTGCTTTATAGGATTTTGTGAGCGCTGTAGGTGAGGGGGATATTATTATATCCACACAGCAAGGTTGGGTCCTTCTTCGGCTTGACGTTTAAAACCTCCAGTGATGGGCTTCCCTGGTGGCGCAGTGGTTGAGAGTCTGCCTGCCAATGCAGGGGACGCGGGTTCGAGCCCTGGTCTGGGAGGATCCCACATGCCGCGGAGCAACTAGGCCCGTGAGCCACAACTACTGAGCCTGCGCGTCTGGAGCCTGTGCTCCGCAACAAGAGAGGCCGCGATAGTGAGAGGCTCGCGCACCGCGATGAAGAGTGGCTCCCGCTTGCCACAACTAGAGAAAGCCCTCGCACAGAAACGAAGACCCAACAGAGCCAAAAATAAATAAATAAATAATTCTTAAAAAAAAAAAAAAAACCTCCAGTGATGATGGGTCTGCCCCGTGGATCTCCAGCGGCCTCTGTGACTGACGGGGTGGAAATTAGTCATGCAGGGTTGTCCTCGTTTAATAGGGACAGCCAAGCTACAAAACAAAGGACATTCGTAGGCATACTCCCAGTGGAACAAGGAAACGGGCCACACTCTCTACTTAGAGATATAAGTGGCAACATACCTGCTCCCCCACCTTTCCTTAATGACTGTGATTTAAAGCACAGAGACCGTCGCAGAGACCGTATCAGACTTGCTGTTTCAATTCCCCTCTGAGAAGTCAGCTGTAGGAGATCACCAGTAGGCATTCCTAGAGGACTTCTTTTAAGTTCTGATGTCCCTGCATGTGGGCATATTCAGTGGTGGTACTATCGTGACCTGGCACCTGAGCAAGCCTGGCTGGAGCTGAGGATTCTGGAGCACGAAAATCACGAAAATCATTTTTGCCCTGCTCTGAAGCCTCATTTTGTTGACTTTGTGGCATGTCTTAGCTTTCTGTACGTGTTGCTCCTCTGTGTTTTAACTAGACCTCTGCCTCATTTCTTCTGATGGTCATCAGGTTGCTGACCCTGCTCCCTTATGGCTCAGTTTCTCTGTTGCAGGCTGTGCAGGTGTGGTGTGTAAGTTTTGGAGGTGGAGGGAGGGCAGTTCGTCTCCTGTGTGAGAACAGGAAGACCCGTTGCTGCTGCCGGGCAGGCTGGTGTTAAAAGAGCCCCTGTCTTGTTCCTTTGGAATTCTTTTTTTAAATTATTGCAATAAATGATTTATTTGCTTTCACTTATGTAATATTTACTATTCATTAGACCTTATTATTTTTCATTTTTCTTTTCCTTACTTTCTCTGTATTTAAAAAATTTTTTTAATTATTTATTTTTGGGGGCCTTGCCATGTGGCATGTGGGATCTTCCCCGACCAGGGGTCGAACCCGTGACCCCCTGCATTCGGAGCGTGGAGTCCTAACCGCTGGACCACCAGGGAAGTCCTATCAGAATTTTATAATCAGTTTCTTGTATGGAATTCTTTGTGTTTGTTAAGAAATGTGTTGAACTTAATTTTTGATACAGTTGATTAGTTTTGTGACTTTTGAACTTAAAGATAAATTTCCTCCAAATGGTTTTTTTTTTTCATTCAGTCTGAAATCTTCTTTATCTGTAGATTTACTGAAAAATGTTTATTTAGTTGACCTAAATAGACATCAGATTTTCTTTGGCATTTATAGTCTCTGTGGTTTGTAAGAATATTTAAATTTTTCATTGAATTCCATTTATTGACTGAGTTATGTTTCATGGTGTTTGTTGTTATTAGGAGGCAAATATGGTAACATTCTATTTCAGCAATTCCCAAATAAGATTTAATAAGTAGTCTCTATATATTCTATCCCTCTTAGGACTTATAACTAAAAATTTGTGAAACTGGAGGATACTTTACATATATACACACATATATAAAATGCATATGTATATTGTATATATGTATGTAACATATAATATACAAAAACTTTATAACTCATCCCCCAATTTATAGATAAAAGTGATCTCTTAATTTTCTTTGGGACAGGAAGGATTAATTTGATAAAATGAGCAATAAGACAATGGCTGAGGATAAAAAAATCACTGAACATGTTTTGCCTGCCTAAAAGAAGTTCTATAGATAATTATTTAAAAAAATTAAAGCCTACTTAAGTTTACATTAAAACTGCAAATATAATGTTGAAGTCATCATTAAACACGTAATGTTGAAATAAATGGAGATGAACTCTAAGAAAAAAAAAAAAATACTATTATCTAGGTACTTCAGAGAGAAGCTAAAGCAGAGGATATGGGGGAAGGCCTGTCCTGGGAAGGCCCCATAGGGTCCTGCTCCGTTACAAGTCCAGGATTTTCCTTAAAAACAATTTCAAGTCTGTTGTAATAGTCATGCACAGGTTTGTTAGTCCTTGAGTGCATGCTTTGATTTTATTCCAATCAACAGGTTTTGGGAAGGCCCAAGGAATGGCTTCATGTAAAGATTTTGCTATTTCTTGGGCTTCAGAGCTGTCAGCTGGCATGATACATTGAAGATCCTCTAAAGGATGATTCCAGCCAGCTTTAGCCATCCAAAGTTGGGCCTGCCTTCCCTCAAAATTGATAAAGATCAGGAAACACAAGCTCATAGATTTGAATGACAATGTTAAATTCCTTTGCAAAATGGTGAGGGTTCTCAGTAAGCTTGGAAAGCTCTTTGGCTATAGCTAGCAATTCTGCCTTAGTCCCAAGTATGTAAATTAGATTTAAAAGGGTGCCCTCATTACTGAGTTTCAATTTAAACGTACGAGTTTGTCTATTTATTTATGTATTTATTTTTTGGCCGCACTGCACAGCTTGCAGGATCTTAGTTCTCTGACCAGGGATCGAACCCGTGCCCCCTGTAGTGGAAGTGCGGAGTCCTAACCACTGGACCGTCAGGGAATTCCCTAAACCTGTGAGTTTGAATTGGTTGAGTGAAAGAGGTTGGGGGTGGAGGATCAAGGGAGGCCTCAGGGTTTGGGGAGTAAAAAGGGAGTTCAGCAAGGGAAGAGGAAAAGAAGGAGGGAGATGGGGGGAAGTGTGGAGGACAGACTTGAGGAGCTGGAGGGGGTGACAGAAGAGTTACCAGTCTTTTGGAACTGAAAATCTTTTCAGAAAGTTTAGAATTTGTGTCTTGGAAGGAACTGATTTGGGGATCAAAGAATTGTAATTCAGGTCATGTAGATTCTGGTAGCAAACTAAACAGTGTCCTGCTGGGGAGTAAAAGTCAGGAGCTTTTAAAGGCAAAGATGGGAGATTTGTATTACAAAGAATTTTAATTGTAGTTGGAGGCTGAGGCTAGTGTTGACTAAACAGGTTTGAGTGCTAAGGCTAACACTAGAGGGAGGGGAAAGTCCGGTCCATGACTGTGACAAGTTTCAGGTGTTCTTGCAGAGTCCTTGGAATATTTGTGGTCTGGCCCAATTCAAAAGTCCACGGTTCCATCTGTGTGTGAGGTTCACCTCCTTAATGGCCTCCTGGCTCCATCTTAAAACCCCTTGACATGAGTGAATCCATTTTATTTCACATTTCACAAAACCTTACCAAGGTCTTACTTCATTCCCACTCTAAGGTTATAGGATACAACACTAGGCATGCACACTTGTGGCCAACTATGTAAAATTAAATTTAAACCGTGTTTAGTTACATTTTAGAAGGAGAGAAGGCATGATTTAATGTGTAATATAGATTAAATTTTAAAATTTTACAATAATGGAGCCGGCTATCTTCTAATGTTAGTCACTGCTATCTAAAAGCGTTTACCAAGTTAGGTGCAAGTGATTCTGTATGGCATGAACTGCCAAGTAAAAAGCCTTTTTAAGTACTGAGGGAGTTATAAAATAAGATACTATGTGATACAGTCCCTGGCTTTAGCAAGCTCAAATCCAGAAAAGGGATAAAATATTCAAAGGGAAGTTAAGTAACATTGCCAGGAAGAGTTCGGCGAGTGGCTCTAATAGTGCTACGAGGTCAGAAGAGAGAGAGGTCTGTAGGGGCTCCAGTCATGGAGAGAGACTAAGGAAGGAGGTGGGAACTGAGCTGACTTGGACCCTAAAGGATGGGTAGTTAGGCCTAATTGAGAGAATATGGAGAGCAAATCTCATGATCTCATGAGGACGATTGCATGATAAACATGCACATGGCATCCTGGCTGCACTGAGAGGATTAATGTGGTGTGATTTACTTTCTGCTCTGCCAGTCCTCCTCTGCTCTAGTTATTGTCTCCACTCTGTACACTCAGCCATGCCCAGCTCCTTCACCACTCCTGACCAAAGGGGGCACTGTCTTAGCGACCTCACCCTCCCAAGCGTGGACATGAGGAATTTGACTTGCTATGGTAGTGTGAAAGAATTCCAGTCCAAAATAGAACTGGAGGAGATAAAATGGAGAATCTTTCGCACGTGCCCTCAGGAAGACAAAATTAAGGACTAAGAGACTGATTTCCCATAAATGACTGATTTATCAAAAACTGATAGTGTGGGAATTTTCTCAGATGATGGGGTTGGATCTGAGGTTGTCTCCTATTGACCTTGGGAAGTTTAGTCAGAGGCAGGCAAGGAAGAGAACCCAGATGGTATTGGTCTCACAAAGTGGATTGAATTGAGCTTTGTTTGCATGACTTGTTGGCCTGAAACAAATAGACTGCTAGATATGTTTCCAGCAAAGATGGGTTTATTCAGATCAGCAGAGAATCGCAATTCAGGGTCTGCAACCATGGCGAGCCACATGCAAGTTCCCTGTACAGTAAGGAAAGGAGAATGCTTTTATCGAGGGGAGAAAGAAGTTGGGAGGGCTATAGTAGACAAAGAGTCCGTGGCTTTTCATTGGCTGAGTCCTTGTCAGGAAAGGCGTCTTTCTTCTTCCTGTTGCGCTCTGCTGTTGCTGCAGGGTGTGAGAGCGCCCCCCTGCTGGTCTCCCAACTCTATTTAATTGAGGTTTCTGTTTATTATTTTTTTTTGCTTACTTTACAAGAAAATGAAGAAATCATAATATTTTTGGTAATGTTTTTGTAATCATAATAGTCAGTATGAATTTTGTTAGTTTAAATGTATGAATGGCTAAGAGACCCTGATATATTAGAGAATCTGACTTACTAGACTTGTGATTTTAATTTATGTTTAATTGCTATTCCACTTGTAGTTTTTTTTGCTCCTTTTGTTTGTTTGTTTATGTATTTATTTTTGGCTGATCCGCACAGCATGCAGGATCTTAGTTCCCTGACCAGGAATCAAACCTGTGCCCCCTGCTGTGGAAGCATGGAATCTTAACCACTGGACCGCCAGCAAAGTCCCCCACTTGTAGTATTTTTATTGGAAAGCTCTGTATAGGGAAAACTCTTCCTCCCATGTGTTTCTTCTTTACTCCGACACTACTATCACACTGACAACACTTCCAACACCAGATGTGTGGGATTTTTTTCCATGTCAAGCAATTCTGTGACACCCTCTGAGTGTCCAACAATTCAACTCAATTTTGACACTATCTACCTGGAGATAGCATCAGATCCCACAGGTGAAGATCTCAATCCCACAGAACTGCTCCTCTCCCCACTTCGGATGACAATTGCAAGTCCAGGTTGTCTCCTGTGCTTCTGACCAATTGATTGACTATAAATCAAGGTTCCCATGACCCCATCTTTGGTTTCGATTAATTTGCTGGAGCAGCTCACAGAACTGAGGAAAGCAGTTTGCTTACTGTTTATTGGTTTATTATAAAATGATAAGATAAAGGATACAGATGAACATCAAGATGGAAGAGATGCATAGGGCAAGGTATGTGGGAAAGGATGTGGAGCTTCCATGTTTTCTCCAGGAGCACCACTCTTCCATACCTGCAGGTGTTCACCAGGTGTTAGAGAAACTCTCCTAACCCAGTACTTTTGGGATTTTTATGGACGCTTCATCATGTAGGCATGATTGATCATTAATTTCATTTCCAGCCCCTCTCTCCTCTCTGGAGAATGGGAAGTGAGGCTGAAAAGTCCAAGCTTCTAATCATGGCTTGGTCTTTCTGGTGGCCAGCCCCCATCCAGTAGCCCACCAAGGGTTACCTCATTAAAAGTGACTAATGACACTGCTATCACCCGGGAAATTCCAATGGATTTATCAACTCTGTGTTAGGAACGAGGGTCAAAGACCAAATATTAAAACAAAAGATGCTCCTAGTGCTCTTATCAATTAGGAAATTACAAGGGTTTTAGGAGATCTGTGCCAGGAACAGGGTGAGGGGTGGTGACAAAGATATATATATATATATATATATATATATATATATATATATATATATATATATATATATATATAAAATCTCACAGCTGTAAAAGAGTTTCTTTGCAAACAGTATTTCACTGTTTAAGAAAATTTGTTTTAATCAAAAATTTTGGACTTATTAAGTTTGTAAGTAGTGTTTAAAATACTTTGGATGATTTGTTTTGTTAGATTTTTAGCAGTGGTGCATTGGTAGATGTAGCATTTGCCAGTTTCACTGTGTACATATTCCCATTATGGTCAATTTCAGACTACCTACATGATGTCACTGAAGCTGAGATTGAAATTTGAAATTAGCAACTTTAATAAATTTTGTATTGATTTAAACACAAGTAACCATGTTTTGTTTTGTTTTCCTGAGCACAAAATGCTCCCTTAACATTAAAAAACAAACAAAATAAGCTCAAATGACTATGGCTGGGGGTAAGGGAGCCATCAGGGGTAAATGTGTGAATGGAAATCTCTTCTTTAAATTTGTTGCTATGAATCTCACCATCTTTAAAACCAACACGCCAAATCTGATAAATTCATTCAGGTAAAGGAAATAGGAACAAGATATAATATGGATAATTTAGTGTGATTTGACATTGGTTATACTTAAATCACTCGATAGGCAAATTTTAAGACAGATTAGGAGAGGCAGGATCTAATTTATTAAATCCATGGAGATGTTTTAGGGCGGAACACTCTTTCCACTTCAGAATTAAATCCCTAGCACATCTGCACAAAAATGTACACATGGTTTCCACCATCTTTCCGTGCCACTGCAGTGGTAGGCATGAATGTCCTGGCTGATGCTCTCAGGAACATCAACAATGCCAAAAAGAGGCCCAAATGTCAAATCCTTACTAGGCATTGCTTCATAGTCATTGCCTGGTTTATAACTGATGTTGAAGCATGGTTACATTGGTAAATTCGAAGTCATTGATGATCACAGAGCTGGGAGAATTGTGAACCTCCCGGGCAGTTAAAGTGTGGAGTGATCAGCCCTAGATTAGGTGTGTAACTCAAAGATCTAGAAAAATGGCAGAATAATCTGCTCCTATCCTGTCAGTTTGGTTTCATTGTGCTGATGAACTTAACTGGCATCATGGACCAAGAGGAAGCAAGACAAAAACACACATAAGGGAAAATCCTTAGGATTCTTTTTCTAGGAATGTAACATATAGATACAGATAAATCACTTCAATGGGGGGAAAAGTACACCATGGGAGGATTCTGATTTCCAGCTTCCTCCATGCCTCTATTCCCAACTTAACATTTCCACAGAGTAGAACAGCATTGCCTTGGCCGCTCAGGTGAACAGACATGGTAATAGTGGTGCCAACTGAAAACAATGCTGCTAAAATTTACCCCTCTCCATGAAACATGGATTTTACATCTAGGGACCTTGTTCTGATTTGTATCTTACCCTCTTAGACTTCAGGAAACATTTACTCAGGAATAGCCACATCACTCTTAATAGTATCTTGGACCTTGGCTCCTGGGTGTCATTCAGATCTCATATCACTAAACTATTACTCACTCAAATTGGTCTAACTTGGCATTTCACATCCATAATGTAGCTCAAACTCATCTTGACTCCCAGCCAAGTGCTGTTCTCAGTACTGTCCTCTCTGGCAGAGATAAAGGTTCGTGTTATGTTATATATCCAAACATATGATATAAAGTATGATTCATGCCTAAATTGGTACATAAGTATCTACCACTGAAGCCTCAAGAGACAGGAGGCAAGGTTAAGAGATTAGAATGATAATACAAAGAGATACTGTTGAGTTTTCCCCTTTCTGTACTCCATTTATTACTTTATGGAACTTTGCTGAAAGAGGCATACAAATTTTGTCAAATCCTTTCATTGGAAATATCTTACTTTTCATAAATCATAGAAACTGAAAGTCAGAAGAAATCTTAGATCTAACATAGCTCACTTTTCCATGGAGTTTGGGAATCTTATCCACAACATACCTAGTCCAACACAGATTTCATCTAACTCTTGTCTAGATATGTCACATGGTGGTCCATTCAACTGTTGGCCACTTCTGATGATAAGAAATCTCCCTCTTGTGAGGTTAAGGGTAATTAGTATATGCCATTGCATACTGCCCTTTAGGGACATCCTCAGATCATCTTCCAGAGAGGGACTTTACCACCATAAATTCAGTCTAAAAGAGCTTGGAGTAGCTCCAGGACAATCCAAGCAGGTTTAAATAGACAAGATGGGATCAAATCTAAGATAACACGAGAATGAGATATGACTTTGAGGAGATATGAGTTGATAATAATGGCTATAGGTAATAGTTTACTGAGTATTACTATACATCAGGGACCAAGGCACCATTTAAGTACTTTGTATTTATTAGCCATTTATTTCTTACAACCATCTCATGAAGAATATTGTCCTCATTTTCCCTGTTGAAACTGAGGCACAGAGTAACTAGTCCAAAGTCATGCAACTAGTAAGTCAAAGAGCTAGGATTTGAATCCAGGTCATTTGGCTCTGGAGCCTGGACCCTTAACAACTATAGTAGACTATCTCAATAACTGTAACTAAGAATGCCTAAACCACGTGCAAGGTGTTATTTACTCACTTAATCCTCACAACAACAATCTAACGAGGCGTGCACTATTGCAGAACAGCTAAGTAACTTGCCCAAGTTCTCACAGCTAGTGAGTACTGAAGTTGGAATTCAACTCCAGGTAGCCTGGCTCTAGATCTGATACTCTTCTCCACTATTCTAGATCCTCTTGGTGGTATTCTCCATGTAGATGATGATGGTGTCAGATACAGAACTTTGTTAAGTACAGGGAAGACAAATGACAAGGTGGAAAAGAATAAGATAGGCACAAGCTGGTAAAAGCGTGGAGGGAAATTTTTTTTTTTTTGGCAGCGCCGAGCAGCATGCGGGGATCTTAGTTCACCCACCAGGGATCGAACCTGTGCCCCCTGCAGTGGAAGCACAGAGTCTTAACCACTGGACCACCAGGGAAGTCCACCATGGAGGGAAGTTAGATGCTAACTGGTATCCGGGACACTCAGAGGACTCCCAACTCCCAACCCCAATCATTCTTGCTAAGGACATAGAGAAGACAAATTATCTCTAAACAGATGGAGCCTAAAGAATCAAAAAGAATGGCCTCCCTGCAGGAGTACATTCAGGAAGCTGCCTCTGTGCAGAAAGGAAGGTTATCTTTCCAGTCTGGCAGAAGACAATCTCCAATCTTCACCGGATAATGGGGAAATGAAGCCTAATATAATTTGCCACTTTTTGGTTTCAGGAAGGGGGTGAGAAGTTTGCAGATACCTGAATGTTTACTGTGAACATGTGGATTGGAGGTACTACTGGGGCAAGTAAAGAAAGGTCTGTTTAAAATTCTACTCATTGGTGATGATCATTTTGAGATGTGTAGAAATATCAAATCACTATGTTGTGCACCTGGAACTAACATGTGTTGTAGGTCAATTATGCTTCAAAAAAAAAAAAAAAGAATCAAAAATAAAATAAAATTTTATCCATTGGATTCCCTTTTTAAAAAAATTTATTTTATTATTTATTTATTTTTGGCTGCATTAGGTCTTCGTTGTTGCGCTCAGGCTTTCTCTAGTTGCGGCGAGTGGGGGCTACTCTTTGTCGAGGTGCACGGGCTTCTCATTGCAGTGGCTTCTCTTGTTGCAGAGCATGGGCTCTAGGAGTGCAGGCTTCAGTAGTTGTGGCTCGCGGGCTCTAGAGTGCGGGCTCAGTAGTTGTGGTGCACGGGCTTAGTTGCTCCATAGCATGTGGGATCTTCCCGGACCAGGGCTTGAAGCCGTGTCCCCTGCATTGGCAGGCAGATTCTCAACCACTGCGCCACCAGAGAAGTCCCTGATTTCCTTTCTGAATAGGTATTTTTTTTGCATGTGTGAGCTACGTCGAAGGTTTCATGGTACGTGAAGGTATTAAAACAAAAAAAGCCTCAGAATAATGAATAGTGAGTTGTACTGAATATCAAGCAATGCAATTAGTTCATTTTTCAGAAATCCATATAATAGACTTCTTTTTTTTTTTAATTTTATTTATTTATTTATTTATTTATTTATGGCTGTGTTGGGTCTTCGTTTCTGTGCGAGGGCTTTCTCTAGTTGCGGCAAGCAGGGGCCACTCTTCATTGCGGTGCGCGGCCTCTCTTGTTGCGGAGCACAGGCTCCAGACGCGCAGGCTCAGTAGTTGTGGCTCACGGGCCCAGTTGCTCCGCGGCATGTGGGATCTTCGCGGACCAGGGCTCGAACCCGTGTGCCCTGCATTGGCAGGCAGATTCTCAACCACTGCGCCACCAGGGAAGCCCAATAAACTTCTTAACTAAGAATGAAGTCCTTTGGATTCCACATTTAGTTATTTGTTTGTTCATTCAGAGGACATCACTCAGTCATCTAAAATAATATCTAAATCAGTGTTTAGAAGATCATATTTGCAGCGGAAATTTACAAGTTTTTTTAAAAAAGAAATGGATTCACTTTAAAAATAAGTAATTATTTAAAATATCCATTGCTTGTTAGTTGCAGTCATTCAGTAAATATTTATTGAACACCTACTGCTAAGTACTGTTTCAGGTTCTCAGTATACAGCAAAAGCAGCAAAGCAAAAAAACTTTCAGCCCTGCCCTCACAGAACTGACATTTTAGTGGAGAAGGAGGAAATAACCAAAAAAAAAAAAAAAAATGACATTTTAGAGAGTGCTAAGCATTAAGAATACAAATGAAGGGGATTAGGAATGGAATGTACAATTTATATGGGATGACCAAGGAAGACATAAAATGCACATATTCCTTCAGGTTTAGGATTATGTAGTATTTCACCTGCACTGAGACGTATCTGATATATATATATATTTTTTTAATTAATTAATTAATTAATTTATTTATTTATTTATGGCTGTGTTGGGTCTTCGTTTCTGTGCGAGGGCTTTCTCTAGTTGCGGCAAGTGGGGGCCACTCTTCATCGCGGTGCGCGGGCCTCTCACTATCGCGGCCTCTCTTGTTGCGGAGCACAGGCTCCAGACGCGCAGGCTCAGTAGTTGTGGCTCACGGGCCCAGCTGCTCCACGGCATGTGGGATCTTCCCAGACCAGGGCTCGAACCCGTGTCCCCTGCATTGGCAGGCAGATTCTCAACCACTGCGCCACCAGGGAAGCCCCCTGATATATTTTTATATGCTACCAAAATAATGATGTTAAGAGGCAATAAAAAGAAAGTGTACTGGGTTTTAGGGTTCTAGGTAGCAACACTTTTTTAAAAAAATAAATTTATTTATTTATTTTTGGCTGCATTGGGTCTTCATTGCTGCGCGCAGGCTTTCTCTAGTTGTGGAGAGTGGGGGCTACTCTTCGTCGAGGTGCATGGGCATCTCATTACAGTGGCTTCTCTTTCTGTGGCGTACCGGTTCTAGGCGCATGGGCTTCAGTAGCTGCGGGGCCCCGCCTCTAGAGCGCAGGCTCAATACTTGTGGCTCACGGGCTTACTTGCTCTGCGGCATGTGGGATTTTCCTGGACCAGGGCTCAAACCTGTGTTCCCTGCATTGGCAGGCAGACTCTTAACCACTGCACTACCAGGGAAGCCCTACTTTTTAAGATTAAATCCATTGTGAGATACCCCTAGTTTCAATTCCACTTTAATAATGAATACTTGGGAGTCTTGTTTTTTTTTTCCTTCAAATTTAGTTTCCCAAGAAGTAGCGGGACTGACTTTTCCTGTACTCCAGGAACACTTACAAGGCTACGTGTGCTCTTGAGAGCAGGCAATATGTCTCATTTTTACTTTTTATTCCCCAGAGTCCATGACACTGTGGGGCACATACCTTTCAAAGCAAGTTTGGTGCTTGGAAGCCACTGAATGTGTGTCCAGTAAATATTAACTGCAAGTATTGGTGCGAGGGAGAATGTTGAGCAACAGGGCCTGCTCAGGCACAGCACATCCCAGAGATTCCAACTTCACAAGGACAGATTTCTGAAGAAATCTCTTTATTTGGATCAAAATGCTTTCTGGTGCTTTCCCTCTGCCGAGACAGCACAAATCTATGAAACGTGCTCCTGTCTGCTCTAAAGGCAGCGTCCGATGTTGACAGCTGCATTGGGCCGAGAGGCCAAGTTCGTCCTCTGCCAGTGTTAGACCTGTCTCTAGAGGAGCCCCTCTAGGTGGAGAGACTGACGTCTGCCTCTTTGTGTCCCCCCTGTTTCTCCTAGTCCCTCGTTCCCAGTCCCGAGTTGCCCAATGCGCCTCCTGCCCGCCCACGCCCAGGTCGGAGGACTTATGGCCACGGCATCCATCTAGGAGGAGAACACCGAGCCGAGACCTCCAGCGTGGCCTTCCTCTTCTACCGCCCCGCGCACTCACTCCCGCCCCGCCCCTCCGGAAGCTCCCCGATTGGCTCCGGAGGGCGAGGGTGCCGCTGATTGGCCAGCGGGCCTTTACCGCGCAGTGACACTGCTCTCTCCCGGCCCGCCCCGGCCCTGAGTGACAGCCCGCCGGGCCGCGCACGGGGACGAGGACTTCGCCTGCGGACTCACGCAGCGCGGGTTGCGGCTCCCGGCTCAGACCGAGGCTCACTCGGCCGGGGAGAGGGTGGCAGGAGCAGTGGGCCGAGGGGTAGGGGTTGGGGGTGCAGGGAGGGCCTCGGGTCTTGGGCTGGGGGTGCAGGGCTGGGAGGAGGGCGGGGCCGCCAGGCGGCTCCGGGGAGCCCAGGGACATGGCACTGCCCGACGATGAGGAGGGGACAACGGTGGCGAACGGGCACCCGCCCGCGAACGGATACCTCCCGGTCCCGGGGGACGCGCCTGCTGGAAAGGTGAGCGCGGAGACGCAGAACGGGCCCAAAGCCGGCTGCCTGGCCCTGAATGGGGTCTCTCGGGACAGCCCCAAGGCCGCCTCGGGAGCCCTGGACGGGCCGAAGACTCCGCTGGCCCCGGAGGAGGAGACCCAGGCCCGGCTGCTGCCCAAGGACCCCGGCGAGGAGACGCCGGCGGTCGAGGGCACCCTGGTGCCCCGGACGGCGCTCTCCGCGCGGCGCTTTTTGGTGCTACTGATCTTCAGCCTGTACTCGCTGGTGAACGCGTTTCAGTGGATCCAGTACAGCATCATCAGCAACGTTTTCGAGAGCTTCTACAACGTCTCCTCGCTGCACATTGACTGGCTGTCCATGGTGTACATGCTGGCCTACGTGCCCCTCATCTTCCCGGCCACCTGGCTGCTGGATACCAGAGGCCTGCGGCTCACCGCCCTGCTGGGCTCCGGCCTCAACTGCCTGGGCGCCTGGATCAAGTGCGGCAGCGTGCAGCAGCATCTCTTCTGGGTCACCATGTTGGGCCAGTGCCTGTGCTCTGTGGCCCAGGTGTTCATCCTCGGCTTGCCCTCCCACATCGCTTCAGTGTGGTTTGGGCCCAAGGAGGTGTCCACAGCTTGCGCCACCGCCGTGCTGGGTAATCAGGTAAGGACTAGGGTAATAGATGAAAATCGGATTCTGAAGGACCAGATAAAACGTCATAGGCCATGTGAGCTAAGTATATGGAGGGACCCTTAGGAGGCGTTCTATAAATGAAGGAGAGATGAGCAGTCATAAAATAGGAAGCAGTCTTGGATTAAAGAGGGGTTTTGCTTTATTTGTGAAGACAGACCTTTCAAAACCAGTTTAAAATGACTACCTGGTCATCTTTGAGAATTACCTGTAAAGTAATTACCGGTACAGGCCCATATCTAGGCCTAACGTCATAGAAAACTTGTCAGTGCAATAATGAATGAGTCTAAAGTAGGTATTATTTTTGTCATCAGTGTATTCTTTGCAAAAGGAAGGTGCTGGGTTCTGGGAAGTTTGTTCTTGAGTGGTCCATGTAAACAGCTTCTGTTTAATTTTATATATTAGCAGTCAGCAGAGTGCCTGGTACATAACAGACATTGTAAATGATCGCTAAATAAATCTAGTGATAAAGACCTCACAGCATTACTGAGTCCTATTACCAAATTTTAACGGTAAGAAAATGCAAGACAAATCATAGATCATAGAATCCATTGCAAAAGTGTGGCTTATTTTGCCAAGTCTCCATTAAACTGTTTCCTAGACTTTGCCAACACCGTAGGTTCAAATTCATTAGCATTCCAGTAGCATTATTAGGTAGAATTTGTGTGTGTGTGTGTGTTTTAATTGCAGAATGGTCCTTTTACTGTAATTTAAATTTTGCATATGGAGTCCTATGATACTTTATGTAAATTATATTGAGTGTTCATTCAGCTTGAGGAGAATCAAGTTAAAAACCTGTATAACAAGGGACTTCCCTGCCGGTCCCATGGTTAAGACTTCCCCTTCCAATGCAGGGGGTGCGGGTTCGATCCCTGGTCAGGGAGCTAAGATCCCACATGCCTTGGGGCCAAAAAAACCAAAACATAAAACAGAAGCAATATTGTAACAAATTCAATAAAGACTTTTAAAAGAAATTGCTTAAAAAAAAAAAAAAGACCTGTATAACAAAAATGTTACCTCTCTCTATACATATATCATGTAGCTATGTAACAAAAGAATGTTACTCTTTTACTTCTGGTCTAACACTTGTTTCAAGATCACAGTAAGATCTATTTAAATTCCATGTAAAGACTAACTCTACATGTGGGCTTATTGCTTTATATTTATTTCCTTTAAAAGTACAGAAGAAGGGATAGCTTGAAATATAGTTGTATATCCAAAATAATTTGTGACTGATATTTTAGTTGGTTGCTTCTGCATGTTTGGATAGGAACTGTTCCCTTAAAATATTTTTTCATTTACGAAATTATATGCAAGATTAATACTTCATTGAGCATGATGGAAATATTATCAACTCCATATCTATGGATTATCTATTTCATGGATAATAAATGGAAATGTTTTCTCATAGGCAGATTTCCCTCTAACACTTAGCATACCTCTGGGCCTTCCTCCTACATTCTCCCTAAGTGTTCGAATCCTTCCTTGGCTCTAGTAGCTCTGCACTTGCTCACGACCCCCAAGTATGCATCTTTAGCCTAGATTATGGAGTGATCATTCATAGTAATATTCAACATTATTGAGCATTCACTAAACCTGGCACCATGCTAAGTACTTTACACACATTGTTTCATTTAATTTAATTATGTAAGGTAGGAACTATTAGTCTCCTCATTTTATATATACAGAAGCTGAGACTTGAAGGGATAAAATTGTTTTCCAAAAGTCACACAGCTAATTAGCAGCAGAATTCACACTCAGGTCTGTCTGATTCCTGAACCCTGTCTTTTAACTACCCATCTACTGTGCCAAGTCTCTAACCTGAGGGAACCTTCTAAAAAAATTTTTTTTTTAAATTTTTTTGCCATGCCGCACAGCTTGCAGGATCTTAGTTCTCCAGCCAGGGATTGAACCCAGGCCCCAGCAGTGAAAGCACCAAGTCCTAACCACTGGACTGCCAGGGAATTCCTGAGAGAACCTTTTAAAACATAGATCAGATCATGTCACAGCTCTGCTTTGAACTCTCCAATGATGTCCCATAGTAATTAAAATTAAATCTAAATTCCTTACTCTGGATTACAAAACCTTACTAATATGTTTTTGGTTCCTTAAACAACACTAAGCTTGCATTTTTCATAAGGGCCTTTGCAAAAACATTCTCTCTGTCTGGAATGTTCTTCCTCCTAGGATCACATTGTTATATCCGTATTATCATTCAGCTCTCAGTTTAAATTCATTTTAAATATCATTCAGTGGCGTTTCTTGAGGATCCCATTTAGAGTTGCCCAGTCGCTGTCTTATTACATCACTGTACTTTAATCCTCTATGTAGTGCTTATCACTGTCTGATATATTTATGTTTATATATTAATTGTTAATTATTACTCTTCTCCCATCCCCACCATTAGGTTGTAAGTTTCATGAAATAGGCACATCGTCTGAATGTACAGCATTCATTACAGTGCCTGGCGCGTTGTAGATTCTCCATAAAAATGTATTCAATAAATGAATGAGCTTCAGACTTATGTAGATACTGGTCAGCTGGATATTTCCACTTGACTATCCCATATGACCCCACCAATCAAAATTTACCTTGTCTCCCAGCTCATTGCTCTTCATTTCTGCTGCCACCATCTTAGCCTTGGCCCCCCGTAGCTCTCACCTAGAGCTTGCTAACTGATTTTCCTATCTCTGCAGCTCTTGCTCTCTTCCCTCTCTTCTCCACATTTGTCCATTGTGGTCATTCTAACGTGCAAATCTGTCCTGGACACTCCCTTGCCCCCTGCAGTGTCTTCCATTGCCCTTAGGAAAAAATTCAAACTCTCTTAAGTGTCAAGTGAGACCTTCCAGTTCTGCCTCCTGCCAATTCCTCAGCATCACCTCTCTGCACAGCCTCCATTCCTCATACACAGACTCTTTCTCTGCTCTGAGGGGACTTGTGCACGCTTACAGTTTCTCACAAGGTCATGCTCTCTCCTTCCTTTGTACATGATGTCCCCTTGACTGGGAACATTTTTTTTTTTTTGAATTTTATTTTATTTTTTATACAGCAGGTTCTTATTAGTCATCAATTTTATACACATCAGTGTATACATGTCAATCCCAAGCGCCCAATTCATCCCACCACCGCCACCCCCGCTTTCCCCCCTTGGTGTCCATATGTTTGTTCTCTACATCTGTGTCTCTATTTCTGCCCTGCAAACCAGTTCATCTGTACCATTTTTCTAGATTCCACATACATGCGTTAATATACGATATTTGTTTTTCTCTTTCTGACTTACTTGACTGGGAACATTTCTATTTCACTTGGCTAACTCTAATTTCTTATTCAGATCTTTGTTCCTTCAGAAATTTTTCCTGAATCCCAAGTCTATACAAGGTGCTCCTCCAAAGTACTCTCTTAGCTAAGGTGACCATATGTTCCAGCTGGCCTAGAATAGTCCAGGTGTACATCTGTTGCCCAGTACAGCTGCTCATGGGGTCCCTCTCACTCTGACTAGTGTTCTTGCTTGAATGACCAATTACACGATCTTCCCAGTCTTGGCACCCTCTACCTCTCATCACAGTACTGCTCTTACTACACTTGTAATTACCTGTTTAACTGTCTCTATCCAGCTTTTTATAGGGAGCAAATTAAATATTGGTGAATGTTACTATCTCTGCCTCAGCCTCCTTTTTGAAACCTATCTTGGGCCCTTCTGTCTCACCTCCATCCCCCAAAGAATCTGAAATCTCCCTCCACTGAGCCTCCTTTAATACTTTGATTTTATTTCTCTTGTTGTGATTATCATAGTCGGCCTAATTTTTTTTTTCCTGAGGTGAAATTCACATAACATAAAATTAATCATTTGAAAGTGTACAGTTCAGTGGCATTTAGTACCTTCACGATGTTGTGCAGCCATCACCTATATCTGGTTCCAAAACATTTTCGTCTACCCTCAAAGAAGACCCAGTTCCCACTAAGCAGTCACTCCTCATTCCCCCCTCTCTAGCCCCTGGCAACCACTAATTTGTTTTTTCACTATGGATTTCCCTAGTCTAGATATTTCATATAAATAGAATCATACAACATGTGACCTTTTGTGTCTGGCTCCTTTCATTTAGCAAGTTTTCAAAGGTCATCCATGTTACAGCATCTATCAGTATTTCATCCTCTCTAAATAATATTTCATTGAATGGATATACCACATTTTGTTTATCCATTCATTCATTGATAGACAATTTGCTTGTTTCCACCTTTTGGCTATTGCAAATAGGGCTGCTATGGATATTCATGTACAATATTCAATACCTGTTTTCAGTTTGGGGGTATATACCCAAGAGAGGAATTGCTAGGTCATACAGTAATTCTATGTTTAACTTTTTAAGGAACTGCCGAATTGTTTTCCATGGTGACTGCAGTGTTTTACAATCTTATTAGCAGTGTACAAGGGTTCCAATTTCTCCACATCATGACAACATTTGTTATTTTCTGTTTTTTTTTTAAAATTATAGCCATTCTAGCGGGTGTCATTTTGATTTGCATTTCCCCAATAACTAATGATATTGAGCATTTTTTCATGTACTTGTTGGACATTTGTACATCTTCTTTGGAGCAATGTCTGTTCAGGTCTTTTGCCCATTTTTGAATTGGGATGTTTGTCTTTTTGTTGTCGAGTTGTAAGAGTTCTTTATATATTCTGGATAGTAGATCCTTATCAAATATATGATTTGCAAATATTTTCTCCCATTCTGTAGGTTGTCTTTTCTCAGCATTTTTTGTGTGTATGTATGTATTTTTATTCTCCTTTTTTATTGTAAGTAGCCAAAGGGTAAGGAGTGTGTCTTACACAACTTTATAGCAGCATCATTTGGATGGTTGGAGCTTAGTAAATGTTTATTGAATAGGGAAGATATTTGACAGCAATTTTCCTTTAATGGTATGGTAAAAAGACATTAGAATATGGTGCTTTAGAACTTACGAAAGGACCTTGCAATAGTGGTTATCTTTATGTTGATTAATTACTATTTTTTCTCATAATAAGAAGAAAGAATTAACAGAACTGTTTCTTTTACAGCTGGGAACTGCAGTTGGCTTTTTGCTGCCACCAGTTTTAGTGCCGAACACACAGAATAACACACAACTGCTGGCTTGTAATATCAGTACCATGTTTTATGGAACTTCAGCTGTCGCCACACTTTTATTTATTTTAACGGTAATTGGTAAGTGAATTATTTTCCCTAAAGCTTAAATAGATAAGTGCATGACAAACATATGAAAATAAAAATAACCAACCCTGAAAATTTGTACTGGTAATATCTCAAGTGCTATTTGCTTGTTTCATTCTTGCTGTTCACTTTCTTGTTTAGGTAATGAATGCTACACGCCTAGGGATATGTTATGGTCCGCTACATCTGTTTTAATATTGTAAAGGGTTTGAAGACTAATTCGTCTCATTTATCTCCCTACTAACTTTTCTTTCCTGATAACTGTTGGTTTCAAACATATTACCTGCCTCCTCTTTGCATATCCGTCTACATGTCTGCATCTTACGCTAACCTCGCCAGGAGCAAGTTCTTGTCGTGCTTTGAAATGATGCGAATAGGCTACAACCTTCCTTTAAATGATAAATCCTTCCAGGGATCCCCAATTTAACAATTAACTGGATCTGAAAATGTTGACCAGTGAATGATCCTGGGCAGCAGCAAGCTGTTCAGCAGAATTTCAAACTGTGGCAACTATCTGCTTGTTAGGCCACTCCAGCAAAGCACTGCTGCCACCACTCGTCCCCGAGTCCTCTCGTCCGGGCCTGTCTCTTGAAGCAGTCAGTCAAAATCAGCTGCAAGCAGCCATCATCAGTTTGGAAGAAGGTTTGGGAAGGTCTGCTTTTTAAAGTTTATTTTTAATGGGGAACAATTTTGATTTCAGGGAAAAGAATAGGTGAGGCTTATTTAAGCAATAGAGCTGCTAACATAACTATAATATTGCCTTTTGGGCGCTCAGTATATCTTAAATTGATTTGAAGAAGAAAGGAACTTTAAAGTTGAAAGGCCATCTTTTAATCATTAAAATTTATAATTAAATTTCGTTATAGCTGGAGTTTTAAATTTTATATGTTAATTTTTACTATGGTTACAACAGTAATGAAAAATGCAAGTTTTTTTTATGATCACCAGATATAAAATCCTCAGTTTTCAAAGAAAATGTATGTTAAAGACTATGGAGTGTTTTGATAGAGATGCCTTTATTTTTTTTAATTTTATTTATTTAGTTAATTTATTTTATTTTTGGCTGATTTGTGTCTTCGTTGCTGCACATGGGCTTTCTCTAGTTGCAGCAAGCAGGGGCTACTCTTCATTGCAGTGCACAGGCTTCTCATTGCGGTAGCTTCTCTTGTTGTGGAGCACAGGCTCTAGGCGCACGGGCTTCAGTAGTTGTGGCACGTGGGCTCAGTAGTTGTGGCTCGCGGGCTCTAGAGCGCAGGCTCAGTAGTTGTGGTGCACGGGCTTAGTTGCTCCGTGGCATGTGGGATCTTCCCGGACCAGGGCTCGAACCCGTGGCCCCTGCATTGGCAGGCGGATTCTTAACCACTGCACCACCAGGGAAGCCCAGAGATGCCTTTAGAGATGAACTGCTGGACCCAGGGATAGGAAACTCAGCCCACATATTTTTAATTTCCCTTAAGATAATGAACAAAATATTCTCTTGGTAGCATTTAAAGTATTCTGACATGTCCAATCTACCTATGATTGGTTTTTATGTTTCTGTTAGGGAGTGGCGTATTTGCTGTGTGCTGACTACTGAAAAAGGATAAATTATCCCTTGTACTTTTTTGGCAGTTTAACAAGGTTTTAAAAGAAATCTATATTTTTAAAAAACAAATTCCTGTATCTACTTTTCTGGTAGCCATATCTGATTTGCTAGATGAAGTATGAGATATAGTTTATATACATTTTGCATAAATGGATCTTCCATTAGCAATAGGGATTATTAAAATATAAAATTCTCTTTCCTTTGATTGCTATGTATCTTTGCATAAATTCTGGTTTTCCTTTTTTTATCGTCTTCAATTGCTTATCTCTTTGGAAGAAGTGAGAGTAATAGACTGTATATAAGATATCTATAGATACAAAATTATATATATGACACATGTATTTAAACATATATATATATATGAGATGCTACAAATACAAGATTTTTATTTGTCAAAGGAGTGGGACAAAAAACATAGGTATGACCATTGGCATATCACCCTGTATTATTTAAGAAATTAAAAGAGAGCTATTCATGTACATAATTATTTATGTACTCATGGCTTATGAGTAGAGAGTGGAAATGGAAATGGAGGGGAATGGAATGGTAATAGAATAGGAAAAAAAAAAGCTCATTGTCAAGTTTTGCTTGGTGACCTATAAACTTAATCTTATGATACTAAGCATAGTATAAAAGCAAGATAATATACAGTTGTGATATGAAAGTCTAGGCTGAAAATTGTGACGTTTAAATTAAAAATTTACCTGTTTTCCTTATACCTAAATATTTGCTATGGAGGAAAATATGGATTATTTTACAAATCCTAACTTTCTTAAAGTTCCTTAATTACTAAGAGACAATGCTACTTCCTTCTAAATTCTACCCATAAATACTTTGGAAGTCCAGTCAAATCTTATAAAATAATTTAGTTTTGCTGATGCTTTTCAGCAATGTGACATATACCAAACTGGTATTCAGAAGTCTTCCTAAAATACTAACTTGAGGAGGGTTCATGTCATGTAATGCTGTTACCCTCCCTAAGTGTAATCCATCTAACATTTCTAAGAATTAAGCCCAACCTTCCACTGAATTTCACACTAATACCCCATTCTTATTGGGAGAATACTATTACAGTCTCTAACATTTGATTGATATGTACCAAACATGTTTAAAAGCACAACTGCATGCTATATTTCATTTAATCCTCAAAGCCCTATAAGGGTGGTACTATTATTATCATTCCCATTTTATAAATGAGGAAACGGGGCACAGAATTGAAGTAAATTTAACTTACCCATGGTCACATTTAGTATATAAATGCTAAAGATGAAATTTGAGCCTAGGCAATCTAACTCCATTAATAAAATGTTACATATACAAATATATCATTTTAATTTTTACTTAGTCTGATTTTTTGTTTCAACTCCTCTTGTATAAGTGGTAATGCTGTTGTATTTGAAAGCTGTTCTTCTTATGCAGAGCAGTAAACTATATCACTTAAGTATGTCAGTTAAAATCCTTATCATCCTGATTCACTAAAATGAGTGGATGACAGAAACCAAAAGTAATGGCAGTCAAAATATTTAATATTACGGTATTTAAATACATGAGTATAAAACATGCATGCATAATTTTACTTTTGATTCTTATATTCAGGATATTTATATATTGGCTCCTATTATAAATTGTTAATAGAAGTACATTTTACTTAGTGTATAAGAATTTCAAGCCCTGAGAAAAGTCTCTGATTTTATTTTATTTTTTAAACTTTATTTATTTTTGGCTGCACTGCACAGCATGTGGGATCTTAGTTCCCGGACCGGGATCCAACCTGTACCCCGTGCGGTGGAAGCCAACTCCTAACCACTGGACTGCCAGGGAATTCCCTGAAACGTCTCTGATTTTTAAAAATAAATATTCCTCAAAAAGACAATGTATTTTGTGTAGTACTCAGTAATTACAAAATTCTTTTACACATATCATATAGTCCTCATACCAGCTTGTTGTTATTATCTCCATTTTATGAATGAGAAAGCAATAGCTGAGAAGCAGGAATTGATTTCTTCGAGTCATATAGTGAGATGAGGCAGAGCCAGGATTCAAACTTGTGTTTGTCTTATAATAAATTAATATGTGTAATGTCCGCTTCAATCACAAAGGCACAAATAATGAAATCAAAAGATAATATTATAACCTGATTTCAAAAAATAGAAGTGGTTCTAAACACAATAGATTTGTTATTTATTCATCATGGGAGAAAAAGTTTGAATGTGGTGCCCAAAATCCTTTGGCTACTTTCCATGCCTATTGCTAAGGGTGGAGAATAACTGTTTTATTAATTAATTATTTTATTAATTATTTTATTTGCACAACTTTTTGGTGGGGAGAAGAGAAGAAGTTAGAAGTCTATTTTTCAGTTTCAAAGGGGAAAGAAAAAGCCATATTTCGTCCTTTGAAAGGAGCAATGAGACGTAAACAGGGTCGTAGACCAATGGTTTTTTTGTTCCTCTTTTTTTTGTTTTCTTCATAGACTTAAGCCTGACTTTACTATATTGTGTAGCTGGTAGATAAAGTCTTGAGTTTGTCCAAGAGAGCAGTTTGACTTCCTGAAACTGACATAACACTTGTATTCAGAAAACAAGTCTAATGGAATTAAAGACTACCAGAACTTGTTTTTATTTTGCATTTGAGTTCAGATCTGAGCCATTTAGACTTATTTTACTATAGTAAATAAAAATCTAAGTAAGAGACTTAGGACTCATTCAATACCCATGACTACGTTGTAAGCATAGTTTTTACATTCTGAAACTTTGTTTTACAACCATATGAGTTCTGTTTTACCAATATTAATAAAAAGAGATGTCTCCTGTCTTAACTAGGATGCAAAGAGACTTTCAGGAGAGGACAACAGGTGTCCTCAACAGTGCAAGGAGCAGATAGGGTGAAAGGAAGGGGAGGGATTGCAACCACTTAAAACGTTTTATGTCTACCAGTCCTCCAATGTAAGGATATTAAAAAGTAAATATTTATGAGTTATGTCTCCTCTTCAATTAGTTGTAAGACCTATAAAAATAGAAGTCTAGTTTGTTGTTTTATTTATATCGTAATTAATCCATGTTTTGGTGAGCAAAGAGCTGTAATTTTTTAATTTTTAGCAGCAAACAGGAGAATTAGAGAATTACAATATTGTGTGCAAGTTTTAAGGATCATTTCTTTCTTTTGCAGTGATTTTCAAACCTGGCTGAGTGTTGAGTTTTGTGTAATACAGTTTTAAGGTTCTGTTCTGGAGGTTCTGATTCACTGAGCCTTCTTTAGAATCCCAAAATCTGTATTTTTAAAAAATTTCTACATGATTACAGTTGACAGTCAGGTCCATCAGATCTAGACCACTTTCAAACTACAAAGCAGGCTTCTTTGTTGGAAGAAAGAAATAGCCACTATTTAAAAAGAGAGAGCGAGAAAGAGAAGGAGGAAATTCTAATATTTTAGAAAATATTACTTTCTTCTGAATCCATTTACCTTCTTTTTGGCTTTTGAATTTACCCTACTTTATTGATTCTAAAGTGTACATTTTTTTCATGGCGTCTCTGAAATTGAGGTGCCTTTATAATCAATCAATGGCATCTAAGATGAATAAGTTCTAGAGATATGCTGTATAACATTATGCCTATAGTTAACAGTACTTATTGTACACTTAAAAGTTTGTCAAGAGGGTGGATTTCAAGTTAAATGTTCTTATCACAATAAAAAAATATCAATGGCATGTAACATTGGTGTCAATTGAGACATGGTTATGTGAAAACCTTCTGTTGATGCCTGCCAAGATCATTAAGTGCCAGCATCAGACCATTTTAGATTCAGTGAAATACAGCATTTTTCCTGTATGTATTTTAGTTTAAAATTTTGAGTCAATACTAAAACTAGATTTTAATTTCTGATGTAGCACTCTTAGCAGGTCAGCTCTTCTATCAAAAAGTCTTGACTCCTGGCTAGCCATACCCTACAGAAATCTCTGCCTAGCCATCTGTTGTAGGAAATTAGTAGATCCTTCCCTGCCCAGCAAAAGGGCAGTCTCTAAATGTCTGGCTGAGAAGGCTGTGCGATCTTTCTCTAACTACATAGTAATGGGCAGTGCTAGAACTTACAGTATCAGAAACTATGTATCACACTTTTATGTCTCTCAGCTCTACCCCTAGATTTTCCATATGCAGCTGAAGTGAGTCAGCAAGCAGGACCTAGCTCTGCTCCCATGAATCCACATGGACCTTTTCAGTTCTAGAGGGGTAATTGCATCAGATGATAAACTTTATATCAAATTTCAGAAGAAAATAGGTACTAACTCAAGACAATCCTCTAAAAGTTCAATAAGATACTGGCTTGCTCATATCTGATATTACCTCTAATTACAGATTGAACCAAATTTAGAAATAGAATTGTTGAATACTTAATATAATAAAAATTAATCTTGCTTAACTAAAAATGGAATAATCACTGGGCAAAGTTGTGACATAGTATTGATGGTTTTACAGTTCAGTTCTGTGAATTGGCCAAATCTCGCTGAGTTTTAGTCCGTCTCAGAGGGTTGAGATGATAATATCAAACTATACTTCACTTAGAAATTAGTGAAAATGAAAAGCCTTACTGTAAAAGACTTTTACTGCCTATTTAAACGTAAACTGAATTTAGTCTGCTCACTAAAGAAGACTCGTATATTGAATTATCTTTTCATGTATGTTTCCAGCATTCAAAGAAAAACCTCAGTATCCACCAAGCCAGGCTCAAGCAGTTCTCCAAGACAGTCCGCCTGGAGAGTATTCCTATGTGAAATCAATAAGGAACCTATTTAAAAATATTCCTTTTGTCCTTCTATTGATCACTTATGGTAAGTGGTTTTATTTTCGTTGATGTCTGTGTAAACCTTTGAGCATTACAGATTATTTTCTTATAATCTAGTGGTTTGAGCTTTAATTAATGAGATAATGAGATAGGTATATTAACTCTATAATAATAGCATAGTCATAAACTTAAATTTTTAACCAAAAGCAAAAACTTCAGAATGGATTTCCTTACATGTTTTTAGAACAAAAAAAATTTGTGGATATTAAAGAGAGAAGCAGTCTTTTTTTAAAAAATTTTATTTAATTAAAAAAAATTTTTTTATACAGCAGGTTCTTATTAGTCATCCATTTTATACATATTACTGTATATATGTCAATCCCAATCTCTCAATTCATCACACCACCATCCTCCCCCGCCACTTTCCCCCCTTGGTGTCCATACATTTGTTCTCTACATCTGTGTCTCTATTTCTGCCCTGAAACCGGTTCATCTGTACCATTTTTCTAGGTTTCACATATATGTGTTAATATATGATATTTGTTTTTCTCTTTCTGACTTACTTCACTCTGTATGACAGTCTCTAGATCCATCAACGTCTCTACAAATGACCCAGTTTCATTCCTTTTAATGGCTGAGTAATATTCCATTGTATATATGTACTACATCTTCTTTATCCATTCGTCTGTTGATGGGCATTCAGGTTGCTTCCATGACCTGGCTATTGTAAATAGTGCTGCAATGAACATTGGGGTGCATGTGTCTTTTTGAATTATGGTTTTCTCTGGGTATATGCCCAGTAGTGGAATTGCTGGATCATATGGTAATTCTATTTTTAGTTTTTTAAGGAACCTCCATACTGTTCTCCATAGTGGCTGTATCAATTTACATTCCCACCAGCAATGCAAGAGGGTTCCCTTTTCTCCACACCCTCTCCAGCATTTGTTGTTTGTAGATTTTCTGATGATGCCCATTCTAACCAGTGTGAGGTAATACCTCATTGTAGTTTTGATTTGCATTTCTCTAATAATTAGTGAAGTTGAGCAGCTTTTCATGTGCTTTTTTGGCCATTTGTATGTCTTCTTTGGAGAAATGCCTATTTAGGTCTTCTGCCCATTTTTTGATTGGGTTGTTTGTTTTTTTAATATTGAGCTGCATGAGCTGTTTATATATTTTGGAGATTAATCCTTTGTCCATTGATTCGTTTGCAAATATTTCCTCCCATTCTGAGAGTTTTTTTTTTTGTCTTTTTTATAGTTTCCTTTGCTGTGCAAAAGCTTTTAAGTTTCATTAGGTCCCATTTGTTTATTTTTGTTTTTATTTCTATTACTCTAGGAGGTGGATCAAAAAAGCTCTTGCTGTGATTTATGTCAAAGAGTGTTCTTCCTATGTTTTCCTCTAAGAGTTTTATAGTGTCCAGTCTTACATTTAGGTCTCTAATCCATATTGAGTTTATTTTTGTGTATGGTGTTAGGGAGTGTTCTATTTCATTCTTTTACATGTAGCTGTCCACTTCTCCCAGCACCACTTATTGAAGAGACTGTCTTTTCTCCATTGTATATCCTTGCCTCCTTTGTCATGGATTAGTTGACCATAGGTGCGTGGATTTACCTGTGGGCTTTCTATCCTGTTCCATTGATCTATATTTCTGTTTTTGTCCCAGTACCATATTGTCTTGATTACTGTAGCTTTGTAGTATAGTCTGAAGTTGGGGAGTCTGATTCCTCCAGCTCTGTTTTTTTCCCTCAAGACTGCTTTGGCTATTTGGGGTCGTTTTTGTCTCCATACACATTTTAAGATTTTTGTTCTAGTTCTGTAAAAAATTTCACTGGTAATTTGATAAGGATTGCATTGAATCTGTAGATTGCTTTGGGTAGTATAGTCATTTTCACAATATTGATTCTTCCAATCCAGGAACATGGTATATCTGTCCATCTGTTTGTGTCATCTTTGATTTCTTTCATCAGTGTCTTATAGTTTTCTGAGTACAGGTCTTTTACCTCCTTAGGTAGGTTTATTCCTACGTATTTTATTCTTTTTGTTGCAGTGGTGAATGGGATTGTTTCCTTAATTTCTTTTTCTGATCTTTCGTTGTTAGTGTATAGGAATGCAAGAGATTTCTGTGCATTAATTTTGTATTCTGCAACTTTACCAAATTCATTGATTAGCTCTAGTAGTTTTCTGGTGGCGTCTTTAGGATTCTTTAGGATTCTCTATGTATCGTATCATGTCATCTGCAAACAGTGACAGTTTTCCTTCTTCTTTTCCAATTTGTATTCCTTTTATTTCTTTTTCTTCTCTGATTACCATGGCTAGGACTTCCAAAACTATGTTGAATAACAGTTGCGAGAGTGGACATCCTTGTCTTGTTCCTGATCTTAGAGGAAATGCTTTCCTCTAAGAAAAATGTTTTACACCATTGAAAATGATGTTTGCTGTGGGTTTGTCATATATGGCCTTTATTATGTTGAGGTAGGTTCCCTCTATGCCCACTTTCTGAAGAGTTTTTATCATAAATGGGTATTAATTTTGTCAAAAACTTTTTCTGCATCTATTGAGATGATCATATGGTTTTTATTCTTCAGTTTGTTAACATGGTGTATCACATTGATTGATTCGCGTATACTGAAGAATCCTTGCATCCCTGGGATAAATCCCACTTGATCATGGTGTATGAGTCTTTTAATGTGTTGTTGGATTCTGTTTGCTAGTATTTTGTTGAGGATTTTTGCATCTATATTCATGAGTGATATTGGTCTGTAATTTTCTTTTTTTGTAGTGTCATTGTCTGGTTTTGGTATCAGGGTGATGGTGGCCTCATAGAATGAGTTTGGGAGTGTTCCTTCCTCTGCAATTTTTTGGAAGAGTTTGAGAAGGATAAGTGTTAGCTCTTCTCTAAATGTTTGATAGAATTCACCTGTGAAGCCATCTGGTCCTGGGCTTTTGTTTGTTGGAAGATTTTTAATCACAGTTTCAATTTTATTACTTGTGATTTGTCTGTTCATATTTTGTATTTCTTCCTGGTTCAGTCTTGGAAGGTTATACCTTTCTAAGAATTTGTCCATTTCTTCCAGGTTGTCCATTTTATTGGCATAGAGTTGCTTGTAGTAGTCTCTTATGATGCTTTGTATTTCTGCAGTGTCTGTTGTACCTTCTCCTTTTTCATGTCTAATTTTATTGATTGAGTCCTCTCTCTCTTTTTCTTGATGAGTCTGGCTAAAGGTTTATCAATTTTGTTTATCTTCTCAAAGAACCAGCTTTTAGTTTTATTGATCCTTGCTATTGTTTTCTTTGTTTTTATTTCATTTATTTCTGCTCTGATCTTTATGATTTCTTTCCTCCTGCTAACTTTGGGTTTTGTTTGTTCTTCTTTCTCTAGTTTCTTTAGGTGTAAGGTTAAATTGTTTATTTGAGATTTTTCTTGCTTCTTGAGGTAGACTTGTATTGCTATAAACTTCCCTTTTAGAACTGCTTTTGCTGCATCCCATAGGTTTTGGGTCATTGTGTTTTCATTGTCATTTGTTTCTAGGTATTTTTTGATTTCCTCTTTGATTTCTTCAGTGATCTCTTGGTTATTAAGTAGTGTATTGTTTAGCCTCCACGTGTTTGTATTTTTTTATGTTTTTTCCCCTGTAATTGATTTCTAATCTCATAGCATTGTGGTTGGAAAAGATGCTTGATATGATTTCAATTTTCTTAAATTTACTGAGGCTTGATTTGTGACCCAAGATGTGATCTATCCTGGAGAATGTTCCGTGCCCACTTGAGAAGAAAGTGTAATCTGCTGTTTTTGGATGGAATGTCCTATTAATATCAATTAAATCTGTCTGGTCTATTGTGTAATTTAAAGCTTGTCTTTCCTTATTAATTTTCTGTCTGGATGATGTGTCCATTGGTATAAGTGAGGTGTTAAAGTCCTGCACTTTTACTGTGTTCCTGTCGATTTCCTCTTTTATAGCTGTTAGCATTTGCCTTATGTATTGAGGTGCTCCTCTTTGGGTGCATATATATTTATAATTGTTATGTCTTCTTCTTGGATTGATCCCTTGATCATCATATACTGTCCTTCCTTGTCTCTTGTAACATTCTTTATTTTAAAGTCTATTTTATCTCATATGAGTATTGCTACTCCAGCTTTCTTTCGATTTCCATGTGCATGGAATATCTTTTTCCATTCCTCACTTTCAGTCTGTATGTGTCCCTAGGTCTGAAGTGGGTCTCTTGTAGATAGCATATATATGGGTCTTGTTTTTGTATCCATTCAGTGAGCCTGCGCCTTTTGGTTGGAGCATTTAATCCATTCACGTTTAAGGTAATTATCAATATGTATGTTCCTATGACCATTTTCTTAATTGTTTTGGGTTTGTTTTTGTAGGTCCTTTCTGTCTTTTGTGTTTCCCACTTAGAGAAGATCCTTTAGCATTTTTGTAGAGCTGGTTTGGTGGTGCTGAATTCTCTGAGCTTTTGCTTGTCTGTAAAGCTTTTGATTTCTCCATCGAATCTGAATGAGATCCTTGCCAGGTAGAGTAATCTTGGTTGTAGGTTCTTCCCTTTCATCACTTTAAATATATCGTGCCACTCCCTTCTGGCTTGTAGAGTTTCTGCTGAAAAATCAATTGTTAACCTTATGGGAGTTCCCTTGTATGTTATTTTTCCCTTGTTGCTTTTAATAATTTTTCTTTGTCTTTAATTTTTGTCAGTTTGATTACTATGTGTCTCGGCGTGTTTCTCTTTGGGTTTATCCTGCCTGGGACTCTCTGCTCTTCCTGGACTTGGGTGGCTATTTCCTTTCCCATGTTAGGGAAGTTTTCAACTATAATCTCTTCAAATATTTTCTCAGGTCCTTTCTCTCTCTCTTCTCCTTCTGGGACCCCTATAATGCGAATGTTGTTGCGTTTAATGTTGTCCCAGAGGTCTCTTAGGCTGTCTTCATTTGTTTTCATTCTTTTTTCTTTATTCTGTTCCATGGCAGTGAATTCCACCATTCTGTCTTCCAGGTCACTTATCTGTTCTTCTGCCTCAAATATTCTGCTATTGATTCCTTCTAGTGTATTTTTCATTTCAATTATTGTATTGTCATCTCTGTTTGTTTGTTCTTTAATTCTTCTAGGTGTTTGTTCTTTAACTCTTCTAGGTCCTTGTTAAACATTTCTTGCATCTTCTTGGTCTCCATTCTTTTTCCGAGGTCCTGGATCATCTTCACTATCATTATTCTGAATTCTTTTTCTGGAAGGTTGCCTACCTTCACTTCATTTAATTGTTTTTCTGGGGTTTTATCTTGTTCCTTCATCTGGTACAAAGTACTCTGCCTTTTCATTTTGTCTATCTTTCTGTGAATGTGGTTTTCGTTCCACAGGCTGCAGGATTGTAGTTCTTGTTTCTGCTGTCTGCCAGCACTGTCTTCTTTTGTGAGTTCTCCCAGGGTGTTTTAGGTCCTTTATAAATTATAGTTCTGACCACTGTAAGCATATGGAAAATGTCATCAATAATTCCTTTCTTTGACCCTGTGCAAACTGTCATCTATTTTGACTACTCTATCAAAGTCTCATCCTTCTAGGTCTTTCAGCATACAGACAGATATTCCTCCTAACACTGTAGCTTTGACTGCAGGCACCAACACAATGTGTTCCCTTCAGAGTTTTCTGGCAGAGTATTCTTTCGTCCTTGTATTAACACTGTTTATTAACCAATACCCCCTATTTCTGTCTTACTTGCCTTCAGAAGTCACTCACTGCTATTCTTTTCTTTATATTTTTTGGGGGCAGTGCACACAGGAGTACATAATTGTTTTATAAGTTGTAACAAATTATGCTGTGACCTAAACTCTTACCGTTTTACTGGGATTACTTCCCCCCACCCCTTTTCTTAGTGGAAATTATTAAACACAAAAGTAGAACATTTAATTTAATGAATTCCTAAGTACCCATTATCACCCAGCTTCAACAATTACCAACAGTTCACCAATCTTGCTTTTATTTCCTCTGCTTTTTTCCTGGAATATTTTACCTTTTTATTTTTTTATTTTTTTGGCTTTGGCCACGCTGCAGCTTGTGGGATCTTAGTTCCCCAACCAGGGATCAAACCCGGGCCCTTGGCAGTGAAAGCGCAGAGTCCTAACCACTGGACAGGCAGGGAATTCCCTGGAATATTTTAAAGCAAATACCAGATGTTATATCATCTCATAATTAAATACTTCAGTTCCTTTTCTTAATTTTGGTTACCTCCACTGCTTAGCTTAAACCTAAAATTCATAACTAGAAAGTAGAGAAAATATAGTGGCTCACTGTTACCTAGTAGAGCAAATTCATTTCTTTAGCCTATCATTTAAGGTGGCTTCTTTCCTTCTTTTATACCTCACTGTTTCCCAATACAAAATTCTCTTTTAGCCAAATTTATAAACAACCTTGTGCCACATACACAGAAACACAAACATGCCTTCACATGCATATACACTGTTAATTCTCATCTATGTAATACATTTTGTGCCATTATTTCTTTTACCTGAAATGTGTCCTTTTTTTCCTTAAGCAGTCCTATAAGAGCTAGCTTAACGTTTACCTCACTTATTGTTCATTGTATTATTCATTCATTTATTCATTTATCCTACCAATAATTGTCAAGTATCTACTAAATGTATAATAGTGCCCTAGATGCTGTGTGGATTAGAAAGAAGCATGATACATGATTTCCACCCTGAAATAATTATAATTCAATTGAGGAGATAATGTAAACCTCTGAAAAGTAAACAGTAGTGTAAAAGTTATTTATCAGAAAGATAACAACATAAGAGAAGTTGTATGGCAAGTGCATGCTAAAGGCCTTCAGAATACATAATTGGGACAAGATACAAGAAAGGAAGGGGTGTGGATGGCAGGGAGGGCATCACAGCAAAGATGGTGGTTGAGGCTGGCCTTGAAGGACAGGTTAGATTTGGATAGACAAGGGGGAAGAGGGTAATGGCATGAGCAAGGGCCTTAGATGGCACCGTCTCTGAATATTCTCATTTCTGTGGAGCTTTTATGTATTTTATAGCACATTATTTAGCACCTGATTATGCATAAATAATTAGGTAAAAATTTGTTTAGTTGTTTGAAATTTGTAAAGGACTTCCATATATATTATTTCAGCTAACTTTTTGAGATAGAAAGATTATTATACCTATTTTAAAAATAAAGACTCCCGAGTTCTCATTTCTTTTTCTTTTTTTAAAAAAATATTTAAATATTTATTTATTTGGCTGTGCCAGGTCTTTTTTTTTTTTTTGGCTGCATTGGGTCTTCATTGCTCTGTGCAGGCTTCTCATTGCGGTGGCTTCTCTTGTTGCGGAGCATGGGCTCTAGGCGCGCAGGCTTCAGTAGTTGCAGCATGCAGACTCAGTTGTTGTGGCGCACAAGCTTAGTTGTTCCGTGGCATGTGGGATCTTCCCGGACCAGGGATTGAACCCATGTCCCCTGCATTGGCAGGCGGATTCTTAACCACTGTGACGCCAAGGAAGTCCCTGCGCCAGGTCTTAGTTGTGGCACGTGGGATCTTTGTTGCCGCGTGCGGGATTTTCATTGCGGCATGAGGGATCTTTAGTTGCGGCATGCGGGAATCTTTTAGTTGCTGCATGCGGGCTCTTAGTTGTGGCATGTGGGATCTGGTTCCCTGACCAAGGATCGAACCAGGGCCCCCTGCATTGGGAGCACGGAGTCTTAACCACTGGACCACCAGGGAAGTCCCCTGAGTTCTCATTTCTTAATTCTAAATTTTATTTGTATAGAATTTAAAAGGTACAAAGGACATACTATGAAAAGTCAGTCTTCTCCCATCTCTATCCCCAGGTCATCCACTCCCTGGAAGGAATCACTGTTACCACCTGCAACTTATTTGGTATCATCTGCAATTTATTTGTGAGGCTAGTATAACCTTGATATCAAAATCAGACAGGACAGTGTAAGAGAAAAATTATAGGCCAGTTTTACCTATGAACCTAGATGTAAAAATCCAAAATAAAATATTAGAAAACCTAATCCAGCTATTTATAAAAATGATAGTGCATCCTGACGAAGTTTGGTTTATCTCAGGAGTGAGAAATGATTTAGTACTAGAAATGTATGCATATAATTGACCACAATAAGAGATCAAAGAGGAAAATTTACCCAATGGCTGAGGAAAAGGCATTTGATAGAATACAATACCCATTGGTTAAAGACTCTTAGCCAATTGTGAGAAAAATGAACTTTCTGAACCTGATAAAGTTTATCTACAAAAACCCTATAGCAAACATCATTCCAAAGGCAGAACCTTAGGAACATTACCCTTAAAAATCAATAAGAAGTATCCCTTAAAACAAGGATGCCTATTGTCACCACTTCTATTCAACATCCAACTGAAAGTCCTGGCTGGCCCACTAATACAGGAAAAATTAAAAGTATATGAATTGGAAAGAAAAAAGATGCTATTATTCACAGATAATATGATTATGTATACCAGAGGTCAGCAAACTGTCTTAGGAGCCAAATCCGGCCATTGCCGGTTTTTATAAAGTTTTGTTCACTTACATATTGTCTATGGCTGCTTTTGAACTACAAGAGCAGCAGAGTAGCCACATCAGAGACCATATAGCCTGCAAAGCTAAAATATTTACTGTCTGGTCTTTTACAGATAATGTTTTTGCTGACCCCATGGTCTACAAAATAATTCAAGAGAACCTACAGACTCTATTAGAACTAATAAGGATGGGTTCAGAAAGATTATGAGATACCTAACAATGTGAAAATATCAATTGCATTCTTATAAAAAGATACCTTTTATAATAGCAACCAGAAGTATAAGATGTGTAGGAATAAATCTACCAAAAAGAACTTAATGTAAATCAGCTATACTTAAATGTTAAAAAATAACTTTATAAATTATAAAATTATAAAACATTGAAAGACATAAGAGAAGATCTCAGTTAAGTGGAGGGATATACCATGTTTTTGGAAGACTCAAGATTGTAATAATGCCAGTTAACCTTACAGGACCACTATATTAACAAATGCCAATTATGGATTTGGACTGATGGAAAGGCCAGACACAGACACAGGCTTCAGAAACTGAACAGAGTTTACTTGTTGAAGGAATTAGAAAGAGGGAGTTGGGAAACCCTGTGGAGAGTTCAATAATATTCCCCAGGACAGTTGGAGAAGTTTCTTGACTTGATATTCGTCACCGAAGGGGTGCATAGTTAGGGATCATAGTGTCTGAATGAGTGAGAGTCATATCACACCTTTTGGAATTGTACCTGTCCCCCTCCATGCCTAGTATTATATACAAAAGATAGGAGCAGACTTGTACATGGGATAGTCTGGATAGGCACTACACTCCTAGGACAGGTTTTCAGGATTTTTTAGTGTCCAAAACTCAGGAACCAAATAAACCAAGAAACTTTTGTACCATCGTCTGGGTTTCCCATACATGTTTTAGCTGTAGGAAGATTTCCTTGAACCTGGAGATTTGGGAGCCATGGAATGGGTACCACGCAGTATTACTTTAAAGGGTCTGCATTTGCTCACCCAACCTCACCAATCCTCTCAGCCCCAAGAGTGTCCAGCCTTATGTCTCATCCAGCTGTGGGTCTAGATGTGGTCAATCCAGGTTGCATCACAGCCCCTGAACGAATTTTGTAAGAATTTCTCTCTCTTTCACTGTCTTTGTTTTTGGGGGGGTTTTTTGTAATTTATTTTTATATTGGGGTTTAGCTGATTTTCACTGCTGTGTTTATGCCACTTTACACCCACTTGATTCACTTACAGAGAGATATCAATAAATACTTTTTTAAGATTCTTACTAGTCAGATATATTGTTCTGCGGTGAATAGGCTTGTTGAGTCCAGTTCACTGAGCAATGAGTAGGTCTTGTCTATTACATATTTGGTTTATGGAACAGTATCTGTGCTAATTTCAAACTCTTGGTTTATGCCTCACCCCACCTCACCTTTCCCCTTAAGCAGCCATAAGTGTGTTTTCTAAATGTGTGACTCCGTTCTGTTTTATAATTCAGTTCATGTGTAGCGATTTTTACATTCCCTCTATAAGTGATGTTATGATAAGTTTCTTTTTCTGTGTGACATATTTCACTTAGAATCATCGTGCCTAAATCCACTCATTATGCTGCTACTAACCTTATAACATTGATTTCATGGCTGAGGGATATTCCATTGTACATAAGTACCACAACTTCTTTATCCATTTTTCTGTTTCCTGGGATATTTAAGGTGTACCCGAGTCGAGGTTCTTTTAAACAGAGCAGCCCTAAACTTTTTTTTGAGTTAGGGCTATTTGGAGAAAGCATGATCCCTCACTGTCCCCATCTGTAGCTACTTGCTATCTGAAACTCAGACAAGTACCATACTCTAGATTCAGCTAACAGTATTCTTTGCTATTATAATTCTTTCTTCAGATTCTGGCTATCCTCACTGAGGTCTGGAATAGATTTGAGATCACCGGAGGGTACAGTGCAGTAGAGTACACTGAAGCCTCAGCACAGGCCTCCTTTATTTTCCTTGGCCTCCTCAGGCTAACCTAGCTGGGTCCCTATGCATTCCTGAACTCAGTGGGAAGTGAGTAACAAAGGCTAGTTAGCCAGGGGTTTTTGATAAGATCTTTAGACCTAGGCCTCATCTTGCAATCTCCAACTTAAACAGGGTTTGTAATAAAACTTGGCTAATTCTGAAATTACTGTGAGATAAGTAAGGGCCAAGAACAACAATGGTAATTTTGATAAAGAACAAGGTAAGGAACTAATTCTCAGATATCAAGATTTATAGAGCAGTGGTAATCAAGATGTCATGTATTAGTAAGGGATAGACAATTAGATCACTGGAACAGAATAGAGAGCCCAGGGACCTAGCCCTGTGTATCAGTTGGCATAGGCTAGGTTGTATTATAGCAATGAAACCTTACCAAAAAAAATCTTAGTGGCCAAACACATCAAAAGTTTATTTCTTGCCAATGCTACCTGTTCACTGTGAGTAGGCAGCAAATTACTCAGGGATCCAGGCACATGTCTCCATGATTACTCAGGTAGGAAATGAGAAGTATCACTTTTACTCACCTTTAAAGTCATATGGCCATGCCACTAAGTGCCTGGATAGAGAAAAACTAGAATATTTGCAAACAGCTATGATGACTAGAACATTATGCATATATGAAAACTTGATATTTGTAGAAGAGAATGTACATAGTAAATTGTCCTGGGACAATCAATTAGCCATAGAGGAAAAATAAGGTGAAATTAGGAAATGAATTGTGGATTAAAGATCAAAGGGTAAAAATCAGAACTTTAATTTTTTTTTTTTTTTTGGCCACGCGGCACGGCATGCAGGATCTTAGCTCCCTGACCAGGGCAGGGATTGAACCCGTGCCTCCTGCAGTGGAAGCATGGAGTCTTAACCACTGGACCACCAGGGAAGTCCCCAGAGCTTTAATGTTTTAGAAGCAATAAAGGGAAGGGAAGGGAACCATCTTTAGTATTCTTAAAAGAATTTCCTAATGCAAAAAACATAAACCCTAAATAAAAAGATTGATAAATATATACATTAAAATAATGATATGTTCTAAAAAGACATGACATAGGCTATGAGAAAATGTCTGCAATGCATATAACCAACAAAGGCTTCGTACCCACAATATAAAAGTGACCCCTACTAATCACTAAGAAAAGAGCAAACAGTCCGGGGACATCAGAAGGCATTTATATGTTTGTGTGTGTGTATATTGCTCATGTATGATGCTCAACCTTACTAGTAATTGAGGAAATGCAAATCAAAACCAAAGTAAGATACAATATCCCACACATTCAAATTGGCAAAAAAAAGAAAAAAATTTTTTAATCTGATGCAAACAAATTTGGCAAGGATGTTGAGTAAAGGAACTCTGTTGGTAGTACAGCAAGTCCCCTACATATGAACCTTCAAGTTGTGAACTTTCAAAGATGCAAACGTGCGTTCCATCAACGTCAGGCGTGAGTGAAGTTGCAGCTTGCCCCCCGTCTCCTATTGCTGATGATCCTTCAGCTCTACCATCTCCCACCTCCTCTCCCTCCTCCAGTCAGTAACTCTCCTTGCCTGTTCACTTGATGCCAGCCCCTGAATGTCAGCTGTTGTACTGTACTACTGTACAAGGTACTGTATTGTAAGATTAAAAATGTTTTCTTTATTTTTAGTTTGTTTTTTATGTATTATTTGTGTGAAAAGTATTATAAACCCATTACAGTACAGTACTATGTAGCTGATTGTGTCCGTTGGGTACCTAGGCTAACTTTGTTGGACTTACGAACAAATTGGACTTACAAACCCGCTCTCGGAACGGAACTCGTTCATATGTAGGGGACTTACTATATAAACTGGCACACCCATTTTGAAGAGTAGTTTGGCTATATCTAGAAAGTAGAAGTTTTACTCCTAGGTACATACTTAGAGAAACCCTTATACATAAGAACAAAAACATAGTATTTATTGCAACATTGTTTTAAATAGCAAAAAACTGGAAAAAGCCTTAACATGTCTATTGACTTAGGACAAGAGATAATTAAATGGAAGTATATTCACACAATGTACTATTATACACCAGAGAAAACCGATGAGCTAGAACTAAAAGTATCAACATGGTTAAATCTCAAAACCATGATATTGAGTGATATGAGCAAATTGCAGATGGATACTAATATCATATTATTTATATAAAATTCAAATACATGCAGAATAATTCTAACTATTGTGTGTTGATACACATATGTTATAATATCTACGATAATAAACACCAAGATCAGGATGGGGATTACCTCTGAGGAAGAATAGGATTAAGGAAGGTCTAAAAAAATGAATCTAAAGCAAAAATGGCAAAATGTTAATGTTTAGTAAGAGGGTGATGAGTAAGGGTATTTGTTAAATTAGTCTCTGTACTATTTTGTATGCTTGAAATATTTAATAATAGGAAAACAATAAACTTAAATTTCAGCTAGGTTAAAAGACTTAGACCTAAAGTTACACAACATATGTGAAGAAACTCCATGATTCAAATCTAATCATATGATTCCTGATAACCAGCTGTTTTTATTTTTCCTTTTTAAGTATTTTTCAGTTAACATTGTCTTACTAATTGCCTTATAAGTCTTTGATGCAGGGGTGAGATCTCTGAAAGAGGGATTCTGTCTTAATGCTTTAACATTCATCAGCTCGTGTAGGCGCTCAGGAAGCAATCCGTTGCTAGATTGCTGTATACAGTGTTATGCATGGGACTGTGATTTCTGGTCCATATATCTGAATCTAAATAATAGTAAATGATGTAATGCCAGAATTTTACAATCACAATCTCTAGTAAGTTTAGGTGTTACGTTGATCAGTCCACATCCTGAAAGGGAATAGCAAGAGGTCTTAATTTTTTCTTTCAACTGTCTAAGAAGACATTATATTTTCACAACTGTCACAGAGTGTTACATATTACTTTATGAACTAGTACATGGTACATTGATAGTTTTCTCTTTATTTATTGTAGGTATCATGACTGGAGCATTTTACTCTGTCTCAACATTATTAAATCAAATTATACTGACATACTATGAGGTAAGCTTCTGCCTATATTGTGTTGCATGCCTGGCCAAGAATTTTTCTTTAGAAATATAATTCCTGTTAGCATGATCATAAGGCTAAAGATTTATGACCTTGTTGCTGTAAAAGATTTATATTTGTTTTCACTGAGAATACATTTAATCCAGTTTATAAAACAACATGGAAAGCAGAAGTCATTATTGCTTTGACAGTACCTCAGTCTTTTTAAAATTTTTTTTAAAAGAGATAGTGTGACTGGTTATATGAAAAAAGACAAAGAACAAACTTTAAAAGAAAACCAACACAAATATAAAGACGTAAATATCAAGCTCTGATCTCTCTTTGCTTTTGAAAGGAGAACGCAGTTGTAGTATGTAAAAGCTATCAGCTTAACTTCCTTTTCAGACATCTGTGAATTAGTTAAGAATTCTAACAAAAATTACTGTACTTCTAACCATGGAGGATCAAGAAAAATTCCCTTTTTGATTTCTCCCATATATCAGGGTTTTTTTTTTCTGTTTTAACGTAGAATGTCCTTTAATATGTGCTTTACCTGCCTCTACCGCATTCACCTTAACACATGTACTGAATTCTTCATGTTATATTGTATGCTTAATTTTATCTGCTATTTCCATTGACTTTGAGAAGGTATTGGAATGTGAAGGATCTGTTTGAATTAGAAGTATCTGATCAACTTCTTTTGAAAAAAATTTTAAGGGAGAAGAAGTGAATGCTGGAAGGATTGGACTAACACTAGTATTAGCTGGAATGGTGGGCTCTATTCTTTGTGGTTTATGGCTGGATTATACCAAAACATACAAGTAAGTGAAAGTAGGCAAATGTATGGTGTACAACCTAAGGTATTTTGGTTTTAAAGGAACCTTTACTTTTTATTTTAAGAAATTTACAAAGTGTTATTATTACTAAAAGACTTGGATTCTAGACACTCTTAGGTTCCCTTAACTTCTGAATACAGTAGTCTCTGTATTATCTTATCTGTCATGTTTATTTCAACTTTGAGGACTTGGATACCTTATGAACTCTCCTCCCCTGTAATAATACTCATATATACCTCTTCAGAACGGATCATTTCTATTCTAAAAGGGGCCCTTTCTGAGAAACATTTGACTTCTGACAGAGACTTTATATTGCCCTTTTCTCATGTTATGAACTTAAAAACAAACAAATAAAAAGTTGTTCTTTCCTATCAAAAGGCTTTTTGGTAAAAAGTTTTTGGCGAAAATGCCCCCAAACTGTAGTTCCACTTAACTATAATACTGTAATACATAATATGAAGATGCTATATTAATTGCACATCTGTATGGAACCAGAAAAATGCTAATACAAAAGAAAAAGTGAGTAGTACCAACTAGGAGACTGAGAAAGGGGTTTCAGAGGCAGCATCTTTTGCACTGGGCCTTAAAAGAATAGCTATATTTCAAAAAAAAAAGAGAAGAAGAAGAATAGCTACATTTCTTAACAGACAGAAACTTCCCATCTGTTTGGGAGAAATGAATGAATGGAACTATGAATGAATGAAGTATGGAACTATGTCCTCTGCACCTTTCAAGGCCTAAGATATATTTGATACCGTTATCTAGACCCTTTCAAAGTACTGCTGATCTTGAAATTCTCCAAGGTAGTTCTCGGGTAATTTAAGACAGCACTTACTGTGGCTTCATTATTACGTAATGGTAGCTTAGAGTAAAACCCATTAAATTTGTAGATGAAGGGAGCATATGTAAAGGATTTACATTTATTAATAGTCTTTGGTCCATTTTATAATTAGGAAACTGGATTGGCATAGAAGTGTTCTTTGTTGCCCTGGCTTTCTTCTCAGGATAACTGCCATTCACTCACCAAGTTCCTGTTATGTGCATCACTCTTAGCTAGGAATCGTGGGAAGTAATATTTGATCCCTGTCCTTAGGACCTTTGCAGTCTAATTGGGAAAAATAAGGTGTTCACATATGTAAAGTTAAATAATAATATAACAGACTAAAATAGATATCAAGTGCCAATTATGTAGATAGAAAATGATTAGGGAGTTTGGAAGAAAGGAGAATCTTGTAAGCTGCAGCGGTTAGGAAAAGCATTTTGGAAGAGGCGGAATTTGATCTGTATCTTGAAATACGGATAGGGAACTATCCCATTTGGTGGCACAAAAATGATTTTATCCTTATGAGTTTTCCTTCTTGTCTGAGCATTGGATATGATGTGAGTTTTGTTGTCTGTTGCTGTTGAAACTTAAATTTAATCTTTCAAGTCCATGCCTTGGTGGAAACATTTTCCATAGATAAGAAGGGGTTAATCTTGAAATCTGAAGAATTTATTACTGTATGGACAGAGCATAGCCAGACATGATTTTTATGTGCCTAAGAAAGTCAGACAAAATACTAACAATTTTGTTGTTTTTGTTTTAGACATACTACTTTGACAGTTTACATATTGTCTTTTGTTGGAATGGTTATATTTACTTTCACACTAAACCTTGGACACATTATCATCGTGTTTGTCACTGGAGGGTTGCTTGGGTAAGCATCACATGTGTTTAGGAGGAATGATAGCATGCTGTTATAATTCTGAAGTATTACTACTGTGGTTTTTAATTTTTTTAAGTTCATCCAAAAGTTCTTTAATATTTTATTTATTATTTTTTTATTTTTATTTTTTTAACGTCTTTATTGCAGTATAATTGCTCAAAAGTTCTTTAATATTTTAAACTTTAAAAGATCTGTCTCGTGCACATCAATGTGTAATTCTTTACAACTATAAAAAATTAGCTTAAAATTACTTTTTTGCTATACTATCGGTGAAAAATGGATAAGCCTTACTTAATCCAAGTAACTTTACTTGGCTAGAAAGACAACTGACTTAGAAAACTAGGGGTAAATTTTTCTCAGGAAAAAAAATTAGAAATTGTTTTGCTTCCTAGTTCATGGTTTTGCGTCTCAGTTCTCATGTCCTTGGGTTAATTGGTGAATCATAATAGTGCCTTCCTTTCACATACCAACCTCAAAACATTCACTTACTTGATAATTAGAATAGGTCTGAGAAGTTAAGCAATTGCATCAATATGTGATATTGTCCTTTTAATGATTCTTTCTGTGATTTTGGATTTATTTTCTTAGTTTCTTCATGACTGGTTACCTCCCCTTGGGTTTTGAATTTGCTGTTGAAATCACTTACCCTGAGTCTGAAGGTACTTCATCTGGTCTTCTTAATGCTGCTGCACAGGTAAACCTCTGATTTCTCTTAAATCTGAGACCGTTAGTTTACCAAATAGCCTAGTGGGTAATGAGTTTGACCATAGCTTTTGTTTTAAAAATTCCACCTTTCAATGCATGTTTCTAGAAGCCAAATCATATGAATAAAATAGTTAAGAAAAGTTCTGGGGAAAACATTATATTTGTTTTAAAGAAGCAAACAATAAAAATATTTCTCTTACTTTATTTTAGATATTTGGAATTTTATTCACGTTGGCGCAAGGAAAGCTCACATCAGACTATGGTCCTAGGACAGGGAACGTTTTCCTCTGTGTTTGGATGTTTGTAGGCATTCTTTTAACAGGTAAATTAGGGAATTTGCCTGCCAAAGTACTCGTGTCATGTCGTCTTTGTATTTAATTTTCATTTATATTGCTTCTCAAGGCTTGACAGAACTCAAGAAAAAAATGAGATAAAAAGCAGGATATTATTGTTTCCCTTCAAGGATATGAATCTATGAATTCATTTTTCAGGTTTCAAATTCAACGCAATTGCTATGCATAGAAAACAAAACCATTGTAACAAGTGTCAGTAAAGGCCTGGAATGGACAGACCTGGCCTCAAGTTCCGATTCTGCTGCTCAGTAGCTGTGTGACTTTGAAAAGTTACTCAACCTCTCACATCCTCCCTTTCTCATTTATATAATAGGGTATTAAAAGCCTGATTTATGATGGTTATACAATTTTTTGAATAGAATTTTAAAAACACTGAATTGTATACATTAAAGGGGTAAATGTTATGATATGTGAATTGTATCTCAAAAAAATGTATATAGATGTAATATAAATATGGTAAAAATAGCAAAAAGAAAGGGGGAAATGCAACTATACTATTGCAAGATTTCTACATCTTTCTTGAAGTAATTCTATATAAAGTCTAAGAAGATTGTGGTAAATTAAAGATGCACAGTGTAATCCCTAGAGCAACGAATAAAAAATAAACAACAACAGCAACAAAAGCCTGCCTTGGGGGGTTGCTGTGAGGATTAACTGAGACGGTTGATGAAAAGCTCCTAGTGTAGTGTCTGGCACCTAGGACATGCCTGGTCATGTATCACACAGGCTGCTTTTTTTTTTTTTAAGTTTTTTTTTTTTTTTTTTGGCTGCGTCGGGTCTTAGTTGCGGCATGTGGGATCCTCCGCTGGGGCGTGCAGGCTCTTTGTTGCAGCACATGGGCTTCTCTCTAGTTGTGGCCTGTGGCTTGTGTGCTCAGTAGTTGCGGCCCATGGACTTAGTTGCCCTGTGGCATGTGGGATCTTAGTTCCCTGACCAGGGATCAAACTCATGTCCCCTGCGTTGGAAGGCAGATTCTCAACCACTGGACTTCCAGGGAAGTCCCCTTAAGATTTTTTTGATGTGGACCATTTTTAAAGTCTTTATTGAATTTTTTTTTTTTTTTTTTAAACACACACACACAAATTTTTTTTTTTTTAACTTTGGGTTTATTTATTTATTTATTTATTTATTTATTTATTTATTTATTTATGGCTGTGTTGGGTCTTTGTTTCTGTGCGAGGGCTTTCTCTAGTTGCGGCAAGCGGGGGCCACTCTTCATCGCGGTGCGCGAGCCTCTCATTATGGCGGCCTCTCCTGTTGCGGAGCACAGGCTCCAGACGCGCAGGCTCAGTAGTTGTGGCTCACGGGCCTAGTTGCTCCGCGGCATGTGGGATCCTCCCAGACCAGGGCTCGAACCCGTGTCCCCTGCATCGGCAGGCAGATTCTCAACCACTGCGCCACCAGGGAAGCCCCTTTATTGAATTTTTGCTTCTGTTTTATGTTTTGGTTTTTTTGGCTGCGAGGCATGTGGGATCTTAGCTCCCCAACCAGGGATCGAACCCGCACCCCTTGCATTGGAAGGCGAAGTCTTAACCACTGGACCACCAGGGAAATCCCAGGCTGTTATTATAATGTGGTAACCATGGGAAGAAGTCAAATGGCAGTGGTGGAAATAGCGTGTGGAATTATTTGCCAGTTCTTAGGTCTAGTCAGAATAGACATGGGCAGGAAAGAGAATAGTGCCCAATCTCCAGAAAAAGAGCATGTAAAAGAACTTTTATCCATAGTTTGTCCAGGCACAAGGGTGTAAGGATGAATTTCGAAGCAAGATTTACAGGGAATTCCCTGGCAGTCCAGTGGTTAGGACTCTGAGCTTTCACTGCCAGGGCCCAGGTTCAATCTCTGGTTAGGGAACACAGATCCCGCAAGCTGTGGGGCGTGGCCAAAAAAAAAAAAAAAGCAAGATTTATATCCAGTAGTGCTTCCAGGCCCGTGTTGGCCTCAACTGTTATTTCACTTTGTTAATTTCTTTCTGAGTCCCCTTGTCAACATGAGAGACAGAAGCCATGGAGACTTGAAGAGGGATTACTTTTTTGATCTGCTATAGCTTGATTCAAGGATAGACTCTAACAGAAAGATATGAATCAAGGCTTCTTTTTATATTCGTTGAATACCTGATCATTCTTTTTGAAACCCCCAATATGATAAGTGCTTACCAGTGATAAGCAGTTATTTTGGAAATACACAACCACCTAAGGTCACTGTCATTCATTCATTACACTCAAAGGGACTAAATGTACCATTTCGTCAAAGAAAAGCATCCTACCATGGAAGTGTTTTCCTCTTATTCTCTTCGGTTAGTAAAACAAAGCATACAAAACTGAATGTTTTGTAACTGAATGTATGTAATTTAATACATTAACTGTCTTAACTACTGATCTGTCATAAATAATTCCATATTTGTTCTTAATTTCCAGGGAAGTAACACCTAGCTATCAAATAGAGTGTTTCTGTTGCACCAAAAAAGGGAACAGTTTTGTGTTCTCTTTTCACATTATCTTATAGTAAGATTCATAAATGTTAATTCAAACAGGTGAAGTACAGAAAATTAATTAAGAAGTGAAAAAAAGATCTTTAAAATTAGTTTTACATTGATACTTTTGCCACCTAAAAATGCTAATCAATGTCTCTCATATGTTGAATATTTTACTGGAGAGAGGTGATGGATTTATATCGAGTAGTTATTTGTTTAGACAGAGGAGAGAAGGCTGGGAAATTCCTGAGGTGTGGTGAAAGTGGTACCTTTTCTTTTTACATTTTTTGAGAATTGTTGGCAGGTCTTGTTTTTTTTGTTTTTTTTTTTTAAACGTTTCTTTAATTAATTTATTTATCTTATATTTTTTTATTTTTGGCTGTGTTGGGTCTTCGTTTCTGTGCGAGGGCTTTCTCCAGTTGCGGCGAGCAGGGGCCACTCTTCATCGCGGTGTGCGGGCCTCTCACTGTCGCGGCCTCTCCCATTGTGGAGCACAGGCTCCAGACGCGCAGGCTCAGTAGTTGTGGCTCACGGGCTCAGTTGCTCCGCGGCATGTAGGATCCTCCCAGACCAGGACTCGAACCCATGTCCCCTGCATCGACAGGCAGATTCCCAACCACTGCGCCACCAGGGAAGCCCAGCAGGTCTTGTTTTGACAGGGGAATTACCATTTAAATGCAGTGCATTCTGCTTTTCCAGTATTGACAGCTCTCTGTAAAGTCTATTATATATGCTCCTTAGCCCATTTATGTCCATTGAAAAAAGTGTTTCTAAACACTTCACAGTGTTTCTAAATTCTATGATTAATATTAATGGTAAAGAAAGCCACAGTTTCCCCCTGTAAAAAATGAGTAGCCTCTTTGATTTGGTGGATTGTACAACAATGTCGAGCGGATCAGCCGATATCGATCATTGCTGCAATTTAAAGCATGACGTTTTAATGTCAAGCTGCTTGTAAATATGAGCTTGTTACACAACATCACTTTAAAATCATTTAAATGCATTCAGAAGGGCCATTTTACATATATCCAATTAGTTCAGCGTAAATATCTGAATTTCTAAAATATTGGTATCAGTGATGGAACAGAATTATAAGGGGCAGTGTGGATTTCTAAAGAAGCATTAGTCTAATTTTTAAGACTGATTTTACTTTCACCTTTCAGACTTTGCTTTATGACTGATTAGATTACTTAACTACCCACAAACTTTTATCTTTTCTTGTTTTACATTCTCTTTGTGCAGTCTATGGCCTTAACTACCACATTAATCTGTACCTCCAGACCCTGATCGCTTTTACATTTCAGACCAATATGTCTAATCATCTATTTATCTCTGGACCTGGATGTCCCATGGGATTTTATACTCAACCTGTCCAGAACTGAACTCACCACCTTCCCAATCACACCAATTCGTCTTGTATTTTCAGTTTCAATAACTAGGACCTCCATCCATTCAGTTGCCCAAGCAAGTCACCCACTTCCCCCTCCCTAATCCCCATTTTTCATATCCTATCAAACCACTGAGTCTTTTTTAAAAACTATTATTTATTTATTTATTTTTTGGCTGCGTTGGGTCTTAGTTGAGGCACGCGGGGCTTTCGCTGAGGCGTGTGGGCTCTTCGTTGCAGCGCTGGGCTTCTCTCTAGTTGTGGCGTGCGGGTTTTCTCTTCTCTAGTTGTGGCACACAGGCTCCAGAGCATGTGGGTTCTGTAGTTTGCGGCACGCGGGCTCTCTCGTTGAGGCGCATGCGCTTAGTAGTTCTGGCACGCGGGCTTAGTTGCCCCGCGGCATGTGGGATCTTAGTTCCCCGACCAGGGATCGAACCAGCGTCCCCTGCATTGGAAGGCAGATTCTTTTTTTTTTTTTTTTTTAAACATCTTTATTGGAGTATAATTACTTTACAAAGGAAGGCGGATTCTTTACCACTGGACCACCAGGGAAGTCCCTCAAACCACTGAGTCTTATTGGTTCGATTCTAAAATATCTCTGAAACCTGTCCCTATATCACCATTTCTCACACGTGCAGGCCTTACCACCTCTCAGCAGGATGAAAGCCTCTTGACTGGCCTTCCTGCCTCTAGCCTTGTTGCTGATGACATCCCCCGCACAGCTGCCAGACTGAGCTCCCTAACACACAGACCTGATCACGTCCTCCCCTACTCAGACGCAATGTCATCCTGCCAACCCAGCCTCCCATCTTGCCACCTGCCTCTTGTACTTGATGTTCCAATGATTCCAAACTACCTCTAGTGCCAAGAATAGACTGTACTCTTCCTGTCCTGGTCTCTTGGCATGTACTGGTTTCCGCCTGCCTAGAACGCCTTCCCCTCTCCTCTTATCTGCTTGCAAGTTCCAACTCATTTTTCAAGTTTCAATTCAAACATATCTCCTCTGGTAAGCCTTTCCTGATTTCCTTCTGACATAGGCATTTTTTTCCCCACACTTCCGCTACACGCTGTGCATGCCTGCATTATTGGAGTTGTTATGCAGTGTTATAATTGTTTGCATGTCAGTGTTTCTCTAGACTGGAGTGTCCTTTAGGGAAAGAATGGTGCTTTTCATCTTTGTGTCTTGGTTCTTAGCATCCTGTATTTGTTCACTAATGAATGACTTGCTAATTAAGTTAATGGCTTAGAGAGATACTATTATTTTTTCAGGCTACAAGAATGTTATGGAATATTATGGTACTGTAGAGTGCTGAATTTGACAATATCAAAAAAGATTTTGTACTGCTTAGAAAAAAGTATATTTATACATACTCTACGGTAACTCCATTGATGCTTCTCTGTTTGCAGCATTAATCAAGTCCGATCTGAAAAGACACAATATAAATAAAGGAATTACAAATGGCGATATTAAAGCTGTAAGTAGTGAATATTTTTATGATTATACTATTGAGAAATGTGTGCATAGAGAGTGAGTATAAACCCATCTACCCCATCAGCTGTTTTTTTTTATTCCTGTGGATCTGTCATAATGGCATATGCCAGATACATACTGTAAATTTTTTATCCTCTTATTCTTTCTACAGGTACCAGTTGATAGCCCCACAGATGAAGAATCAAAAACTATTCTGATGTCCAAGCAATCAGAATCAGCAATCTGAGGTGAAAGGAAAAGTTAATATCATGTGATAATTGAGTAATAAAGCTTAGTTCATAGGTTGTGGGTAACGGACACTTACTTGAAAATTATTGTATGACTCCTGTATGCAAGTACTGTTCTTACTTGTTAATTTAAGCAATATTTTGCTTAAAATACTTTTGTTTACATCATTTTAACACTACCATTTATCTAATGAGTGTCCCATCTTATATTATTGACCTAAAAGTAAGCTTCTTGACATTTGGTTTTCAAAAGTAAATGTTCTTTTTGTAGAAAATGGAAGCTTAGAAGGCTTTCTAAAATGATAATATGGAGGTCCAATCCCTTCAAGTCACATAGGCGTACATGCAATTTGTTTATATAAAACTATCCAGTGGAACCAAGTGTACAATGTATTCCTAATTATCTCCCTTTCCATTGTTCAGACCAGCTGTCCAAGCCCCCTCAGTGTGAATACAGTCTATGAATATGACACTTCTAACCCACCAAATGACACTATTGGGATGAGACTTCCAGATGACCTCTTAAGATTTTTCCCATTTCTTACATTCTTGTTAGAAAATGCTTTGTAACAGGTACTGTCAGTGGCCATAAAAACTTTTCAGTGTGCAGACGGAACCCATAACTTTGGTCTTAGGCATATGTTCTCATTAAGCGAAGTAGCCCAGACACAGACTCATTACCGTGAGTTCTTCTTTGTGCTGCCTTCCCATTCATCGTAAGAATGCTAACACTATATTTTTCACTCCAACTTGATATAGAGTAGTTTTGTATCCACTACCTTTTTGTACTCTTTTTTTTCTTCAATATATAACTTTCTAGTAAGAAAATGTCATCCTATGTGTTACTGGCTTTTTCATGATTTTTTGTATCACACCTTATACTTTTGCCTTGAAGATTCCTGAGATAAGGAAATCTGTAATAACTTCAGGTAGCCTAGGCATTCCCATTTAGTGGAGACCTCTTGAGATGCTGTCTGTTCTAATTCAGCAAATCATTCTTTATGGAGTCTGTATCATTCTTTGAGGAGTCCTTTGCCCAGGCCTGTGCCCCCTCAGCGTGTTGGGGGAGTGGGCTCTTTGCTTCACCACAGAATGTGCATAGGCTCCGAACTGCCGGGACAGTCTGCTCTTTTACACGCTCAGGGTAAGGAGAATAGGACCAAATGCATTTCCACAGTGCCTACCACTGCGTTTTGTTTACAGTGAGAATCTCAGTGTTGTTCGTGTCCTGGCTCTCTAAGCAGATAGGGAATATCTTTAGAGTAATGGCATTTAAACAGCCGTAATATTTATATTATGTCCACATAAACACAAAAAGCCAATCAGGTATTCCCTTGAATATCCTTGAAGTGAATTAGCAATTCTGATTTGGGTGTACTATATGCATCGCTTTATACTGAAATGATAACATTGTCTGTAACCAAACGACAGTAAATTATGTGGAATCTTACCCTGGAGAACGTGTTACCAGAAGAATTTAGCTGGGAATCAGGAACTTCAGGTCTATGTCCTGGTTCTGTTTCTAGCTTCCCTGTAAATCAGGCAGCACTTTCCTCATCCGTATAATGAATGTGTAAAATTTGATCTCAGAGATCTTTTTTGAATTTTAAATGCACTCATCGGGGGATAGACCAAATCATTGTACCACAGGAACTTAAATCTAGCTGGAGAAAAATTACCTGGACAGTTGAATAAACAACTGTGGTTGTTACCTTGTAGATACAGGGAACTTAAAATCTGTTTTTAGAACACCCCTGGTGGTGCAGTGTTTAAGAATCTGCCTGCCAAGGCAGGGGACACGGGTTCAAACCCTGGTCCGGGAAGATCCCACATCCTGCAGAGCATCTAAGCCCGTGTGCCACAACTACTGAGCCTCTGCTCTAGAGCCCGCAAGCTGCAACTACTGAGCCCGCAAGCCACAACTACTGAAACCCATGCACCTAGAGCCTGTGTCTGCAACAAGAGAAGCCACCACAATGAGAAGCCTGTGCACCACAATGAAGAGTAGCCCCCACTCACCACAACTAGAGAAAGCCCTCACGCAGCAATGAAGACCTAACGCAGCCAAAAATAAATTAATTTAAAAAAATGCATGACAAAATTTTTAAAAAATAAAATCAAATCTGCTTTTATGCTTTTTGTTCAGTTGGTGATAGTTCAGGCAGAATATGCTGAATCATTAACTTCCTTAGATATTTACATCACAGATTTTATGGCCAAAAATATATTTTAAGGTCCCTCCTCTAAATAATTGTTTTTACTTTTAAACTGTCAATGTTATTTCAAATAATCATGTACTTGTCAAGTTCCTGAGGTTTGAACAAATTACAGATAAAAGTTGGAATATTTTATTTCTGAAAAGCATATATACATATATGTCATGTGTATTTTTCCTTGTTGATTAGAAAAAGAATGAAATATGATGTGACAAAACACAAAATGAATTGATAATTTTTCTGTATTTTGAATTAAATTTGTCTGTAATATATCAAACAAGAATGTCATGTAATTCTATGTCGTATCTTTGGAATACGGAGTTGGTAACTATCACTTGTGTAAATTTTAATCAAGTGATTTTAGAAAGAAACTGGATGCTTTCAAAATCTCTTGTATTTATAAATGTTGCAAATATAGCTTTTGCCTTTTGTGAATGTTGGAGAAATGTCTTTAAAAATGTGTTTTAAAAATATGTGTAAACATAGAGTATTGCCAGAAGAATGCCTGTCTGTCTTAAGTCATTTTTCATGTTCTAATTTTTGCTCTTTGTACTATTTAGCTGTATGCTTGTTCTTCAGTTATTTCAGACGAGATAAATTTATTTTTTTAAGATTAATTTTGTGTGGCTTTTTTTTTTTTTTTTTTAAGTTCTGATGTTTTAGTACACATGGGGAATGGAAAGGGATTATAACATTTCAGAATGGGCCAAGGGAGAGAGGTGGTTTGTGGAATACAGTAAGTCCCCTACATATGAACCAGTTCTGTTCCAAGAGTGCATCCCTAAGTCCAATTTGTTTGTAAGTCCAACAAAGTAATTTTCACTTTTGTTTCCATTGTTATTGCTTGGCACTTCTTAGCGGTAGTACCAGCTACATCCCTGCTGCTTTCACGCTTGCTTCCAGACATACTAGGCTTGAAATAAATATGCTATACTACTGTACTCTATATAGTACTGTACAGTAAGGTACACAAAAGCACGTGATTGGACATGCAAATGCACGTTCGCATCTTTGAAAGTTCGCAACTTGAAGGTTCGTATGGAGGGGACTTACTGTACAAGGTAACAAAGCCCACCAGGGTCAGGGTCCAGATCAGGGTCAGGGCTGAACCAGCAAAGTAGCCAGGGCTCAATCTCTTCCCCTTACTTTGGTGCTTGCCTCTCATTGGCCAGATGGGCGGCCCACCATGAGCCATCATGGACACTACATCTAAGCTCCAGACTGTTCTCTGCCTTTTTCTCCTGGTAGCATGTGCCTATATGGGACCTTATATCCTCGAGTATGTGTCACTGTTCCTCAAGGCCTTGCTGATTAACGTAATAATATCAATCTACAAGTTTCTTCATTGAAAATAGGGTAGGATAAATGTTCATTCTTCATAAGATTAAATGAGATAATACATGAAAAGTGTTTAGAATTGAGCTTGACATAGTCAACACTCAAAAGCTGGGTATTCGGACCTCCCTGGCAGTCCAGTGGTTAAGACTCCGCACTTCCAATGCAGGGGGTGCGGTTTTGACCCCTGGTCAGGGAATAAGATCCCACATGCCGTGCAGTGCAGCCAAAAGATTAAAAAAAAAAAAAAAAAGGCATTATTTTAATACATTAATGACTGGTAACTAGCAATGACTACCACTTACATGTATTTAAATTTGAAGAGAGACGTTCAAGTGACATATCAAAAAGAATACCAATGAGGAAAATCTGAAGTCCTGTGGAGGGTCAACAGAGAAGATATTTGGGGAGAAGGGATGTGGTGGCCTGCACTATTCAAATCAAACCGGGCAGGGGTCTGCCCACTCCAAATCCTCCGGAAGCTAGTCTTGTGTACTAATAAATGGGTTAGTGTCTATTAAGGAAACTGTAATAGAGACTGGAGGCCAGATGAAAGGTTGGTCTAGGGCAGTGACTCCCAAAGGTTTTGATCTCAAAATTCTTTTACACTTAAAAATCAATATGTATCATACTAGAAAACTAAAACAAAACTACTTGATTCATTTAAAAATAACTTCATTATATCTTAACATAAATTACATCTTTATGAAAATAACTATTTCCCAAAATAAAACAAAGGTAGTGAGAAGAGTGACTCTTTTTAATGTTTAAAGAATGCAAAACTCTTTAATGTCTGGCTTTATAGAAGACAGCTGGATTCTTAGATTCTGTGTTCAATCTGTAAAGATACGCTATTTTGACATGTTTGAAGGAAAGCTTTGCAGGTATATGGAGCTGGAAAGGGAAATGTATTGTACTAGTCTTTTCAGGTAATTGTGGATATTCTTTAATACTATACCAAAATTCGAACTGCTAGTGTCTTAAAAGTTAGTTGCTATGTGGAATCTGAAACTTTGTTACATTAAAATCTAATGGTCTGTCTTCTTGTTTAAATAGATCTGTAACCATGCATGATTTTGTAATATTATGCATTGGCATTTGGAAAATAGGATTTCACTGAATTATGCAGCTCTTCCAAATATTGATATATTTCATTATATGATGCCAGACAAATCACCTCTGATCTCATCAGAAAGTCTTTTAAGTATTGGGAAGCAGTCAAGCTCATACAAGTATTCTAAATCTTGTTTTGGCAGATGCAGGATTTCCAAAACGCTAATTTTAGTTTGAAAACTTGATTCTTATCATTGGAAAAAAAATTCTGTCAGTTGTTTCTTGAAGTGACTCACTTCATTGTTTCTTGAAGTGACTCACTTCATTGTCTCTTGAGAAAATACCTACTAAATGCCCAAGTCTAGGTAACCGTAACTTGTGTCAGTCGTTCTTTCAAGTGAAAATGATTTTCTGTGAAAATAAGGCTCTAGTTCAGCTTGCAACTCAAATAATTGTACAAGTGCTTTTCTTCTAAACAACCCTCATACTTTGGTGTGTGGCAGGGTGGGTTATGCATACCTCCCATGTCATCACAAAATATTAAAAAGTCATATACCCAAGGATCGGGATTCAATAGCTCTTACTCCTTCACTGAGGATATTCTTAGGTGAAACTGACTTTTTTAAAACTGCAAATGCGTGGTGGTGAAGAATCCAGTGACCACCAGTAGTATAGTTTGGTGCCACAGCCCTATTTGGGCTAAGATGCCAGCAGTTTTACCAGTCACTGCTTTTTGCAAATGTCACCCAGTAAAAAAATGCAAGTAACTTCTTTGTATTATTATTATTACAAGAATTTTTACATGGATTCCCTGTAAAGGGTCTTGGGGACTCCCAAGGCTCTGCCAACCGCACTTTGAGAACCACTGTTCTAGAAAAGAGATTGGCTTTCAATCAACGATTGACAGTGTGAGAAAAAAGGAAGAGTGGAGGGTAAGAGGAGGTCAAGGATCAAAGGTGTCTAATAAGGAGACAGAAGAAAGGAGAATCATTGGAGACAGAAGAGTCTGTGAGAAAGAAAGGCAGAACTGGGTAGTTTTATTAGTTATCCTATAATAAACAGGGACTTCAAAATCTAAGTCCTTTCTTAGATCCTATTGAAAAGCGCTAAAATTACATTTAGATTTTCAGTGGAAAAAAAGACTCCCTTTCAGAAAAAAAGTACCATTCTCATTTTCCACAGCAGGCAAAGATATATAGGTAAGTAGCACATTTCTTTTTTTTTTCTTTTTTAATATCTTTTTTTATTTTAACCATGTGCATTTTATTGCATGTATTTATACCTTATTAAAGCTTAAAAATATTATCCAAAATAAAAATCTGGATTTCTTACTGTTTTTGTAAAATCCCCTATATCGACTTCACCACTTTCTGCCTCACGCCCTGGGAGGGTCACCTTGCCTCAGTGGTCAAAAATATAAGGAAGCAATGAAGACTGTTCCCACCTGATTCAACAGGAATATTGTCTGGGTCACAAAGTCCGTGACTCGATGAAAAGATATCCCTTCTCCCTATTCTCATTTTTCTGTCTGCATAGAAATGGCCTTGAGGAGGATAGCCCACAGAGGCTACAGAAATCCACCAAACCTTCCGATTATTTTCTCTTGTAATGCCCTCTGCTCTACAAGCTTCACAATTCAGGAGATCTGAGAATTTCTGTACATTCTCATCCTTCACAGCCACAAGGACTGGAACATTGTCATTGTGGTGCCCCTTTAAATGAGGCACATTCCA